>NC_055699.1:1758750-2405000 GCF_017639745.1 Melanotaenia boesemani | reverse complement strand
ACTAAATATTTTTAAAATAATTTAGTTATACATAAAAAGCTGTTCCTATAAAATACATTTTACACTCAAACAATTAGGAGCAGATTCAGTGTGAATTTAGAAGTGGATGCTGTTTAAACTTTAAACAACGGTCAGATATGCCTCTTTAATGAATAATTATTAGAGTTGTATATCTATTATTAAAGAAAAGATTTCTAACTAACTAATAGAAAATCCCACATTTGGAGTCCATGAAACTTTTATTTCACACTCACAGTGAGGTCAGTTTGTCTTTACTAAAACTTTTTACTGATGTTTTCACTTTGAGGCAAATTAAAATAGAAAATGTACATTTCTGTTGAAAAGTCCAAATCTCTCCCTTTTTTTGGTTTGACTGAAGCTGGACTTTTAAAATCCACATAAACAACTAAGTCCAACTTAAATGCAAACTTCACCGCCTGACCTGGAACAAATTTGCCTCTAGATCAATCATTTGTTGTTGTTTTGACTTGTGATGCAATTGATCAAACAGAGAAAACTCAGTACTGAAGGCTAAACGGGGACATAAGTTGGACATGTTTGGGTCAATAAATTGATCCCTTTGTTCGTACTCTGGGACAAAGACAGACGTCGAATCTGATGGCCTGGTTAGAATAAAAATCCTTATTTATATTCTATAAATTCTGTCTGTGTGCCAGAAAACTGGAAAAACAAAGTACTGAATAAGTTAACAAACTACTAGCTAAACGGTAAAACTGCTCTTTGTTTCAAACACATTCAAGTGAAAACTTTACACTATTTTCATCAACTTTCATATTGAAATGATGTGAAACATTTGAAGAGGATATGTCGTATTTATCGAGGTTCATGTCTTAAAACATTTTGTGAAAAATGACCATCTTAGTTCTTTCCTTGTATTATCAGTCACCTGTTACAGTAAATCCAAGCAGATATTTCTACCCTTTCTCATTACTGCAGTGGCATTTTCATCCATCTGAACAGAAATGCATTTCTTCATGTTGAATACTGAATACCATAGTCCATTATATGTAATCAGATTACAAACCAAACATGTATGTAGAAACAGAGCATATCTACAGCTTGATTTTACTGTTGCCCTGTACCAACTGGTCTGACCTGCGTTCAGCTCTCTGCTGCTGGATTTGGGAATCTTCTTCTCTGAAGTCTCAGGTTTGGTGGATTTCCTCTCCAGGGTGCTGTGGCCTTTAAACTCGGTGTGACCCCGGTCATCGGTGCCGGGCGTGGTGGCTCTCTGTCGGAGTGGGGAGGTGGGGAACTGTCCAGGGGAGCAGGGAGACTGGGCCCGACTCCTGTTGGATCTCACTCTGAGAAGAAACAGTCCCATCATGTGACCTGGACTACAAACCAGATGAGTTATGTGTTTTTGTGTATGTGTGAGGTTTTGTGTACCGCTTTGGTGTGGCGGGACCCTTGCTGTTGGCCTTGAAGGAAGCGCTACGGACTGGTGTGTTTGGTGTCTCTCCCTATGAGAAAAGAATTAAGAATTAAGTTTTAGAAACACACAATGATCAGAGAGTCAAACTTGAGATCAAATATCTGATAAAAAAAAAAACTAAAAAAAAACATGCGTATAAAACTGAGGACAAATCAACTTTAAAGAAATCTTCATTTGTCAGTACATATCATAAGAAAACATTAGTCCTCTTTTACATCACTAGTTACAATCACTAGGAGGAGTAGGCAGCCATATTTCAGGGAGCAGTTGGTGGGTTAAGGGCCTCTTATTGCTCTTAAACCCCTTGGTTTAAGTCAAACATTACAAATAGTTATCCACCACATGTGTTGCATTCAACTAGTGAATCCCAGTTTAGTGGTGTAACATAGCAGCAGAGAATTAAAATCAAGTAAAACAACTTATTCCATAAATAAATAAAATAAAGCTATCTGATGGCTCGAGGGACGTCTGTGTGGACGCAGGTCCGGATGAAAAGAGCTTCAGCTCATCAATGTCACATCTTCCTTAGAGGATCTGACTAATTTTTAGTTTCATAACGGTGTTTATAAAAATCCTACCTGTGTTTTCTGAGGTGCACCATAGAGTTAATAGCACTATTACAGGAGATCAACCATGAAATGACGAGGCAGAAAGACAGAAATTAAGACACTGGCAGTACTTGATGAACCAGAAAAGAAACTGCAGGCTGTAAGTGAATCAAGGACTTTAAGGAGGTAAATATCTCCTTTGGATCTTCTAATCATCCCAGAGGCTCAGCAGTGAAAGCGCTGCTTTCATTTATGAGAGAAGATGTTTCGTGGCACAAAAAGTAAGCTGGGAATTGTTTGCTTTATCTCTGAAAATTAGATCAGCATAATATTTAATAGCAGCTGAAATATTTTACTAAAAGTGAGAAAGGTTTGAAAATGTTTTACAACTAAGAAAGAATACTGACGACTCTGCTATTAAAAAAGATGGTTTTAAGGTGGTATTTACATCACAGAGATCCTCTCTGGGTAAGTCTGCTTATTATCCACACACAAGATGCCCAACACATGCAAATGTGCCTTTTCATTTAAAAACACTCACCTATATAACAAGTATTAAATATTGTCTATGACAATAGGCTGTTTTTATACATGTGGCAGCTATGTGTGGACCAAAATCTGGGATAAAGTTTTAGAGGCTTTTTGAGGTTAATAACTTGGTTTCGGGCAGTGGTTCCCAAACTGGGGGGTGGGCCCCTAGGCTGGGCCCAGTGTTCTAACAGGGGGGGCGCAGCAAGGCTAAATAAAACTTACAGCTTTTGCACTGCTAGAAAAAAACAGTACCAATGGGTAAAAGATGATGAATCAACAAGAAAGATTTTAACTGCCAAAAGATAAAAAGAAGAAGAAAAACATGATGAGGAATATCCTGCCCCTGGCTTGACCATCGATGTTCCAGTAATGGTAATGGTGGGTTATGAAGAGCTGTATGTCGTACAATATCAGCATCTGACAGTAGGAAGCCAGATGGGGACGTAAATATATAGCAGCTGTTTTACTAAAGCAGCATCCGTCTCATCGAAAGCTCAACGCACCTGAAGTAGTTTGCCGGGTTTTAAAAGGCTCAACACTACAGCAGAGGATCGTTCCTTCTGCCGCTGACATGGTTTAACTATAATGAAGTAGCAGCCAATAAACCACAGACTATTTCTTTGTACATTTCTTTGTCAGCATCGGGGTGGTAGTGGGATCATGGATTGAGGGGGCGTGCCATTGTTGTTGTCAGAGAAAAGGCGGTGTAGGAATGTATGTTGATGTGTGTCTACGTGTGTGTGTTAGCTGACCGTCGGTGTTCTGGCTCTGGACGCATCCTCCGGGAATCCAGTGATGCTTCTGCGGTTGGAGGAACTCCTGTACGGTCTGTGATTATTGGGGGAAGCTGTTCGATGAGACACAAAAGACACTGACGGATCACAGGCCGACAAACATACAAAAATATTATAACACAACACGGAGTAAAAGACAAACACATTGACGCAGAGCAGAGGAAATAAGTTATAAAGACATATTTTTGACCCTGTCAACCTTTTCTATTAAACCCAACTATTGACCCAAAGAGACACATCGGTTTTATTCAGAATATCAAATTATTATTTTATGTCTGAAGGTCTTTTAGTGTGTTTCTGTGCTCTAAAATGAGCTTTCATAAACCAAATTTCAGAATAAGCTTCTCAAAAGACAAAGTTTATGTGTTCAGACATAAATCAGTGTTTTAATTAACAATATAAAAAATAAATGAGCTCACAAAAAACTAATTCCATTAGTAAGGGTTAGATACATGTAAGCAATGGATAAAACTTTGGAAGGCAGGAGATGATAAAACGTTCCTCTCAGAGAGCTTCTATTTCTACCGTTTGCTCAGGGCTAAAAATCGATGGAGAATAATGGAGACTGTTATCCCGAGTTTTTTCCTCTCAGGTTTGGTAGATTCTGCCCTGTCTGCCTTTTCCACGGCTTTTCCAGGATTTATGATCAGCATGAGCTGGACGCCGGGTGGTCAGATGGTTTAATAAACGTTTAGTTTAGTTTAGTTTAGTTTAGTTTAGTTTAGTTTAGTTTAGTTTAGTTTAGTTTAGTTTAGTTTAGTTTAGTTTAGTTTAGTTTAGTTTAGCAGCATTGATCGGGTTGTACCAGGTTGTAGATCTCTTAGCTAATTTCCATCTGCAGTCCCTAAACACACAAAGCACAAAGAAAATGTTGTTTAATCAAGGCCTCTGTAGACGGATAAAAAACCGTGGCCACTTTCAAACTGTAAGCTTGTAATTCCGGATGTGAGCAGACATCCCCCCTCCTGCAGCCTGCCGTGGCTGTAGGCTCCATCTATCTCTGAATTCAGGAAATGTCTTGAAAAAGATTTATTTTTAATTGTATTTATTTCAATCAATTTCTAAATAGGTTTTATCTTTTCTTCTTTAACTGCCTTTATTGTCTTATTTTGGGTTGTGAGGCTCTCTTTTCTTGGTCAGGACTACCTGGAAAACAGATCTTTGATGTCAGTGGGACATTCCTGGGTAAAGATCGACTAAAGAAAATTAAACAAATTTAAAAAAATTCTTGGTTCAACTCTGTATACTGTATTTTAAAATATACAGTTGATTTAACAGTTGAGTTCATTTAAATCTGCTAATACGTAGTTTAGTCTTAAAATATAAATTGCCATTAAAAATGAATAATTTTTACCTAATATTTCTTAAAAGGAAAAAAGGGCTTTTATTTGACAAATAAAGGGGGACAAAGAGAGCGACATGCAGCCGCCGGCCAGGAGCTGTAGCCTCTACATGGGAAGGCCGCTCATCCATTTGAGCTACACGCCCCCCTGAAATACGACATTTTTAACTATTTCTTTTGTGTCAAGAACATACTAGACATCATTTACTTGTAGACTGACCACCACTGATGTCAAACACACTTAACTATCTGCTTTAGAGACTTTTTTAATATCTCTCCACATATTGATTAAGGCCTTAAAAAATATAATCTTTTCTTGATAACAAAACTAAGAGTCCTTCTCAGTTTGGTGTGTGTTCATCTGGGTTTTGATTTTAATGGCTGCTAATTATTGTATAGTCTTATATGGTAATAACAAGCTTCAAATGTTGTTAAGTATTACTGATCTCAAACGTCAAACACATGGAAGAGATGGGTGGAGCGAAGTCATGTGGCTCACTCCATCCCCTGATGCAGGTCTACGTGAACAGAGGTGGAAACTCATGGTGGAAAAAGAAGCTGCTGTACGACATCTTAACCGACCACATCTCACCTCGTTCTGGTGAGTGGAGGGCTGCTGAAGAGTTAGAAAGCTGCTTGTTGATTGGCTGATCCGTCATGGGTGGAGTCAAGAAGTCAACTACCGATTAAAAAAAAAGTTAGTTATTTCCACAGACATGTGTATGACTGAATCACAGTACTGACTCCTGCTTCTGCTGTTTGACGACATAAAACATGTTGAATAAATCCCAACACAAACCAATCAGACTGCCAGCTCACACAGAAGATGCTCCTGCTGCGCGGTGAGCTGAGCAGCCGCTGCATGACTTCACCTCGGTGATGTAAGACAGAAGAGAAGCAGCAAAACAGATGCAGCGGGTCTGTCTGCAAACTGCTTCATTATGAAATGGAGGATGATGATACAGAAGCAGCCACCGCAGCCCCGTAAAACTGAGAGGCAAATATTTCATACAGCACCACAATAACATCCACAGAAGAAGAGGAGGAGCTCAGAACACCAGCAAATCAGAACATTTCGTTTTCATTGACATGTTTACTGTGAATTATCTAAGAGGGATTACACATTTATTTTAGGTTTTCCAAAATATGTATTAAATAATGAGGTTAATGTTTGGATAAACATGTTTGGCTGAACAGAAAATAGGTTAATTATACTAAAACCTCAGAAAATGATGAGTTTCCTCTTTTATTATTAAAGTGTGTGCTGATACTCCAAACCAACACACCTGATTTCTAAATTAGGATGAGTAGATCACATACGTAAAGAGAAACATACATGTTTCATTGACTTTTCTAGACAACGAGAAATCAAACAATCTTTTTTTTAAAGCTCTTATTAGCCTTTTTATTTGCACATCTGAAAGCTAAACTAAACTCAGACCTTCACATGAGACGTGTTATTAAAATCTTTTAAATCTCTTTCTCTTATGTCATAATGAATTTGGTCAGCTGACAAATTGAATTAATTACAATTAATTACAATGCCTTAAGAAATCAACTATTATTAAATTAAATGTATCTTCAAAAATATATATCTACTCATATCATACACAAAAATGTTTATTCATCAACAGACAGCCAGACTTAGCCTGAAGGTTTAACCCTTAAACACTAACACTAGTTGCTATTAAAAACCAGGGTGAAAATCCCCCGACCTTGGTGTTACTGGGGTTAAGCTTGATTTATGGATTTTTATTAGACTGAAGGAAAAGCCTTCAGTGAAGCCTACATAAGGGACCTACAGTACATGGCATACAGTTTTTATTCCTCTGTGACAGTAATCAGGTCTCCATTCACTAGCAAAGGAAATCTGAAGAAACAGTGAAAAAGTTTTTAAAAAAAAATATGAAGTGGGCTTGTTTTCATTAACATACTGAGGTGAATAGACTGAGCTGTGTAGTGTCAGTAGAAGGCGGTGGTGTAGGCTATGTTGCTAATGTTTGTTATTCAGGAGAACAGCGTTAGTAGCAGGATTTCAATGCTGCAGCTCTGAAGAAGAACAAAAGAACCTGAGTAGCTAAAAAAAAACAATAAACAGTCACTTTTACTGAAACTACTGCAAGACCATAGACAGACAGAACATTAGAGAAGGTCGAGAGTTCGACTGTTCGTGTTTGTTTCTGTTCTTTGCCTTGTTTATATTAAATATATATATATATAAACAAAGAAAAAAAAAATATATATACTTGTGTGTGTATAGATTTATATTACACGGTACAAACATAATGTTGCTTAGTTGTGAAGTATAAAAATAACATAAAACAGTTGTTTTTTTTATCTCTGCAGCATGGAAAGCACAGCAGCAGTCTGGAGCAGCAGCCGCAGTAAAACGAGACAGTAATGATTGGAAATATCTGCTGGATGTTGTGTGTCTGTTTGTGCACTGATCTGGGTGTTGGTGTGGTTTAATAACTTTGCACAGATAGCTTTAGGGTTAACATAGACGGTGGGAGCAGTAGAGTGAGTGTGTGTGTGTGTGTGTGTGTGTGTGTGTGAGTGTGTGTCAGGAAGGGCAGTGTTATACAGAGTGGGTTCCCAGCTGAGAATTATATGTATGCATCACTAAACAAGGCCCTGGGCCAGGAAAACAGGAAGGGGAACAGCCTTTTGTTGTGGTCAGGGTGGGGGTGGTGGCTGTGTATATGTAGACAGGGAAGGTGGGGAGATCCAAACCAGAAGCCCACTAGCTGACTTGCTAAAGTCAAAAGAACTGCAGCTAAAATCTGCAGGAGAAACATGTGCACCTGTATGCAAAGATTTTACTATAATACACCTTCATACCTGGAAACACATTTCTATATTATTTCAAGTGGGGATGAATAATGACTTTTAAATGTTCAAATAATCATTTAATGTTGAAAATCAAATAGTTTGAGCAGCTATCATCTAGATTTGAAACGGTTTTGCCAGTGGCTGAATAATTCTCAGTGATTTCAAATCTGAGAATTGCTTAAAATGGCCATCTAATTTTTGGAAACCATAAATAGAAACATGTCAAGTATAGAAGGATAAAACAATTTAACAACCACCAAACGCAGCACAAACACACACACACACACACACACCGTGAACACCTCCACCTCAGGACGATTTTACAGCCAGTGTGACGACACAAAGACGGCCACACACATGCAGACGGGATCAGCTGCAGGTGAGATGCAGCAGTGGTTGAGGGTGGAAGTGGAATGGGCGTGGCACACAGAGTCATGTGGTCTGTACCGTTACGGGACTGGTTGGCACTGGAAGCAGCAGGAAGCTCATTGGGCTGAGCAGAGCCAATGGCATGGCAGGGCGGGGTCTTAGGGTTACCTGGGCAGCAGGTAAAGCAGAGCGGAAAAAGCAAAGCATTCACATACACCTGTATCACTAACACATAACAGACAGACAAAAATCAGCCTTCATCCACACTAAAGAGAAATGAAACAAGATAAAATACACTTTACACAAGATCCTTAACAGGAGGCGCTGCTTCAAAAGCTTATTTTTATTCATTTCTTATCAAGTCAGATAAAACAACAATACAATGCAACTTCAACAGTTTAAACTAAAGAGCATCAGCAGCAATTACTCTGAGACAAGACGTCTGGCCTAAAGTAAACAACTAAATATGTGCAGGAAGTGTAATGTTACCTCTAAAAGTAACTCATGAAGTCATATTTTCTCACCTGGACCAAACAGTTCTGCCAGATTTCAGATTTTCTCTTCACCATCTCTGATTTTAGCCAGTCCAGACCTTAATCATTAATTTGTACTTATTCAATTCATGCACAGAGTCTGAAGCCCTGTAAGAATTTACATCTATTTGGTGGAAATGACACCATTAAAACAGCTTAAGAGTTTCTTCCCCTTCACTTCAAACAACGGTGACTGATCATACAGTGGTCTTGATCAATAGTTCTCCAGTTTTCTCAGTTTTTCCTTGGACATTTCCTGCTTTTTCACAAATTTTCAGTCCAGTCTTCGTACCTGATCATTTTCAGAGGAATGCATATTTTTGTTTTTCAAGCTATTTAACACTGACCTCCAAATCATTACAAAAAGACACCAAACTCAAGGGGTGAACCAGTGTTCTGTCTACAGATAACGTAAAACAGAAACCCATTTTAAATGGTATCTTTAGGCTCTTTGTTCCTAGCAGCCTGTCACAAAGACACATCCTCTCTTCCCATCTCTTCAGCTGCATCTATGAAAAATACTAAAGATAACACAGATTAGCATAAAATAGTGTTTATCATCAACAAGGTAATTCCCAAAGAGCTACAACTTGGCATGTCCCAGCATGCTCTGCAGTATGTTCTTAAAATATTTGAGGAAACTGGACATGAGGAGGATGGCTGGGTAACTGTCAAGAAGTCATTCATAAAGGAACGAAATAAGGAGAAAAGGTACAAGAAGTGGACTGAAAATCAGCGAAAATAGGTCCTATGGAGTGATGAATCCTTCCCAGAACCCGGACCTCAGCGTGGGATCAAATACAGAAAACATAAAAAGAAGGGCTCTGGAAAGTCCTTCAAGAAATGTGGAGAACTATTTCTGAAGACAAATGACAAGAAAGCTTGTCTAAGAGGGTTCAGACCGTCACTAGTGGTTTAATATGTACTGTCTTAACAGTCCATGTTGGTAATACACTGATACAACAGGCAATTTATGCAAACAGTACTTAGATTTCTGCAGTACAAACAGGATACAAAGCACCAGATGGCTCACCAAAAATGTTCACACCAATCCAAGCAGCTGTATCTGAAGTAAAAACCTCCTTCTGATACAAGCAGAGATCAGGAATCAGCAGAGACATTAGGATTAATCTGTCTGTTCTTTCAGAGTCAATCTGACTGTACTGTCTAACAGTTTCAGACATATTCAGTTTC
The DNA here is from genome assembly GCF_017639745.1 of Melanotaenia boesemani. NCBI lineage: Eukaryota > Metazoa > Chordata > Actinopteri > Atheriniformes > Melanotaeniidae > Melanotaenia > Melanotaenia boesemani. Next base: position 2,395,401 of record NC_055699.1, on the reverse strand, counting down.
AGTTTGTTTTAAAGGCTGAAACACATCCATAAAAGCCTAATATTTTAGACACAGCATCCAGATTGAGACCAAACGTTCTGTGTGAGTAATGCTTCACTGCACAGGATGAGTTTATAAAGTCAGGTCCTTTCTGCATTAGCATTATTATCATGCTAAAGTAGCCTGTTGTAGCTAACTTATTAATCGCTCCAAAGGGTCAACTTCTTCTTATCCAATCAATTGCCTCCATTTTTTCTTTAATTTTTCATACCATAAAGCTTTTTGAACATAAAGTATGTCAAGATATAATTCTGTTAAAAAAATCTTGGATCTGCCACCAGTACGAGCTGTTTAAGTAAACTACCTCACGATCAGAGAAAAATATAGTCTGCTAACACACAAATACACACTTTGAGTCTGTGTCCTTTAATCAAGTGGAGCTGTAAGATGAGATGCTGATGTTTCTGCTGCAGTGTGCGTTCTTCTGGGTCTGGCTGATCCCAGAGCAGCAACTCTGACAGGCAGCCAGGCTAGAGCCAAATGAGCTGCTGGGTGGACCCTGATCCCCGGTCAGCGCCAGGACAGCTCAGCTGATGGGTGTTGTAAATAATTGATGGCATTATGAATGCGCCACAGAATAGAGCCAAGCTGGTGGCGCTGTGGCCTCATGCCGGCAGACATGAGGACAGAAAACATCCCAGAAAAGGCGAGAGAGAGACGTGAGGTGGAGGACAAAAAGGCAGAAAATATCTAAGATGCATGCTGGCACAATAAACGTCCTCATGTTGCACTTTGCAGGTGTTTCTGTGTGCGGCCTTGTTGTTTTCAAGGTTAAATGTGTAACACCTGATCTACTGAGAATTAGACCTGCTTCCCAGCAGAGAAATCAAACAACAGAGGAATGACACAAACACACACCTGTAGCACATTTACAGCAACAAACACTAGCCAATAACAATGTCATTATGTCCAGTCACATCCTGAGACTTCCTGCAGATAATTAGTTAACACAGTCTCTCCTCACCCAGAAGAGGTTTAGGGACAAAGCGTTGAGCAGCTCCTGCATTGCAGCCTCCACACCCTTTTCTTTCTGCTACCCATCTCTCACACTCCATCTCTTCTTCCCTGTTTCACCTGCTCTTTGTCCACAGTTGCCTTCATCCGCTCTGATGTCCCCACCCTTTCATCCCACCATCCCCCTCTTCCTTTACCACCTGACCTCCAGACTTCCTCCCCAAACATCTCCCATCTTTTCCAGTATCCACCTGCATGGTTTCCCCAGCTGAGATCATCACAACTATAACAACACCCCCACCTCCCATTTTACTCACCTTCCACTCCATCAGGAGGTCCTCCCCATGTCCATCGCTTGGGTCTGTTATCCAGGTGATCCTGGGCCTCTCCTGCTCCACCTCCTCTTCCTCGTCTATCAGCACCCCCACCTCTCCGGCGAACCAGGGCCTCCAGTCGCTCCTGCTCGTTGCGTTCGGAAACAGGGAAAAACAGGCATTCTCTTACAGAGCCATCGCTACGGCGACGGACACCGGGCGATGCGCTTGGAGAAGGCTGCGCCATGGTTACCGCATGCAACGGCAGCGGCCTCGCCCCTGCGTCCCCTTCACACTCCTCTGTTTGCCGTTTGCTGACGTTCGACTGCTCAGTCGTCTGTCACCCAGTGATACATAAACAGCAGAGCTGCTCCTTCTCTCCTCCATCTGCCGCTCCCTCCACCAGCACTGATTCTCTCTCTCTCTCTCTCTCTTTCTCTCTCTCTCTCTCTCTCCTCCACCTCACAATTCAGTTCACCCCACCCTCTCCCTCTCTCTCTCATTCACTCCATACCTTGATCTTCCAAACCCTCTCTAATGACTGAGTCTGTCTCATGGAGCACTTTACCACACAGAACGGGCAAAATGCAGCTCGTCACCACCCCCCCACACACACTCACATGCATCAGCGCTCACACACACACACACACACACACATACAGACAGAGTAGGTGGATTAGACATTGATACCAGCTGCATCTGTTTTTTCTCCTTCATCTATGTCTTCCTTTGGAGATATTATGTATATAAACTATACAGGTCTAACTACAAAAAAAATAATAAATAAAAAACACATTAATAATAAATAAATAAATAAACACATAGCAAATAATTAAAAAACCACACACCAACTTTAATGTGATGTGTCATATTTTACCTTGTTGCATTTTCATTATCGTGCACATTGCGTCATGAAGTGTGTGTGTCATCTTTTAAAAGAGTAAAAACACACAGTTGCATGTATGGATGCACAGATTTATGAGCCTAGTTTCAACATGAGACAATATTCAGCTTTTTGACAGCAGCCTGTAATGTAGAACTAGGATGAAATGGATGGATGGCAGGGCCTGAGATTGAGCTGGCGTGTCTTTGCTGTGAGTCACTGATTTTCTCCTCAGATTAAATTTATTAACCTTTTTTTGGCCATGTGAGCCTTGAAAAGTCATTACGATGGCAATGATTTTAGAGGGTACAAAGCCCTTTGAAACATTTTGTATTCATTCTATTTCACACAAATGATCTTGTTATATGACAGATTTTAATAAAGATTTTTTGTACATTGGTAGGAAAGAATTAATCTTAATTACAGTCTGACTGAGAGCTTAAAGACTGTTCAAAGGTTCATTATAATGCATATTTATTTGACACTGGCATTGAAAGGAAAATAAATTATCAAAGAAACCAGCAAATAGCCTCAGGCAAAATTATCATCTCTGACATCTGTATTGGCCAATAATGTTACCATTGGTGCATCCCTTCTAGTGTTCATTTTAAAGAACAAAACATGGGTATATCTATAGCACAAGTCATATAACAGACTCGTGCTTTAAAATAATTCATTGGTCATTTTGTAAATTTTCTTGGCAGAAATTTCAATAATCACTGAAGGTACTTTAAAAATACTGTCAGATATAATGAATCTAGTGTCCTAGTATTCATCATGCATATATCTAATATTCATAGAGATGGTAATTCATACCTTATTTCAGGGTTGCCTCAGGGTCTAAAGTCCCAGTTTTAGGCTCTTCAATATACAGAATGGAACTGAATATCCTTTTTATGATATATGACGGCATCGTAATATTTTAGAAAAGGGTGATAAAAAAGATATTAGATACAGAATTATATTTATCACCTTTTTTGTAACTACAACAAGTGTATGAAAATATTCCAGAATTATATCGAAGCCCAATCGACATGAACCCATAAACGTGTAATAAATGGACGGACAACTCTGTGCACCATTTAAAGCCGACACATAAATTAAATGAACAGAGGAACTAATGAAAAATTGTTTCATTGAAGGTTTTGCTAGATTTAACTTCATAATGTCAGCAGTTAATGTCAATAAATGTTTTACTCATGGTGTTTTCTGTTACATGCCACAGTTTTTATGGAAAGGCCTCAGCATGGCCTTTTATTTTTGTTTTGGACTATGGAACTGATACTAGCCTGTATTTTGGGGGGTCTATGTTATCTGTGGTTCCAAGCATACTGTGCCAACATTATACAATTTTTACACCAGTTTTTCACAACCTAAATCACCTAAACAGTTATTAAAAGTAATGAGATTACTCCCTGCTGAGGCTAAAAGCTTAAACCTGCTGAGACATGCTTAGGAAACTAAATGTAATCCTCTTTAAGGTGTCTAAGAACTGCAGATACACCACATAATATCTTTTTATTATAACAATATAATAATAATGCATTTTATTCATAAAGCACTTTACATAGTAGGGCAATCTCAAAGTGCTACCAGCATCAATACTTCACTTGAATTACAGTTTTCTGATGTATAGATGAACTTTTTCTGCTCAAAAGACATGAAGTTCATAGTTTATATGGTTAAAAATGTCAAATATGTCATTGTGATTTTTCTATTCAGTGACAATAAGGGTCTGAAAATTCAGTTAAACCATTTAACTAAATTAAAAAACAGAACAAAATTAAACTTTCGTAAATTTTGTATACAGTAACTGACCCGTTAAGTTTAACTGAGCTTACTTATAAATTACATTATTTAATGCATGATGCAATAGTTGTTTCTACTTATATTTACAACTTCATTCTTTTTAATTGCTTATTATTTTAATTCGTCTACTTTTTTTTAAATGTTGCTTCTATCATTCACTTTCTGCTTTTCATGTGGATCAGCTGTAAGCAGGCAGCTGTACACACAGCATCGTTCTCAATACAAAGCTGATATGCTGCTTTGGTAAACTGTCTATATAAAGAAGGAAAATGGCCCTTCTCAGCATTGTGGAGGGGGTTGCTGAAAGTGCATGCAGAGTCACGCTCAAACTGCAGGAGGAGGTGGGGGGAGGAGATAGGGTGGTTCAGAACAGGCAAGGGGGAGGATGTAAAGGGAGAATGAGACAGAAGTAAGGTGGGGGAGTACAGACGTGGACAGGAGCTGATAGCAACATAGATCAGAGACGGAGACAGAAGCAGGTGGATTAGGAGACTGCAGCAGACGTTTCTGATGCATCCTGATGCAGGACTGAGAAAATCTGCTCAGAACCAAAATGACTAAAATGCTGCATCCCACCAGAAATACAAGACTTTCCTTCATTACTTTGCCCAGTCTGCAATATTTATACATAAAAACAACGATTTATCAAATCGGGCACTGAGGTGTGTTAATCTACCACTTACAAACATTACACATGTAGCAGAATGAGTCATAAATGAGTAATTTACATCTAAACCTGGATGTTAAATCTGATAAAAGGGAAAGCCTGACACAGTTTATTTACAATCAGAGACACTGATAAAACAGATTAATCCTGACGCAGGGACTGCAGCAGAGATAACAGCTGTATGATTAAGAAAATGTGCTAAATAATCATCTTTTTGTTAAAAAAAACTCCAAATAAACTTATGATACTACAATACTACAATAGAAAAGCCTTAAAAAGGTTTTTTGTTTATTTATCTGTTTGTTTTTATGAACATATCTGTTGAAACAATCTACTGCGTGACTGGTGGGAAAATACGACATTTGTAGATAAACATCTGATTTGAGGCAATATGATTAAAGACGAACACAACAAATAATGAAAGTTCCTTTTTTACTGTAACTAAAATACAGAGAGAGAGTTAAAGAGAGAGAAGAAAAGGCAGTAAATCCTCCCAATGAGAAGCTCAGATGTAAAGAGTAGTAATTCCACCGTTATTTTTTCATTAAGGCTCAACTTTCCCCTCAATAATCTGATCCTGTAGCTTTCTTTTCCTGTTCAGAGTGATATGTGCTTGTCCCATAACAGCCGACATCACCAATCTGTGCCAGTAAATGTCACATGATACGCTGAAGGTGATGTCATCCGATCATTAAATCATTAGGTTATGCATTTATAATGCAGGGGGAGAGAAAACAGCCCCTCCAAATCAATAGTGACAGTAACCCCCTCTCCCTTCCTGTGACTGGTGAATAGTGAACCTCTGAGGATCACGTCTTAACCCTCCATGTGCTGCTCAGAATTTCAATAAGCTCCTGTTTTTTATGATCTGGGTCAAACTGACAAGGTTACCATGACAAACACTCTGAAGTTATGTTCCTCCGTCCAGTGATCTCCACTCATGACTCATTCAGAGCAGGAAGCGTATTTGTGCTTCACAAAGAAAAAGCTGTAAACAGAGTCACTTCAAATCATCTCTGCAATCATTTCAGCACTTTTAATAAAAGTGTCCTTGATTTACTGAAGGATAATATCACATCTGCTTAATAGTAAATCCACTTTATTATGATCAAAGTCTCTAAAATACTTTTAGAATCATGCTGTCAAAACAGAGCATTAAAATCTGGCTTTAGACTTTTATTCCCTATAAGTAAAATAATTCCCAAAAACTTTTAAATTGGACATCTTTGGGTTCATTTAAACCAATTTAAACCCCTCTTGGAAGATGCTGAGCAGACTAGATTCTTGCTCTCAATTGGACTCTTAAAAAGAGGTTATGAATGCATCTCTGCAGCTCAACATCACAGCTGATCTTCCATCATTATATCTGCAGTCTGATGTTTCTGAGCAGCTGTGCAGGTCAAATATTATCAGCTGCTAATGGAAGGACTTTAGTTCTCTGGCTGGTAATCCAGTTTCTCAGTACTTTGTCCATATTATAATGATACAGTTTTTCCCCGTATATATGCACGTGTTGTTGGCTTTGAACAGGCAAGCACTCATGGTCTACCCATGGAGGTCATAGAGTAGAAATACTTCAACCAGAGGCGGTGGTATTATCTGTAACAGATATGTGAATATGAACATGTGAAACCTGGAGGCAAAAGACAATATTTTTAGTACTAGAAGCTTTCTTGCTTATGGGCTCTGCTAAGTATGAGTCATACTATTATTAAATATTTATTAATAAAGTATTTCTATTCTATACTAACCAGTTATGCCTGTGCAAGCTTTGGCTGCATGTATGTAAAATACCAAGAGAGTAAAAGAGAGCACAAAATAAAAAAAACTGTTAAGTACTTAATGTGTTTTCTCAGTTGAGAATTGTCTCAGTTTTCAATATAACAAAGTTCTGGTGAAAATGAGTGATTTACGACTCAGGTTAACACGTGTGAAATAGATTACATGTTGTATTATGATTCAATTTACAAATTAAAATATTAACATTTAATCAACATGGAAATCCAATAACCAGCTCTGACTTTAATTTAGTGTCAATCAAGGGCTTTCAGTGTGTTTTCAGTGTGTTTTTGGTGTCAAATGTCAGCAAAACAATCCTGCACGACATGTTTCTGCATAAGTTGTTGTCTGGAATCTCATCACTAAAAAACAATAATCTGATTCTCTGAACATAAACTTCTCTGGAGTAGAACTTGTATTAATACGGCGATTAAGCCAATTAAAAAGAAAGCCACCACATTAAAGCTGAAAACTCGACTGTAAGCCCAACATAGCTCGCTAAGACAACGACTTCACTTCATAATACATCCCTCTGTAGATGTGGTCCAACTCAAGGAGAACAACTGTGGTGTGGCTTAAAACCCCATGCAGAAAACTTCTCATGTTTCACTTGAATGCACACAGTTGGTCAGCTAACAGAAAGTCATTAGAGCTTCTGCATGAATTATCTGCTACTTGCTCAGACTCTGGTGGGGCCTAACAACACTGACTCAGTAACACATCCCCACAACTAATTCACAGAGTTAAGAGAGACATCAGGAAAAAGTAAAAGTGATCACTGGTGGGATACGGTGCTTTTAATCTGTTTTTCTTTCCAACAGTAGCTACTGGTAAAAGTTACAGAAAGTGAAATGGGTGAGAAGGGTGAAGGATGGTGATGGAGGAACACATAGCGTGACCATTTGGAGGAGAACTGATTTAATTAAAGGACATAAAAGCTTTGAGGGCTGATGGATAATTCACAATAACTGCACTGACCTTCAACTGAACTGTTTTTGATTTATCAAATGTTCTCTTCATTAATTATTTTAAACATTTAGTAATATCTATAAAGTTTATATTTTGTGCATTATATTAATACTTTGATGCATTCTTTAACTTCACAGCTGACTGGATGTAAACATCTAACTCAAGCTGCCATCGTTATGCACCTGGTTTCACTCACAAATTTATCCACAAACACGTTGCTTATTGTAAATGAATATTCTAACAAACGAAAAGATATTAGAAAAATTACACTTATGGAAGATACATTTTTTAAATAGCTTCTTACTTAGATGGGTTATTTTTTATTTAAATTAGAATTGTAATCTTATTGACTTGATAAGCTCATTTTCAGCGCTTTGTTTTAATGGTTAACAACATAAAACATATGATTTAGTGTAATTAACAACTAACGGTTCACATCATAAATCAACAAGCCACAACTTAAATATTAATCACAACTATTAAATAATAAGTACAACTTCACCTTGTCTGGAAAACATTTTTATTATCATTACCCAACTTAAGCTTTATTTCTCTACAAAGAGTGAAAGTCTTGTGAACTTAAAAATCGGTATTTTGATAACTGCAGATTTTTCTATGTTTGCATCCCAGTTTTTAATAGTGCATCAGCATCTGGTTTAACATCAGAAATAAGTTCAGGTCTCGCCTTTGTTTACATGGCAACAGCAAACCAAACCAAACCAGGATAGCACTGGTGCTAACCTTGCTAACATCTATAGCAACTATTGCTAATCTTGTCAACTATATTAGGAGTGTGTTAATGGGTGTGTGAGGGCACGTTATGGAGTGCATATTAAAACACTACAATGGCACAAAACTTGAAGCCAAGGATACAAATGTTGGATATGTTGGATACACCCTGTCTGTGCATTTTCATGTGAACAGATATGTTTTTATATAATGGTTTACAAAGTTCTTAGCTACAAACCAGAGGTAGGAGAGAAACGTTTTTTAAAAACTACCGGTGTTAGTTTTAAGCCTGAGTGCCATCCTGTCTTCTCATCTCTTCTTATACAAACACATCATTAGTAAGCTTTAACCTCTGACCTTTTCAGCCTCTTTCTGCTGCCGTCTCTTCTCCTCGGCTGCTCCCCTGCGCTGCTTTTCCTTTCTCTTCTGCTCCTCCATCTTCCTCCCTCGCTCCTCAGCACGGCGTTCCAGCTGCTGCTGCACACGACGTTCCTTATCCTGCAGCACCTGCGACAGCTCTGCACACGCAGAAAGTATGTATATAATCTAGAATCCAAACAAAAAAAGTCTCAATCTGAAGCTAATTTTTTTCACTTTTCTAGGCCCAGTCCTCCTGTGTGCTGTACTTTGATTTTAAACTATCTGGAAAACTGCAGTCATAAATCTGTACAACTTAAGATATTAAAATCAAAGATTTTTATGTGTCAGTCTAAAGTTTTAATGGAGCTTATTTCTGAACAGAACTGACATTCATTATGCACATTTCTAGAGCCATCGCTGCTCCGCAGTATCCCTGCTATGAAACCACAAAACACAACTTTTTTTTCTTCAGTCTTGAGCTGTGGTTCCCAACCTTGCTTCCTCTGGAACCCCCTTCATTCATAATGCGGTGGCCCCCCTGCTCCACCTTGTGCTGAAACCATGCCGGTTTTAGGCTTTCAAAAGTGAGATTCTCACCATATATAATGTGTTCTGGTTGAGTCCTGTCCTTTGATAAAGCCAAAGTTAAATGAACAACATACAGCCTTACTTTTTTCCTTAAAATAGGGACAGTTTGTGGACATTAATGGCTCCAATGTTCAATGTCTCAGTGACCCCCTGGGGTCTAGGGCATCATATTACAGCTGTGTTTTGCTTTACAAGACAAATTCACACCAGCAACTGGATTTCAACACAGTGGCCGTTTTGAACCCGCAACATGACTGATTCAAGAAAGAGCTTAAACCTGGTACCACTTTCCACTGCTAGATGGCAGATATGTGAAACGGCTGTCATCAAACGCTGCACCACCCACCGCCCCAAAGCCAAAAACCCTAGGGGAAACACTGGAAGACAAAGTTATGGAATCTACTACGGCTGCCAACCTGTGATGCCACAATATGAAACTAGATGAGTAAATTTCCTGCCATCATAAACTCCGGTTCAGAATTAACATTTTTCTCTTTTACAATATGCCTTAAAAACTTTAAAAACTCCAACACCTACAGGGTTATATCCTTTCTTACTGCAAGTAATAGAAAATTTTATCCACTCTTGAGAAAACTATTCCACTTGACAACTGGGAGGCTGCAGTTTTTTCAGAACTGGCCAAGAAAGTACCACTTTGCCCCCCGGAGAAAAGGGTGCAACCTTTACAAAATAAAGAATTTTCTGATTGCCACTGCTTTATGACTTAATTAGACTTGTTTATTATTTTATACTGAACTAATTAAGTACAAATAGCAGTAGCAGTACCAAAAAAGAGCTGAAAGATAGTTCTGGTGCTGCCAATTAGCTCTCAAGTGACGCCTATTATATCAAATTAAACATTTAAAAATGGCTGATACATTATTTTTGCAAAAATGTGACAAAAATGTAGGAAAAAGGGAGCAAAGCCATTTTAAAGAGGAGCTACATTACTTTGGCAGATTTTCTCAGTGAGGTGCCCCGTATCGACGGCATCCATGTTGCATCCTACCTCTACTTTCAGCGCTCTCCAACCAGTAAAAGTCAGTCTGATGATGACTCTGTCTTATCCTTTGCTCTGTCCATTTCCCTCTTTCTTTTCCTCAGTGGGTCTGAGAGGGAGCTGCTAACTGTCCTAAAGATGACAAAATTGATCAATCTTGTCTCTTTTGGTCTGTAAATTGTTGCTGTCAAATTCTGAACCTTCATGTCAGATGTTACAGCTGGTGAACATGTGTTTCTACAAATAAAAGTGGCCTTTTCCAGCTTTTATAGCCCCTGTTGCAGCAGTGAGTATTAGTGCAGGTGTTGACTTTCCATCTATGCCAATAAGAGCCGAAGCTGATAATTACAACCACAGCAGTTATTTACCTGAATGCTTATTAAACGCTTTCCCACTGCACTCAAAAGTCAGATCTTAACAAGTGTGTGTAGGTTTTCTCAGTCGTGTAGAAAAAAAGCTTGTTATACTGCACCCACATCTGATATGTACACAGGAATATGAATGAGCAGGTTTTTATTTTTTACATAAACACCATATCCAGCATATGAAGAAAGTTTGGGTTAGACTACAGAAACTGAAATACCAATGTGGCTCTACTAAAGATAATTATAAATATCTGTTATAGTGTGTCAGTACAATTACTATAGGGTGACTGATTTTCTTCTTCTTCTCTATCCTTAAGTAAGGCAGGCAAATCTCCAAAAGTTGAGGTACAAAGGTTTTCACACTACGATGCTACAACACTTTCCTTAAATGTTATTGCCCATTATCTAAATAAATACTTGAATAATTTAAATAAATAAAATGAATATTCAACTGTAAAACATGATGTTGAAAAGAATGAGGTCATCTACCTACACCCACCAGCACTATGGGTGTGTGTGTGTTTACGTGCCAGAGACAGATGAACAGGACAGACCCCACGGAGCTCCGCCAGCTGGACAGCTGAACATACCTTGTGTCTTCTCTCTGTCTTCCTGTCGCTCTTTCGCTAAATGTAGCCGGGAGCTTTGAGACAGGTGAAGCAAATATTTAGAGATGAGCTCAGGAGCTTGCAGATAGTTAAAAATGTCATATTTTATTTCTGTGTCTGCCTCGTACATTTAGGGAATGTGAATCAGGTATTAGAACAACATGGCGTTGAGTTCTTTAGTCATTTCAAACAAATTAAGAGGAACAAAAAAAATCACCTTTAGTACTGGGGGCCACATATTTGGATGTACTCATAAACACTAAATGCAACCCATTAACTCTGAATACGCAATGCTGTCACTCTGTTTAGGGCCATGTTGGTCTGAAAATATTTCATCCAGAGAGATGTTTGGATCATCGGTGGATCGCAGGTAAAATTTCCAGCCTCCTCATTTTTATTATATCCAACTTCTACTTCAGATCATCTGCATTCCCTGTACCACAGCACTGGACATGCTAAACTATTTTCTTCTTGCTCTTTATACAGTTAAACAGTTTACTCAACTCGAGAAAGTAATTAGCTACTACGTAAGTTTAATAAACCTCAAAGCATAACGCATGACGACACAGTCCCTGAAAGAGGTTGGTATCAACAGTTCTTGATCAGAGTTCAGATAAGAGGAATGTAAGGATTTAAGAATAAATTTACCAGTCTACTAGTTTTTATCTTAGTTTGTTGTTTTACTCTGAGATCAGTCTGAGTTTTCAAGTTGCTGGCTGTATGTTCTATTATAGGATATAATGGGTTATTGGGTGTAATTTGTGTGTGTCTCTGTGTGTGTGTGTGTGTGTGTGTGTGTGTGTGTGTGTGTGTGTGTGTGTGTGTGTGTGTGTGTGTGTGTGTAATTGGGCTGTCACTTATTCTTCAACATTCAAAACTCTCTGAACATGGGAAAACTTCCAATTACATTAAACCATTAATACAAAATGAAAAAAACAAAGTGGGCATTCACACCAGCTTTATGGAATCAAATCCTAGTACACTGGCTTGAAAATTCTGGTTCGATTGAGAAGGTGCCAAATCAGAAACAAAATCTGGAATCACCTAAAACTGTAAGCCTTGGTTTGGTTCAAATGAACCAAATACAGGAAATGGATGACAACTTATGTGATGGAAACTGAAGTCATCCTGCATTTAACAATAAATGAACAAGTTTTCTTGCACGTCTTCTCCGTCAGAAAACGCCGCTGGCAAATACAAGATAATGTAATCAAAGATCTTGGTTTGTTTGGCTGGGTGCAGTGTGAAAGCAAACTGGAACCAGCTGAATGTTGTAACTCCCACATAAACTGAATGCTCAATCATAATGAGCTTTGTGGACTATTAGGTGTGAATATGACCTTTGCTTTTTATCCAGCAGAGGCCACTTAAGTATCAGCTTGGCTAAAAGGCATGGCCTGGTAAGATCTCAGTAAAAGAAGCTGATGTCTACACTTAAAGCTGTTTGCACTGATAATGACGTGCTCACCTGGCATTATCTAGTTTTTTGCTTGATGAATAAAAAAAATGTTCAAAACTTTAACATCATACTTTGCTGAACATTTATTACTCATCCCAATGTGGTTCATTTCCTTTGCAATAACCCACAAATAAGATCCTTACATCTTCATCTGATATTCAATTCACCAACTAATCGAGTACAAATAGCAGTAGCAGTAGTAAAAAAGAGCTGAAACATAGTTCTGGTGCTGCCAATTAGCTCTCAAGTTACACCTATTGCATCATATTAAACATTTAAAAACGGCTGATACATTATGTTTGCAAAAATGTGACAAAAATGTAGTAAAGAGTGAGCAAAGCCATGTTAAAGAAGTGCTACATTACTTTGGCAGATTTTCTCAGTGAGGTGCCCCGTATCGACGGCTAATTATGGCATCCATGTTGCATCCTACCTCTACTTTCAGCGCTCTCCAACCAGTAAAAGTCAGTCTGATGATGACTCTTGTCTTATCTCTTTCTTTTCCTATCTCCCTCCGATAATGTCGTCTTGCCATTCTTTTACAAATCAGCCATACTGAGCGTTCAAAACACCCAGTGTGTTGATATCCAGTTGATGGCATGGCGTGGCGTGGCATGGCGTGGCATGGCGTGGCATGGCATGGCATGCTGGGATGCGTAAAGTGAAACTCAGCTGTAACGTGTGGTTCCAGGCTGGAATACAAATTTGGGAAGTGTAGCTTCTCATCCTTAGAACGCTGCTAGGTAATGATGGCTCCAGGAACGTGCATAATGAATTCCACTGTGCCATCAAAATGAGTCAGAAACACATATTTTTAACATCAGAAAGTTACATAGTGCTACTTTATCAAGAAAACCATGACACGTCCTAAAACAGGCCACTATAAACGGAGCTGTAAAGAGATGGCTGGAAAAGGAGCTGCAATACTGTCATCCTGTCATGTTCTAACCAAACTATGTTGCAGACGTTTCATTAAAGGTACAGTGTGTAAGACTTACTGAAATCTAATGATAAACATGGGCGTAGAAATTACTTCCAGGATCATGGGTTTGGTATACCCTGTAAGAATCAAGTCCATATTTATAGCCTTATCTGTCAGTTTAGACTACTTTCTCAAAATGGCAGACTTATGTATACCCACGTGTTTTGATAGGTGGGTTACACTGGTATTTAATATCTGATTTAGTAATATCAATTTCAAAGTTAAACATTACATGTTTAATCTCATGCAGTTAGGGAGAAGGAGCTGGGTGCTGATAACTCGATGGTTTCACTTGCAAAAGAATTAACAGTAAACTGCAGTATAAATACACTTTCATTGCTTCTTCTGGGTTAAGTTTCCCTTGAGCATTAGTCATATAGGAGATAGACTTGAGCAATGTGAAATTAATATGCAATATAGTAAAGAAAAACTAACCGCTAGTGGCTTCACAGTTGGCCGTATGCCGGTATAATTTTTGAGTAGCTGGAGGTATGCTGAAGTGGTGGGTCATTTGCGCATGCACATTAAGGGTATGTCATTCTGATAGTATGGCAAACCATCAGAACATCAATACGTCGGTACTGTAGTTGTAAAGCTCAGATTATTCTCATTTCACACACAGAATTCTTTGTATTCATCCATTCAAAGACAACATAGTTATTTATAATGGCAGCTGCCATGTATGTGGACCCACAGCAAGTAGATATAAATGGCTTTTTCTAAAAGAATGAAAACATAACAGCTATTTTAGTAAAATAACACAAACAGAAACACAGTTTTTATTTATATATATATATATACATTTCTGTCATTGATCTTTGATTTTGTTACACACTGCACCTTTAAGATTTTCTTAAATTGTGTCAACATGTAAAAAGTGGATGCTTCCTCTAAACATCTTTCTCTCATCTAACAAAAGGTAAACAACTAAATAATACAAAAATTAAGGCTTATTGAGCTGACTCTAGACTGTAATTAAAATTTCCACACGCTTGAAGCATACCTGCTTTCCTGATGCTGCCATAATATGGATTAAGAAACACTGAGAATAAATGAAAAGATTTCAGTATTAGATGTTTACCTGTAGGGCTGGATGGTGATCGAGAAGGAGATGGATGTCTGTTGGTGAGCGGCAGTGCAGGAGGTGGCACCAGAGCTGTGATTAGAGTCAAATATAACACATGATTCATGCAGCACTGACCAAAAGGCAGATACGATTAAAAATGTAAAGCTACGGTGGTGAATCTTACTCCTGTATCTATCAATACGGAAGTGGCTTGAAAGCTAGCAATTGTAAGGGTACCTTAATACAATAAATCTTCTGTCAGTCACTGTATTGCTTTTGGGGTCAAGTGTCAGTGTAAGACCCCTGAGTGTAACCTTCAGCCCTCTTCCTGTTGTCTTTTGAAATGTAATTCTATCAAATTGACATGAAAGCCACCAGAAGGCATCCATCAACCACTGTCTACATGCAAACATATGAGAGACAGCTATAAAAAGGTCCTCAACATGGTAGATATGCAAATACATGCAAATCTCAGCTTAGTCTTCAGCATCCCATGGGTTTGGCTCTGTTTGATCTCAAGTTAAAATTACATCACAGACCAAGATCAGCAGAATCACCAGTTAAAGGTGTGACTCTAGCTGATGTGTGTGATATGTGACAGCCGACTAAAACTTTAAGATTTTGAACTAGTGAATAAAATCATCAGGGTTAAAGAGCATCCCTTACAATAGTCCACAGTCAACGTGGCTGTAGTGGAACATGTAAATATGACCATATAGTACTGAATACGAAAACAAATCTGATTTAATTATAATGCACAACATGCCAACATACTGACATTACATATATTTTATACCAATAAAGCCAGACTAAAAATCCTATTATAGCTACTGATCCTTTCAAGAACAACAACTTACGATAATAAGCTGTATAAAGAGAAAATATATCATGATGCATTGCAAAAGAAAAAGAGAAAACTGTTATATTAAAAATAGGATTTATCCCTTTTATCTTCTTTGTCTGGTGGTAACACCGTGTACAAACAAAATTATCACCCATTTCATGACCTCTAAATCACAAAGATTTAAAAAAGGACCATAAATATTTCTCACCTGTCATGGCAACACGTCTGGAAGCCACTTGGGTCATAGAGCCTGACAGGAGCCAGAACCCTGGACGTAGAGACGGGAGACCGTCGGTCCACACAGCGGTGACTCAGGAAAAATAAGCGGGGGGAAAGTGACGCATTGCTAGAAAGACAGAGCGGGGAGGGGAGCTAGCATAACCTATATTTATATATTTATTTGTTTATTTTGTACCGTTTTTCAGCTGATATGACAGGTACCCTCATGAAAAACGTTTGGGTCTACTTTCTCACCACCACCATAAATATACTTTTGTTAGAACATTAACAACGAAATGAAACACTGCCAACAGACAAATAAGCTTCTTAATGAGTTTTGTTTTAATTTAAAAAAAGAAACAAATAGCAAAGATTTTCTTAGTATTTAGCGTGCTTTTAAAACAGAAATACAAAGTCTTAAAAAAATCAGTAACCGCTTAACAGTTGGCTAATTTACATATTAATGAGCCAGCTCACGCTGCTATTTGTCGCCTAGCAACTAAATGGGCTTCTGCTTAAGAACTATAAGCACCGTGGCGGAGTGATAAACTTCTCTTTTCACAATTTAAAGTGCATCAAATAAACGTTTATTGCACTTGAAATCATTTTCGGGTCCATTACTACAGTTTCTCGACGCCACAAATCGGTGCTCTATCCTCCTGTCACGTGCCCACTGCTTCGCTTGGTGCGGCTGTCAAACGGGCTCGTGTCAGGGCACACGTGCCGAGCACAAGCGAGACCCAGCGGCAGAGTTACGTCATAGTTATTGCAAACAGAGGCCTGGCAGATGTAATATGGGTCAGTGCTGTTTACGCTGCTCACACACACGTTTACCGAGTCATGATGGCAGCGCTATAAATAACAACAAAAGGGTTGTTTCCTAATAAACCACAGTAAAAACAGTCCGGACCACTTAATGTACCTGTTTGTAATGAAATCCAATAGCTTGCATGATCATGGGCAGCCTTTTGTTATATCTTCATTATCATGTCTCTACAATATATCTTGACATTTGCATCATATCACATTGTGACTAAGTCAAAGCTCACGTCGTCCTGCAGTCATCACACACACACACAGATGCAAGCAGACACAAAACACTGGATCAGTGAAAAATGCTGAAGTTACAGGCTGTGTAGAATTGTAATTGTGGAATTTACTGCAGTATTTTATTGCGATCTTCCTTTCTAATATATACAGCCTGACTGATTCAAAATACTGCTGCCAGGAGACTAAACAATGTTAGAAAGTTTGAATCTGTTCACTGGCTTCAAGTTCATGCTAGATCTGATTTTAAGGTTTTATTATTTAGGTATTTGTTTTGGTTGGTTGTTCATGGGGGGGGGGGTCTGTGTCTGTTTAACTCAGAATTTATGCAGTGGGTTCAGTGAACGTTAGTGATGCTGTTTTTATCTGTCTAAAGAATCTTATTTTCCATTTTTATTAATCTATTTATTTTATTTATTCATTTTTTTATTATTTGTTGGAGCCTCTGATAAGACGGATTCCAGTTATTAAACCCTTTCACAGTGTGGATGTGAACACAGTCAAAGATGGACTTAAAGCTCGTGTTCATTTTTATAAACAGGTCCTGTTGGAAAGTCATGTATACACATGATGTTACTCCACACTTAACCCCCATTTGGAATAACAGACACGTATTACATGATGGAAAATCTGAAACCATTCTCACTGTGTCAGTGAGAAGTGGAATACTGTTTGCAGGAGAAAGAATCATTCTACCCAGTACCATGAGATCTGACATGCTTCAAATGCTACATGTAGCTCAGGATGCAGTGGACCAAAGCCCTGGCAAGGATGCACTGGTACTGGCCAAGGATGACCAGACATTGAACTAAACTTCTGCAACATGGCAGCAGTTCCAACCTCAAAACCAGAAGAAACCAACTTGATCGGTGGTTTTAAGAGCCCGAGTCTCCAGGTGTTTACCAATGCTCTTCTCTTTGCTACCAAACAGAATAACCTCAGTTTTGTCTTCATGTAATTGTAGAAAATTCTCTCTCATTCAGGTGTTTATTTGCTGCTGACACTGACACAGTGGATCTGTTGGGTTGCAGTCGTCTGGTGAAAAAGACATAAGAAGTTGTGTGTCATCTACTTAGAGGTAGAGGTTACAAGCAGCAAAGGGCAGATTCTTCCCTAAAAAGGTGGATTTAAACCAGCAGGCTAGCAGGTGAAGCATTATGTTTAGCCTTTCAACCAGCAGCAGTATGTAGAGCACAGTACCGTCAACAATGGTTCTGCTCCGGCAGCTGTAGCGTCTCAGACTGGAAGTCTGTCCAGAGTGGTGAGGACATCAGAGAGGATCATCAAGACTTCGTGTCCTCCCATCCAGGATGTTGTGCAGAAATGCTCCCTGACCAGAGATCAGGACCCCACACACCCTCATCATGGACCGTGTTCCCTCAGGAAAAACCTGTCCATGAGGGCAGATTCCTCAACACCTTCTTCCTCCAGCTCCTTCAGGCTGCTAAAATCTCAGGAATTTCAATAATCTCTGTGCAATATTATCAATCGATGCATTAAATCTTTTGACTACATCATTAGTTGGATAGGATTTAAAAAGCTTTTGCTTCTTCCTGCTCTTTTCTGGACACTTGAGTGAAAATCTCTTGTTTAGATCTTGTGGTATTGTTGTACTCACATACCTTTATGATTTTTAACATTCAATATTTTATAATTTTGTCTCTTGTTCAAAATATATATAAAAAGTAGTGCGATAATTTCAACATCTCAATTTTTTACTGTGCTATGCTTCTATATACTTTTTATACATTGTGTGTGTGTGTATATATATATATATATATATATATATATATATATATATATATATATACACACACACACACGTTTCTAATTTATTGCTGCTTCATTTCTGGAGCTGCGAAAACTAAATTTTGTGTTGTACACCGTTTAGTGAGCAATGCTGAATGAAAGTCCAGTTTAAATCTAAAGTCCTTTTAACAACTTCTTCCCAAAACTCTGTAGGGGTATTACTCTGTAAAGCCATTTCAGAATTCAGCACCTTTATCATTTCCCTTAATAAAATAATCTAAACTACATAAAAGGACAGCTGGAGACTTAATCATTTTGAACAAAGTTGTATGATTGTCATGCATTAACAACCATGCAAACTGGCCACAACAAACTCAAATTTGACCTTATTTGCATGTACTTATACACTTTAACATTGTACAAGACTAATTCCTGAGCTCATTTTCCCCTTTTTTCCAGGACCTGCTGCAGCAGCGATGACACACAAACTGCAGGCAGATCGGTAAATGGAAAAATAAAATATGCATACTTCCTAAAAGGAAAATATATTTTGAACTATTAGAAAAAAGTAACAGCAGAGTGGTAGAAATCCAGAAGTGTTGGCACTGAAGGCCTCCCCATCCACAGGTCAGGGTTCACACTGCTGGATCAAAACCTTCATGAAGGCTCGTTGAGGACGTTGAGCTCGGGGCTGTGAGGGACTGAGCTGCAGTTTCCCTGGCAGGGTTTAATCGAGCTCGGTGCTGCCACCATCAGACCGGCACAGGAAGTGCGTTAGGCGCCCAATAACCACGATGCCAGGTCAGTGGAGTTAAGTTCTTTATTGGAAACCCAGCCTTCAAACATCATTGGACATTTTATTAATTTAGAGTTACAGAAGAACAGCAACAGGCTCGTGTAGTGTAGAGCAGTGGTTCTCAAACTGAGGTGCTGGGCCCCCTCAGGGAACATGGGCAGGTGTCCAGAGGAGCGGAATAAGGAAATATATATAATCTGCTGTGTGTTTGTATACATACATATATGTTCATATATATATAAATCACTGGTTTTCTAGAGGGGTGTTAGATGGATAGTCCTGTGAGGTTTTACTGGTTTTATTGGTGGACTTTTTTGTGGTGAAGAAGTTTGGGAACCGCTGGTCTAAGGTGAGACAGGGTGACCAACCAGTCGAGTTTTACTGCGTTTAAGCGACAGTGAGTTGCAAAGAGTTCAAAACAGAAAAAGGAAACAAACACAAACAGAAATAAGGAAACAACAGCAGTACATTTGATGCTTTTTTGGATTCCAGGAGAGTGGTTGCCTTCATTTGACCATGGGTCACCCAAACAAAGCAACAGTTCTTGTGATGCGCCGTCAGTGGAAGAGGACTTTAACAAAATAATGACTTTAAAAAATACAAACCCAAACAGGTATTACCTTCCTTCTGTCAAAAAAGTGCAGCTTTCAAACTGTCTGACAGGCTACAATAAAGACTGTCCAAGAAGATAAATTAAATGGTTTATCTTTTTATTAGCGAATCCAGAGATTCTGTACTGTTTATAAATTCCACATAGTGTGAAATTAATATAAATACAATTTTAAAAGACGATGCAAATGCTATGTGATTATTTTGCAGTCGTGGTGTCGCCTCTACAAAACAGTGTTTCTTGGATAATAAAAGAAACGTCAGTGAATGAGATGGAAAAATGGCCGTTTGTTGATGCTAGAAGCAAAAAGGTAAAAGTTTAACAATATTCCAGATAGTCTCCTCATCTATGATGCTTGAGATCAGCCTACTCGGACTCTCCAATCCAACTGCATGAAGGCAGGAAAAGCAAACTGCATGCATCACCGCTGGTCACCAGGCAGCCTGCTGCAGCCGCTACAACCAACCGAGTGTTTCTAAAGCAACATCTCACATTCAGTCATGATAAGAAATGAAAGTACTGATGGTGCTTACCCCGTGTGAAATGCACTTAAGTTCTCCAAACAACAAAGACGTCTACGGATGGTAAACAAACTGATAAACATTGTATTTAATAAACTGTGTTGAACTGGCATGAATTTAATAAAAATTATCGGTGCACTGAATCGGCTCAAAATATCCCAATTGGAGCATCTCTAGTAAAATCCCACCTTCCCCCTCCAGAAGCAGGTTTTTAGATCTGGGGAGAAAAAAGATGAGAGGAAACAAAATTATTTAACCACTATTAAGCACTTATGAGGTTGTAAGAGTTATTGAATTTACTGTAGTTTCTATTTCCTGTAAGTGTTTCTCTGGTTCATCACAAGTTGCATTAAGCCCTAAAGTTAAGGGCAAAGATGAGTCAATTACAGGGGAATTTTAAATAGTTACCAAACTGAAAACTGTAGTGACACATTTCACACAACTTGTAGCTGCAACCTCAGGAGCTAAACTCACAAACTACACAATAATAATAAATAATAATAATACATTTTATTTTAAAAAAGCGCCTTATCAAAGCACCCAAGGACACTGTACAAACATAAGACACTAAAAGTAAGCAAAACATTAAAAGCACAAAACAGAATAAGTGATAGAGGAAGACAACACTTAAATCATACAGTTAACTTACATCATCAATGTCCTCGTCATCGTCACCAATGTCATCAAACTGGATCTCATCATCGTCCCCAGGCCCAAAGGTGTCCGTCTCGTTGATTTTAGCTGTGGGCAGAGTTGGGTGTTAGAAGGGAAATACAGATGTAACTGGATGACTGACTGGTGACCAAAACATAACGTGATGATAATGTGCTTCCAGAGTTAATGAGCACAATTATTATCCAGTTTACAAGGTAGCTGGAAGCTGGACAGATCCTGATTAAGGCACCCTGTGGAAGTAAAGCTGTCCCGTCTCAGGTTTTCTTTCATGTCACTTAAACTTCGTTAAGACCTCCAAAGGGTGAGTCAAATTGTAAAAAGGGAGGAGAATATACATCTCCTTAAGTCCTGGACTTGTTTCCCCACAGAGCAGAGGTCTGTACGATGAAGATGGATTTTCTCTCATCCAGGTAATTCAGGGTTAACCCTGGGTTTTCTGTACTACGAAGCTGCTTCACTTCTTAACAGGGTAAATCACCATGGCAACTCACGCTGAATAGCTAACCTGCTCCGGGGCAGGTTATGTTCTGGATAAGAGATTGAGTATAAAGGCACCACCTCCTGACCAATCAGTTCTCTTGGAAAATGGCCGACCATTTTTAAAAGATCCCGCTGACGTTGGTGCGCAGATTGTGAGAGGAGTGCTTAGGAGAGAAAGATGCATCCTTTTCATATAGAAATAAAGCCTTGTCACTGACTACTGACCAGGCCTGTCACGATAAGCAAAAGTCAATTAATTGCATGGTAAGAAAAAATGAGTGCGATAAATTTGCCAGCCGCAATGTATTTTTTTTTTTTCCTATCTTACTTTACCGTAGGCTGTGTACAACAATCGGTTTCACTACGGAGTATCTCGACTGAACGCTCTCGTTTCTTGGGGAGTGATCTCTCTCGTGTTATACTTGACAGCAGCATGTTGCAGCAGGACACCGTGGTGAAGCACTAACCTGTGCGAGCCGATACGCCGCATTTGTTTACGGGGCCGCCAACTGTCACGCATCCGCCGTGAGACTCATGCATTTCAGTGGCTTCTCACGCTGAAATACACATCGAGAGCGATGACGGCTAATCGAGACGTTCAGGTCCAGTCACACATGGCACAACTGTAGATCCATTCATTTATGAAACACACACCTGTGCTGTCAGGGTGAGGAATTAATAATCCAACACAAACAAGATCGAGCCTCTAAAGAACTCATTAGAAACTAGAAGCACTGAGCACAGACCTCCACAAGCCTTTTTTATTGCCAATGATTATGGGCATTATTTTTTAGTTAGAAGCTTTGACAGGAAAAAAAACCCCTGTCTCTCTACTGTAAAGAATCCTTTAAATAAAAAAAGTTCTTGGATGGAGGCGGTGATCTGAGTGACCCTCAAAATGCAGTCACTTGTTCCTCGTTCTGTTTCCTGAAAATTTAACCAAACCTCATCCATAACTGTTGGAGTTGTGTTACTAACAAACGTACACCGGTGAAAACATGACCCCCGTCTCGGTGGAGGTAATAAATATAAACGTGAGGAAGCTCTGCCCGAAGCGTCTGTACCGTAATAAAGTGAAACAGATCAGAGCTCTGTTCGTTTATATTGTCTGATTATTAATATTGTATAATGTCACAAATTTACACCTTAACAGAGTCGGCAGTTTTCTGCCAGCATTCTTTCCTGGCTGTTGCTATGGCAACAGTGTTGATTTTGGCCTGGATGATGAGTTTAAATTCTTCATATTTCTGAATAATAACTGTCTGCTTCTCCATGGTGAAGTACGCTGCTCTGCAGGATTCCTCCAAGTCTGCGATTGGTTAGATGCTACAAACTCCACCCCATTTATGTGAGCGCACACGGCTCAAGATGGGACAACCCCGGGTTAAACCACAGAGCTGATAACCAGCTTCGTAGTACCGTGCATCCAGATCCTGACCGTCTGGGTAAGTCAACCCAGCTAACGGAGAGCTATCCGGGGTATGTAAATCCCACATGGTGGTACAGACCTCAGCTTTATGAAGTTAATAGCTGTGGCGTTAACGACTCACCGTGCTCTGGCAGCTCTCCGTAAGCTTTCAAACTCCGAGCCTCATCTGCGTTGTACTTGAGGATGACATCAGCTTTGTTATCCTGCAACACAAGCTGTAGTTATACATGTGTCCACAAAGACCAGCATAAATTAACAAAAATTTAAATGACTCAGCGCTTTTGTATGTGTGCGTGTGTGTGTGAGAAAGAATGGGTTTGAGAACTTATAGGCATTAAATTATTAATTTGAGAAGAAAAAAAAGGAAATCATAACCTGTCTGAAACCAGATTCTGCATCAGTAACTTTTCTTATCTAAAGATGAAAATACAATGATGCAAAAATACATTTAAGTAGAAAGTGTTTCACCCATCTTTCTAAAACAACTTTCCATCAGACAAGAAAAAGTACAGAAGCAGAGCAACTAAAAAGAAAATTAAAAAGAAAATTTCCTAACAAGTTAACAAAATGTGAATATATATAATTTATATATCAAATTTATTTCAATGACCAACTTATTAAAAGGAAAACTTTAAATAAGTAAAAAAAAAAAAAGAAATATATTAAATATAAGACATTTACATTTGGTAAAATATCCTAAAAGCTGCATATGTACCAACTACAAACAGCTTTTCTAGTTTTCTGAAAATTTTAAAAGAAAACTGCTCATTCTTCATCACTTAGCTGCCACAAACTATAGACCTGCTTTCTAATACTAGTAAATAAATAAAACACCTGATTTAACTATTCTAAAATGCTGATGTTGAATGATTTAATGCCACCCATTCTCAACGTAGCCAAAAGTAGGAGAATTCACAATTTAAAACATTATTATCAGCTACTTTTTTATCAGTCCTGTGTTTTGGTATTAAATGCAGGTGCTGATCGATCCTAAGTATCCCATGAATAAATCCTGTTTGCAGCATTAATACTGCTCAATGTCTGGAAATGCCAGTCAGCGTTCCTGTTGTTTAAAACTGTTTATTTAATAAACCGGTGAAATTCAGACATGATCTATGTAGATAAACTGTTTGCAGTATTTTTCTACACAGTCTCAGAAAATCCCAAACAGAGGCTCAAACATCTGGAGACAGGTTTAGTGGCGTAATGTCCAGGCTCTGTGGAAAACCAAACCAGCTCTCAGCTGCTTCTTTAAAACAGGCTTCGAAGCATCAGGCTCCACCTGTGAATCTGTTTTGGTGAAGAAGAGATAATTATGCTGCTTTTGCTTGTTCAAATAGAGCCAGGATAAAAAAAACACCTGTATAAGTTCTGGTTTGTGCTTAAACACAGGTGGATGAGGAGCTTATGTAATTATTTTAGCATATAAAATAACGTGCACTTTATCTAAGCCAACTTCATTTATAAAGCCCTTTATGACAGCAGCCGCTGAACAAAGCGCTGAATCCAGCAGAAAAAGTTTTCAGGAATTAAGTGGAAATTACAGGACCTGGTAAATGTGTGGTCGTATTTTAAAGTGTTGGATACGCCATGTTGCTGTTCATTTATGTGGAGCTCCATATGAGGTGAGCGATATTCACGAGATGTCAACAGTCTGATCTGCGTCTTCTGTGAGCAACTAACACACCTGGTAATCTCTCAGCCCGACCAGGATGATGTCTGACGTGTTAATCCAAACCTGGAGGGAAACAAACAAGGCAAACATCACACAGGGTCACAGCCTCACACTGCACTTTGTGACCCTCACACACACACACAGTCAGTTGGGTCCGTGCTGCCACATTAACGGTGACTGACTGACTATTGAGAAAGCGCTGATGTGGCATTACGTCAGGTTTCCCGTGTGTGCAGAAAAGGTGCGAGAGGACGGCCGGGACATTCCTACCTTTTTCCGGAGTTTTCCTCTGATGTGGCAAAGCCGCTTGGTTCCATCAAAGCACATGGCCTCCAGACGTCCATTCCCCAACATTTTAATCACCTGAGCATACTCTGGATGCCGAGAGAGAGCAGAGGTCAATTTAAGGGATCTTTGGGTACTTAGTGGCTGGTGCATTTTAGATTGAGTAAAACTGAAAAATGTGTCACAGATACAGAAACATTAATAAATGGAATCATCTGTAATAGGCAGCGTCACTGCTAAAGTCCCTACAAACCTGCGTATGAAACAAAACCCTTTAAATGATCATCTACTGAGAACAAAACTAAATGCCACCTTCATAAACCCAGTTCAAGACTTTATATCAACCTCAGACAGTAAGCACTGGTTTGATGGGTCAAAGTCTGCAACATATTTCAACTCTAAGTACTTTATGAGAACACGACAAGGTCAGAGAGCTGAGGAATGTAAATGGATAAGGATCATTTCTGAATAGGAACAGCTGGTAAAGAGAGAGAAGGAAAAGGAGACAGAAAACATGGTATAAGTCGGATTTAATGGAAACCTTCTCAACATTTTATGTTGTTTATTGTAAAGCAATTGATGACTTTGTATAGTGGTGTGAGAAGTCCTACATCCACCTGAAGGTATTTAAAACAAAAGATATGGGTTATTGATTTTAGAAAACAAGACAGTCACTGAGTCGCTTTAACTAAAAGGTCAGAAAACAGCACCTGATAGTACGAAAAACTCAACTGTGATGAAAACTGCAAATCTGTCTGCAAAAAGGGCCACCAGCGCCTTTACCGCCTCAGAAAACTCACATTTCCACGTTGACCAAACAATCTTGACTGTTTTATTCTGTTAATGAGTCTGTTTTATTCGTTTGCTTGGTGGCATGGTTCAGTCAGACCTCTGCTACAGAGAAAAACTCAAACAATACTTTTATTTACCAAAGGTTTTCAGTTGTGTTTTTATTTATCTTGATCATACTTATTTTGTAATATTTTTACTTGTTTTTTCTGTAAAATTGGTGAATGACGGAACACTTGTTTTGTTGTAATTTTTGTCATGTTACTCAAATACCCGTCTGTCCGGTTCAATGTATGTTTTGTTATGGAGCGTCAAATGCCATCATTGTTTCTGCACAATAAATCTATCTATGGGTATTAATAAAGTAATCATGAACCTTAAGCATTATTTTTCTTCCCACATTCATCTTAAGATTTATTCCTTTATTCCTGAAACTGATAAAAATGCACTGGAAAGACTAGAAGACATATCATTACTACAACTAGTTAGGAGTAAAATACCTCAGTATGATCCTTTAACAGGATACTTCCCAAAGGTTCATGATTCAAATATAGGTATTATAAACATTTCAGTTAATATGAACATTTATACCTCACATCCTCAAAGAAATGTCTGAAGTCTAAACAGTGTGAAGTGTGCAGGCTGTCACACTTTCTTAAACCACAAAGTCTCTTCCACTCACCTAAACACTAACAGAGCTTTTGGTAGCATCAATCACTGCAGTTGTTAGTTGATAAAGCCATAATTACAGTTTCGGTATTTCCCCTCTCATAAGTCTTGGACTTCACCCTCTTAAGTCCAGATCCAAATTTGTGGTGTTTGTTATTTACATTTCAAAATAAAGAAGCAAATATTTATGTCTCAAAACAGTTTTTTTTCTAGAAATTTTCAAATTGCCCACTAAAATCTTTTTATTTCTCAGTTTCTGAATATATCAAATTTGAGTGTTTAAACTTACACATTTTATTGTAAATTTAATTTTTTCCAAGAGATGTTCATGTGGCTTTAATATATTTATGCGACCCACCTGTCACATCAGGCTTGAAAGATAAAAACCTACATTAGATTGTGACATGATGACTTACAACTAAATGAAAACAGAACTAAAACTCACCCTGTCCATCCTCTTTGAACACCAGCTCCCTCTTCTCAGACTCATTCTCGTTCTTTCCACGTCGCCTGTTTTTACCTCCTTTACCTGTAAGCAAAGTCAGCAGTATTTATGTGTTATGTGTTAGTTATGCCAGTATTTGGTGGGCAAACGTCCTAGATATATCAGCTTTGAAACCGTGTTGAAAAGTTGTTTTGGATGATTTCTTAAAATTAAATGCACATTTGAGAAAGATGAGAAACATAAAATTCGAGATTTACACCTAAATCAGTGTTTCTCAGTCCTTGTCCTCAGGGACCACTGCCCTGCATGTTTTAGTTCTTTCCAGCTCCAGTATACCTGATAAAGAATAATTGAACTGTTCGTCAAGTTCTTTGCAAACCTGCTAACAAGCCTTTAATTTGAGTCAGGTGGACACCTCTAAAACATGCAGTTTCTCAATCCTGGTCCTGGAGAAACACTATCCCTAAAGCAAAACTACACCATTTTTGCTACAAATTTAAAGACAGTTAGCAGAAACCAACCAAATACAACATATAAAATACTTCACATCCTTTTGTATGAAATTAAAGTTGTTTTTTTACGTCAAACGGCAACACAAGCAACGCCAGCCTTTTAGCTTTGACTCAACTAATGGTCTTAATATCACAGTCCACGATAAACAAAGGTAAATGTACTAAGTAGCTTCAACTATTCATGGGCGGGTTCTCTAATATAACCGTTATCTAAATGGAACTCTAATCAGCGACATACTTTGGTAATATGTTAAAGGCATTTTGAAAGCGAGTATGCCACGGACGTGACAGAAACCGTTACTAACGTCACTGTTTTCATGCTTGTTAGATTATATAAAAGATAACAGTGCACTAAAATAAGCTCTTCAGCTGAGTTTAATAACAAGAGACCAGCGTAAAATTTGTTATTAAGATGGATTTTATTAAAATTAACATGTCACGGGCCAGCCGGGGTGGGGTTTAACTAGCTAGCAACACGCTAAGCTAGCTGGGTCAGCTAGCAGCGGGATTACAGTTACGTTTTATTAGGTAGCTTAATAGGACGCGTGAAATATCGACAACTTTCTGGACGTAATTTAAATCCATCGTTCTATTAGGTCGACACACGTGTGGTGACGATATCACACACACACATCGGCGATCACGGCGTAAAGGACTCCGATATATGTTGCTAGCCAGCGTTAGCCGGTTGTGTCACGTTTTCCTCACGGCGGGCTCAACCAGCGAGAAGACAATTAACACTGAAAAACACTGGCTCACATCTTTCGTCGTATCTTACCTTTGTTTTTTGGCATATTCTTTCACGCCTCGATCAGCTTAGCCTCGCTCAGTCGAAATGTTCAACTATTAAACAGTAAATGTTTAAAAGAATCACAGAAGGAAAACAGATCGACACAGAGGGGAAGCTAGCTGGTCAGTGGTCACAGCCGAGACTCTCCGCTGGTGTGCGCATGTGCGGAACTAGGCATTCAAAACCGTCTTACTTTATTGGAAAAGTTGATTGTCGACAAACGTAGTTTTAAAGGCATGACAAGTTTATGGATGTGTGTCCACATTTATGTACAAGACGATTCGAAGTGCTTTACATAAAACATTAAAAGCATTACAGCAAAGTCTAGAAGAAGCATTACAAAGTAATTTAAAACAAAATTTAAAACAAAATAAATGGAATCAAATAAAGAAAAGCTAAAATAGAATAAGATCAAATAAAAGTTACAGTATGAGTAATTAACGGCTGTTCTGAAAAAAGGCAAATAGAAAAAATAATAACCTTGATTTAAATTAGCTGAGTTTCAACAGTCCTGCAGTTTTCTTGGCGTTTGTTCCACACGTGAGCAGCAAAAAAACTGAAAATTGCACATTTTTTATTTTAATTTATTTTTCTTTTACAAATGTGATGTCCAGCTCAGGCTTGCTCCTTTACTCTACACACTGAAATTTTCACCACTCTGTGACCAAATTATCGAAAGAGTTCAACTTTAGAATTTAGATTTTTATTTTTTCCTGTAAACTTAAACATGAAGATGTCCATGCTTAGGCCTGAAAATAGACTTCTGTTGCACAAAGGGATTGACACAACATATTTAAAAACTTTTACTTCTTTCTCCTTAAACTTATGTCTCTCTTTTGCACCATAAAAGTATTGTTGTTTAATTTTAGATGACCAGACCCAGCTATAAGTTTCTGTTATTCCTATTAGTTCATGGGTATTAACATGTGAGGTAAATGACAACTTCCAGCATTCCTATACTGTGATATGTGATGCCAAAGTTTGGTATCCAAACCTTACAACACTGTAAATTTTCTTGTCCTTTATACTTTTAAAATTGGTAGTCATTGTTCAAATATGCTATAACCATGTCATTACCCCTATTTATTGGCTATGTTGATCTATTGTTTTGATTAATCCCAGATACAAAGTCCAGGGTCCAAGGGAACCTTATAATTGAAAATGCCCTCCAGAGGTCTTATATGCAGAAAGATCACATGACCAGAAAATATGACAGCGGTTGGCATTAGCCCACACTGTCACTTACATTGCTGTTGTACATTGTTGTATGTACTGTATGAATTACATTTTTCTAATAAAATTCTCGGTGTCTGGTGCTTGTAGAGCTGGGCTGTATTTTGCACAATAGACGCCAATCGTTTGCTGACAGTTCAGTCTGTAAACATACACACAGTCTAATTTTTTATTTATTTATTTTTTTACTTGTCCTGTCCAGGCAGCAAAATGATGGTCTGACTGCTGTGTTGTGCTGAACAAATTTGCTTTGCTAAGGGGAGATTTATGGATATAAAACTCCTTTAGATAATCTAATTTTTAAATTATTTATTTATATATTTATTTATTTTGAATTATGGAATGTACATAATCTTGCTGGACATGACCAGAGGGGACAGAAAAAAGGAGAATAGTAACAGAAGTAAAAAGGAAAGTAGAAAAAGAGGAGACAAAGACACAACAAATAAAGGTAACGACTGTTCAGTCCAACCTAACACCAACCAACTGCTACACCTGTGCAGAAACTGATCATTTCCTACAGCTTGTACAAGAAAGCAAAGATAAAAATCATCAGAAGTTCCTAAAATAAATAAATATATATATAACCAAGTGCCAAGTGCACATGTGGACCACTCTTATACCTGAACATGGTATTGGTAATGGACAATCCATGACGAGCACAGAAGTCCAACAACAAAACACCACTCGGATTCAGATCAGGGGGCCGTTCCTCCCAATCACGCCCCTCCAGGTCTCGCTGTCATTGCCCACGTGGACATCGAAGTCCCCCAGCAGAACGAGGGAGTCCCCGAAAGGAGTGCTCTCCATCACCCTCTCTAAGGACTCCAAAAAATGGTGGGTACTCTGAACTGCTGTTTGGTGCATACGCACAAACAATAGTCAGGACCAGTCTCTCCACTTGAAGGCGGAGGGAGGCTACACTCTGGTCCTCAACATACAGGTGCCAAGTCGGGGGGCAATGAGCATGCCCACACCTGCCTGGCGCCTCTCACGGGGAGTAACTCCAGAATGGAAGAGAGTCCAGCCCCTCTCAAGGACAGTGGTTCCAGAGCTTCCAGAAAGGGTTCAAGGTGAGTCCAACTATATCCAGCCGGAGCCGCTCAACCTCGCGCACCAGCTCAGGCTCCTTCCCCACCAGAGTGGTGATGTTTTACATCCCTAGAGCTAGCTTCTGCAGCCGAGGATCAGAACACCAGGGTCCATGCCTTCGGCCACCCCCCAGTTCACACTGCACCAGACTCCTGCGGCCTCCTCCTGCAGGAGGTGAGCGCACAGGAAGGTAGGCCCATGTCACCCTTTTGGACTAAGCCCAACTGGGCCCATGGGCAAAGGCCTGGCCACCAGGCACTTGCCTCTATGCCCAGTCTTCAGGCCTTCCAAGGGAAACCTGGATCCATTGTTTTTATTCATCAGAGGGATCTATTGAGCTGCAGATTGTCTGGACCCTCCCCTAGACCTGTTTGCCATGGGTGACCCTAGTAGGGGCATAAAGCCCCCGACAACATAGCTCCTAGGATCTTTAGGACATGCAAACTCTTCCACCATGGTAAGGTGGCGGCTCAGGGAGGAGACAAAAATTGAATAATGGAAAAAGAACTTGTTTAGAAATTCTTTAGAAAGTGGAAACAGCATCACTAACATTCACTGAATCTGCTTCTTAAAGTTCATAAAATAACAGACTCACACTCAACAACTGAAGGCAGAAGCAGGATAAGTCAGGAAGTGTTTTTACTGAAGATTCTTTGGTTTTTCTTCAATCAATGACAAACATAACATCAGGAATAGTAACACCTGTCTCAGCAATGTCGGCCAACAACACATCTAAAAGAGACACAAAGCAGAGAAACAGAGGAAATACTTCTAAATTCCACTTTATCTAACAGTACCTGCCCAGGACCAGCAGGGGGCCCTATGAAGGCAGCCGCCTGGTCTTCAGATGAAAGAGTGGAATGGAGGGCAACAGTCCTAAACTAATTTTGGTACATAGTGTGTATTAATGTGCATTGTCCCTGTAAAATAAACCGACAAACTAAAACAGAAAAAAAAGAGACGGGTCAACTTAAACATATGTGACCAACTGTATTTATCCAGAAAAACACCAGAATGAAATGGGACAAGATACCACTATATTTAAAAGAATAATTTATTTATAAACAGAATAAAATCCTTTAACAAATTTAGTGGCGTGGATGTTGGACATACAAAAGGGTGGCCAGTATTTCTGTACTAACCGACTTCAGACCAAAGAAATGGACCAAACAAATTAAACAAAATAAGACAATACTATATTTGGAGAGGCTCAGTCAGGGCAGTGTTACAAACCACATTACCATACATGGAATTAAAACAAACAACCAAATGATAACCCTTAAAACACAACAAAACATATGAAAGACCACTCTCCCTTTGGAACCCCTTCCTTTAATATAGTCCAATGTCTAAACACAAACAGAAGCAACAAATACAGAAAATGACTAAGAGTGGAAGAACAGCAGTTAGCACCCCGATGCTGATCCTAACAAAGAGCTGGTTAAAGCACAGACACCCACTCCTTTCTCTCACTCCTGCAGGTGCATGGAGGTGACTGAAAACTTGTGTCCTGGCTGTTCTGTTGAGCATTAAATTCTACCACACAAAGGTCTCTGCTGCATGCATCATGGAGAAAGACCTAACCCCCAACCCCTAACAACGTTACACCTCACCATCCCACACATAAGTTTTTTTTATTTGTTTTGTTTGTTTTTTGCTTTGTTTTTGGTTTTTGAAATGTGTTTGTTGGGAATTAAAGTGCATTACAGCACCTGTTTTTGTCCTGAAACCTGTAAAAGTTGGTTACGTTCTGAACTGTTTTAGCTCTGATGTGAATGTTTAAAACTTGTGTTTTAATAAAACTCATCTGGCTCAGTCTGTCCTTCAGCTAAGAACATCCAGTGCATAGTGACAGATAAGCAAGACTCAGGTGTAACTACGAACCATCAGTTATCCGTCAGGTCTGCTACATTAGATACACGCCTGAATTCAACACTCACACACACTGAACAGAACATCCTAATCTATTGTGTGAGCAGTTGGTGGCCTGCCCACGAGCCAACTACTTTCGGTTGTGTTTCAAGGTTTCAAGCCATCCCATTGTACGAGGCAGTCTCCCGGCCTAAGAAGATAAAATGTGATGACATCTAATGTTCAGGGCTCAGCAGAATGATCGGTCATCCGAGCCCAGCGCTGGATTGCTTTACCTGTTTTAACAAACCTCTTATCTGAGGAGAGCAGGTCACACTGCTTAAATAAAAAGGAAAAAGAAACACTTATTTAGGGATGTGTCCAAAGAGGTCAGCTGAATATCTGAAAATACTGAATGAGCAGATTATTCCATCCATAAATTTTTTCTTTCCTGATGGCCATATTCCAAGAAGACAAAGCCAAGATTCATCAAGCTAAAATTGGAGCATGAGACATCATTTTCTCTGGGATGTGCTGGAGAAGGCTTTGTGCAGTGGTCGGACTCTCCTGTCATTAATACAAGATCTTGGTGAAAAATTAATACAACACTGGATGGAAATAAATCTTGGGACACTGCAGAAGCTTATCAAACTGATGCCACAGGGAATGCCGCTGTAATCAAAGCTAAAAGGCGGTCCAACAAAATATTAAATGTGACCTTATGTTTTTTGATGGTGACATTTGTTTTTGGCCAGGCAGTGCACACATTTCTTTATGATCAGTAAAACTAAAACTTCAACTTGTGTTGCTGGATAACAAAGCTGACGGAATGAAATATCCACCGTTAGCAGCTCAATGAATGATACATATAAACACACAACTGTGAACATGAAGTCCTTACAATCGATCGCGCTACAAATATATTTGTCACAGTGGCCTGTAAGCCTAAAATTTGACAGAAATGATGAAAATTCAGAATTAATTTTTGGTTCGTGTCATGAGACATGGTTGTTCCTTGGCGGGAAATGAAAGATGGATCTCAGGACTCATGGCGCTCCACCCCTCGCCAGTGCACCATTGAACTGATGACCCTGGAAAGGAAGGAGTCTTTCAGCAGAGCAGCTCAGTGCCAGCAGCCTGCTGCTCAACATGAAACCAAATCAAACAGAATTTTATTCATAAAAGCACTTTTTATACATAAGTTGCACTTAATGAAAAGCAAACAAAAATAATGTTAATTTAGAATATAAAACAGCAATTAAAATCCACACCTACTCTTTCTCACACACAAACACACACAGCTAATTTTATCCTACCATGGCCAATGCTTTTTTTTTTTTGCTTTTTTTTCAATGAAGATTTCATTGTCTCTGATTTGGTTACACACACAATAATAATGAAGGGACACACCAGGCAGGATGTAATGACTTGTATAATAATGCTGAATTTTATAGCCTCATCTCACCAACTGCTTACATGGATGATAATATTTATCTACCCAAACTGTTCCCATCATATGAAGAGGATGTAAAAGTCATAAAGCCACTAAATGTGATGACTGGATCAATAATGCTGAAGAAACACTGATAAAACTCAAGATTTGGTTCACAGCAGTTTTTTCTTGTATTTAATGGAGTAGAAGTGTTTGTGCAGCAAAAGTTAAAAGCTGTTTTTCTTCAGTTTTTCTAACTTTCTGGTCAGATCTGTCCCTCTCAGCATCAAGTCAACATAACAGCACACACACCTGACTTTATGTCCATGTTAACAGAGGAAGTATGATGTTGGAAAGCAGCGCTTTAACGGATTAGTGCAGATGACAAGGTTTGCTGTAAACAGAAACGATATCAAGCATGTTGCTGCTTTACTGTTTTGGCTGCTTGTGTTTAGACTGTAAAGTTTAATTGATATGATTTATTGGTGATTTATTAAATAAACTGAATTATTTAACTGCTCAGTGCTGTTTATTATTAAGAATTCAGACCTTGTTAATTGTGTCAAAAATACAATATAATACATAATGCTGGCTTCTCTTGTGGTTCTTTTGGCTGAAAAATAATGATTTAATCTTCTTTCTTAAATAGAGACGATTCTGGCTGCACTCTTCCTCACAAGTGTTATTTAACCGCTGTGACATGTTGTTTATCAGCTGTTATTCATAGGCATAGTCAACCTGATGGAGCTGACAGAGCCAATACTAAAGTCATCAAGAAGGCTGTTTCTGTGCTGGGTATAACTCTGGAGCTGCTGGAGCTGACTGTCCAGAGAACAGTGACGCACAAGAAAAATATGCAAATTAATGGTTATCAATACATGTTTTAGCATAAATAAAACAATTCAAATGTGAATTTCATTTCAGTAAAATCAGGGTTCATCTGATGGACATTTAGGCCCAAATTCATCAGAATGTGTTTGTTATTGCTGCAGCATTTGCTGTGTTTAAGCACCACAGGTTGGCATGCATAAGAAATCAATTACAAACATTTTAGAATTAATGTCTTTCTGTATGCATGTTTTAAACATGACACCTCACAATAAACATTTTATTTTATTGGAAGATTATATCAGTGAGCAACATTTGTTGGTCTTTAATTAAGCTATATGTAGTTCAGTCTCTGGATTCAGTATCTTTATCCATCTTTAAGATGAAAATGATCAGTTACATAACTGATTGTCAGCTTTATCTCTAAATCAGCAAGAACTTTTGTACGTTTTTACCTCAGATGTTCCAGAAATGAAAACTAACACCATGTACAGTCACAAAAACTTTGAGATCACGGTGGGAAAACTGATCTCATCTGCATCCTGGGACTATGAGGTGCAGTATCTCCTGGGCTCTGGCAGCTTCGGAGCTGTCAGGTAGTGCAGAAAAGTGGCCACTGGTGAAACAGTGGCCTTAAAAATCCTCAGGAACAGCACGAGCATTCAAGATGGGAAGGAAGAGGTGCTGTAAAAACAATTTCAATACACATTTCACATAGCTGGACAATCATTCTTTGACATGACACCTCTCAAACACCTTAACTGACCACCTAGGAAGCCATCTTGAAATTCAAGAAGGAACTCGGCTCGGAGAGGTTTAACATTGTCGTGTGGAAAGACTCCTTCAGCTATGAAGGATTCTACTGCCTAGAGTTTGAAAAACTGGACATAAATCTGTTAGACTTTCTGAAGCGGAGCAAACTTGAATCTCTTAAACCGATGGAGATTCGCCCCATTGTCCACCAGGTTAGTTTTCTAATGCAAAGTACTAAAGCATGTATACTGCAAAGTCCCAGTAGCACCTAAAACAGGCAAATAGCTCAGTTAGCAGTTTGTGTTGTTGGTGGGACATGTCAATGTGTGAATAAATGAAGTTTTTAAATATTTCTACAGTCTAACTCAGTTAATTTTCCATCATTCCAGCTGGCCGAAGCTCTCAGCTTCCTGAAGCATGCAGGCGTTGTTCATGCTGATCTAAAGCCAGAAAACATCATGATGGTGGACCATTTAAAGCAGCCTCTGAGAGTCAAAGTCATTGACTTTGGTTTAGTCATCAGAAACCCTGCGGCACATGTGGGTAGAAGACTTCAGACCCTGTGGTACAAGTAACTGCCAGCACATATTTTATACTGCAATGAGCTGTGTAATGAAAACTAAAACATACTATTATCTGATGTTTATTCAGCGTTACATGTGACCAAACCCTGTAACCATGTTGAGTGAAAAGTAAAGAAGTGTTTACTTCTCATTAAGTCATGGTGTTGTTGTTTGTGTTCCTCTTAGAAGTCCCGAGGTCCTGCTCAGAGCTTCTTTTGATGAAGCCATAGATGTTTGGTCTCTGGGTTGTATTGCTGTGCTTGTTTATTGGCACTCCACTGTTTCCCTGCACTGATGAATATGATATGGTCAGTATAACACTCTAAAGTCAGTCCACTGAAAACACAACAGAAATGCCGCTATCAGAAAGAAGGTCTTTGTATTGCAAGCTGTTTATGAAGAAACTAAACAACCTTTAAAAGACTGAGCTAAGATCAGAATTATCAAAGACTGACTTATAGACTCTGTTTACATGTTCAGTTTTCCCCAGAGCGACCCAACATTGTGTTCTACCCACAGATGAGACATATTGTTTGCACAGTTGAAAAGCCACCAGACCGGCTGTTAAACACAGGGCTGCATACAAGAGTTTTTTTCACAAGACAATATGGAGAAGAATCCAACCCAATCCAAACATCATGATGGTGGACCATTTCAAGCAGCCTCTGAGAGTCAAAGTCATGTTTGGTCACATGTAAACTTGAATAAAAATCAGATAATAGTACGTTTTAGTTTAGTTGAAGGTGGATCCTGCTGAAAGAATCGAACCAAACCAAATTCTTCAGCACCCATTTGTCACCATGAGCCACCTGGTGGACAAATTTGGTAACAGCTTCCAGTAAGTGTGTGTTAAGACATGTGACTATACTGTAGACTGTGCAGAAGGACGTTTGACCACACGACACCTTGTGTTGCAGTGTGAAATCCTGTGTGGAGTACATGGAAAAAAAGAGAGAAAAAAAGTTGGGTGAACATAAAATAGTCCAGCATCCAGCTGCAAAGCTTTTTATTTTAAGTAAACTCAACTAAGGGGTTTCTGGTGTTGTTAAAGAGGGTAACTCAAATTATAACCTTAAATTTAACACGTTCATGACGACCATTTAGGTCTACACGTGCATTTGAGCTGAAACAACTCAAGTTGTTCAGCTGAAAATATGTCTGAAAGGTTGAGGCAGCTAACGTTCACAAGCTGCCTCAACTTAACCGCGTGTGTAAATCTGAACAGCTGTCTCCAGTTTGTCCAACGTCTTATTTCCTTTTGATTTACACTCTTAATGTAGGTCCACACATAATTTTATTTTATTTATTTTTTTTTTGTTTGTTTGTTTACTTAAAAATGTTTTGCAACTGGTTGCCCTACTTTTTAAGTTTTCTCAACTACTCTTTCTTTAGTTAGGAAGTCTGTATTCCATTCATCCATTTTTTATCCTGGCTTATTCCAGTGCCGTCCATCTCTCTGTGCTGGCCCTGATGGAGCGGGGACCTATCCAGAGAGTGCCCTGCCTCTGGCACGGTAGCCGCTGGGATAGGCTCCAGCCTCCTGCAGCCCTGCATTGGATTAAGCAAGTATAGAAAATGGATGGATGGAATACAGACGTCCCAACTAAAGAATGAGTAGTTAAGTAACCTGAAAAAGTAAGGCGACCAGCTGTAAAGCAGTTTTGAGTAAACACAAAAAAAAAGAGTTGTGTCAACTTAAATTAAGAGTGTAAATCAGAATCGAATTATAAAGTTGGACAAACTGGAGACTCCTGTTCAGACTGACTCACACAGTCAAGTTGAGGCAACTTGTGAACATAGTTGTGAACATGTTGTGAACATAGTTATTCTACCCTATCCTACCCAGAACCCCATACTTAAAAAAAAACTTAAAATTTGTTAAAACTTCACTCAACTTTTTGAACAACTTTTTTTCTGTTACATTAACTGTGGATGGAGGAGGAAGCTTTCACATGAAGAAATGTCTCTGGGTTTATTAACTAGAACTGAGCTCATGAAACAAAGAACAACATATTTGCTTTTTAAATGTGCACATGCTCAGAAACTGATGCTGATCATTGTATTCAAGATGCACCATGGAGCTGATGGACAGAGGTTTTATCTAAACAGATTTTGTGAGATCTCCACTGTGTTGTGCCTCAAAGCCAAATCACATGGGACAGAGTCAAGTACACGAACAATTATGCTGAGAATCGAGAAAGCTGCCTTTGCAAGCATGACATTGTAAATAAAGTCTATTCTCAGCTTTGCAAGTGTCTCTGCAGTTTCTTTCATTTCGCCAGCAGACTGTTCATGTTCCCCAACCCAATAATAAATGAAAAAATGAACATGAAAGCAGATTTAGAATTAACCCTGAAACCAAAGGAAAAACACAAAAGGAGAGAAAATAGTGTAACAGAAAAGTACCATCTGGCTACACAGAGGCAGAATGCTGGTTACTGTCTTAATAAAAATGAGCATCACTGACAGAGATTGTTCATTTGAGCTTTGAGGTTTACAATCAGAGTCCAAAATCCTGCCTTGTCATGCTGATCTGTTTCTTCTCTACTTGTCTCCTCTGCTACTTCCTCTGTCTCAGTTGCATCTTCAATTTCTTTGTCATCACCTTCGGTTAAATGAGATGGGGACATGTCTGACTCGGGATCAGAGAGGCTAAAAAAAGTCATGAGACCTGATCCTGTCTTTTTAAGCCATTTCTTTTGGATCCAATTTTTGGGGATATGGTCTCAAAAGGGCCAACATCCTGGACTGGATCATACCTTCTCTTGATTGTCCAGTGTGTGGAGGCCAAGAAGAGATGAGGTGCTTGGCTGAGAGTTAAGCATGCAAAGAGGATGATCATTTAAAGGGATTGCACTGACGTTCATTTCCTGTTTTGAGGACATTCAGAGACTCAGAGGACTTTTTCTCAAGTACAAAAGCAATGAGACACTCAACAGCATCCTGTATCAGATTTGCTGCTCTACTGCTGGCTTCTTCATAGCTGAAAACAGACATTAGACATAGAGCAGCATTAGTATAGGTATAGCTAATTTAATTTATATAAGCTATCTATACAAAAACAACAACAACAATAATAATAATAATAATAATAATAATAACCTGTTTTCACCCTCTTTGTACATAAACGAAAATGAGTAGGTTTTGACTTCCAGGTGAAAATCAAATGAGGGACTACAAAGGAGTTTCTCTGCAAGCTCAAAATCCACCATCTTTCTTACAAACTGGTGGGGTTGAAATTATGTTTCTTACATTAGAATAAGTTTATTTTAACATATGTATTAGCCAATTAAAACATGAGAATGCAAATCTGGTCAACCTTATTATCAGAACTTCTGCTTTTCTTTTAAAGTCATATTTGACCACCCAAAACATGTAATGACAAAATAATTTCACATTGTCAAACCTGTCACGAGCTAATTTTATGTGACTGACTGAAACGTTTAAAAAACAAAAAAAAGTACAAATCTTAAATAGTGCAATGCCATTACTTTGTTTAGTTTTTTTAAAGAATAAAAACTACATCGATTTTAGATATGATACGCAGCACAAAATTACTACATCTATGATACTATACGATAAAAACAGATAACGTCAGTACCCCTCCTTGCCACCAGGGGGCGCTCTGTCCCCACAGGAACTGTTGCATTCTCAAAAGAAAACAGACGCTTTAGAGGTAACTACACAAAATCAACCCTCTGCAACTGTTAAATGTTATTATTTAATCACATTTAGATGAGCAAATATACTCTATGATTTAACCACTTCATAGCCAAAGGGATCAAAGCGAAAAAGTAATTTCTGCTGGAGCTCTCTGTTGTTTTTCTCAGGACATTAGCAACCGCATTGCTAAGCTAACGTTAGCTGCAGTAGTGTTTTTAGCTAGTGTGATGCTAGGGTTAGTTCCAGTGGCTGACCGGTAGCAGGGTCATGATTTGTCTCGGTACGACTCAGTTGTTGGTTTAAATTGAGGGAGAGAAAAAAAACTGTACGAATAGAAAGAGTCGTAATCACAATTTAATCAAGAAGGGAAAACATTTAAAAAGATGTCTTTCTGCAATGTAATTGATCTGCATTGAGGCTTTGTTTTTAAATACATTAGACAGAAACTACAAACAACAGATATTGACCATAAAGAGTAAAATAGGTTCAAACCCCAAGGAAGAGATGAAAAGTTAAAACTGGTACAGTGATTAACGTTTTGCAAACTATATCACAGCAATAAAATACGTTTAAATCTCTACCCATTTTATAGATTGTTTATAGATTTTATAAAACGTACGAACCAGATTACATTCTCACTTTTTTTGTTTGAAACTAAAGTATTATTTTTGTTTTAGTTCTTCATTCTGTAAAATCTGATGTTTGCTGTCAGTAAACAAAATGTTTTTGTTTCATTCCCCACACATCTTCTGAGCAGCTGTCATTTGAGGTGGAGCTACATCTTCAGTCATGGCTGGACATGGAAACTGGGACGGCTTGGGTGGGATGGACCAGATAACTGTGGTGAGGATAGATGATACTCACATTGCAGAGGACCAGTCACACGTGGGGGGAAGGATAAAAGGCAGCGTCTCGCAGTATTACGAGGTGGAGTGTACCATTCCTGCAGAGGAGGAGGCTGCAGGAGAGGAAGAGGAGGATGATGTTTATGTTATTGAGTATTCAAATCCTGAAGAGGAAGGAGAGAGTTACAAATTTATGATGTCAGTAGATCAATCGCCTCAGATTAGAAAGCCTGTTACTAAACATCCAGATGTTAGAGAGAATGCTAGACCTAAGAGGCTGGAACCAGGTGTAATCCGGAAGAGGAAAGTGATAGCAGAAGAAGAGGAGGTGAAAAGGGAGGAAATTGTGAGCAATAAGAGTGTGCTGGAGCTTGGAGAAAATTACGGCGATATGATGGAGACCAACTCAACCTCAGATAAAAAGCTAGTGTGCACAATGTGCCCACCACCAGGCAAGTTTTTCAAGCGAGCATCAGGACTGGCTGTACATTTAAAGCATGCGCACACCTTGGAGGGGAAAAAAACGTTCTTCTGTACATCCTGCAAACAGACGGTGCGCTCGCAGATTGAACTGGACACACACACAAAGCGCCACGCCAACAAGGATGCCGTGTTCACCTGCCACCTGTGCTTGGCTGATGTGGAAAATAAGACTGGATATAAAGGGACCAGGTGGGGCCTGAGGAAACACCTGGTGAAGGAACACCCAGGCATCATCCCTGGCTGCAACATCTGTAATAAAAGCTTCAAGTCCCTCGTTTCGTATCTTGCTGACCAGTTTAGGCATGTCGGCGTGTCGCCGTACTACTGCGGCAGGTGTCAGATCTATGAAATGACTGAAAGGGGTCTGAGCATTCACATAAAAAATCATGACAAGAAGAAGACGGAGCTGCAGTTGGATGAAAACCACCCACTAACTCTTGGAGTGTCCAGCAATGCTGAAAACTCAGCTACAGACGACTCTGACTTCTGACCCTCCAGGTTCCACATCGTCCGGTCCCGTTTTGAAGTTTAGTTTTTAGACTGAAGCAGCTCCTCAGTGACCTTTTCATCAGGCTGCTGAAAGATGTTTATGCATCTGAAAGTAACGGAAGACACAAACACAAATGTTTGTTATAGTTAGGAAACTTTTCTTCTGTACACGCAGAGCAGATGGCATCAGGTTTTTCTGTTTGCTAAATTACTGTCCAGGATAAATCTAACAGGGAATTGATTGTTTACTTCACAGTTTAAGAGGAAAGCTTGTTTATGAGAACAAGAGTCAAAACGAAGAATAAATTCAGCTTAAAATGACATAAAATGAGGGATTGTTGGGGAGCGTTAGTGTTCATGGTAAAATACAACCTCACTGATGACTTCAATGCTTGTATTGAGTGTTATTTTTATATAACTTGGATTAGTTAGATGGTACTTTTCTTAGGAAGGACATCACAGGTGAACACAAATGACTAAAAATTCATTACTAGGCAAGTAACTTAAAAAAAAAAAATCCAGATTTTTCAACAAGTAGATGCCATTACTTAAAGGAGGCCACATCTCAGAATTCTTGTGTTAAGTATTGTTAGTAGACTGACCGTAGACCTCTTCTAGCTATGCAGGTGGTTTCAGTCCCGTCACGCATCCTCCGTAGATGTCCATGAATATGTGCTGGAGGTGCTCCTACACCTGCAGTCCCCTAACAGCCGAGTGTCTCCTGGTGAAAACTTGGGCTTGGTGAGCTGCTGAAGGACCTTATTGTACCTTTGAACATTGATGACGAGTTAATGCCTTTCTGATTATCATTTGAATTGTTTATGAAATAAAAATGCCGTAAGTTTACGGTGGCACTGCAGCAGAAGTGCGTTGTTTTTATATTTCATAGAGATGTGCTAACGGCGTTTTTTAGCCTTTTATTCACAGTTTAGTCTCTGTCATATTTTTGCTCAGCCAAAAAAGGGAAGGCATGGATAACAAAAAATGAACAATATATAAATACACATGGTGAAGGTAAGATCACGTGTTATTTTTTCCTTTAATCATCACCCCTCACATTTATCTTTGGGAAACCTCTGTAGTGTTGTTAAGATTTTATTTGTCTTTTCATACATGTTCACTTGGGAACTCAAACTGTTTTTTAACTTAAAATTAAAAAGAACTTCTCAGAAAACTTTTACTATAGAAAGAAGTGTTCAGGGTGCTAAAATAGTTTGGTTCTAGCTGAAAACATGGCAAAAAGCTTTAGTTTTTACTGGACATTCATTGGTTTTTATTGTTTTTTTTAGGAATTTCAGATTTTGCAATGAAACATTTGTTGTGTTTTTTATTTGCTGTAATGCTCTTGTTTGTCTGTTTTATCCATTAAATGGGAAAACCACAATTTTATTGTACTTGTTCTGTCAGGTAATATCAGTTGAATTAGGCTTCAGTTATATTGTTAATATAATATAAATTTTTAACATATGTAATACTTTTATTGCTTCTAAGTGTGATTTTGGTTTAGAAATTTTTTTCTTAAGCTCAAGTTGGAGGAAAAACTTTATTGACACCACTGTGAACTGTAGATTTCCATTATTCAATGTCACAGTAATAACTGGCTTTATTTAATGTTACACAATATTTAAAATTGGGATGCAACTCCTGTATAACAAATAAATAAATAGAAGTTAGAGACAAAAGACACCCACAGAAATAAGTCCTAAAGAGTTTAGCAGCATAGTGCAGTAAATTTTTCATGTTTTATTCCACATTAGAGTTAAGCTTTTTATTGATGCTCTCAACAGAGCGTTGGTAGGACGGCAGGAAGGAGTGGTAGGACGGCAGGAAGGAGTGGTAGGACTTTCATCTGCATAGCAACTCTGTGTTTCTAGATCAGTCCCACTACAGCAGAGTTAACCATAAACTTGACACTGGCTATTAAATTTGGTAGATTGTGTTTTCATCAAAGTAGAAAAAATCAGAAAAGCCAGAAACATGAAGGGAAGCTTGGATTTGTCTGTAGCTGGTCAGTAGATCCACCATCAGCGGGGTGGTAACCTTGCCCTCTTGTGTGGCCATGATTGGTGCCTTTGTGCTCTTTAGCTGCTGAAAAGTCTTCTTCATATCAGCCGCTTGTTGGATGGGCCAGCATGTTCATCTTCCCGTACTGGTCCTTCCTCTCTCTTCTACCACTGGGTGATGGAGTCGGGCTGAAATCCTCCATTGTGAGGTGCGTCCTTGTCTTCATCAGTGGTTCTATCTTTAGGTTTTTATACCAGCGGGGTAACAGAAAGCTGGCATAGCATACTGATCGCTCCGTCTTGCCATTCTGCTGACCCTTCAGGTACCACCAGACTCTGTTCTGGCCGACAAACTTACAGCCTTGTTGTCTTTTGCCAGTGAAACCCAAGAGTCATAATCTCAGTAAACGCAGGCAGAGAGCCTGAAGAGTCCAGACATGAGTCAACAAAGGCTGTTA
The DNA here is from genome assembly GCF_017639745.1 of Melanotaenia boesemani. Classification (NCBI taxonomy): domain Eukaryota; kingdom Metazoa; phylum Chordata; class Actinopteri; order Atheriniformes; family Melanotaeniidae; genus Melanotaenia; species Melanotaenia boesemani. The sequence goes on along the minus strand of NC_055699.1, from coordinate 2,351,602 downwards.
GAAAAACTTTAGAAATGAGATTATTAACCTTATCTGGGGATTTGTGTTTGTTGACCAATCACTTTTACTTGAAGATGCTTTTATATTTGTTTTAAATTCTTTTTCATGCTTTAAAAAATGCAGATTAAAAAAAAAAAGGTCACAAATGATCAAACACAAGCGACGTTAGAAGCAGAAAATCAGCCGAAGTTCTGCTTCATGTGTTAATAAAAAGCAAAAACACCTTCTCAGCTTATTGTTTTTTATTGTTTTCAATAGAAAGACCAACTCTCACCGCAGGTACAAAACGGAGAGCTGGCGTAGCAGCAGGGCTGAATACGGAGGAGGAGTGAAATGAAGATTCCTTATAATTACAGAAATAAAATCATCCCATTACACTTTATTATCCCAGAGCCGTACACGCACAGACGAGGCAGAAATCAACACTTAATATACTCAATATATTTATATAAAACAAAAAAATGTATATTTATCCCTTTAAGTTGGGACATTCAGTCGACACAGAGAGGAAGAAGTTTTCAACGTTCACACGACGCCGAATCTCCGCCAGTAAAAGAAAAGATGAAGAAAATTTCAGCCATGCTTCAAAACTTCTTTGACTTGCTGACTTAAAATGAGATTTAAAGTAAAGATGCAAAGCAAGTAAAAAAGAAGAAGAATGAAAAAAGTGGTAATAAAAAATTTGACAAAGTGAAAATTATGAGTTAAAGTGTCTTTTTTAAAGAGACTTGATCAGGTTCAAGATCAAAACAATGACTCAAGTCACAGGTTTTTACCTCAAAAGGTTTATTTTTACTCTACTAATTTAGATTTATTCTCACTTATTTGACTTTTATTCCACATTTTATTATCAACCTCTTCAAGTTTATAGTTTAAGCTAAATTTAAAATCCAATTAAAACAATGAGACTCATCACTGTGATCTCATTTACACATTTTTCTAAAAAGTTTCACAAGTTTTACCTTGTTCTGCATAATTTTTATTAAAGTCACGACTGAAGTTCCTTTTTTGCTTTTTCACGGTGAAAACCGACCTCCACGGTTTCAGGTTGCTGTCTGATGCAGTTTGATTTATTTTTTTGGGTGGCAGAGTTACACACAGGTACAGATTTATATCATTTTACAACATCCACTGAACCTTAAAGGTCCTGAATACTGAAACTGTGGTGCCTCTGAGGGATCAGGATCCACACACGAGGCTTTGGGAGGATTAACAGGACGCAGCGCTCCCTGGCAGCCATGTTGGAGGTCATACTGAACACATAAACAGATCTGATTCAATATACTGAGGCTTTTGTGATCAGGCATCCACCTTTCTCATGGCTACAAAGATCCTAAGACCTGGACTCGTGAGGTCCAGCAGTCTAATCAAAACAAAGAAAGTGTCTACGAGGATGGCAGCGGTTTCTGCTGTTCTTGCATAAGGAGTTATTGATGAGCTTTCTATTGATTTTGTTGTGCATGGTGCCACCAAATGTGCAAAAAAGTTGCAATATTGTGCTACTTATTAAAAAAAACTCCATCCTAGTTTTATTTCTAACAAAGAAGGCAAACAAGAAGAATTTTCTACGATGTTAAAGTAAATCTTGTGGCTTCTTTTCTGTAATTTGTTGAACTAATCCTTTTTATTTGTTGACAAATGGACCTCCATAATGGTGCCAAACAGGATTTACAGGCAGATGTGAAGCCTGAATACAGCTGGAATGTTTTTCTGCTCAGTCTTTAAAGGGTTTTCATACAGACGCTCGTCTTCACGAGACACGACACAAGCTGCACGTGGACCACACATCAGCTCACATGGTACAAACAGTCAGGACAGAAGAGTTTGATTCCAAAACAGGATGTCTGAAGGTCGTTTTTTTAAAGACTGTAAATGACAAAAATAAACAAATATAAAGTCAAAGCAGATTCATCATGTTTGGGAATGAAACTACTTTTCATTTAATCCACACAGCTGGTCGGATCAGAGCCTCTGTTCACTCACGTTTGTGTGCTTTTAACGTCCACCTCCCTCCTCCGGCGCTTATAAAAATGCATCATCGTGATACGTAGAAACCTGAGTTGCTCGTGTTTTTATTTACAGTTCTGCTGCACAGACGGAGGCCATCAGGTGGCTCATGCAGAAGGTCGCAGGCTGATCCGGGTTCAGCTCTCTTTATTTTAATCTCCTCTTCTAAACATCAACTTTGTTTTGTGAAGGAGGGAAAAATAAAATCGTTCTTTAAATCAGTGGTGCTCAGTCATGTTTATGGAAAGTTTCCTCTTTTCTGCGTTTTGTTCAGCAGGTAAAAAACTAATAAAGAAAAAAACTAATTAAGACTTTTAAGTAATTTAGTAAAAAATCTAGTAAAAAAAATTCCCCCAAAAAAGATAATATTCCTTGGTATCTTCTGTTGACATTAAAGCAAATAATAATAATAATAATATAATAACTTTAAATTATTTCGTTGACAAAACCTTAATTAGAAAAAAAAACTCAATGACATAAATTTCATTAAAAAATAAAAGAAATTGTTAAACTTTACAAAAACTTAGGGGTTAAAGACATTTCACTAAAAAGTTGCTTCTTTTAGGAGCAATTTAACTAAATTTAAACATTTTAATTCTAACATGGTTTATAAATATCAGCTCGTTTTTTATGGTAAAGTTCAGTTTATGATCCACAAGACAAACAATGTGCCTCGTTTCTTCTGCCGTCTGTTAGTTCGTAAATTAAAATATGTTTCTGTTATTTTCCTTTAAGAGTTAATCTTGTTTCTAACCTCAAGAGGAAGAAATGAGCACCACTGATTTAGATTTTCCTCCTTTCCAAAAAAAAAAAAAAAAAAAAAAAAAAAAATCTGTTTCAGTTCTTTACTGGTCAGATAAAATAATTATAAACGTTTGAAAAGAGAGAAAACTTTCTGGATAAAAGGTTAAAATAATCACAGAGAAGTGTGTCAGTGTTTCGACGTGGCCACCAGAGGGCAGCAAAAGCTTTCTGAACAAATAAAGAAACAGAATCCGCTTCATTGTGACTTCCAGACCGAGCATATCTCCCTTTTCCACCTAAATGTTTGTACAGCTGGTCGTTACATGAATTAGATGTTGAAACCCCAGTTGGGACAGACACTCCCAAGGCCAACGCAGCACTTGTATCTTTGTTCTTTTAATTTTTTTTGCTCCTGAATGATAAAATATTGGAAGCTTGAAGTCTCTTCAGCCACCAAAACTAATCCTTAAAACAAAACCTGGCTCCTGAGAGACTCGTCTTTACCTTTGGAAGGCAAACAGCAACAGCATGATTCCTGCTTTTCTGTCCTTTTCTGCAGACGCCATCATCTCAGAGGCTACGGGAGGTTTAAATGCAGGATCTACAGCTACTCTAAACCGTGACAACAATATGATAATGAGCCTAGCTCTTTAAATGCATACTTTAAATTACCTTGTTCCTATGATTTCCCTCATCTGCAGTTTAATAAATACAGTCCTTTCATTTTATGCTGACATACGTTCGGCCTCTGGGTCTAAGAGGCAGCGCTGATTGTCCGAAGCAAAAACACCGCAGGACTCTACGGTGGGAAAGAGTCGACAGGTTTTCCTTACAGCTCCATCCAGCTGAGGAGGTCCAATCAAAAGAGCCGGTTAAGGTGCAGGACAGGGCGGGAGAGGGGTGATGACAGGTGGTCTCCTGTTGTGCTCCTATATGACTTTAGCGGCTCCCAGGTCCATCAGTAGTCTGTCCCGCCGGACTGGACCGGACCAGAGAGGGGAAGGGAGAGGAGTAGAGGGGTCCGGCGGTGGTCAGATCGAGGTCAGAGTTGCGAAGAGGTGGAGGAAGTGGAGAAGGTCACAGAGCAGTGGAAGTGATCTTCTTCATCCCCCTCCGCTGGGCCAGAGTGGAGCAGCCCACCGGCTCTAGGACTGGGGGGACGTTCCTGCTGAGAGCTAAGTAGGTGGCCGCCATCGCACCCTGGAGAAAATGTGGGGAAACAGAGTTTGTCAGAGTTTGTGACGACTGTTCAGGGAGTACAGAAGTTACTTTTACACGTACAGTGAGAATGAATTACTGACATCTAGTGGTAAAGATGGGGATAGCATTAACTTCAAATACAAAGCACAGTCGTGAATGGACAGCTGCCATGTTAATGGAAGTATGATGGCAAATAGATATAAATGGCTCCTTCTATGATTATAAAAACATAACAGTTATTTTAGTAAAGTGATTAGATACTAATAGAAACACTGTTTGCAATAAAGTGCCAAAGCAGCACCAACATAACTGAATGAAACCGGTCTTATCTCTTATCTTATCTCTACAAAAAGAACCACGAACTGTTACCACTTCACACCACGAGATGACACACACGTCTATCTCAAAACTGAATTCTTGATACCAAAGTTCAAATTTCCTTTGAAAAACTCCAGCGCCTATAGGTTAAAATTTCCCGTCATTGACCTTTGATTTTGATACACACTGCACCTTTAAATGCAAGTTTTACGGAGGCTAAAACCAGTTTAGTGATGTTGAATAAGTCAGTACACTTTAATACATTTCCTGTATAGTCTTGACTTTTACTGAAGATGATGGGAGTGCTTTTTATGAGACATTTTTGTAGAAACAACTCAGATGTCTAAATTTTACATGATTGTTTTTAAAACATGAGAACAGAGGCTGCAATGAACTGAAACAAAAGATCAAATCCCTGGTACTGGTTTTCTGGTGGAGCTGATTAATTATTTCCTTATGGTGCACATAGTTTCTTCAGGCATGATGTCAAGGAGAGAATAAGATTTCAGAGCTTGTATGGGCATGAAAATATGTTTAATTTTAACTCACATTTGTACCAGTTTGTCTCGTACATAAAACGATCAAACTGAAAGACTGACTGGATGACGGCGGCTGTGAGGTGTTAGATTTTTATCAGTTGGGACAGTGGGAACAAATCAATGCCAACAACAATAAAAAAACAACTTTTCATTGATAATTGTCATAAAAATGTAGTTCACATTAACTTTTAGCTCTAAAACTGCTTCTTTAACATTTCTGAGACATTTCTGTTGCATCATTTCTGATGAGCGGGGATTTTTTTTACACATTGCCTTTTTAAATCCATTTGTCATGTAAACTTTGTGATTTTTAAAGCAGAAGAACCAATTTTAGGGGCTCTACATGTTGCTGGTGGATACCTTGACGAGGTGCGGTGCATCCTGTCTGTTGAGGGTGTATTTGGGCAGCTGGTCTCTGTGCGTCACCCAGGGGTGTCTGAGGACCTGATGGGCTGTGAGCCGCTGGTGGGGGTCCACATGCAGCATCTTAGACACCAGATCCTTCAGGGTCAGAGGCCACAGGTCAGTAAAAATCACCTTCTAGTGAGTGTTTAATATTTAATTTAAACAAAATCATGGATTAATATTTCTGTGCACATTGAAATCAAGGTTGTTAGGAAGATTTCTGGTCCACACCTTTGCTTCTGTGGAGACCGAGTTCCAGTATCCTCCACTGAGTGAGAACTTCCCGCTGCCAATACGAGCAAGAATCTCCTCCGGTGTGTCCTCTGGACCGTTAGCAAACGGAGTGAAACTGCAGAGGAAAAGCATGAACATTTTCACGCGTAGACACAGAAATAGGAAAAAATAAGGTTTTTGCTCATCCATAAATTTCACAAACATCCCAACTCAAGACCCCAAACGTCCAACCACGTCTTCGCTTTGATACGCAGTTATTAAATAATTATGTACCACTTCATAGTTTTGATGCTTTAAGACAAAACAGAGAAAAACTCTTAGTTAGTTTGATTACTTTCTTTTTAAATCAATCAACAGAATTTTAGATTTGGTCATTTTGTCTGCAGACACCAGATCAGGCCAGATAGTCCAGCTAAATACATGTTAGATTCATTTTGTTAGGAGACAAACAGATGATCTCATGTTGGACTTGTTGAACATACCCTGTTAGCATTGTGTAGAGCAGGACTCCCAGACTCCAGATGTCACACGCTGCATCGTAACCCTGCTTTTTCAACACCTACAAGGAACAAAGAAAACACCAGTTTCAGGTAAAATAATGGTTTTAGTAACTAATTACTTACCTGTTCTGAACTCGTTGGCTCTGCATTTATACGTTTTGGAGTCTGAAAATGTTTCTTCTTTGCAGCATAATTAATATGATCATTTCCATTGTGTTTGCATGTGATGGAATAATGATTAATCACATGTGCAAACAGACACAGAAGAAAATATGACTTTTCAGTTTAGATGGTAACTAGCAACAACAAACCGGGAAAGTTGTTTTTGGAGCAGCTGACTGAGCTTTCCAAAGCCAAAACCTGGAATAAGCCCTTAAAACCAGGTGAGCTGAAAAGGATGGACAAAAGGAAAGGAGGAAGTTGAAACTATTTCTTCCCTTTACTGTCATTGGGAATGTGAGATAACTGGCAGATTAAATGGAAAAGTTTAGAGTGCTGACAAGGACAGTGTGGGAAAACTGGGAATGCAATATTGTGTTTCGCAGACTTGGCTGCAGGAACATTTACTGGCCTCTTTACGTGACTACGCCGGCAGACGGAGACCACAGAGCGCTAAGAGGGCTAGCACCGCTTGCTAACAGCAGATGGTGTAGTCCTGCACACGTTACTGGGATAGAGCTTCTCTGCATCCCGGATGTTATGCCGTTTTTTAATTAAAAAACTAATAAATGGAATCTGGGTCTGTTTGTGTTTTGATGGCACCTGTATGATTTATTCTGAAACTTTTTATGGAAATGCCATGAAATGCTGAACCCATGCAAAGTGGTGCCCCAAAATGAATCAGATCATCCCATCCACATAGCAAGCCTGTGGTGTAATTAACTTTTTCTGTATATAATAAAATGCCAGCTTAATAACAATGCTATCCATGAAGTGACGTACCTCAGGGGCGACGAAGTTGGCAGTGTAACATGGCGTCATGAGCAGGCCGTTCTCTGCTCTCAGCTGTTTGGCAAAACCGAAGTCGCAGATCCGGATAGACTCAGCGTTCCCGCTCTCATCCACATACAGGATGTTACTGGGTTTCAGGTCTCTGTGGACCACCTGCACACACACCAGGAGGAGATCAGGACATAGAGCTGATGTGGCGTCCTGCTTCATAGTTATGCAGATGATGCTCAGATTTATCTGCCTTTGACTTACTGCATCACAACCTGAGGACATTTACTGTTTTGTGAAAGAGTATATGGATTTTCACAAAATATGGAAAATATTAACTGAACATATCAAAATTTTTTCTCTATTTTTGAAGTGGATTTGTTGTTATGCTTACTGTGTCCTCATACTTAAAAGATGACAGCTTCAATCAGTCTTTAAAATGATTATACTTCCCCTGTTTATGCTGCTTAGGTCATTAGGAAAAATAAAAATACAGAGCAAATACAAGAAGAAAACTTCTGAAAAAGCATGTATGTAACATCATCTTTCTGTTTACGAACCTAAACTACAAAAAAAAAAAAAATAATAATAACGATCTGAACACCATCAGTCACCAAGAACGTCTTTGCAACTTATTTTTAATTGCTAGCAAAGTGCTTTGAAGACTTCTTGCAAGACAATCCAAAGCTTCAGATTTGCTCTAAATGCATTAGGTACATTTTCCATCAAAGTGAAGCCCTAAATGACAACGTAAGACGGTCAGACAGCAGATGAGGCCACAGCCGCTCAAATTCAACCTATTTAGCATAAAGCTGAGGATGAAGTCAAATATGCAAATGATGACCCAAAACGGACTTTCTGCATCTAAAACTGCAAATAAAAATCCTTCAAGTAGCAGTTTTTGTTGTGAAACTTTCAGTAACTTCACAGAAATCCATTGTGTGTCTCATTTGACATGTGAGATAACTGTTGCCTGAAAAGTTTAATACTTTGATTAAATTGATGATTTTGCTTCAGTTTTCTCCGTGACAAACCCACCCCTTGTACATGCAGGTACTCCACAGTCTTTGTGATGGTGTAGAGGACAGCGCTGGCTTCTCGCTCGGAGAAAAACTTCTGTCGGAGGATTTTGTCCAGCAGCTCGCCTCCTTTCATCAGCTCCGTCACTAAGAACACCGACCGGCTGTCGTCATACACCTACGACAGAAACATAAATTAACCCACGCATATGTTGTAAAGGTTAACCACTGAATCACTGAGTTCAAGGCTTTTTCAGTCTGTTTACTCAGTAAAGGATGAACAAAACATTGATATAATCTTAAAATATTAATAATCTCTAAAGTCTGATTCATCTCTGTGGATGAAGGAACTGAACTAAAACGCAAACACACTTTCAATTATCGCTTCTGGAAAGGATTCAAGTGGGGGCACTTTCATTCAGCAGCCGGGTGATATTTTTAATTCCAATCAGCGGTGAGTCACAGGAAATCTTACGACCACTGGAATCAAAGCTGGGAAATTACTGGTTTTGTCAGCCCACCTGCTGCCGCACAAATTCACCACACAATCAGCTTGACCCGTGTTCGGAAAGTGACCCTGAGTGAGTCATTTTAGATAAACTCCAGAGATGAATGATTCATATTAAACAGTCAAAAAGACCAGAAGAAACCTACAAGAGACTGAATTAAAGGAGCACAGCATAATCAAGCATATGTACTTCGCATGTCTAGTTGTTTGTATCGAGGAAACACAGGACACAGTTTAGAAGAAGAGTTTTTACATGGAAATGTTTGAGCTCAGTCTGCTCTGATGTACCACACATACTGCTCACGTGACCGATTATGTAAACATTAAACAAATTAATCTAATCTACAAAAACTAGAAAAAATGCAGGTTTTATTGTTCGTTCACCTAAACGAGGTTTTAATCGTGTAGAAGCTGCATCTCACTGACTGTTTATTCTGTGTTATAGTTGGAAAACAGATGAAGAAAAGTTAAGAAGAAGCCGCGCTCCGGCCGACTCACGTCCTTCAGGGTGATGATGTTGGGGTGCTGCCCGTATCTCAGCAGGATCTCCACCTCCTCCGTCGGGTCTCTCTTGGCCTTGTTGATGATCTGTAACAGACACCAATGTTTATGATTTAAAAAAAGTTGGGAAACCCATATTAATTTTTTTATTCACAATGAGAAGATCTGAATAAACGACGTAGAAATGGTGGGAAAAAAAACCTAGAGGGAGTTAATGCTCTGGCTTTAAGTGTGTTCATCTTCATGTGAGATTTTACTTAATTTTATTGAATTGGTCTAATTCTATTTGATTTATTTTTTTAATTTATTCTTTAATTTACTTGCTGTTTGCATCATTATATTTGCTAAGTTGTATTTAACTTGTTTTTATTCACAAAGTTTATGATTCAGTTAATACTTTGTTGAAATCTTGGTAGGTGCTTTAGCTCCTGCAGCAGGTGCCGGGGGGCAGATTTAACACACTGTTCTTCATTTACTGCATGTTACAACATATTAAAGAAATAAGCAGCATTTATTTAAGTATCTGATATTTGTATGTTCTGTTTAAACCTTTAAGAAGGCGGGAAAATGGAGCAACATGAGTCCATCTCATAGTGCTCACCCAGTTAGAGCGTAAGCAAGCAGCACTGAGAAGCATCTACTTCCAGTTCGTACTTGAAAGGTTACAAAACAAACAGACCCTGAATCTAACAGGAAGAATCTGTACAACATTACCCACAAATCAGGATAAAAAAAACAGCTATACATAAAGCAGAATGTAAGAAAATCATCATTTTCCTCCATGTTTTGTACTGAGCTGAACAAATATATTTACAGTAGGAAAAACAATATAAAACAAAGATCACACTGGGCTTTCAGCACCTTTCACTTAAAATCTTTAATGAGAAAAAAAAGAAAATATCTGGAGTGACAATGACCTGTATTATTAGGAGCAAAGAGAAACATTTAAAACCTTTATAGAGCTGCCTTTAATGTTTAAGAACTGCAGAAACCCTGATTGCATAAAGACTGAAAGCAGAAATAATGCTGAAGCTGATTTTACCTTGACTGCGTGCTCCATGCCCGTTCCTTTGTGTATGCAGCGCTTGCAGATGGAGTAGGAGCCGACGCCGATGTCCTCTTTGATTTCATAGGCGTCAGAAAACTGGGAGGTACTCCGGTGAAGCTGCTGCATGCAAAACAAATTACTTTTAATACCAAATACTCCAGGGTGTGAACACGGGAAAAGACAGAGGTGGAACAGATAACAGATAAATAATCATTTTTAATTCAGAGATTTTATTAGAGAAATTATTTTTTGATAAAAAGTGATGTCGAATTATCAAGTTCTTGTGCTTTCAGATAAAATCGGACTAATTTAATCAAATTCAAAAAGTAAAATGACAAGTTTAGGTGCATAAGTGTTGAGCCTGTTCTCAGAGGTTTCTTATTTCCATCCAGACAACTGGTTTTTAGTTAATAAATTGTCTTTACGAGCTATTTTTTGCATAATCTGATGGAGCCAAAAGGTCAGAAAATGACTTAATGAGGACTTGATTATATTGAAAGGAAAAGTGCCTTTAAACCAGATGGAAATTTAAATGACCCATGTGCTACACTGCATGAACAATCCTCAATAATCCACAATTTATTTGCTAAACTTATGATCTCTGACATGTTACATGTAAGGGCTTTAATACATCATTGTCCATTATTTAAAGAAACTTGACCAGTCAGACATGTTTCATTAATCTATCTGTTGCAGATGTTTAACCCATTAAGGCCCGACCCATGAAAAAATGGTAAGAAAAGTCAAATTTTTTAAATATGAGGTCTTTATTTGGCCCTTTAACAAAGTGTAACAAAAAAATTAACATTTTTTTGGGCGGATATCTACCATTTATTACCATGTATAATATTATAATGTGGTTTTCTGCTTCTGGGTATCTATTAGGGGACAGAAGACGAGTATCAGATTGTGTTCAACAGGATTTTGAGCAAAGTTTTGACCCTAAATTGAAGCAAAATGTCTCAGAAACTGTATGTGACAAATATGTCACGTCGGGCTCTTATGGGTTAAAGCATGAAGGAAAATGGAGCCATCAGCCAGGGAGGAGGATTTTTTTGGTCCTTATTATTCTTCAAAGTTGAAAAAGTCTAAATCAGAACTGGGTTCATCAAACCCAAACATGAGCGAGAACTGTGGCAGCTCATAAAGAAGGAGTGAAGTTCTTCTGATCATTTCAGGACCAAACTGGAACCAGACTTTAAAATCAAGACCAACAGAATCCGTTTGTCAAATGTCGTTTTGATCAATGACACACACACCATCAGAGCCACCATACACACAAGTACGGTGGCTCTGAATGACCAAATTACTCAAAAAGCATTTACTTGATACAGAAAATGTGTATAAAATACATATTCTGAGACCTTCTATGTGATTTAACCCGGATTATTAGAGTATTTCTGCCTCTGAGACACTTGGAGTTTGTGCGCACCTGTACAATAGTACTAGGTAGTGGTTGTGTTTCTTCCTCTGTTATGGCCACAAAACTAAATCCTCTGAAGAGCTGATGGGCGTTGGCACTCGGTGGGACCCCTGGTGAGTCTGAAGAATGCACAAAAATAGCCGTTAATCCCAGCCACTCCCTGAAATCAGATTTTACTGAGAATGTAGTTCAGCTCTCAGCAGAGGTTTAGGTGCAGGCGTGACGGTGGTACCTCTGGGTGTTTTAGCTGTGAACTCTGGATCAAAATAGAACGTATCGTCAGGTCGTCCTGAAGCTGGTTTAAAAGGAGGGTGGATCTCTCTGCGGTAGAGTTTCTAAGGGAGAAAAAATATAAGAAGCACCGTGAAAAACAAAAGCAATAAAAGCAGATAAGGACTTCTATTTCTGTGCTTGTTTTAGTAGGAAATTAAACAAAATGGCTGTTTAAATCCAAACGCTTTTAATGTTAATTAAATAAAGAAACTCACATTCCAGTCAATGGTGCTGAAGAACGAATGCCTCTTGATCTCCTCCACTCCGTCTGGTCCAGCTCCTGCAAACAAATGAATATTCAATTCAGCATTCAATCTCAGATCAAACCGAATTCCACTTGAAAGCATGAAACTCAAGAGGGGAATATAAGCTAAAATAAATAACATCAAGGTCTCAACAAGACAAGTCAGATCATATTAACAGATCCTCTGATCTGAGTTGTGCAAATGAGCAAACACATTTTTAACCAGCCAGTTCCTAAAACCAGTGAAGATGGTTGAACTTGTGCTGCACTGAAGGTTGAGGCCTCTTGCATCGTTTCGTAGATTCAGAACTCATATTAAACAACATTAAACTATTTACATCAAAAAATATATATTTTTTTGTGACAAAGTAAATTTAAAGCATAAAAGCCAAAATTTTTTAACCTTTAAACCTAAATATACATCCCAGATGCATTAAGTAAGCTAATATTGATACAGCTTAACACGCTAATAACTATTATTTTTAATAAAATTGAGCAATGCCCGACAAAAATACACGAGAAAATCTAATAACAAAAAGGACAAAGAAAAATCAGGGTCCTCGTTTTCCTGGTGTTTTAAATATGTTATGCAATAACATGATGAGAGAAATCAAGTTGCCGTGGTTACAAGTCTCCTCAGCAGGAAGGGCTTTAGAGGCTGAAGCACAGCAGAGAGGGAGGGAAGGAGTGTGCAAGTTCACACTTGGAAGGTTTTAACTTTTCCACGTTATGCTTTATGGTACAAACTGGAGGATATTTTGAGGACAAAGCTGTGTTATTTAAAAAAAAAAAAAAGTTTTCTTTCGATCAAATATTTGCACATACCCATACTGTCACCTATTTTCTCAGGAAGAGTTTACAAAATGATAAAGAAGACTTCTTTAACTAAAACCAACAAGTAAAAAGTGTTTTAATGTGAGGTGATATAGTGCAGGGATGGCCAGCAAGGCTGGTGTCCTGCAGGCTTTAGATGTTTCCCTGTTTGTTCTATTCTACAGTCATTTAGCAGGCGCTTTGCTCCAAAGCGACTCATACCTGAGAGTAACGAGGTGGTTAGGCAGTAGCGTTAAGGGACCTGCCCTAGGACCCAGCTGGAAGGAGTTAATATTCGCCCCATTGTAATGTGTCCCCTGTGGGACTCGACTCCCGCACGGGAGACGGATGCCCTGCCAACTGAGCTATCCAGCCGCTGTTGACAACAAGCTGTCCATTTCATTTGAATCAGATGTGATGGAGCAGGAAACATCTAAAACCTGCAGGGCAGCAGCTTTCAGAGTCGGCCATCCCTGATATAGCATCAGTGTGGAACATGTGGGTAGATTTCTATGTAACACAAAGGTAATGAAATTAAGAGCAGAAATCATGTGTCAGAAAAAGACAATTTTCCCACTTCAGATGCTTAACTGAATTGATTTGCTATCATGCAACTGGATTATTTGTAAATCTTGTCAAGAAGACCAGATTTTTACAGCTCAAACACTGGATTTCATGCTTTTATTGTTACCCTTTATCTCACTAATGTAATGAACAGGCTTCGGACAGTAATCCCTGCATGTAAATCTCCAGGTGTTGAGTTGTTGTGTTGCTTCCAGCCCATTTTACATCCCCAGCAAGTTGCACGCATGATTGTTTTACCGAGTCTGTTGGCAGGGTTGCGTTTGAAAAGGTTCCTGAGAAGACTCTGAGCTTCTGAACTGAGAAACTGTGGCATTCCCAACTTAGCTCTGCACAAAAAGAACCAAAAACAGGATGAGAAACAGAGTTAAAAGGCAGGATAAATTAGAGAGAAACACATATTGAATGTCCATATTATATATCTAAACTGAAGCATCTGAAAGACTAGACAGTATGTCCATGTCAGAGGAAGCAAAGTCAGCATTCTGGAGAGTCTACTCAGCGTTTTCCTGCAGACGGATACTGAGAGTGAAATAGAAACGTAGGAAGCAGGAGGGGTTAACGTTTCCTCTCAACTTTGTTTGTAATTTTTCTCTCAACATAATCACATTCTCTATTTCGTTTCCACCTTCCTCTTATCTTGCTGTTATAATCTCTACAAGCTACTCTTCTCTGCTCTATCCATCCCGTCTTCATCATCATCATCTTCCTCTTGGTCCCGAGTGTCTCCATTAATATAAATCCCTGATTCTCCCCTGGGCTGCCTCAGCCTCTCGTACTTTCTCTCTCCATCTCTTCTCAGATGTAATGTGTGCTATAATAAAAGCTGGTATGAGGAGATTGGATATGAGTGTGGAGGCAGGATAAAGTGTCTCACTTGAGGATCATGGTCATCGTCTCTTTCCGGTCTTTGCCTTGAAACGGCAGCGTTCCCGTCAGCATCTCAAACTGAGAAAGAGAACAGAAATGCATCATGGTCAGAGCTTCATATATTTTCCAGTGACTTTTTTGTGGAGACACAGTTTGTACTGCACAGTGCTGCAGACAATCGAATGAGTGACGTCTGATTTTTAAACTGAATAATCTGTGATACCATGTTTGCATCAGCACAGATTTGGAAAATGGTGATCCTGGAAACCATGAAGATCATTTTCTTGTAGAAATGACTATTTATTAAAAAACTATAAGTATTTATGGTTACTAGTCATCAGCGGTGCTATATTAACAAACGTAAACAGCCTTTTAACATCTGTAGCAGCCTGAAAATGTCTGATAAACACTGGCCTGATGTCTTCTGTAATTCCATCATGATTTATGTAAGAAGCTCTGGTAGAGGCAGATATGTGGTAGCTGGTCAACCTCATCTTTGCCCAGTATAAGAAGATGCTGTCTGTTCTAATAATACAGCAAATAAAACAAACCATTTCTGGCTTGTCCCAGTCATGGACACTCCTTCCCACAAACAATCAGTGATCGATTTCTTCAGATAACGTGTCAGTTTGTTTTGCTTCATGAAAAAAAGGGCTGATGTTTATCAATACCAAGATAACAAACTAATGAGCTTGTAATTTCAACACGACACCAGTGAATTAAATGCATTTATTTTTCTCAGCTTCTGCAAGTATCAGCTCAGACTGAGTCTGAATGCTTACAACATCACAAAAATCCTGTAAATGTAAATGAAGTGGTCAAAATGTGATGTGCATGTCTACAAAACAAACATTTTTACAAGATTATCAAAAGTTTAGGAGGACATGAAGCTTTGGGAGGAAATCAAGTCTTATTTAATCAATATTGATGCATATTTTCTGCAGTTATTGCTTGTGTTTTATATTTATACTTCAGCCTCCAAGAGGGGGAAGACTTTACAGTGAAGATGAGCTTGTTCACCTTAAAGCAGAGTCATTGTCAAAAATATAAATATAAATCCAGGAAAGTGTGAACAAAAGAACACACGTTTCCCCCAGAGTGGAAAAAATAGCAGCACCACATACCTGTCAGAGAATTCTGAGACATGTGGTGCAAAACCTGACAGACCAGACAGAGAAAGTGGCCACTATGATGTGCCTGACTGTTATGAAAACAAGTGCAAATAAAGTTTTGAAAATGTTTTTTTTTTCAGTGTGCAAGCATGCATGTGGTTAGGAGGGGTTACAGCTCTTTGTGTTGTAGATATTAGATAATAAATAATTAGAAAACTGGCATAAAGCCGGATTCATACTCGCGCTGCGTCTGCATACGGTAGGGTCGGTACAGCCGACACCGGCGAAATGTTCTCTCGTTTTGCAGTTTCTCTTCTGCAGTAGCCACAAAAATTCACAATTTAGTCTGTGTTTATCTTTCAAACTGACCAATCACAAGGGAGTACTTCCACATAACCGTACAGCAAGCAGGGGTGCACGTCAGGTCTGGAAGAGATGCGCGTCGACCCTACACCGACCTACGTGGAGCTCATGGCGGTGACGCCGTTACCAACCTTACACAGACGCAGTGCGAGTATAAATCCAGCTTAAACTGTGAACAAAGCTTCACTGTAATCTGATTACTGAAGTAGTAGAGCTGGTCTGCCGGAGGCGGCAGGCCAGCTTCCAGCGACGGAGCAGCATCTCCTCACCATGAGCACGCCGTACGACCACCAGTCGGCGCTGTGCGTGTGCCCTCGCCTGTTCACCACCTCAGGAGCCATGTACTCCACCGTCCCACAGAAGGAGTAGGCCTTGTTCTCATGGTCTATTGACTCCTTGCTGAGGCCAAAGTCTGAACACAGAGACATGAGACACATTAGAGCCAATCTGAGTTTAAGAAGCGAACTAGCAGGAAAACTGAATATGAAAACACACACCACTGACAAAGCAGCGGAAATGAGCAGCAGGAGTACACAAAGGTGTAAAATTACGCACCGGTAAGCTTGATGTGTCCATCTTCATCGAGCAGGATGCTGAAACAACAGGACACTTTTTTTACTTCATGTCACTGTGAGAGTGTGTTTACACATGCATCACTGTGGGGTCAGAAATCTTTTCATACTGTTACAGTAAAAATATCTTCAGGGACAAACTGCAAATATAAATCATGAAAGTGTCGCATGAAGCTTGGATTTAATGTAATATAAAAAGTCTATTGCAGCACTATGGGTCATACTAAATCTGCACTTTCCGCATCCAATGCAAGAACTCAAGGAAACCCCCAAACTAAAGGGCAAAAACCTGAAGCTCCCTGCAGCTTTCTACAAGAATATTAATCAAATGAGCCTCCTGAAAGGACCATTTTTCAAACTGCATCAGGGAGCTCCGTCCTTCTTGTCTGAACCTACGACCTACATATTCATATACACGTGCTGCATGGTTAATACGTGAAGTTGTGGATTGCTTTACGTGTGATTTAGCTGTGGCTTGTTCTTTCCAAGAATATTCCCAGATCTCCAGAAAAACCAGAGCTGTGTTTGCTTGTGAGAAAATATTTTAAAAAGGATGATTATACTGAACAAAAACACTAAAAACATGTGAGGTCATCTGTAATGTTCCTTTATTCAGTTTACACACGTTAGCTTTCATTAGTCAGCGGCTACGCTGACACGGACAAATATTTCATCACATTGTTCGAGCAGAAACATCCATCACAGAAACAATCAGAATGAGTTTACATGCTGATTTTCTCCTGATCGTGAAGAGGTTTAAACCACAACTCTGGATCAGATTAAAAATTCTTTCCAACTGAGTCTGATCGGAGCAGCTGTTGTGTTTAAAAGACGCGTTTTTATTCTGATTGGAGGTTTAATCGGATCAAAAGTGCTCCATGTAAACACACCTACTGTTTACAATGAGTGGAACAAAAGGAAAAGCAACAGTCTGTTTGTGTGAACGTGTGTGTGTGTGCATACTTCTCAGGCTTGAGGTCTCTGTAAATGATGCCGAGGCCGTGAAGATGATCGAGGGCCAGAGCGAGCTCTGCCAGGTAGAACTTCACATCTTCCTCTGTGAACATCACCTGTAACCAAAAACAGTTTTAAAATAAATTAATCATTAAATTAAAATGCTATAAAGGCTGTACACACACTCAGTGTGGGTGGGTTGTGGTTGGAGTAAGACCGGAAAAGCAGCATTTAAATGTGGTCTATTTACCACTAAATCTACAGAAGAGCATGAAATTTCACATCAACGCCATCTAACTCAAACGCTTCAGAGCTTTTCTTTAACACGTTTTTCTCTGCAAATAGAAAAATAAAGAAACTAACAGAAAACAGCAAACATGAGCCAACAGACATACACGATGTAAATAATGACAGGAAGTGTTTAAGAACAATGTCCAAACTCCATATAAACCTCTGTTTTTATAGATTATTAACTTTCATCTTATTAGAGAGTTTATATCACTTGTGTTCTAAAGCAAATGTTTACTATTAAAAGCATTTTAACTGTAATGACATCGTTCGTAGCCTGAAAAGACACCGTGGCATGACACAAGATGAAATACGTTTTTATTTTTCATGTGGTTGTTTTCGTTTGGTGGATCTGCTTGTGATCAGCAGCCGTAAAGAACTCAAATTAAAGTCGGTAAGTTTGTAAAACTTTGTTGTGTTGTGGATTTCAGGATTAAATAAAAATAAAATGATATTTCAGAGTAAGATAGCCTGTTAATGACACACCAGCCGTACTGCTCTTCAGGAAGCTTTAAAGCCAAGTTTCAGCCCTTAAGCTTATTTATTTCATCTTGAGAAGATGGTTTTCCACATTATTATTTAGTTT
The DNA here is from genome assembly GCF_017639745.1 of Melanotaenia boesemani. Lineage (NCBI taxonomy): Eukaryota > Metazoa > Chordata > Actinopteri > Atheriniformes > Melanotaeniidae > Melanotaenia > Melanotaenia boesemani. The sequence continues at coordinate 2,333,560 of NC_055699.1, read as the reverse complement.
AAACTGGATTTAAGCTAAATGTTCTTTTGTTTGTACTCTGTAGTTTGTTTTTCTTTTTCTAGTTGCCTATCCGGTAGGTCTGAGTTCATACTGGGACAACTGGCACATACATGCTTTGTACAGGAAAACCTGTTAGTATTTTTTTTATTTTTTAATTTATGTATTTTTTTAAAAATGCCATCAGATTTTAATTCTTTTTTAACCTCGGTTACAAACGAGTTGGGACGCTGTGTGAAGGAGTTGTAAAAAGAAGAGCGGACGCTACAGACGTGTTGCTGCCATCTAATTCAATATGAGCAAATATTTATAGTGAAATGGTAAAAATGTCTCTGTTACAACATCTGATATGTTGTTTATGTTCCACTGGGAATAAAATATGGGCTGATGGGATTTGTAAATGACTGCATTCTGCTTTTATTTACATTTTACACACCGTCCCACTATTTGTGGAACCAGAGTTGTGTTTGTGTGTGAGATGATAACTGTGGTGTTGAGAGTGAAATATGGATGGACGGCTCAGCTGTTAAAATAAAAACATTCCTAGTTTAATTTGGGGGGGTTGTACAGTTTTGGCCATTCCTTTTAAAGCTCCGTAACAACAAACCCCTATAAAACAGATTACTCTGATATCAATACATTTTAAGGATATTACTATATTTACTGTTAATGCCTTTTGATGTTGAAATTTTAAATGTGAGTATTTCAGACTACCGGCGTGAAATCCAGAGATATTTCACATATAACTGATATAAACGTGGTTTACTTTATGAACCTGGTTATTAGGACGCAGCGGTGAAACGCTATAAAACAGATTCTGCTTCACTTCTCTGATCCTGTCAGCAGAGATGATAAAAGCAGTTATACGACGGTATCTGCTCGGCTGGATCATAGCCTGAGACAGAGTCAGCTGTGATCGGCTGATGAAGAAGCTTCTATCTGTAACAGCTGACACCATCTAGCAGCAACTGTGTCCCATTACAGAAAAATAAACTCCTGATTCCTCATTTTTACTTCTTGTATGTGTTTTGTTCTCTCTGGTTGTTGTTGTAATCTAACCTGACCTCTCAGAGAGTAGACTGATGTCAGTGCTTAACAGCAGTTACCTCCTTAGAGAGACGAGTGAAGAGATCTCCCCCCCTGAGAAAATCCAGGATCAGGTAGAGCTTTCCCTCCGTCTGAAACGCTGCAGGGAAGAAAGGGAACCGAGGTGAGAACTAAAACGTTTGCTCCTGCAGAAAGAGGAGTTCTGATTGGACGTTGACTCGTCGCAGCGGTCTCCTATTGGCTGCCTCACCGTAGTGCAGCTTGACGATGAAGGGATGGTTGACCTCCACCAGGATGTCTCTCTCCATCTTTGTCCTGACCCGGTCACGCACTGGAAACACACACAGAATGGAAAACACATTAATCACCACTTAAATCACTGAAAGAAGAGAAAAAACATAACAACCTTCCTTATTTTCTTTCTATTTTGGCTGCAGGGACACCCAGATAACAGCTGATGAGCAAGTGATTCAGTGGGGAAGAACGTAAACAAGACAGAAAAAAGTTAAAGGAGAAATAAAGCAATGAAGAAAAAAACTAAAAAAAGAAAAGAATTAATCAGCTTATATCAGGTTGTATTCCTTTCTACCAGCAGATGGTGTATGGCTTAAGTTCAATGTCATTTGAAGAATTTATTCCCCCTCTTTTCTCTCCACACCTCTTTAGCCCTCAGCAGCATCCCATGAGAAGGTGTGAACTTCTCTTCTGGGTAACCGAGACAGTGAAGATTTCCTCCACAAGTAAACTTTCTTTTCGAGCAGAAGACCCTGAGCTGGCTCTGAAATATTAAGTTAACTTCACTGATATCAGACCGAACCTTGAGCTAAACATGACTATGTTCTTTAATCGTTGAAAGAAAAACGTGACATACCGATGCACAGATCCATGAAAATGAAAGATAAACAGACTAAACCGGGACATCTGCCTTTTGCACATGACTTATTGTGAAAATGTGCAGAGTAAGAATTAATAAAACAATTAAAACAGCTAAATGCAAACCAAGTACTTAAACTACTAGTAACTTAAAATGTGGATTATGAAAATGCTTGATTGAACATTCCCAGCATATATTATCCAGAACAGCTTATACGAGGTTCCTTTACAAACACACATCTGCACATCAACTTGAAACTCATATTTAAGATTGCAGAACAAAATAGATTTGTAGTTTATATAGCTGGTATTTTCATTGCTTGTGCACACACACGGAGAAAGCTGCAGGTTCACATCAGCCACAGCCGGGCCCGGTCTGATGACCCAGATGTGGATTTTGATAAAACACTCACTGTGTATGTTTACAGCAGGTGGTAAACTGGAAGCTTGTATTACTAACCATGAACATCGCAGATTATACGCCCTTGTTTTGGTATAGTTTGGGGATTTTTTGGGTGAATAGCATAATAAAGATGTTTGGAGAAGTTGTTGTTTTAGACCGTATTTCAAGGTAGTTTCTACTCCTACTTAAACAGTAACGTCCCTCCGACAGTGTTTGTTTAATCTGTTTACTCATTCCACTTGGAAGACTCAGCACCTAAAAGGAAAGAACAATTCGTTCTTTAACCTTTCTCTATCGGCTCCTGCGGTATCTTTTTGTCCTTTTCAAACTGGACACACTGCAGACAGACTACTTTATTCTCCACACAGTGAAAATATCATAACTATTTTTACTTCAAAAATTATTTCTTTGGCATTTTGGCCTTTATTTGACAGAGTCCTCCCCTTTTTGTAAGAGACTGTTTCTAAGCACAAGCTACTGACGTTGGTAACGTCTTTTTAAGCAGAAACAGAGGGACAGCCACGCGACATAGCCGTTAAGCCACGGTGAAAATAGCCCAGTTAAAATATCCCCTTTAGTGGTCAAATGCTTTAGCCTTAAAACTCCACTAGATCGCTGCCGCCCCCGAGTGCCATCGCTTATATTGTCAGCAATATCTCAGTAATGGTAGTGTGGAACTCTATGGGCTATAATATGATCGATAGTTTACCCTTTAGGTGATCTATATAAGTTTTCCAGGTATTTATACCCTATCCGAGAGATTTACAATCCAGCCACAAAACGCAGAGTTTATTCTGACTCTATGTAGTAAATTTACTATGAGTAATCCATAATTACATCGCTATTTATCACATTTTTGTAATTAAAAAAAGATTTATATTACTACTAAATTGCTAAGAGATCTGTATTTTGACCAGGAAATATGATGAAGCAACATCCTGCCAAAATTTTGACCAATCAGAGAGCTTAAAATGACAGTAACATCCAATCAGGAGCAGCCAAAGATCAACATCTGACTAGAACATTCTACAGCAGGGCTACTCAATTCGGTCCTACAAGGGCCACAATCCAGCAAGTTTTCCATGTATCCCTGTTTCAACACACCTGACTCAAATTAATTAGTCATTGTGCAGAACTTGATTGACTGTTAGATCCATTAATTTGATGCACGTGTGTTGAAACAGGGATATATGGAAAACCTGCTGGATTGCGGCCCTTGTAGGACCGAATTGAATAGCCCTGGTCTACAGTATGTGTGTCTGAAAAGAACAAAAATAATAGTCCTCTATGGCTGGAATAAAGCCAAGAAGATGCACATGGGTGGCAAAAATGAGATGAGGTGGAACTGCTTTTGAGAGGACAGTGGGTAAATAATAGCATAAATTACTGTAAATAGAAAAAAAAACAGCTGGAGGAAAAGTGGAAATATGGAAATAGTTTCTGTTGTGTGTTTGTTTCCGAGTTAAAACCTGAGAGAATGATGTGCAGATGAGAAAAGGCTCGGTCACACAAAGTTCTGTAATAAGTTCTGTTTGAAAAATAATGTCTGGATGCTGACTGGAATTAAAAAGGTTGAACTTCTACATTTGTTTTTACACAAAAAAAACAAACAAAAAAAACAGGTGAAACAAAAATAGTAAAAACTGTTGGAAGGTTTAACAGTAGCATCGAATCCTCCCGTGGCATCACTTTGCTAATTGTTCAGGCTTTTTCCCCACTGGAGATCAGATTTCTTCTCCCTACTATAAAACAGCTGTTTTATGTCAGGGTGGCAGATGAGCTGGTGAACAGGAGGAGAAGATGGACTCATCTTGGTCCCATTCGCTTTGAGCTCTAACCTTTCAGCCATCTGGAAACCCACCAGCTGCTGTTGCTGCGATTTGATCTGCAGACCTTCACCTCAAACTGATGCTGTTTTTTTCTTCACAGAAAAGAGAATAATGAGGATTTTTGTCAGTTTTATTGTGAACAAACAGACCAAAAGTCAGTCTGATGCTGTTTCTGGACGCTCAGCCCGATGCCCGTCATTAAGTGGGTGCTGGTAGCAGCAGGATGGTGTATTTAGGATTGGGTCCAAGCAAACAGTGTGTGCTCATGGTATCATGAGCTGGTCTACCTTTCAAAGTGGCTTTCTTCAGGACCTTCATGGCGTACAGCTGACCAGCATCCGGTCCTGTGATCTTCCTCACCAGAAACACCTACACACACACAGAGCGCAAAATAAGGTCAACCGCTGATGCTTCGCCTGATGTAAGACGCTACACCAGCGGCGTAATGTGTGATGATGACTCAGAGGATGCTGGATGTGTAGCGTGTTGACCCTATCTTCCAGATCATACTTGATTAGATTTACAGATACACACATATGCAGGCTGAACGAGAGGCTCATTGTTCATTCATAAAGACTGTGTGAAGGACTCATCATCTCCATGGCAACGGCCTCTCAAACACCAGCACAAGTGAAACATTATGGGGATTTGAAATTAAACCTGCACCTACACTTAAGACCCACTCACACACACATCCTGGCAGGTAGTTAAACACACACACACCTTTCCAAAAGAGCCTTGTCCCAAGACTTTGCGGAGTTCAAACTGCCGCGGGTCGGCCTTTTCTGATCCCTCCTTGACATGATGGGTGATACTGATCTCTTTGATTGGCACGTCATCCTGAAAACAAACAGAAACACATATAAGTTCATCATTTAGCTCTGAGATTCACTATTAGTTCAAAAGTAAGTTTCTGTACAAGTACAATCTTAAACTTGCAGAAACAACTGCTGACATTTAAGAAGTGTTTCTCATCTGTAGCACATGTCAATCTTACAGGATGTTTGCATGATTTATCTTTTATTTGATAAAAAATGAAAAATATCAGACAAAACAGAAGTTAAAAGTCTGCTCTGGCTTACAGAACATTAGATTTATTAGGCTATAATGTCCAGGACTTGATTAATATTAGTAAAAATAAATGTCATGAAAATAATTAATACGTATTTAATTTAATGATCATTTTATAAAACATAATTTGTTTAATTCAAAATTCTTGCAGAGGCGACGTTTCGCTGTTTTACAGAGCTACCCTGATAACAGAGAGGAGTTTTTATCAATAACATCCGGTTTGTTTCTAAAATAATTTCATGTTTTCTTTTATCTGACACATTCACTGTTTGCTTTGAGGCTGATTCAACAGCAAACCAGCGAGGCTAGAAAACTGTGTGGAAAGCAAACATTTGGCTCGTGCCATGTCCTCAAACTCTCAGCAAGTTCAGAACCGGTAGAGAAAAAAACTTTTTGTCTGTTTCTTCAAGACTTTAGTTTTACTACAATAAAGCTGAACCTAGACAAACACACAAAGGGAAATCAATGCAGACCATCCAGCATCAAGTCATCATTTTAAAGGGGTTTATGTACATTTTCTTTTTTTGTTGAGACTCAAGGATCGTCATATAATCTAATCAAGTCAAGAAGAAAACAGAAACAACAGGAAGCCAGACTGCACATTTCCTCCAAGGCTGAATAACAAAAACTTCTGATTGTTTAAATTTATTCAACTAAATCACTTTGTTGGGTGATTTTCTTGAATCTGGTTCAAGACTTAAGCCATTAGTTTTTGTTTTGTTTGTTCTTTTAGAGAAACACTGCACATTTTCTCAGCGACATCTAACATTGTGCAGTTTGAAATCCATCTTACATCCTGCCTCTACTCTGAGCGCCTGTCAGTAAAAGTCAGGATGATCAAAACAGCCAGTAAAAGAAAAGATGTGAACTTGTTTCTCCACCTCAGGAAGCCGCAGGGTGACGACGACTCTGGAAATGCACATAATAAATGTCATTGTGACGTCAAAATAAGTCAGAAACATTTTTTAAGGCCAGAAAGTTAAACAGTGCTACTTTAAGTAAAAATATTCAAGGGTAAACTAAAGTGTTTGAATGTCATTTTAAACAATATTCGATGCAATATGAGGATGATTTCTCATCCTGTCGTGTTTATCTACTTCTTCATCCTGCTGATAACGTGAGCTCGGACTGTGCACTTGGCATTAAAACTCCTTTACCTGCCTGTAACACCGAGCGGTCTTTCCCAAAAAGGTGTGAAAATTTGCCAGAGAAAAATGATAAAACATATGCAGGTTTGTTTTTTAATCTTATCCATAAAAACTGACTTAGCATCTCTGCTCTATTAAAAATGGAGTCATTGTTAAGAGCAGCGGATTGATTTCTACACCCAGAAAGCCTCATTAGACCATGATGCACTGCAGCTTCTGAGTCACAACACAGGGCGCGGTCCAGTACATTAACTCTCCACTGACAGAAGTCCTCTGATGTCCTAAGAGACAGAAATTTCTCTCTCAAACACTCAAACACAGCAAGTTTAGACACACTTTCTGCTTTTCATTTAGAAATGCATTATGGGAAATGCTGGTGGAAAATTCAAAAGGAAACCACAACAACATCCATCAGTATGAGTTGTTGTGAAGGTGGATTTTTCTCTCCCATCCAGGCTTCTTTAGTGAGTCATACAACAGGTTGAGCAGGCATCCCAAACGCTCGTCATCCACACAGCAGGAAATTACAACACACACTCACACGGATGCACACACAGTTGTCATGGAGCCACCCCCGATACCTGCTCCCCACTGTAGCTCCCTGAGTAATGTTGCAGAGGTGCGAGTGTTCAGAAGCACCATGTTTCCTTCATTTTCTCAGTTTTTCTGACGCATCCAAGCCGGATCCTTCTTTGTTTGCTCTGGATATGGATGCAATGGACCAAAACCAGCAAAAACAAACTCCGACTTCTCCTGCACCAGCAGCATTCCCATCATCCTATCTGCCATCTTCAACCTCCATCCCTCCCTCTCTCCATACCTGCAGTTCCCAGGTGGGTGACCTGTTTGCTGCTGGATGTCCCAGTGCATTGTGGGTCCTGTAGTCTCGACAGCGGCGGAGGCTCTGTGGCGCTAACATGCTCCTGAGCTTCGACTGTAAGGCAGCAGGATGGAGCCGGCGTCAGCTTCTGCTCGTCCCTGACACTACCTCTCTCTCTCTCTCTCCCTGAGAGAAAGCTTCACCTCCCTCCCTCCTTTCCTCCCTTGTTACCGCCTACTTTCTCACTTTTTCTATCTTTATTTGAACAGTTCTCACCTCTCTTCCCTGTTTGCACCTCTCTCTGTCTCCTTGTTATTCTCTCTCTTGCTTTCTGTTTCCTACAGGACAAGGTTACACAGTGTGGATGGGATGTGTGGGGGTTGGGTGGGGGTTTTGCTGCAGAAAATCTCCAGTCTGTGTAAGACATTAAACTACTTATAAGGCTGGATTATTAGGGGTCAAAGTAGATAAGGAACGCCTGTTGGGCCTTTTCTCATGCTTCTCGTCTCCGTCTCTAGTAAAAGAAAAAATGGTTAAATGTATGGAGATTTCTAATTTTACAGCCTGTTAAAAAATTTGCTTTACAAAGAAGCTTTTATTAAAAATGTTATCTAAAGGTCTCCCAGATATTGCTTCTGATTGCTGCACAGTGTTCATTTTGATTGTTTGAGCAGTTTTTAATGTTAAACAGTCCTGCAGGAGGGTCCACCGGTGCTGGACAGCTGCTGTGTGCTTGTGTGCCAGAATCAAAGTATGTGAGACAAATAAATAAAAAAAACAACATGCAGAACTTTGCATTGCAACAAGATTATCTATGTTGTGCATTTAACTTGTTACTTGCTGTAATGATGGTTTAACTGATCAGTTGCTCATCAGCAACAAGCTGTGCATCCTGTCCCTCTTTTTGTTTTTGTTTTTTTCCTCGTTTGGATTTCTTGTTGCATGAAAGAAAAAAGAGAAAAGAATTTAGAAAGCTGGGTTTTCCTTCATAACCTTCCTCAGTGAGACGGCCTTCAATGTGAAACTGATAGAATCACTTTAATGAGATTATGCTCTACACTGCAGCACAAAAAAGAAAGCACCTGTTTCTTTTTCAGCTCTCATTTTATTTGCTTTAAAACAGCCAGATTTTAAAAAAGTTGTCTTTGAACATTTACCCCCCCAACCCCTGCAAAAAATACAAACAAAAACAAAACCTTATTCTCCGGTCCAGTCTCTGCATCTGACCATTTTTAGAGGAATGTGGCGTTTAATTAGAAAATAACCCACTTTAAACTGGATCTTTAGGTACTTTATTACACGCCTGTCACAAAAGCAAAAATCTGAAAAATAAAAAACAACAGTTTGAGACAGAAAACAGGATTTTTCCAGCAACAAGGTGATTCCCAAAAAGCTACTAGCCAAGCCCTTGGTGAATCTCAGCACGGTGAGCAATGTGTCCTCAAAATATTTAAGGAAAGGGGACAAGCGGAGGACACGAGAAGAAGTGTCAGGACTAAAAACCTTTACACAGCAGCTGAAAGTGATGCTTCTAAGAAATAAATCAATAATTAATAATTACTACAGCTGTTAAATGTTTTCCTGGAAATGAAGAAATTAGAGGCGGCTCAATTTTTTTTTGCACCAAACTTGGAAATGAGAACCAGGAATAAAACCATAGTATAACTAATGTCTTATGAAAATGATAGTCCCTAAAAAAAAAAAAGTAGCTCTAGACATGAGAAGAAATAAGCAATTTACACTGCATGTCATTAAGTTCGGCGCGTCACATTGCTGTATGCAAATGGTTACCCATCCAGACAGAGCGGACTACAAATGAAGCACCCGAATGCAGCTTGACGGAGAGCAGCTGATGAACGGATAAAAACAGTCTGGATGCCAAACACAGAAATGTTTGAAAGGCTGATGAGTTTAGGAAGGTTGACAATTCAAATCATGTGTGTTTCTGTGTGAGTCAGAACACAGATGGAGGATCAGAGCCGAAGCGGCAGGATGCTCATGTTGCACCTCTTAATCACAGGATTAAAACAGAAAACCCTGCACCTGTGCCTCAAACACACAAGCATCAGCGCCAGATACGCAGGTATACCCACCTGCATGCGCCTACATGCATACAAGTCTCCAACTTTTGTTCTCCCTGTTATTTCTTACTAATTATGCACAATAAATACTGCAAAGCAACAATAGAAAACAAGCAAATACACACTCACAGTGTGCAAATGCACTCTACACAGTCTATTTCTGTCTCCCACATCCAGGAAAATTTACTTTGTCCTCACACAGAAGCAGATAGAGTATTTAATTTAGACTGGCCAATAAATAGAAACCTACCCCCTCTTCAATCTGTCCTTCCTGAACAAGATGATGAGTATTTATATTACTTATTAATCCTTCAACTTTAATTTTAAAATCTTCTAGGGTTCAGAAAAATAAGCCACTAGTTTTAGCTTCTACAAATTCATTTATTGCTAAATATCAAGAAAAATAATCAACTGCAAAAAAGCTTAAATCTTTTACATGAACCTATTTTGAAGTCTTTACGTCTAGCTGTTAGTATTGATACCAGGTTTTCTTTGTAAAGAGTTCTTCTCTGAAACTAGAGTTTATACCAGGAAGGCATGAAGATCCACCAACTCCTCTGATTTAGCTGCTTCACGGAGCAGAACAGAAACATCTGCTCGGCTTCTGTCAGGTTTTTATACTCTGACCTGTCAGAACAAAAAACCTGTAAGATTTAAACTACAAACCTCTTTATTTAGTCTTGTTATATAACGACTCGTGAAGTTCTTAAGATTTATGATAATTATTTTATATATATCTTTACACGTTTCCTTTACCTGAAAACACCTGAATTTATTTACAGTTTTATAAAAACAAAGTAAATACAAGAAAAAAAATCAGGTGAAGAAACAAAAAGAAAACGACTGGAATAAAAGAAAATTGAGTTAAATATTAGATGAATTATTAACATTTAAAAGATTAAAAATAATTCATATAAAATAAATACGCCAATAAGAATAAATAAAAGCAAATATATAAATAAAATAAATCAGTTTGAGAACAATAAAATAAACAAAGGCCAGAAGGGATTTGCTGCAAATGAAAAACAGGAATCATGAGGTAAAATATTTTTCATATATATATTTTTTTATTTCATCTATCCATTATATTCATTTCTAGTTTTTTTTTTATTCATTCTTTGTCTTTAATTCATATTTATTTTAATGCAGTTCATCATAATTAATTTAGTCATGAAACTGTCATTAATCTGTTTTTAATCTTGATGTATCTGCATTTAATTGTGTAAATTGGTCTAAAATTCATTCAGTCATTTGTAACCAACCAACCAATGCTGGGTTAATAAAGTTTGATGGATTGAAGGCTTCAGCCTTGCAATGAGCTGAATAATCTATTTTTGATTTGTTCCAAACAGTCATTTACATGAAAAGCTGTAAATGTTTATCATTCATTCTTGAAAACATTCAGAGTAAAGAACATAATTAACTCGCAGTTCGTTTGAGTTCTACTCAAAACTCCAGCGGGAAAGATTCGCTGTGGATTTGGCTCCATCGGTTTTTCCGTGCATGCAGATGTTTGATGTGGACGTCTGGACATCTAATCAGTTTGTGTTGATTTCATACCGCTGTAATCACACGGAGCACGTCTCTGAGGTTGTGCAATTGTTGGTAATCAAAAGAAGAAGAAGTGTAAATTGTCCCAAGTATGGACGACTGTCCATAAATGTCGGATTGCGCTCCGATGAAAGAGACAGCAGCTCTCACTCCAGTGTTTGGTTAGAGAGTAAAAGAAACAGAATACCAGCACTCATTTTTAAAACTTACAGTCAGTAATTATTACACTCATCTAGTTGTAAAGATGGACGTATGAATGGATGGTGCCTGTCAGTGGCCAAAATTCTTCCAGACAAACATTTTTTCATCTGTGAGTGGATCCAGAAGCCTCAGGTGCAGCGACGTCTACTTCAACACATGTCTTCTGTCTTCGTCTTATTAAGACAAACGGCGCTCTAGCATCTATCAAACAAAGCTGGTGCTGGAGTTTTAAAGTTCACAGGTTCTCCCTTCATACACAGAGCGGTTTGTCTCTCCTCACCACGGTAAAAAGTACTGGCACAAACATGGCAGCTGCCATGGAAGTAGATTTAAACAGCTCATTCTAAGAGAATAAAAAGTTATTTTAGTAAAGTAACTGCATACAAATGAAAACAGCTTTTAATTGGTCTTTGGTTTTGTTACATACTACACCTTTAAGTTCTTGAGGAATGAAACAAACATGGACAGTTTTAAGTCATATCATGTGTGAAGGAAGACTTCACACACCTGTCGGTCCGCGGAGCATCATGGCTACCTCTCATTCGGAAGTGTTTCCTCTGACATGCAGGTGGAAGTTGATGGATTGTTCCTTTAACTTTAGAACAAAGCCACTAGACCAGGGCTACTCAATTCGGTCCTACGAGGGCTGCAATCCAGCAGGTTTTCCATGTATTCCTCCACCAACACACCTGAGTCAAATTAGGTGGCTCTAACAGCCAATCAGGTTCTACACAATGACTCATTAATTTGACTCAGGTGTGTTGGTGCAGGGATACATGGAAAACCTGCTGGACTGCGGCCCTCGTAGGACCGAATTGAGTAGCCCTGCACTAGACTCACAACCTTCTTTCTTTTTCTTTTAAATTAAATTTATTTCATTAAGATAATCACTTCTAAAGTCTTTATCAGATTTCGTCAGACCTTGCTGAGTTATTCCAGAAAACATTGTTTAATAACCTTCAGTTCAACTTTTTTTTCTTTGTGAATCCAATCTAAAGTCTGATTTCGGGAATTCTCCTTCATCCAGTGGAAATATTCACCCTGACATGCTGGGCTAGTAAAACAAACAGCAGCGCTCATAAACAGGTTTCAGTAGCCCGGCTACACTTAACATCTGTCCGCCATCAGGTCTAATTAAGAGGCCACGCCATCAGAGTTTGATGTTGTTAACGCTTCTGCAGCAAAGCTTCCCCACGGACACATTACAGTCATCATATTAAATTAACACAAACTCTGCACACGTTCGTTAACGTCTGGTCAGGCAGGGGGAATCAACACGAGCTGGTGTGTGTGTGTGTCTAGCTCTCGGCTTATTAAGTAAAGTGAGTGAGACTACTTCAGAAGACATGAGGACTTGCAGAGGCAGCGTGTTCAGTTGTTTTCACATTAAATTAAAACTACTTGAAACGTACCGAGTGAAAAAAGGGCAGCAGAGAAAAAGGAGTAATATGCAGGAACTTTTTAAGCTTGCTTCATCTGCAGAGCTCAAATCTATTTTCCAAGTCTGCAGGATGAGTTTGAAAGTCAAATTATTGATTTGAAAGACGGGAAAGCCTGTGATGGACTGGTGACCTGTCCAGGTGTACCTGCCTCTCACCTGTTAATGCTGGGATAGGCTCCAGCTTCCCGCAACCCGTACTGGACCACACGGTACAGAATGGTATTCTGTTTCTTTTACTCTCTAACAGAATGAATAAAAATAAAGTGGTTTTCAATGCAAAGATCTAGTGCACGGAACAAAATCAAGTTTGGAGTCAAATGAGCCACAAATGAGGAGGATAAAGTGGATTTTAGCACCGAAAATCTGCGCTGCTCGCTGAGATTATGCCTTTAAAATAGCAGCAGTATTAACTTTGTTTCGGGACACCTGATGATGAAATTCTAAATGTAAGGCTTGAAAAACATCAGAATCTTCAGGAATAAGGAGGATAAAGTGGCTTTAGTGGATTCTGTTCACCGCTGTGACAAGTCGCCTAAATGCCACAAATCTGATTCTTTCACCAAGAAAAAAGGATTAATTCCACAGAATTTTCTCTTTGAATTAACACGTTAATTTTATTTATTAAACTTAAAAGGACCTATCCAATCAAATCAAACTTTATTTAAAACCCACTTTCCATTCATAACAGCAGCACAAAGTGCTTTCTCTTTAAGGTGTGTTTATTTATAATTTTGGGAAATTGATTAACGCGTCATAATCGTGATAATCATAAAATCGTGATTATTTCTTTGGCAATAATCGTACCAAAAAAAGCCCAATAACATTTGTAATCGTAACATTCCTAATTTAGACTGAACACAAGGGACCTGAGCAGGCGATCTGATGTTCTGACGGGCAGTGTTATATTTTGGAAAGTGCTGCATGAAACAACGCTGATGAAAAATGAAGGATAGACGTACATACAGTATAATATATGGTGCTGATCTCAGGCGTATTATGAAAGGCTACATTCCACTTCTACACCAGTTAGTTGGACAATATTCCCTCTAATTGAAATGAAATCCTCACTAATAAACCGTGCAGCCCTAATTAGGGACAATCACCATAGTGATGTGTTTAATGGCGCTTTATTGTCACAAAATAATAGTGATTAACTCTTCGAAGTCATGATGTTAAGAGATTTTATGAAGAACACAAGGAATTGTGTCAACCTAAGAAAGTGAAGGACTAATGCACATCTTCTTTAACTTACTATAACTTTACGTTTAAATGCCACCACCAGTTCTAGATCAACGGTAATCAAACTTTTGACCTTTTAGCTTTAGGAAACTGATCTCAACCACTAATATTACATCAATACGACAATTCAATGACCAACAAGCCAACAATCCAAACATACAGTGATCCTTTAAAAGACATGTTTAAGAAAGAACATGCACATTTTTTATTTTCTGTATCCCAAAAACCAAAATGTCTTATTTTAATCTGATTGAGGAAATGTGGAAATCCAAAGGTGGGTGACTTTAAAGAAGTTAAACTGTACAACCTCGGTTATAACAACAGGCCAGAAATAGAAGTTTACATTAGATACTGTTATAATGTATATACAAATATAAATCTATTCTTTAGAACTCAATACACAGAATGTGGCAGAGTCTATTTTTATTAAAAAGAAGAAGGACTGTTTTTCATTTAAGTGTCTAAGTTCAGGTATGAATTAATATTTTGATATTTTAGCTGCTTTTAGTGATTTAATGTGAAAGTGATTGTTTTAATCAGCATCAGTGTCACATGGTCTAGTATTGATTGATGGCTCCTGAACCAAATCCAATCACATGGTCACATTATGGTCAAATTTTATGATATATGCAAACATTGAATTATCCATTGATTTGATATAATATTGCATCATGATCATAAAAACCTCTGGAAAATATGCAGTGATGTGATGTGAACTGTAGGCATTTTTAATTCAAAACAGAAATAAGATCACAGCCAGTGTTAATAGAAACAAAAAACCTCCATTTTTACGATTATATTATAAGATTTCTCTTAATGCTACAGACCTACGTACAGTATTTTGACATTTCACATGATCCTGACTCCACGGACTCTTGCTGTGTTCACACATGAAAGCTTCCTGTAGAGATGGTGGGAAGGGTTTCTAAAGGTTGCAGAACCAACAACACACATCGGAAAACTCAGCACATCACAGGTCTCCGTGTAAAGACACAGGTTTGTTTGTGTGTCATTGGAAAAACACGTAAATTTTCTGTTTAAAATCCACAGAACAAATGCATGCATTTCTAAATGATGCAAGAAATGTTGAACAAACCAGCATTAAATTAATTAGCACAGTTCTAAAAAAAACAAATAAAAATTTGCCTTCACAAGGACAAAACTTGGTTTAGTAAACGTACTTAATGTTTTGTACAGAGATCCAGATTATCCTGATATCTCCGTGTGGAACAAAGGTCTTTGAGGCTGATGTTAGGACATGTCAGTGCATGAGAGGATAAGGCTGGTGGTAACCTGACTCCGCGGTAGCCTACACTGCCAAATGTCTGAAAGCAGATAATCCTTTCCACATTCCCATTAGACGGAATAAAAACATTTCCTGTGTCAACCACTTCTCTTTGACCTCTATGTAAATCCCAGATTCTATTATGTGTAATTTTTGGTTTTCAGGATAAACAGAAATAAAAATCAAGATAAAAAGATGGATTTCTGCATGTGCACCATCTGGGTTCTTAAAATAACTCCACATCATCGGCTGATTTCATAGATAAATTAAATCTGCTACCGAGATGAGCAAAGATCCAGCCCAAACGGGTCAACCACCTCTCCTTGGAAATGTTTCTTGGCACCTGCACAGGCGGTGCCAGAAATTCAATGTGACAACTTAACAACAAATACCGTCACCTCCTCAACAAGAGAGCCGAACTCACTGGCATCAAAGCTGTCAGAGGCAGGAAAATCCGACATATTCCAACCAGCTCCGACAAGAAGCTACACTGCAGATTTGTGAAAGGATGCACATCAGCACTTATACATTCATGACTACTCACAGGCACACTGAGGTGAGCTGGTCCACCGCAGCCTAAATCTGCCTCCACATTTCTCTTATTTACCATCTCAGGTCTCTCCAAGCAGCCACCTCTGAAGGTCCAGGACGGTGGTCGGCGGCTCCTGTCAGACCCGGCGATGAGCAGAAGTCGTCTGAGCGACTTCAGGCGACTCCTCAGAGCCCTGACAAGGCCACCGACTGCGCACACGCATGCCGCCTTGGCCTCGGCTGAACAGTGTGTCATCACAAAAAACTTGGAGTTGTTGCAGTGAAAGAGGAGGACAGCAAGGGGCAAATGAGTGTGGCTGGGAGTCGGTGTGAGGGATACCCAGACGATGGGAAGGGAAGGGGGGGCGGGGGGTAATTCCAAATTGGGACGGGAAGCGTCCCCTTTCCCACCCACACACAGCTGTAACCTTCCACCCCATGTTTCCACCAGGTGTCCTGGAGATCCCCGTTCACTCATGCTGACATAACTCTGACCAATGACCAGACACCACGACGAAAAGAACTCACCCTTCTATGTTTACACTCATTCGGGGTTTTAGAAAAAAACCCACATGTAATATACACTTAAAAACAATAATAATACAAGCTCTGTTCTGTCAGCTGAATGTGTGAAAAAGGAACAATCTGACTTGTAAATAGGACTCATTCATTAATTCCCTCTCACTCTGCCTCCTACAAGCCAGACAGCTTCCTGGAAAAACACAAGTGTGAAATGTGTAATCAACTGTGAGCTGTTAAAGTTATATTATTAAGTATTTGTTAACACTTCATTTCAGGAGTCTTTACATGGTGGCAGTACCGACCTGAAGTGCTGATCCAGCCCTTGTTTCTTTCTGTTTTACTCCTAAGTAGCCCAACTTTCTTGTAATCTTTTAAAGTAGGTTCAAGAAATAGTTCTCCAGGATTTCTGAGGAGCTTTCAAAGCTTTGGATATCAGCTTTCTACTCACTGTACCTGATCCTTTTCAGAGCGACGTCTTTTTAGTTTAAGCCACTTAATACTGATCTATGAATCAGTACAGCATAAGAGAGGCACCTAGCTAAAGAAGCATTTGTTACTGGCAACCTGTCAAATACACATTTGTTTCCATTTCTTTAGTTGCATCTGTGAAAAATACTCAGATAACCAAGTTTGACAGACAAATTATGTCATATCTCAGCACAGTGTACAGTGTCTTTAAAACGTTTAAAGAAAGTGGACAAAAGAAGAGTGTTCGGCCCAAAAAGACCATCTGCAGCAGATAAACAGTATCTGCAGCTTTACTTCAGTTGAAGCGATGTCCATGGTGGCTGTCAAGAAGCCAAAGAAGGAAAACAAAGGCTGAGGGGATAACAAATGACACAAGAACTAGAGTGAAAATCAGTGGCAACAGGTCTGATGGATGGATGGATGAATCCTCCTCAGAGTCTGGATCACAACATTATTGTTTTTGATTTAAATACTGTCTTTCCATTTATATTTGCATCTGTATTAATAACCTGCTGCACCTACTTCCTGTTTCCTTAACAGTATACTGTATAAAGAAGTAAAGGGTAGCATAAATTAATATCCTAAAAACCCACAAACAGCTCTAAAATCCACTGCAGCAGTCCGGTGGACACACTCCAGCAGACACAATGTGGGAGACGCTCCCCAGCCCAAATCCTCCACCTGTCACCACCCCCGACTCTTTCAAACACAATGTACACAATGCTGCTACAGGCTGCCGACAGCGTGTGTGACATTTCTTGTATTACCTCCACCTGTTGTCACCTTCTCTCCATCTGCACTGGTTTCCACACACACCAGTGAGGCGAAAATCAAAGTGGTCCAGGCAGAAAAACACACAGCGCAGGCTTATTTTAATTTCTAAAGCACTTTATGCTTTTTGTTTCACTATCAAGGTTTTTATTTAAGTTGTTTCCAGCAAAAGCAGGAAGTTCTGCTGGACACTTTCAAAGTTATTGATGGGGATCAGTGTCAAAAATGATCGTTTAGTACTAACAGAAAAAGAGGTTAAAGCAGAGTTAATTATGAACTTAAGGCTCTTCTGGGACAACACTGCTGTCATGATACTGAAGGAAATCTTTTTATTCACGTTTTTTATACATTAATTTGATTGAATTCCACTGATCAGGTGTGACTGGGACTATCGTTCAGGTTTCAGGACATGTGAGTTTTCACAAACAGTGGCAGTCACCCCTAAACTCAAAGCTCCACCAGATCTCAGGTTAAAACATGAAACCATTTTAATTAATGCAGATGGGTGCAGAGTCTGCATTTTTCATGACATTCAACACCATTTTCAAAGCAGTGCAGTCAGAAGTTAATCCTGCCTTTTGTAGATGAGGTGAGGCTATCCAGTTAATCAGACAAATGCCAGAGCACAGTTTGAGATAAGTAACACATTAAAGGAACCATAGAAGAAGAGAATAAACAGGTACAGTTGTAGTGCAGTCGTTGCTGCATCTGAGGCCTCAGGTGTCCTTAATGTTTATGGACACTGCACCTCCTCTCACAGATGAAAACATGTTCATGTCTGGAGGAATCCTGGTGACTGACGGCCACCATACTCACAGCGGTGCTTGGCATTTAAAGTAATTCCTTTGCCCATCTCTACCACTAGATGCTGGCAATTCTTACACACTGTACCTTTAAAGTAGCCACGAGTGTATCCCCACCACGTGGGAGCTGTTTGCCAGTTTATTCACATTTCTAGCATGGCTTTGGTGTAGACGTGTGTGTTCTGCACACTTATCTTCAATATTTTTCAACAAATTGCTGATTCATCAATTAAAATTCAAATGTCTGTGCCTCTTCCTTCTCTCTTGTTAGTCCAGTTTGCATGTAAACAGTGTGGAAACTGTGGCTTTAAGATAAAGCCAGAGTACTTAGATTTTGAGTGACACTCACATGAATGAACATTTTTCCTGCATTCAAGCTGTAAAAGCCATTAAGAACCTTTTTGGGAAAGTGCTTGGACATAATCTAAAATCAAACCTGTATTTTTTGTTCTACTTTTATCTACTTTGTAATATTACTGTGTAAGAAAGGCTGTGATCTGATTCTGATTAGGTCTCAGCCACAGTCATATACAGCAGTGTTTCTCAATCCTGGTCTTCAGGACCCTCCTGCCTCACATATTTTAGAAGTAACATTATTCTAACACACCTGAATGTCAAGTAAATAAACGGCTGTTAACTGGCTTGCAAAGAACTTGATGAAGACGTTCATTAATCTGAATTAGGTGTGAGAGTAGGAACACACCTACAACATGCAGGGCAGTGGGTTCTGAGGACCTGGATTAAGATCTACAGGAATCTGCTTAAAAGACAAAAGAGCTACTTGTTTTCAGCATGCACACACACGTTACTCAGGCCCGGTAACATTAAAAGTGATTCTGACAACTTGTGAAAAATATTGAATCATTTGCTTCAAAAGAGACGAAAATCAAACATGACTTCGATGTGACTGTCGAGCGGCTCTCAGTTCGGTTCGGATTTCAGACAAACCTTCCCAGGATGGGAAAGAGCTGAAATGTTCTGACTTCTTGGACAAAACTGATGATTCACCTTCAGCAAAAAACACACTTCAGATACATTTATTTAATTCCTTTTCTTTTAGTAAATATGTCTGGAAAAAAAGGGGAATTCAACCACAAACTTTCCTCCGACAATAGGCAGCAAGTGTGAGAAGAGAGAGGAGACAAGAGAGAAGTGATGCCACATTTCCAGCACCACATGCATACCCCTTATTAACTCTGCTAATAAAAATAGATGCAAGTGAGACTTGAGTAATAATACCAACTGCACTGTTGTTGTGTATCCTCATTCTTTCTGTGTTTGTGAGTTTTGAACCGCCTCTTTCCTCCAAAGTCCTCTTGACCTTAGATTTTTCCATCATTGTTTGCCACGTGACTCGGTGGATAAAAGAATAAGCTAAAACACCTCATATGTCCAATGTAAATGTGTGTGTCCTTGCGTGTGTGTGTGTAAATCTTCTCCATGGCAGCAACTATCACGGACTGAGCGAGCAGGATTCCATTCCAGACAATCTGCACCCTCTAAGCCCGTTACGCAATCAAATTAACAGCCTGGATGGTCACCACACAAACAGATACACAGACGCTTGGGATTTGTCAGGTTAGAGGCATACCGTGCGTTTCCGCTGGCCTTGCCCAAAGCTCAGATAACACACACACACACACACACACACACACACACACACACAAGCTCTGATCGACGTGTCACTGGTCAAAAAATAGATTCAGCACTGAAATTAAAAAGCTTAATAAAATCTGCTCTAATATCCAGACATAAAAACTGTGCTCACACAGGGGTTAAGTACATTTCAGAGGTTAGAAGCTTTCCAGTCGGTTTAGAGGCGAGGTCTGGAGAGCAAAGCCTGCTGCTGCTGAGAAGGAACGAAGGAAAAAAGCTCCACCTACAGAAACTCAAACTGCATTAACAGAGAGAAGAGCATGCTTCCTGCAGGCTTAAAACAGGTTGAGAAGGAGCAAACGATTTGAAGACTTTTTAATAAACTATACTCTTTATTTAGTTTTAGTGTCCAGTATTTTAGTTTTATGGTTTGGACTCCTACATGTGATATGTAGTATGTTGACTATCATGATATATATATACCAATCATTTCAACCTATGCTTGTTTAGATACAAGATCTAAACTGTAGGCCAGGATGCCAAAGAACTTTATTTGCATTAAAAACTTAAAAATAGGTGCAAAAATATTTCTAAGGATTAATAACACATGACCGTACTCTCTGACACCAATTAAAGTGTCAAATTTCTACTTTTATCAGCTGAAATGTCAAAACATGCCCATATTTTTTTTGTTTTTTTGCATTTTGTCAGTCACAGGTATGCAAAGCTAAAATGAATTTACAAAACAGGGTCAAAACCCCCAAAATTGACTCAATACATGGTAACAGCTGGGATAAGAAGCAACATCTCCAGGTCTGAAGCCATAGCGGGACTAGCTGCGTTGGCCTCTCCAGTGTGGGAGCGAGTGGCTGCTTTAAGTGGAGTTTTAGCTTTTTAGGGTCTTGTTTTAGGATTAACTGGGGCAGCACCTGCACTGATGTCATGGTGAGGGGAGAGCTGGGCTGAAAGCTAACCCTCACCTACGGCCATAAGCTGTGGGGAGTAACAAAAATGAGCTTCCTTGGGGGGAGAATGAGGTGCTTGGTTATCAGGGATGGGCTTAAGAGTAGAGACACTGCTCTTCCACAGTGAAAGAAGCCAGCTGAGGTGATTACGACATCTGGTGAGGAGGTCCTCTAGAAATGCCCAAAGTTTCCTCTAGGCAGGGCAGGACTCGTTGAAGAGATTATATCTCTTATATTGATATTATATATATTATCTCTCTTGGCTGATTTGGGAATACTTCAGTGTCCTCCAGAGAGAGGTGGGTGGAGATGGAGGTCTGGGGATCTCTGCTCAGACTGTTGCACCTTAGATCCAGTCGAGGTAGAAAATAAATAAGGTGGATAAACATGTTTACAGTCTGGCAAAATTTTAAATGAAAGCTTACTTATGTGATTATATGTTGTGATTTCCACACTTTGTTTAGCCAGACTTTTGGCCCGGAGGTACTCTAATATTGTCATAAAGCATTCCTGCATATAAACAGAAAGAAACTATAATTTATCTAAAATGAAAACCCTGGTGGAGCTACACCTACACTTTCAATTAGATACAAGGATTTATCTGATTTTAAGGTGCCAGCCTGGGAGTGGAGACTCTTCTGAAAGCAGAAAGAAAGAAACGAGACAGCGAGAGAGAGAAAGAGAGACACAGAGAGAGAGACAGCGAGAGAGAGAAAGAGAGACACACAGAGAGAGAGAGAGAGAGAGAGAGAGACAGAGAGAGAAAAGATACAAGCAGTAAAAGAATTTTTTATCTGAACGACAGCAGACAAAAGACACAGAGGAGAAGATGTGGGACGGTAAGTGATGAAAAAGAGGCGGATATGATCTGCAGCAGAGGCCGAACTTTATAGTACAGAGAGCATTAAGAATAGATGAGAAGGAGCAGAGAGAGGACATCATCATTTATTCAAGAGCTAGCAAGATAAAATCCTCAATCACGGTTCTGAACACGCATTTATACAACCTGACACACACACACACACACACACAGTCTCAGCTTTTCATTCTGCTGTTAACTGATCTACCAAAAAGGGCACAGAGGTAACCAGACAGACGAGATTCAGGAGATGAAACCAAGCAGCATGAGATGCTCATGAACCTCTCCTGGTGGTCTCGGCAGAAATAAGCTCCTGGCTCCTGGAAAATAACTTCTGCTGGGGGATAAAAAGAAAGTCCAGACCTTTAAAGCAGCTTCTCTGGAAAGAACGTCCAACCATTGAGCTCACATTTAAATCTGAACTCATGTAAAACTAGAGAAATAATATTAAATATGCAGTTTGGTAAGACGAGAAGCCTTCAACTTTACAGCAGCTCTGATTTCTATTTTGATCTTTTTAATCTAAAAATGCATTTTAAAACAACATTAAGACCCTAGCTTAGCAATCAGATTAAGTTTGATAAAAGATTTTAACAAATAAAAACAGCACTGTTGTATGTTAGGAAAAAAACTGTAAGGTGGTATTTTTATCCTCTTAGCAGCAAAGTGTTAAATACAATAATAATTGATTTCACTAACAACGATAAATGATGAAAAAATGAGGAAACATGCCAAACTTTGAGGTTCTTCAGTGTGAGATGTTGCTCCTGGTCTTTGTCTTGGAATAAACCAAATTATCCACAAACCTTTTTAATGTGCTTTAAAAACTGTATTGTATAGTAAGTTTTATATATATATATATAAAAAAAAAAAAAAATAATAAAAAAAAAAAATATTTGTCATTATTACCAAATAATGATGAATAATGTAATTATATAATAATATAAATTTTATTTTAATTTTTCTGTTTATTTACAGTTGGCAGCAGAATTATTCAACTCTCATTGTGCATATGGCTTGTTATAAAAAACATGATTGGGTAACGATATTAATAAATATAAGGTTAAGATTAGAGATTAAAAAGTCACGTAGCTTGGTTTCAAATATTAAAACATTAAGTACAGCAGTGCGTTCAATTAAAAATATAGTTTCCATCTCTGGTTTAACTAGATCACAAAGCAAATTCTAAATACATCAAAGCAAATGCTTCACAAAGTTTCTGCAGACTCAACATAACGCTCCACTTTTATTGATAATACATATATTCAAACCTCTGGCACATAACTGATGTAAGTGCAGATATATGCTTGCCGGGTTTCATTAAACTCTGCAGCAGCTTTATAAGCAGCCTGTAAACTTACATGAGCATTTCTACAGTTTAACAGCTCCGAGCAGAAACAGACTTCTGGTGTCGTCTTTGTCTGCGTGTTTCACTGTGAAAAACAGTAATATGGCAAGAAAATGGCCTAAAAAGTTAAGAGATCAGTTCCTTGCTAAAGAAAACAAGAAAACGCCCTCTGCAGTACAGCTGGAGACGTGGTTCACAGTTCAAAGTTGAAGGTACGGTTGCTGCACCGCCTGGGTGTGGCATGAAGAAGATATCAACCAGTGGAACCAGTTTCTTGTGAAAACAGGGGTAAAAACTCCCTGAGCAACAGGAAAAGACTTGCAGTAAGACCTGAGATTTCACCTGAGATAGAAAGGTGCACACTTCTCACAGAAGGGCCTCATGCCCGAATTCCACGATAAAAACAACTATCGAACCAGGAGCACAAAGAAAATCAAGGTTTGGGATCCTGTTCTGTGGAGACCAAACCGGATCTTTTTCTCTTTGGAATATTGTGTTAGTAAACCTAATATTTGGGGGGGGTTAAATAATTTTGCCACTATTGTTGAAGATTTACAATTCACATAATCTTTACGAAGAATAACAGCCATTTATTGGAGACACATTCAGGGGTAGAAATGGGGGATGGGGGGTCTGGATACATCTATCCACACCAGAACACACAAATACAATTAAAATGCTGTTAGTCAACACATTTCCTCCGGCTTAACCCAGCTGTGTCACAAATGTGAACGCAAATATGGACAATGCAGACATAATCACACTTATCTAAAATAATCAGGATTAAACTATTCTGTAATAAGTGTGACAGCCAATCAAAGCCTTTAATATTAATTCACGTTATATTATTTAATTTATTATTCAGAACAGTCTTGTTTTTCCTGTCATGAAGATCTGATTAAAGAAAACTTTGGACTTTCAGCGGATCAGCCCTTCTACAGCAGACAGAGAAGCTGGTGGGACAACGCTGAGACAAAAATCCCCGTCACCATGCCAACCATGTTACCATGGTAATCTGTCCATAACAAGCACACATACCTCACTGTGATGTTTTGGACAGTAGCCCCACTGTCCATCCCTCACATTCTCTACGTCGCTCTTCCTCTTTCTGCCCCTCGCTCTCCCTTTACTCCACCTCTACCTCATTAGGGAAATCAAAGTGCTTCATCTGTTGCCAATCAGCAGACTTACATGCACAAAAATGCAACATGTAGGAGTGCGAGCAATCTCTGCACTCCAGGGAAAACTAATGAACTATCACCCACTGCTGTTACCCCGCATTCGCCTGCCGGAGGAATCTCAGCCCATCTCCTCAGAGTAAAACACAACAGGCTGCAACAGCTTGATTAATGTCCATCAATACTCTATCAGAGCAGGAAAGAGCCTGAAGAAAACATGATGGCAAAGCCAGCAGACATTAATGACAGACATAAATCTGTTCAGACACTAATAAATGAAACTGCTTTAAGCTCATAAATCAGCACGTTTGGAGACTTTCATCAGTATCCGGGTTGAGGTGCAGACAGAATCAGCTCACGACTTCATTGTATGAAAAGTAAACAATGAATCAAACAAGACTCGGGTCTAGCTGTGGTAACATCACACTTTACATTTACAACTCTGGCCCAGTCTTCTTTCTAATGTTGCTTTAATTCACTGGGTTCTGCAGGGGTCCCACCACAGCGCTTCAGTCAAGCTGAGGTCTGGACTTTGTCTGACCGTTGCATGACTCGCGTTGCGGCTGCAGGAAAACGCCTCTTCTCTCTAGAAAGAACTACCTGACAGAAGCTTGGCTGAAACTGGTTCATGCAACAGGATGATGAGCACAGCCACAAATCTTTAAAAGAAGGGCTGAAAAAGAAACTGGACCATCGTGAACTTTAACATTTAACATGGGGCTGGGCAGTATATCAAGATTTTCAAATATATCGAGACTTCTTCACAGAGATCGAGGGAATATTGTTTATAGCCTGTTGTAAGGTTAAAGTACCGTTTTTTACATTTTGCACAACTGTCTTTTTGCCATTGAAAAATATTGTTCATACATTTTGTTTTAAGATCATTTAATTAAATATACAGCTACTTAATTTTAGTAAATTGTTTTAATGCACATCTGCTGCTGATCCTTTATAAAACTGCATTTAGCAATCAATGCTGTAAATTCTCTTTGGTTACTTGACAAAAAAATATAGAAATATATAGAAAAATATTGTATATTGTGATATATGTAAAAAAAATGACATATGAAACTGGATTAATTTTGTCCAGCTCTTATTTAAAGTTGAGTCTGACACGTAGTTCTTGGGTTGGAAGCAGTTTCTCAGAGCAATAAGGTCTTACAGTTAACTCTGGAAATGGTCTTTAAGTCTACAGATTGATGGGCAGCAATGATTGTTTCTCTGTAATAGCTGATGTCTTTCCTCCTTGACTTTGTGTTAACGCACATTTGAACGCTCCAAACCAGGAAACTAACAAAACTTCAGCTTTTATAGTCGCTCACGCTGATGATGATCAGCTCATTCGTTTGATTAGCAGCAGCTGGCTGCTTCTTAGCCTCTGAAAGGCTTTTCCTTTTTTCCCCACACACACCAGCCTTTTGTTTTAGTTTCTGTGAAATGAATAATGATTATTAACACAGTGTAATATGTCATGTATTTCTTTAATCTGAGGTTTACATATCTAATTCAAAGACCAGTTTTTTTCAGTATGATCTGATAACACCTCAGAACTGAAAGAGGGTGAAGTTTCTTTTTCAGGTGACTGTGTTTCAGTAGCATAAACTTCTTTTTACAGATAATACAAAAGACAAAGATCCTTTAAAATGGCGTCAGCACATAAGTTGCTTTCACGCTTGTGAGTCAGTCCTGAAAGTTTCCACAGATGCTCCATTGTGGTGGCATAAAATGTCCACTACTGACTCTCAGAGGTCAGAGATTTTCCAGCCGGCTTGGTAAGATTTACGGCTTCATACCTTTTTTTTTTCCACCTGGCTTTGCTGACCTGTGTGCTGCTTTCCAGCTGCTCTGTGATTTTGTGGATATATTCACATAAATGCAGAAGACGACTTCACAAACACTGACTTTAAAATGCCTCATCAGCCATTCTAGTAATTTCTAAACAAAACTAATTCCCCAGAGGAACATTTTATCCTCCATCCTGTGTGCCCAGACCAGCGTTCTGCAACCTGCAGCTCCGGAGCCGCAAGTGGCTCTCTGGATCTTCCACAATGGCTCTTAATACATGGCTAATAAAGAATTACATAATATTTATAAATATAGATATAATAACAAATGCTATTTTTTTCATGGAGTATTTGCATTGATTTTTAACATGATGACACTAAAAGTACCAGTAATATTGTTTTTTTCTATTTTTCTTGTCATTAGGTTGGAAACTATGGACTTTTATTTATTTATTTATACATAATTTTTCACAAATATGTACACCCCATAAAAAAAAGTCTGAAAGTTTCATGTTTTTCTTTTTTTAAAATGTTCTTCAAAAATTAAAATAAATTTCCTATATTAGATATTTATCAAAAAAAAGTTGTTTTTCAAAAGGTTTCTTAACATTTGTGGCTCTTAACACGTTTTATTTAGCCGGGCTGAGGGAAAAAGTGAAGGGAAAAAGAGTAAAGGTTGCAGACCTCTGGCCTATTTCCAGCTTCTCGGACTGAGAATGAACTATGAACCGCATACGAGAACAGCAGTTAAGTCCAGACTGAACTGTTTGCACACTTTCCAAACAAAACTCTGATTACAACCCTCTCTGTGCTGTTTGCATGAATCAGAGCAGCTACAATTCACTGCTCAGCAGATTAAGTCAAGCCTTATTTTCAGGTAAAGTTTGTGAAATAAACTGGTAGAAAGGTATTAAACTATAAAAGCGACACTTTCCACTGATAGTGAAAGATTTCAGCATTTAACCCAAAAACTTATTATCATTCCAGCACAGCAGTAAAAATCCCTGAAAGGTCAAATTCATCACAACAGTTCCTAAAAATAGACCCTTTGTTTAAATTTGGGCAGACCACATGGCAGGGTGGGTGGGTGCTGAAAGGTTAACAATGCTAAGGCTCAGTCAGCAATAAATGGTGAAATGACTACATTTAAACTTTCGGGTCACTCAGAGAACAAGCTTCATCTCTCATTCACACAGTGAGTGTTTTTCTCAACTTTTCTGATGGTGCTGGAGTTTAACGCGTCAGCATGCGCATCGTATGAAACCCTGTCTACATTTATTTCCAGTTTTCCTGCAATACCTCACAACGAAGTTGCACCTTTAATCTAACATGTAAATATTTAATTTAAAAGACTTCATTTGAGGAGCCACAACAGCTTATTTCATCATTTCAGTTTTACTGTAATCTAGTAAGAGGATCAGGGTCTCCATGGCTTAGCATCTCAGAGCTGGTAGAAAGCTGGAGTCGTTTCAAACCCGAGAGAACATTTGTTTTATTTTATTTAAAGTGTGTCCGAGCCACGTCCAGCCCCACGTAAATGTCAGCTGAGGGAATTTCTGTAGAGGAGAGTTTTACTCAAACATAAAATATGCCTGGTTACGGTGTGTAGCAAACAGAAATGTAAAAAAAAAAGGCTCGGACTTTTTCTTTCTGTTGTCAAAGCAAAGCTACATGATTACTCACAACATCCAGCTAAATCTGTACACACACACACACACACACACACACACACCAAAAATAATACAAACGAACCAAGACTGAGGATGAGAAAAAGTCGGTATGACTCACAACCAGCGAAACCGAACAATAAGCAGCAGACAACAATCAGCCACATGGAGTGTGTGTGGATGTGTGTGTGGTGTGTACCTGGTACTGCCGGTTCCTAACGTAAAATAACAGCGTCTTCATCGCGCGCCTCTCCTGTCACAGCGCCACTCAAACTGATTAACTGACCAACATGCTGCAGCACTCAGCGCTGAGGGACACACACACACACACACACACACACACACCTAAACACACAAAGAGGAAGGCTGTCCAGCTGTTCATCATGGTGAGTAGAGCATGTCCTGTCATTGTCTCCTTGGCAACATCTGCACAGGAAAGCACACATCTGCCCTCGTGGCACCTCCCAAACACACACACACACACACACACACACACACACACACACACACACACACACACACACACACACACAAAGGTCATGTCACAGCAGGGACAGGCAGGAAGCAGCAGACATCACAACAAACCTTACATCACCAACGTCATGTCCAGTGTGTTTTTTCATGTAATAAAAACTGTTTATTAAAGTTTGAGGCACAGCGGCAGGATTTCCCACAGGTCTGTTAATGCAACACGCTTTTAAGGACATACAAGAGTTTCTGTAACGAAAACACAATCACACCAACAACGGCTGCAGATCAGAGAGGAGAGAAATAAACGCAAAGAGGACAGAAACAGCGAGAGGGAAAAACAAAATGTCATAACAGGTCGAGAACAACGTTAAAAAAAGAAAAAGGGACAGTTTGTGAGAGTGTGAGGGCAGATCCTGCAACCAAGGGGGAAATCCAGGAAGCATCTGACATGAAATTTCACAGGAGGAGGAGGAGGATGAAGAGCAGGAAGAGGAGGAGGGACGGCTGGTTGTCAAATTCCAGTGTGGGTCAGTCGGACATGAGCGAGCATCTTCCCGTTCGTAGAATAATCTTCATGTAAGCAACACTTTTCCAAGGCTTTGTAGAAATAAGAGAATGTGTTGTTAAAGCCAAATAAAAACTATATATTTACATTTTCTACTTCTGGAGACAAAAAGGAAACGCCCACATTCTTTATTATAAAGAATGTGGGTGTTTTTCCTGTCTAATCATTCTGGGGAAACTCCCTCACCACATCATCCTCCCTGCACACAAACATCTTCAACCGTGTGTGTTTTAAAACAAATTCAAAGTAGTTTATTAGAGAAGTTATTACTGAAGGCCTTTAATCTTCGTTATTCAGTGGACATTTTAAAGGTTTTAAAACTTTGTAAGTTTCAGAAAACTAACCAAGACATTCCCAGTTTTTCAATTTAAATAAACAATTATAGAACCTAACGAGTTTTTTATGTGTAGAAGTCCAACAGTTAGGAAATTTATCTGGAATCGTTTGAATAATAAATCTATAATTTGAGTGTTTTTTAAGCAGAATCTCCCTAAATTATCGCTAAATGTTTTTTGTTGTCATATCAGGAACAACAAAAAGGAACATGACAACATCATCAGGAACTTGGGAAATAATTTAGTAAACAAAGCCACTGCGGGTGATGAGTAATTAAAGGGATTGTTCTTCGTCTGCTTCATCCTTCAACAACAACAACAAAGCCATCATTAATCAGGCTTTCATTGCTGGTATCTGGGCGTATTTCTATTTGAGTCCAATTTAATCCTAAAAACTCTCAAGTAGAAAGAAAAACATGCACTTCTGCGGGTTACTTTACAGGCAGTCTAAAAGTAAACCTTTCGGCTGAGGACCTCCAACCCGCTGGTGCAAAGTGGTGCAACACTACAGTCGATATAAAAGTGGTTCTAAGTGACAATAACACAATGATATCTCATCTTATTCTTTTCTCCTTGTTGTGTTTTCATCCATAGGAAGGTTTTCTAAAATGCTGTGGAAGCAACAAGTCCTCTGATTAAAATGGTCAAGCGGGTAATAACTGATGTCACATCCGCTTTAGTAGTTTCTGAATAACATGAAGGTGAGGTCGGCCTTGCTCGCTGACACAGCATGTGGCAAATGTAAAAT
This sequence comes from Melanotaenia boesemani, assembly GCF_017639745.1. NCBI lineage: Eukaryota > Metazoa > Chordata > Actinopteri > Atheriniformes > Melanotaeniidae > Melanotaenia > Melanotaenia boesemani. The sequence continues at coordinate 2,303,963 of NC_055699.1, read as the reverse complement.
GGTAAATGGTCCATATTTATACAACGCTTTACTGTACCAAAGCAACTTTACAACATACATCACATTCTCACATTCATTCACACACTGATGGTGGAAGCTGCCATGCAAGGCGCTCGACCACGAGTCAGGCCGAGGATCAAACCGGCAACCCTCAGGCTACAAGACGGCCACTCTACCCACTGAGCCACGCCGCCCCAAATGTGTTCTCGATGACTAGAACTTACTTTTGTTTTGGGCTAATCTTGCAGTGAAGACACAGGTATTTTAATGTGTTTTGTGCTTTAACCACCTTCTATTACATTACCTTTATTTTTATGTGTTTTTGTATTTATTTGTTTTGGTCTTGTTGAAAGGTGCTAAAGAAATAAAACTGGATGGATTGATTGAATTCTGGGAGCGAGCAGACTCATCAGTACAGATAGGTAAAAGTTTAAAAATAAAAGTTTTTGTTTTTCCTTGAAACTGAAACCACCATTGTTCTCATTTCACTTCAAACAGCTGTCTCTGTGGCTGGAGAACAAGCATGTCCAAAACCCAGGGACATGTAAGAGAAATCCCAGCAGTTGAAGAATATCGCTGCATTTCTCTATCAAACATGGCCAACACAGCTGGTTTGTTGGTCTTCCTCCTCAGATCTTTCCTTCAGTGATCAGCCGTGAGGCATGGAGCCGATGCTGCCGCCCTACAGCCTGGTTCATTAGATCCCAACCAATTAACAGAAACAATCACAAGGCACATTTTCCATTTAGAGGTTTTATTTGCTTGAGCAAGCTTTAGTTTTAGAGAAAACAGGTTCACACCTGAAACCTCTACAGAGGTTTTTCTGATTGTGCTAATTTAATGGAGGCAAATGAGTCTGAGAAGTTTGCTTTTAAAATAAGTTTCATCTATGGAATGAGCCAAATTTAACTCGTACCAGCTCCGTAGAGGAGGTAGGATGCAATGGTAGAGATGGAACTTTCTAGATACACAAAGATCGTACTATGATTTTTAATTCTTAGAGGGATCTGCTCATTTTCAGTTTAATTATTAGAGTGTTAATATTTGAAAGAAGAAAGGATGAATCGGGAGGAGAATAAGAAGAGACTAATGTTCTGATAATCAGGTCATTTTAACCTTTAGTCTGGTCTCTGCCTGTTCACCTGACCCATTTCATTTTACTACTTTTCCATCATAACAAATATCTCTATATAGATATATATTTATAAAGAAACAACCTCTCTCTTTTTTTAAGTTTAAAATGATTACTCAGCTGTTTTTCCAACAATTTTAAATGAAAAAAAAAAGTCTGGAATCCTGATAAAACTTCAGCTGATAGGAAATAAAAAGGCTGAATTACTTTTATACGTTGTTGGCTTAAGCAGGTGAGAGTGGGTCAGACGCCACAAGGCCATCCATTTAGGTCCTCACGAGTAAAACACGGTTGATTCTGTGTGAGCAGTTGGTGTGTGTGTGTGTGTGTGTGTGTGTGTGTGTGTGTGTTTGCTTTGTGATTGGTCAGTTCCTGGAGAGAGCGTTCAGGAAAAGCGGCGCCGGGTTACACAGATGACATCATCACCCAATGACCTCACAATGGAATACCCACAATGCCTTCTTCACAACACGGACACACACACCATGAACTCTGCCAATTACCAGACAGGAATGCACTGACTGATCCTTCCAGAAAAACTAAAGATACTAAAAATATGCTCTCATCTTTCTTTTACTCAATTTCTGCCTTTTTATTCTAACACACACACACACACACACACACACACACACACACACACACACACACACACACACACACACACACACACACACACACACACACACACTTCCCATTCCTATAAATCAATATTTCCTCTCTCTCCCATCTCTGTATCCATCAATATCCACTCTGGCCAGCGTGGGTGGGGCAGAGGTTTCCATTTTCGGTGTTTAGGCCTGGGCGCACACACTTCCTGCCACCCTCTCAAAACACACACACAAAGAAGAATGACCACAGATGCAAACAAATAACCATCCAATCTTAAACCAAACGCTAAAATAACAAATGGCCTCATTTTACACAAACATATTACCACACACAAACACAGTCTGCTGCTTTCTGCCGCAGGTTTGGAGGTCGAGACCGCTTAATAAGGAATGTCTCCTCTCCTGATCCCTTTCACACACACCTGAGCGAGCTGAATCAGGGAGCAGCGTACCATGTGTTTGTGTGTGGGTGTTTAAACGACGCCAGAGAAAGTCAGTCCAGATGGCCAGAGAAGATTAAACACCATCTGCCAGCGAGAGCTTTGTACACGGCCGACACACACACGTACACACCATGATTTGTCTGAAAAATTACTTCAGTAATACGGAAGTTCATCACACCGTCAGCTTTTGGGGGTAATGGGCTCGTTTTAGGGGAATAGTTAATAATTTAGTCACCTTTTTTATAATCTGGGCTGAAAGAGAAATGAAGGTTCATTTGTTGTCAGATTTCATGATTTCAGGTTTTAGGGTTGCAGTGTGCGGTAGAACACTTTAACCTGACATGTGATGGTGTCATGTAGATATTATAAAAGCATTATAAAAACATCAGAAACCAGATGAGGTGGCCTGGACATCTGGTTACGATGCCTCCTTGTCACCTCCCTGGAGAGGTTTTCCAGGCATGTCCCAAAGGGAGGAGGTCCCGGGAAACACCCAGAACACACTGGGGGGATTATGTCTAGCATTTGGTCTGGGAACGCCTTGGGATTTCCCAAGGGGAGCTCGAAGAAGTGGCCAGGGAAAGGGAAGTCTGAAGACCGCTGCCCCCGCAACAGGAATGGATGGAGCTATAGAACAATGTTGTTTCTTCTGCATTAATGTTCAGAATATATGTTCTACCTTTAATTCTTTCTGTGAGCACCTGAAGTCAGAGCACAATCCACCGAGCACTAACATGTGCCCATCAAATGAATTAAAGATGAGAGCTCAGCTTGTCTGAATCGGAAGGTTTTATCTTTCCTTCTGGTTTTCTTTGCAGTCGGATGCCTCAGGCCGACCAAAAAGCTCGACCAGCGCTTCCTCCAGATGATCTCATCCTGCTCCTGTACAAAAACTCAGCTGAAGTCAAAGACAGAGCCAAACACGTTGGTCTGTAGCCCAGTTTTTTGTTTTTTAGGATATCTTAAGATTCTAATAGCTAGAAGGGAAATTTCTGGTGATTTAGGCTGCACGTCATCAGCTCCCTCCTTCATACTACATGAATGCTTCCTACACTCCACAGGTCAGTTTAACACAAATACTTTCTTTGAATTTTTCCTTTTTTTCTCTCAATGTGTTTTTTTGTTGCTTTTACAAAAGTAAAAACAATTCTGAACTTTTTAAATCTCAAAGTGAAAGAACATGTCAGCAATACTATGAAGTACTTTCAGAAAAAGTTGTCAGTGGAATTTTAACTTTAATTTAAGAAGAAGAAGAAGTAAACGAGTGAGAGCGCGCACGTTTGTAAAACATAAAAAATAAAATAAAACCATCTGCAGCTGCTACAAATCCAAACCTGAACACAGAGTTTATACAACAGCTCTGTAACGTGATGCATGTGCTCGTCCATGTGTGTGGTTTGGAGACAGCGGTCAGAGTCTCTCCCGCTGCGAGTAAGTGACCTCATCATAATGAGACACGAAACACACACTGGCAAACACACACAGCTGTACTGCAGCAGATGGCAGCAGATGTTAGTTGGTCCCTCAGAGGGCATCGATGTTCCTAACGCTGTCTGGAAACCATTTTCTGCCTCACTGGGGGCTCCAATGGGTGTGTTTGCGAGTGTGTGTGCTGCTGACTCAACTGTGTGATGACGAGTTTGAGTTTGTGTGTGTCTGCGTGTGTTACCGACTCAAGCAACAACAGATGAAGGTGCTTGTGTGCGCACTCTGGATTTAATGAGCAAGCATGTGTGTTCATGATTGTGTATCAACGAGCGTTTAAAAGCCTCCGAAGGATGAAGTGGAGAAGCAGCATTTTCAGCTTGTAACTCTTGGATCGGATGCTTTTTATTGGCTGATTTATTTTACTAAAAATACACACATACAGAAATATCCATTCTAGGAAACTCCAATACTCTGGAGTAAAAGAAAAAAATCACATAAAGATGAAGATATAATATGCTAAAAAAAACTCTGAAGGAGGAAACAATAAAATCAATGATGACAAAATGTAAAATATCTGCAAAGTTACTAAAATCCAAAGTAAAGGGAGTTATTCTGCTTTAAAGCTGCTCAAAATGCCTGGTTTGAAGTCCAGCTTTTACATGACACCACCATGAAGTTTTAAGCCCTTCAGTCAAAAACAAGACCAATCACAACAGGCTGGATCTGTCTGAGGACGCAGCTTTTAGGAGATCCAGGGTTTTAGACCGGAGGTGACAAGAGGCACAACTACCATGTCCTGAATTAGAAACGTACGCTGAATTTTAACAGCACAGAAGTCCATTTAAGAAGACAAAATAAAATCATGACTGTAAATGAGCAAAACAAGGCCTGACTTTAGAAGCGTAGCCTGGAGGTGTGGAAGCTCCTCAGTTCTACGATGCACTGCAATGCAAACATGAACGATTCTGCATTGATTCAGTAGCTGGAAATAACTGGGAATCAGCTTACAACAGTTCATTACATTTAACTGCTTGAAAAGAAGAGGAAGTTACCTTAGTACTCCAACTGTTATATAAAAAGTTAGATTTATTAAACATGGCAGGAGACAACATGTGAAATCTGAACTGTGTCAATCGCAGCATTATAAAAAAAAAAGACTACCAACATACTACATAAAACAATAAAATCACAAATTACTATAAAAGTCAACTATAAAACAATCTAAGAGCACGAGGAATTAAAGACAGTTCATGTTTCATAGTTTTGCTCTTATTTGCTAAAAGTTGTCTTTGGTGTCTCAACTCATATCCAGTGGAGGAAGCCTGAGTGGTGACGGTGTGTAGAGGAGAGGAACCGTCCTTCACAATGGTGATGAGAGTGTGCAGCGTGGCCTCATCCCGTCTTACAGCATCTTTTTTACACGTTCCAGCTCATCTGACAGACCTTTGATCAGTCTATGATGATATAGTGGAGGAATACAAAGGAACCACAATAATAAAGGTACCACCAGATTTTAGGACCAACTAACATCTGCTGTTGTGTCAAAGCTCAGCAGTTTACTTCACCACTATAACTAATCCGACATTATTAGACATCACCCTGTCCAAATGTCTACAACTTTAACACATCAAGTCTGAAAAAAGTCAGCAACATTCAGAGCTGAAGATCTGTGGAGTGCATCTTAAAGTCCAAGTAAAGCGTTCAGAGAATAAAGCAAATCAAAGCAGTCATCACGTCACATGTGATTTATGACGGATTCATACATACACAGTGTTCGCACTGCGGTGGGTCACTGGGACAGCCGAGTTCAGAAAGCATTAAATAAAGAGAATAACAGAATGCTTGGTTATAGAGTCATTTCGGGATGCAAGATATTAAGATGCGGCGTTAGATAAATCATGAGGATTCACAGCTCTGGTGTAGTTTGCTTTTTTTTTTATGGTGTCAGCTGTTTTTTTATGGTTTTAACTGTTTAGTCAGCTTTGACTATAAAGCAGACGCTGTGGTGATGAGCCCGACAGTACTGATCACATGCTGCCCATCAGATCGGTCCGAACTGATTCAGGAGAATTATCATAATGTCATGGTTTTCCTCAAAAAACTGTACATTTTTAAATATGGGAAAGAAAATACTGATAATCCACGTGTATCTTAAGAGGCTGGAATGTTTTTCTTTTAGCCAATAATTGTCTCACTAGATGCAGTTTAGCTCTACTATGCAGAACATTAGTGAGGCTTCTCACTGATATATAATAAGTTGTGGCGGTTGCACAGTAAAGATTTTCAGCAACGTGACACAGAGAGGAAGCTGCCTCATTACCTCGATTTAACCTGTGACACACACTGAAACACACACACAGGCTGCACTCCGAGCAGAACGGTGGAACAGTATAACTCACTCATTAACAGCTTTGCAATGTATTCATCCTCACACACACACTTGCAGACACACACGCAGGCGATGTGATGGTAATAATGTTGTCACATCTTGGTTTGTGTGTGTGTGTGTGTGTGTGCGTGGAGCGGACTCTAGAGAATGAGCTAACGAGTGCTCAGCACAGTAGATCTATAAGCCATCTCCCCTGCATTTAAAAATCGATGCATGCAGCTGCTCCGCCTGCCTCCACTGACACACACAAGCAGAGCCGGCACCAGAAATACCCTCAAAGTAGGCTCAAAGTCAGATTCTGCTTTGTTTAAGTGGAAACAGACTCCTGATACGAGACAAATCTTTCTGGCTGTAAAACATGACAGCTAGCTGCCCTTTCACACGATGCAGAAGCTGCACGAGCACGAGGTGAATTACCAGAAACTGAAAATGGAGTTAGATGCAAATCATACTTTAAATAGATCAAATGGGGTCTTAGTATTCGGTGTGATCAGTTTTAGCCACAGCAGAAGAATGTGGGTTCACACAAAAAGAGTGAATAATTATAATATGACATCAGCTTTGAGGAAGATTGTGCTTCATTTTCACATCAGCATTTTCCAACAAGAGCAAGTGTTAGTTTTTTAAATCAGTGAATAAATTATCAAAGAGAAAAAAATCTGCTTTGACTGAATATAACTAGAAGTTTCAAACATACGGGGCTTTCTTTGTCCTCTGCTCTACACAGCTGAAGCAGCTGCCATCAGGACAGACTCGCTGGAGGACAAGCACAGGCCTCTGACTGACCTGAAGCTCATCTCGGACGTGAGCATAAAATAAGGACAGGAAGTGGACTTACAGTGCATATGGACATGGAGTCGTCCTCGCTCACCAAGTCCTCTGTATCCTGATGTGAATCCTGTAATCACACAAACACAGAGGTCATGCATCAACACACACTTGATACACTGCAGTGAGGTGAAATTAGCACCTGCTCCCCGTGTGATCCCGAAATGATGCCACACGTTCACATGAAAAGCATCATGCAGGCAAAACAGCTCACAAAGATGTAAATACAAGATGTACAAGCATATTTAGAAGAAATAAAATCGCTTAGACTTGTGTTATACATGTCTGGAATGAAAGTTTACACAGTTTTTGTTGCTGCTATTGATTGTTTTTCTTTGTTAGTTTTAACTGTTTTATCCAGATTTATCTATTTAATTTTTTTAAGTAAACTGTGATTAATGCACTTATTTATTGTTATTGTTTTATATTTCCTTATTCACAGGTAAAACCAAGTTTCCATTCCCACACACTAACCTGATAGAGGAATACATGTACAGAACCGGTCCAGTGTGTTAACTGATCAGACAGCCGAACCACACAAATACGGTGACGTCTCCTCCATAAAGTTTCCATCACACTCACCACGCTGGTTACAGCACCAGCAAAGTGTGGCACCAGTCCAGCGACATTTCCATACCAGCTTGAGGAGATGAACTCACTGCCTCAATATCAGGAGGAGCAGCCCTTAAAGAAGGGTACTACGTCATTCATACACAAACTAAAGTTTCCTTTTTAGTAGTAGCAGTTTATTCAGCACTGCTTATTACAGCTTTTCCCTCTGAAATGACACTGATGGTCAAATCTGGAGCAGTGTGAGGTTCAGTGTCTTGGCCGCGGATGCTTGGACACGGTCGTGTTGGGGATCCACTAACTGGTTGGAAAACCACCGGTCCAGCTGAACCTTCTGGGGTTTTGCTCTCACAAGCGGGAGGAGCAGAACAAGATTTGACGTCAGTTTTGGTTTCTGCCATTTTTTCGGCAATTTGAGAAAAGGAATGGTTTTACCGTCACTCCATTTTTCTATGTTATGTTTTGTTTTGTTTTTTTTCTGATGCTGCAGCTTATGAGAGAAACGTTTTACAGAAGTTAACCATGTAACTCAGTAATGGTGAAACCCTTGGTGTGCATTCAGTAAGTTATCAGGATTTCTAACATCCAAAAAGGTAAAAATGTGTCTAAACCAGTGGTTCCCAGCCTATTTTCCTCTGGGATCCCCTTCATGCAAATACTACCCCCGTTCCCATCCTGTGCTGGAAACTTAGTTGGTTTTATGCTTTCAAAAGTAAGATTCTCGTCATAAATGATGTATTCCAGCTGAGTCCTGTCCTTCGATAAAGCCAAAGGTAAATTAACATAAAATAGGGACAATGTGTGGACATTCACCCTCTGTGGGCTATAAATGGCTGCTTTTGACTACTTTTAATGTTAAGCTTGTATTTCACCCTTTAACCTGCCTTGTTTGGTATCATTCTTTTCAGCACAATCTCATCTGTGTAAATTTACACTTATTTTTTTCATTTTGACCTCATTTATTTAAGCACTGGACCTAGAATCACACAAAAAACACAAAATCCAAGTGGGAAAAAAGTTGGATTTATTACTGTCAAAACCACAAACATGTCTAACAAACCATTTTTATAACTACGATTGTAAATATAGATGATAACTTATAAAAAAAAATCATGTACAAAATGGCCAAATATCAGTTTTAGATAATCATTTACATTAAAATGCTAAACTATGTACAACTATTTACAAAACTATCAGATGTCACCATGAGATGTCTCATAAAATATCTGTGCTATTTAACAATATCTCATACTTCAAACTTATTTATTTCTCCTTGATTTAACCAGAAAAACACTCAGTGAGATTGCAGGCTGCATTCACTGACACTTGGGTCATAATCTGATTTTCAAGAGTGACCTGGACAGGAAAGGCAGCACAACCACAGCCTCCGACACACACTGACACACACACACACGCTGCACTCTGAGCGCTGAGGCTTGTCTTTATGAAACAATAAATAAACTTGCTATCATACTCTGTCTCGTTTCGCCATCACTCCCACAACTTTCCCCAGCAGCTAAACGACGTGTATGAGTAGATTGCTGCTTGTAGTGCTTGCGAGTTTCTGCTTGCTAGCGCTTTCCTTAGAAAAGCCAGTTTTTACCGTTTCTTTAGCACATGAAACACGACGGTAACATACATGAAAAAGTGTCGTAAATTATTTTTCATAACTTTGGTTTTACTTGGTCGAACAAGACAATTTAAAAACTGGTTTATAGTTTCAGGTCGGCACCGTTGACAGAAGGTGAAAAGGTGAGTATGTGGCTGCGTATTGCAGCCAGGTCATCTTAAATCTGACACGTCATACCAGCGCGTCCGTCATCTCCAGACGGTATCACAAAGGCACAATGACCCCTTGTGCTCTTTTGGTGACTTCATAGTGACTTCAGACCAGAGTCTCGAGTCTGGGACTCGGACTCAAGTCACACTTAAGTTTCACAAAGAGATTTTAGACTCGACTTGGACTCACGATTTGAGATTCGTGAACAATCTTACTTTTAATGACCTTCTCTGTCTGACCTCCTGTCTGCTGTCATTTCCCTAAACGTAACACTGACGTAACACACACACAGTGTAATGTTTGGGTGTTAAAAACTAAATAAAAAGAAACCAATATTAAAGCAGCAAACTGGAACGTCTGTGCTTTAAAAATCCAGGACGCTGGATCCACCTTCATCCACCTTAAAACACCTGGAGAGGTTGGTCACTGTAATATGAGGCTAATGTTAGCATGTATGCTAGCAACAGCTTAGAGACAGCGATGTAAACGTTAGCTTATGTTACTACTGTACCATCAGACGGTGTTCAGAAGAAGAACAACACATTTACTGTTTCCATAAACTGCTGACTTTGCCATGATCACGTTAAACTGGGATCAAACAACGCAGTTTTACTGGTCTGTTTATTAGAAACGTAGGAAAGTAAGGAGTACTTACTGTACCTGCAAGTATTGGATCGAAATCAATTAAAATATTGAGATTTTTATTCCATTTTAAAAGTTTGATGTTAATATTATCTGTACTCATCTCGCACCGTTATTTCAATCCCTTTTTAAAAAATAAATATTAAGATTCTTCTGATGCACTAGTGCAGGAATCACTAACTGTGGACCTGTAGAGTCACTGTCCTGCAGACATATTTTACATGTTTACTTGCTGCAATACACCTGAGTCAAATTATTCCTCCGTCATTAAGAGGCTTGTGCAGAACAAGCTGTCCTGTGGTTTAGGTGTTGCAACGTCTAAAATTCGGTTTTCCAAATTCAGTAAAGCACATAAATTGTCAGAGCATTTGTTAGTTAAAGCTAAAATAGATAAAGGGTGAGTACAGATTTTTAATTCCTTGGATATTATAATGCATCGTAAGCAGACCAGGTGGCAAGCGCTGCCTGGGAAATTACTCATTACAACTAAAAGTGACTTGAGACTTGACATGGACTTGAACTTGGAGTCAAAGACTTGCAAAAATGGACTTGTGAACATCTCTGCTTCAGACACTAAAATATTTCCTCTCAGACAGAAAGCCTGAAAAAGTGGAACACTTCAGTTATTTGTGATGGAGGGATTAACCACAGTTTAAAATCAGACGAAAAAAAGAAACAGGAAAAGATAAATAAAGCTCCCAGGTGGTTTCAGTATGATATTAATCAGCAGGGCCTCCAAATTTAGGCAGCTTCTACCTCATCTGTTCAACCAAAAGCAAAAACAGATATAAATTTGCATTACGTAAGGCCGATCAGCAGCCTGTCTGCTTCCCTGCAGGAACAGCTGTGATTTAGACACTGATAGCACCGATACTACAGCGTGACAAAAACAATAACAGCAATAAAAGCAATTACGGTGATTATTTACTTTGCCTGTAAGTGCAGCCCCAGAACCAACTATAATCTGCTCAGCAGGGAGATGGACAGATAGGGCGGGGAGAGGAGAAAGGGTGAACACAGAGGAGGTATGGACAGACAACAGCGAGCGAAGGATTAGAATGAGAAAGAGGATAAAACATGTTCCAAAAAGGGTGATGCAAAATAAAGATCCAGAGAGGTTTTATTATTTTATGGTTTGGAATTCTGTTTTTTACCATTTTAGCAAATGTTTGTCTTAAAAGTTTGCAGAATTTGTTATTAACAGTTTTCATATTCAAAGTACTCAAATGTCAGAAGCTGTAAAGAGCAATTTCCTCTGATTTCAAATAGGATGCGTCAAAAAATTGTTTTTGACTCGTGTTGCAGAGAAACATGACACAAATTGTTTTTCACACCTCTGTAGGTGCATTTGAACAACAGATTATTATTTTTATTTTATTTATTTTTTGTGGTTCGGATAACAGCTGTAACATAACTGTACAAGGACCGGCCAAAACAATGTGACTTATGTTTTAATTCATGAGTAAAACATCATCCCAAAACACTGATAGATTAATTAAATCAGTGATTTTAACAATTAATTAACTAAACAGAGGAATATGGGTTTATTTAGTCTGATAAATTCTGTTTCCCAACTCTCAGATGAAACTTTCTGGTCCAAAAGCATCATGAAGTAGATTTATGGTGATTGGTCCATGCGACATTTATCTGCATGGTCTGATCAGGCCACTAATCATCAATACAGAAATATGTGACAGTTACTTCCAGCCTTTATAAGGTCTTTCAAACAGGAAGAGGTCTTTCATAGTTTATGTAACTATTGGAGGAAGTCCTCCTTCTTCTATTTGTGTCCACAGCAGGAACTGTTTCAGATTATAGTTTTAGTACTCAGTTTACAGAGTCCTCCTTAACGCCTACTTCAGAGCAGGAGCTTTCCAGGCATGAGGAGAACTACAAGCCACAGAGACAACCATTCTTAAAATGAGCCTCAACTAAGAAGACATGAAGAACTTATTATCCTAGTTCTCATATTTGAACTACACCATATGTCATTACTGTACGTGCACAATACAGGTTCAATGATGATGCAAAATATTCATTCATTCACTTTCTACACCACTTATTCCAATTCAGCATGGTGGGGAAGCCGGAGCATTTCCTGTCAATTACCATGTGAGAGGGAGGGTTCACCCGGGACAGGTCGCCAGTCCATCGTAGGGACAAGAGACTTTGGAGTGACCAGTAAACACATACGTGGGGAGAACATGCATAAAGTGGCCCCTGTCCTAACTCCACCCCCGCCGATGCTCAAACCAGTGACCTTTTGCTGTGAGGCAGCAGTGCTAGCCACCACACCACTGATGTAAAATATGTTACAGCTTCTACCAGCCCTCAGGAAAGTTATCGATCCACTCCAACATCATGCTGCTTTTAGTCGTAGTTTCCAGCTGAAAGCCGACACGGAGCATAAAACAAGCTTTGACAGCCTTCTCAGATAAATGAAGGAACAAGGACGGCTTCCTAAAAAGACCCTGGCTGTGACCACGTCTCCCGACTTACTGTTTTCTGTTTGGTTTTCTTGTTCTGTTTTTTTTTTTTTTTGTTTTGTTTTTAATAAAAAAAAGGGAATGAAAATTGTGGTAATTCCATCATTTTAACCAGGGGTTGTACCTTTAAACGCCCTTTGAGCTAATCTGTCCACACAGGACAGATTAGCTCAAATATCACAGGAACTTTCCAAGAGAGCAGGAACCTTTTAAGGGAAACTTAAAAACCTGCATGAGCATGAGGCTATTGTGCTTCCAGTTTATGGATGGAGCAGTTTGGTTTCTGGTGAAGCCCAGAGGTTTATTTCTACAATGGAGGACACTTATGGTGCATCAGTGGACTAAGTTTTAGAAGCACCACATTTTTACTGGTGGGAAAATTCCCAGAAAAATTAACATGAAGTAAATTCACTTTCTTTTCATTACATCAACATGCAAAAGAAATCTGAATTTAAATGCTGTGAGACTGAGACTCCATTTTTCTTCAGATAATAGCATTAACCTGCAACTCTTACTTTATTTCATTTCCACATGGCTTTAAAAAGCATGCTAGCCCCATGAGGCTGGCACCACTGCCATCTGATAACATTATTAACAAAATACGCAGAGCTCGAAGGCGAAGGTGGAAGGGATGCTGCTGTGTGGGCTCTTCTTTCCTGAAGGTTTTTTTTTCCACCCCTACCGTGGGTGATTTTTCAAATCTCTATTGAAGCAAAACACATGGTGCTTGTACTTTAAACTACAGCTTATACCCGAGTCTGTACAAGTTGTCTACAACTAATTTAAATCGATTCCTCTGAGTTGAATTTTTATATTAAATTTTACAAAAATGAATAATTGAAAAGGACCAGTATTAAATCACAGAAAACTGCACAGCCCGTGTGGCTTTCAGAGCAACGCTGGTTAAACGGTGACCAGGACCGAAGTTCAGGCGCCTCCAGCTGCTTCGATCACCATAAATGCAGACATTATAAAAGATGAGCAGCAGGTTTACTGTGAATAATACATCCAGTAACTCTAAATTCTGCTTTTATAAAATGTGTTTTTCCTGGACTTGAGAGGAGCAAGAAAGACTGCTGCTTGACTGGAGTTATGTTAGCAGGTCTGAAGAGCTTCTGTGTGATGGAAAACAAGACAGAAAGCAACTTCACCGCCTATAAAGATGTTATCATATGTAAAAGACTAAAGAAAGCTGCACTGTCGTGTCACTGAGGCCAAGCAGAGTCTTTAAATCACGTCTCAGGGTGCAATAAATGTCCCAACTCTCATGTGAGCTGAGACTTACCAGCATGTCACACCAGATAATAAAACAACGTCCATTTTACTGAAGAATCTCAGATGCAGAGCTGTGGAAGAAACAAAGAAACCGGCTGAGCGTCAACTCTACCTTGGACAAGGAAACGTCACTATTCCAGAACATGCTCCACCCTCTGGACTGCATCCTTGTGGATTCCCTCTGCGGCAAACACACCTCGAAGATTTAAAATCTACTGGCTTAAATTTTTAAGCCAATGTTAGAATTTTATTCAAAGATATCGTCATTCGAGCTCTCAGACCTTTGGTGACGGAGTCAAACTGAAGGCTGATGGTGAACAAAATACTTTCTCTACCTAAACGTAACCAGACCTGTCTAACATGATTGTTGGCGTGATACTGTACCTAAGAATTCAGACACCAGCCAAATTTAATGAACCTTTCGTGTGAATCCAGAAAAAAGTAGGATAATACTCAGAGGTGTCAACGTGAGCAGGGTTTAATCTCATTTAAAAAATCTACTTTTTTACAAATAAAGCAGAGATATAGCGAGTAAGAAAGTCTAAAAATGACTAAGACATCAGAGGTGATGGGTATATCGCTCTGAGGGGTATTTTACTTCAAATTTATTATATAAATAAACCGTTTTAACGTGTCACACTTCGCTCCGGGAAACAAAACCCACCAGTTGATTAACAGAAATCAGAAGCATTTAGATGATCTATTCATCATTTGTGTGATTTTTTAGCAGAAGTTGCTCTGGTTTTAATTTTCCCAATGAGAGGATTTGCTCATTTCTTTTGTTATATCAAATACGGTAAAAAACTGAAGTAATCTCATTAGAGTACAACAGCACTCGTGCAAGATTACTTTTATGCCAAATAAATCATAATCACATCATTTTATATGAATAAGAAGAGAATTTAACCTTATGAACAAACACAAACAGAACAGGATATGAAACTCACTGAAGCGACATGCAAGCAAAAGTCCCAGATTTCCAGTTATCCCAGCAACACGGTTCTAAACCCCCCCCCCATTTTTCCGATGGCAGGCTGTGTGTTTCAGCATGTCTGCACCATGGATCCAAACGAAAACGCTTCAGACTTGGCTTGTGTGAATGACACCAGTAGTTATGTGTTTTTTTTTCCTGTGTAATAAACTCTGTAAACATTTAATATGATAAGATGTGATTCAAGAACACATGAATCAGGCTGGTGTGGTCAGAGCTCTCAGGCTATTATTGCATTCTCCCTCATCTCATAATAACTGCAGATCTACCCTGATAAAGAGAAAGAGGTGGAGTGGAGTCAATCCTCACCTTTAAAATGATTAGCTCGAACAGAAGTTTGAAATTAATGGGAAGAAAAGAGGTAGAATGCAGAGTCCTTACAGCAAAGCATGGAGGTGGGAGGGTGATGATATGGAGTTAGGGAGATAAAAGTTACGGACGGATTCAATAATGCCAGAAAAAAAAATATACCAACGAAACACTCGCTGACAAAGTCACACTTGGTCTGCTCCTTAACAACAAAAGAGCACGCTGCCAAAAATCCATCAAAAGTTTCCAAAAAGGAACCAAGAGAAACATAAAACTTGGTCAAGAATGTCGTCCAACTTGAATTTAATAGAAGTCAAGCATGTCGAGTTTTCTATTTTTAAAGGTTAAGTTCTGTAAAAAAAAAGCACCATTCAAGCAGAAAGTAACTGACAGAAATCATCCCAGAAGAATGTTGGGAATGTTTCTCTGGAAATTTGTGCAATCGTTGTCTTCTCCTTCATGCCCAACTAAATTTACCCTCCCGCCCCAAACATGGCATGTTTAGAAAACACAAGACATGTAATTGACTCCTATTATTCAGTAGCACAGCTTTCTGTACTCATTAAAGCAAATCCTCAACTTTTCAGCGTTAGCTGCAGCCCTGCAGGATCTCAAATTATTTTTCACATTTTCAAGCATAAACTTATTACGAACTGGATATATTTCAGCACTGTGCTGCTAATTGGATAAAATTATCAGCATGTATCACATTGGACCTTCAGGGGAGGAAAACTGGCACTTTTCATTACATTTCTCTGCAAACAGACAATTACCAGCAGCCCAGTTCAGCCCAGCTGACGTTTGCAGCTCCGTGGCTGCAGCCACGTTTATCTGCACACATCTTTTGTTTACTCCCTAATTCAAAGGTAACATCTACTCAACTTCACCTCTCTGTGCTTTGAGTGTCTGAGACTTATTGACTTAGATAAAAAATATGTCTAGCTGTAACCGTGACGTTAAAGGTAGAGTTTCTTGAGCGGAGCTTCAGCAGCACGTTCTTGCAGGGCTGATAGTGAGGTGAAAGGAGGCCAAGAGGGAACTAGTACAAACAAGTACGGACTTGTTAAGAGGCCAGGCAGAAAGGGAGAAGCTGGTTGCTGTGAATCAGTGTTTCGTGTTCGAATCTCAAACTGCCTGCAGAATGACACACATCTCTCCATGCAGCCCTTGTGACACCGCATACAGGAAGTGGACGCACGCACACAGACGTAAGCTCTTCCTGAATCATGCATTCAGCAGCACCGCCTTCTGATCTTTATCAAGATTCACAAACTTGTACGAACAGAAATAGGAAATAAAAAACACTCACATAGGAGCTGTTTTTGTTTCAAAGTTGAATCTTAGTTTTGATACAAAAGCGTTTTTTAGAACAATCCCATCCTCTCGCTTTGCAGCTTTTCATTCATTCTTCACAGGAAAACCAAATAAGAAATGAAAGAAATGCAAGTTACAAACTAAACAGAAGAGTCATTCATTCATTATCTGTACCGCTTTGTCCATTACGGGTTGCGGGGAAGCTGGAGCCCATCCCAGCATTTTAACAGGTGAGAGGCAGGTACACCTGGACAGGTCCATCACAGGGCCAACACACACAGGGACAAGCCATCACTCACACTCACTCCTTCAGAGCAACCAATTAACCTAACATCATGTCTTTAAGACAGCGGGAGGAAGCCGGAGAGAACCCACGCATACACGAGGAGAACATGCAAACAGAAAGCCCAAGTCCGGTCCTCAAGATCTACTCCTGCAACTTTTAGATGCAGCCCTTCTCCATTACAGCTGAATCAAATGACTCGTTACCAGGCCTCTTCATAGATGAGCACCATGTGGATGAAGGGATTCAGCCTTTGGATACAGGTGTTTTGAAGAAGGGATGCATCTAAACATTGCAGGATAGCAGATCTTGAGGACCGGACTTGGGCTCCTCTGTTCTAGGTGAACAGTTCAGCGAGTTTTTTTCTCCATTTTTACTCACACGGTTTCAGTGTAACTCATGAATTAAGTATAACCTTTAAAATCCATGTCCACCAAAGGCAGCATAAAGAACTCGCCCCTCCCCACTTTGCTTTTTAAGGCAAAACTACAAAAGTGTATAAAACTCTTCCTGATGTTTTTTTTCATATTTACTGTTTCAGGGTTTTGTGGATGCAGAAATGAAATCATTAACACGAATGCTAAACAACATGAGTCAGGATGCTCCTCATGCTGCACGCAGCTTACATGCATGCACTGAACGCCGTCATCATGAAGCTGCAGCACCACTACAGCGCTGCAAGCATTACCTGCTACCGCAGTCACAGCGAGCCTTGTGTGTCCCAAGCATATCCAGAATAATCTTACAGATGTCATTTCTGTTGTAGCAGCTGGTTCCACGTGACATGTTTGGCTTTACGGCAATGTTTCTCAAATGGGAGTACACATACCTCTTGGGATACTTGGAGACACTCCAGGATTTACTCTATAGATACGTGGCTGTACATTGTTATGTAAAACTGGTATCCATCTTTGTTTCTCTCATATTTCTCTTGTATGGGATGCTACTGCTTCTTATTATAGGTAATATGAAATACACATTATAATTAGTTTATTTGATAAGGACACTTTATTTGATATGGACTGCATGAACATCTATAAAAACAGATGTAAACATGGTGGATCATAGCTAACAAGCTAATTTGCATCTGTAACAGCAGTGTGTTTATCCCTGTTATGTTATTTATCAGAGACTGAATAAGTTCTAACCTTGTTTTTTGAGGAGTGTTAAGCTAAGAAAACAACATCCTCTTACATACCACAATTCAGCTACGAAACCATTGCAACATTTCTCTAGAAGTTTGCAACAAGTCTTCTGTAGCCGAGAGCCTTATTAGTGATTCCTGCGCCAATACTTCTCCATGCCGCTGTTACATGATTATTTACTTTTTTTAAAAATATGATTTAGCATCACTATAATGTCCCTGCAGTCGGCAATAAATTGCAGATGACTATGCTCATTTTATTGCTCCACATACTGGTTTTATTGCCCCAGTTTTCCATCTGAGTTCTTTCTAAGGCTGTCACTTTATTAAAATTCTAGATAATGATTAACTGTCATAAAATTACATGCAATTAAATTTGAATCATCACTCTGCTCCCTGTGCTTAATGATTTACTTGTTTATTATGAGGGTGATGTCAACAGCAGGTATTTATTGGAAATAAACAGAAGAACATTTATAAACCAGGCAGAATTAGCATATGTGCAACAAGTTAAAGGGAAGTAAACTCTATTATTTCTGTTTGTTTTATCAAGCCGTTCACTCAGGCTAATAAAGAGGATTATAGAGAAATTTATCATGATTTTGCACTTCACCCATAGTTTTGACTGGTTTGGTGCTTTTTTTAAGCTGAATTTGAGCCGGGAAAGAAGTGAGACATTCCTGCAGAGATGTGAAGAAACATTAACGTTACAGCATGTTGTTTCCTCTTAACGCGACTTCCACACAGTTTTACTGATACTTCTAAGTGCTTTTTAATCTGATTTTGTGCTTCCTCTGCAGCTCACAAGTGTGCTGATTATTACATGCACCTGTGTGCTTTTACAGATCATCACATTTTCAACTTCTCCGATTGGAGAAACGAGGTAGAAACGTACAGTTGTTTACAGAACCCTGCTTGTTTAAGTACTTTAATAGTTTTAAAGGGCACTTTAGTATGTTTTTTAATCTGTCTTTGGGTAACTATAATGACCTTATAGGAGCTTAAAGGATAGCAGCAGCTGTCACTAATTATTGGCTGACATTTCTATCCTTCAGGACATTTTGAACCTCTCATTTCAGCATCAAAATGTGGCAAATATTTGCCAGCAGGTGCGGTTCGGGGTATTTATGTGGCCAGTAACTCTAATAATTTATATATACAGTGAATAGCAATGTGCTTAGAGTGATCTCATGAGACTTAGTGGTTCTCTCCATACACATCTGTGTTAAAAGAAAGTCTTTGTGGATGCTTCATGGGTAGCTGCTGCTATCAGTAATGGTCTCATTTTAGTCTTGAAGTGTGTGCTGACTCTTAAATGCCTAATTAAGCTTCAGTTTCTGACCACTTTCTTTAGGCTTTGCAGAATATTTGCTGGATACAGCTCGTGGTTTTCAATTTTGTACTTTGATGTTTCCAGCTAAAAACTTCGAATCCTGAAGAGACGTTAGCATATTTCTAGTGCTTTACAGTATTTCTGTGTCTTGTGGTGTTAATTTCATAGTTTTGGTGTAAACTATTAAACTATTTTAGTAGAGGGTTGTTACCAAACTTGACTTTCATTTAAAGATTGTCTTTGCAAATTAACAGCTTTTATTTTTAACTCCTTGTTTCTGACCATTTTCAGAAGACGGTGTTTGTTGTTTGTTAACTCAGCTTGACACGGAGCATAACACAAGGGATGAACCAGTGTTACGTAACAGCCAAGGAACCAATTCTAAATAGTGTCTTTAGGCTCTTTGTTACCTGCTGGCTTTCACTAGGATGCATCATTTGCTCCCATTTCTTTACTTCAATCTATGAAAACTGCCTGAGATTACGCAGTTTGACAGACAGAAAATATGATTTTTGCACCAACAAGGTAACATCCAAAGAGCTGTTAGCTGGAAACTTAAAAAAAACCTCTTAAATAGGGCTGGGCGATATGAACCAAATCTTATATCTCGATATTTTTTACCTGAATTACGATATACGATATAAATCGAAATTTTTTTTTTCTTCAAGTAACCAAAGAGACACTTCTAATTTGCAGCCTTTAGTGCTAAATGCACTTTTATTAAGGACTTGCAGAACATGTGCATTAAAACAGCTGACTGAAATTATAGTAGCTTTACATTAAATTAAATTCTTCTAAAACAAAATGAATGAAGAATACTTTTCAATGACCATAACAAAAATACAGCTGTGCAAAAAGCAAAAGAAAAGATGTTTCTTACTCAAAACAAGCTCTCGATAGAAACGATATTCCCTTCTTCTATATTGCGCCTGATTAAGTCTCGATATATTTGAAAATCTCGATATATTGCCCAGCCCTACTCTTAAAACATTTGAGGAAACTGGGGAATGGGGGTAAAAGAGGTGTCTGAAAGTAATGTCCTGAAGAAAAGACCAGACCCGGGACCTGACAGATGCATCTGGACCTGATCAGAAATGGTCTCCATGTCCAGAAAGTATTCTTAAGAAAGAGAAACGGGGTGAAAAGGCTCAAATATGCCAAATGACACAAGAAGAGGATTGAAAATCAGTGACAACTGGTCTGATGGAGGGATGAATCCTCCCCAGACTGGGATCATCCAAACAGAGAACAGAATAAAATGCTGAAACCATCCAAAGAAGAGCTTTGAAAAGTCCTTCAAGAAGTCTGGAGAACTATCACCAAAGACTGCTTAAGGAAATGGCAAGAAAGCTCATCGAAGCGAGTTCAGACTGTGTTAAAAGAAAAGGTTTTAACACCAAATACTGACTTTCAAACTTGTCCGCATTGTGTAACGTGTTTTTCTCTCATATGCTGTATTTTCATTCATGTTTGAACAAATCGCTGCACTGTTCTTGGTACCAGCTGCAAAACTAGCAGGAAGCTGAACAGCTTCCCTCCCCAGGCTGATCCTACATAAAGAAGAGACGCCTCGGGACTTCAGCACAGTTTTGTTTTACATTTCAGCCTAATTTAGTGTTCCTGCAGGAGTTTTCTTGTGTCAGCATCAAAATTCAGTTAGCAGCCAATGATGTAATTAATTCTACATTTCTATACTTTGACTTCTCCAAACTCTTGTTTTAGGACTGAAACCTTCCTGCATCATTACTAAAGAGATTTCAACACATATCTTTGGACCATATAATTACATTAAAATACTTTATGTGAGTTCTAGTATAAATTTAATACTTCTACAGCTATTTTACCTCATTTCTATACGCTCAGAGTTATTTCCAAATACTTAATGTGCTCACATTTTGGAGCTTTAGGAGGGTCGGCTGCTGTAAAAAGTCATCTAACAGTTAGTTTTCATGCTTTCCGCAGCAAACTGCATCCTGCATGGTGCGTTATTTCCCTACATCTTCCTCTGGAGAGATGGCAGCCCTCTCCAGACAAGCTCAAAGTCACTCAGCTCATATTAGCACAAAGTCTGTGTTTGGGGTTCATGTGGATGTCTCACCTCTCCAGCCGTACCCCCCACTGGCATCTTCTGCCAGGGATCTGCCAGCTGAGCCAGAGGCATCTTCCACTTTTCTTCTTCTTTCTTTTATTCCTCTTTTCCGTTTTCGTCCCTCCTTCCGTCGACACTTTCAGACTAGCCGGCTTCTCGCTTTCCCACTCACTTCCCCTCCTTATGGTAATCTTCAGAAATGTTTTAAACCAGCAGTCCCGTTTCTGTGTCGGCTGGAACCGAACCAGCCGAGCCGAACTGAGCCGAGTTAATTCCGGATCTGCTGTGGCGCTGGGACCGCCCCTTCCTCTGAGGAGACGAACATGAGAAAAACCAGCGAGCAGGACGCCCTTTCTCGGAAACTGATCGACTTCACTAATCTGACTCTGATTCCCTCCACCTCTCTCTCTCCCTCACTTCCGTTGTTTCCCAATATGGCGGCCGGTGTCGGCTTACCTGTCCGTCAGACCGCTGCGTCACGGGTGCGTCACACCACGAGGCGGCATCCTGAGGTAACACGTTTAGCCAACACGTATCTGCTGCAGAGCTTTGGATTTTATGACTCATGATTAGTTGTCCTCTTAAATTTTAGCCACAGTTTTGGGAAATTATAATATGCAGGAATTAATTTACTAATTATAAACAAACTTATTAATAAGTCTGGAACTATTTACACTGACGTGGCTGTAAATGCGCTGTTTAAACAAGTGAAGTGTGACATTTTAAATGCTTATTGCGCAAACTTAACGACCACAAAACCCAAATGACAAACACATAAGAAACGTCAAGTCATCAGCCGTGAGTCTTACATTGCTAAAGTGTCTTTTTTAAAAAGCATCAAATGATCAGATACAGATGAAAAATCATCCTTTACATCATCCAGGAAGTAATCCAAGACCATCTCAAAATTAAAATATGATCTAAAACAGACACAAAAAAACACCAAAGAACTGCAAAACAATCACACAGAAACCTAAATGAATACTACGAGACTAGAATAACTTTACAAACATAACAGCAAAGATATTAAAAGTAACATAAACAACCACAAACCAATTTAAAATGATCTAAAAGATGAAAATAACACAAAGGAAACACAAAATGATGTAAGAGAGATATCACAGAGATGCAGAATGACTTGAGACAACACATGAACGCAAAAAGATAAATTAGCAGAAAGACCCAAACCAACCACAGAAATGCAAAACAAACCACAAATTAAAGATATTTTACTCAACAGGCAAAACAATCACATTATGGCATCAAAGAGATGAGAAAACACCATCAAAGAATAACAAAACTATCTCAGAACGATGCAGGAAACAGATAAAAAACTAAAGCCAAGAGATGCAAAGCATCTAAAAACAGAGGGAATGTAAGCAGCTACCAAATAACTTTAAAGAGATGTTATCAATCAGAAGATGCATAAAATGACCACTGCCGTGAAAATGAGCCCAAAGAAATGCAAGATAATGGAAAAGAGACTCAAAAAGATTAAAAAAAGTTAAAAGACACACAAACCACAGGGTGACACACAGATTCACAAATACTGATAAGATGCAGAACAGCCACAAAGACAAAATGCTTAGAAAAACATCAGGAAGTGACCTCAAATAACCAAATAAATACCAAAGAATCGCAACTTAAAACCACACAGGACAAGAAAAAAGAAAGAAAACAAGAAAAACACACACCCGACATATTTTAATAAAGATAACTAGTAATGTTTTAAGATGCTGAAACATAAACGAACAATAAACCGTTTTTGAAAACTGCTCATTTAAAGCTCTGTTCATGTAATAACACAACTGTTTGTTAAAAAAAAAAAACTGTCAAAAGAAGTGAATTATTCTACAAAAACCCTCTGAAACGTCCTGACATGCAGAGGCTGAAGCTTCCCCAGAGCACCAGCCTGGGCCCTTTTCTGGGTTTCATCGCTCTCTCTCAGGAAGCCATTAATGCCCCAAAATCATTTTTCTAATTTTCCTTAAAAAGTTTTGGAAATAACGTTTAATCCCTGGTAGAGGAACATAAACAGTTATTATTCCAGGTGTTTTCCACCAGATTCTTGTTGAATGGAAGTTATTTCTTTACTTTGTGTTATTTGCTTCTTCAGTTTTAGCTTTGTGGTTATTTTCAAAGATTTTACTTTTATTTATTTTTTACACTGAAATGTTTTGCCCTTATTTTACTGGTTTATAATTGAATTTCATCTCAGATGTTAATCTATCAAGTTTAAACACAGAAAATAACAAGAACAGTCAGAATATTATCTTCTCTCTTTAGGTATGTGTTATTATAATAACACTGTATGAGCAGGCTGCTGTTTCATTGTTGAGAATTTGGATAAATAAGTTGCACTGATTTTTGGCCTTATAGCGACATCTGCTGGCAGATGGTGGAACAGCCACAGAGCTCATTTTCACACCAGTCTTGCTTTATTTATACAATTTAAAATACAGGTGAAACTAAAAAAACATTAAACTTTAAAGGTACATTAATATATTATATACTCACATTTTTGGGTTTTCATAAGCTGTAGGTCATTTTAATCACAATTATAACAAATGCTTGAAATCTATATAACATTAATTTACATTTTTAATTTAAATCACTGAAGTAAATTAAGTTTTGCTCAATATTCTGTTTGAGTTCCATCTGTATTTGGTGATTATAAAAACTAGCTTTTTTCTTTATTGGTACATGACCTTTTTAAATTATCGTTTGATATCACAACACAAATTATATTCCAACTACAGAAACAGGATTTCCCCATTTTGGTCATGTTATTTATTTACATCGAGTCTTCCAGTCTTCCAGTGTACAGCATTTAACAGTGAAATAGCAAAACGTTCTGTACAAGCTCAGTACACAGATATACATGAAACATCTGCCATAATAAGTGATCTCAGAACTCCTGACGTTTGTCTATAAAAACTAAAATGTAGTGTTTTTATTCCCCAGCACAGGAGAGCGATTCCTTCTGAACTTTCCTTCAACTCTGACCCACCAAGCCTTCAGAAAGCTGATGCTGCTTGTGAGTTAAGCAGGCAGATTTCTGTTGGGTGTTAAGATTTTGTTTTATTGCAGTCAGGTGGAAAAGTGGTATTTATGCTGGGTTGTACTGCAACTGGTTAAAAACAAGCCTTAACGGATACATGAAGAGCACCAGTACAAGTCTGGACATACCTGCTCCATTTTCTAATGTGTAGAACAAAATTCTACTACAAAATAGCCACGATTTGAACATCTCCCATCAGTTTAGTTTCACATCGCACAAAATCAAACCCAATGAGATGTTTGTGTGTTCAGTTTAGGCACAAAGTGGAACGTGAGTGAGAGCGTCTTTAAAATTGAAGCATCCAGGTGATCTTGTGAAGCACAAAATCTAAATTTGCTTAGCTTTGGTTTCTTCATAAACTCCTTTCACACTGGTGGTATCTGGAGTTTGTTCCACAGCTTAGAAAATGAGAGAAATATGTGAGAAAAGTACTCAAAGAGTTTTTACTGTACATGCCTTTAAACTCATTTTGTCCATTTTGAAAGCAGCAAGGAAAGAGTGTGAAAAGTCCCAAATATACAGCAAGCGGCTGACAGCTTGGAGAAAACTGACATTTGTTTTTCAGGTAAACATGAAGGACGTTATAATGAACCAGTCATAGAAAAAAAAAATCCCACAATCAAAGAATGAAACAAGTTTTGTGCGTATATATTGCGCAGCCCTGCAGAATTTCTCACCTGTCAAGTAGACTCGATGCATCTTATTTTCTCACTTCAAACAACTTGATCAAATTATGAACCGACACCAACAGACTGGTCAGATGTGCAGCAGGAATAATAACTTACATATTTCTATATAAAACTATAAATAAATAATACTGGCTGGTTTAAGGTAAAAACCGAGTCCCGTTAAGGTGCAGAGATCTAAAGTCAAGGGTGTAGGTGCACCGAAGCAGCCCTTAGCTCAGCAAGGACTCAGGCTCTGGAGCTTAGAAGGATGGAGCATCTAACTGAGCCTCTAACAGGGCTGAGTCTAGCTGACAGACTTGAGTTTGGACCAGGGGTTTGTCCCGCGGACTTCCAGCGGTGGGTTGTTGTAGAAGATGTGGTTGCAAAGCTCGTCCAGCGGTGGCTCTGGATCAGAGGTCGCAAACTGAGCCGCCTCTTCCACCTCCTTACGGATCTCTGCATCCATTTCCTGACAGGAGACATGATTCCCATCAACTCCTGCAACTTGTATAACTTTATTTGTAAAGCACATTTTCCAAACACTAGATAAAGAACACAGTAAGTGTACTGTAAATGGGAGTGTGTTTGTGGAATTTTTCCTTCATAAAAAGAATCCATTAGAAGTTAGTTTATCGTAAATTCAAATGTCATAAAAACTTAGCAGAAAAAGTAAGAAACTTAGTGTTTGGTTGATTAATTCTTCCCTGAGATAATACCAATTCTTGTTGCATTTTCCTGTTGGAAAGCCTGATGAGTCATTACAACAAGGTATAACTTAAGGAAGGATTGTGCGTCTGTGGAGTGAGCAGAACAACAAAGTGTGTGGTTGTGCCCCATAAGACGTCCCAAAACACTGCATTGTTCTCTTGTTGGTTTTCACCCATGTTTTAAGTTTCTTGATGGACTGGATGAGAAATAACTGAAACACAAATTTCCTTAGTTTTTCTCCAAAGATTCTAAAACTAAAACACATAAGCTAAACCAAAGTCAGTGTGTGAAGGACCAAATCCATCCCTCATGACTATTCCATAGTGATTAAAGTAAGGGCAGCGAGTGTCATCACCTCTATAAAAGCAAGTATTTGGTCATGTGATCTCTCACCTTAAATTCCTCTACTGCCGCCATGTTGTTGCTGAGCATGCGCTCCTTCAGCAAGGAGATGGGGTCACTTTTGCTGCGCACCTCCTGAATCTCCTCGCGAGTGCGATAGCTGCAGGATGTAAAGTGGCAAAAATAACCTGATTAACTGTGTGTGTTGGCTCATCAGTAGCAGGAAGATACCAAACTCCCTCTGGAACATATGGGTGGTTAATTAATCACAGAAGGGGACATTTCTGTCTCTTGAACATGACGCAGAGCTCAGTGTTCCTGATGACTCACCTGACACCAGGGTCGCTCATGCTGTGTCCATGGTAACGGTAGGTCTGCAGCTCCATCACAATGGGACCCTGAAAGTCACAGCAGGTCATTTCTGCAGCTACATTTCAAACTGCTGCTTTAAACTCCAGAAAAGTATTAATATTATGATGCTGAACAACCAGCATTAAATGGGCTGATGATCAAGTTAAAATGCATTCGCATTCACTTTTTAAATGCAGTTTGGATAGCGTGATTTATTAATCCAGTGTGTTTCTACACACAAGCTCCTGTAAACCTTCTGTTGCACCAACCAAACCAAAATGAACTATTCACATAAACCTGATCATTGCAGTTTCCATCCTTTTGTGGACAGATTTCAGCTCAGTCTGCTTCTTTTCTGAGAACACAAACAGACTC
Organism: Melanotaenia boesemani; assembly: GCF_017639745.1. Lineage (NCBI taxonomy): Eukaryota > Metazoa > Chordata > Actinopteri > Atheriniformes > Melanotaeniidae > Melanotaenia > Melanotaenia boesemani. The sequence goes on along the minus strand of NC_055699.1, from coordinate 2,277,414 downwards.
TTCTCACATCAGATTTTTTTGACGTGATATTGCTGCCCTGCAGCGTCCCAAAGCTGAGAAACCACAGTTTACAACTATCCCAGTACAGCGCATCACACAAAAGCTTTATTCTACTTCATGGCACTGCGTAGCACGCCAGCAACACACTGGGATTTTGAACTTCCACCATGGCTCATTCAGCAAGGAAACACAAGAGGAAAAGAAAGAGCGACTTTTACTAGCTGGAGAGAACTTAAAGAAGAGGCAGGATGCAAGGCTGAAACTGAATCAGCCTTCATTAGGGGGCACTAAGTGTTCAGTTTTATTATTAGAGTTGCTTAAAGAAAAATGGAAACCTTCATGTTTTTGCTTATTTTAGCCAATTAAAAATGTTTGATGGTTAATTTATACTAGTCACAGTTAGTGAAGCAATCCATTACTAACCAATTTAAAAATAAAACAATTGTTTAGTGTTTTTTTCCACCTTTTCCAGGTTCACAACAGTAATGAGATAAGAGAATAAAATGTGACCGACATTGAGAATCCAAAGCCAGGGACCTTTTTAGGTTAATCTGTCTTCCAAGATGAAAAAACTTTACATTATTATAGGACAGAAAGTAGAAAAGAAGCAGTCAAATATTCTGAAAGCTGTTTTTATTGGTCAGCTTACCTTTCCAGATCTGCAGTAATCAGCAGCGAACTTTGTGGCCTCCCTGACACACAGGACGTCCATCCCGTCCACCTACAGAGGAGAAAACCAGATCAAACCAGAGTAATATCTGAAGTAAATCCAACTGTCCAGCCTTGCCTGCAGTCCTTCTCTGAATGGTTTGTGTGCAGTATCATACATGAGCATCAGGCAGCTGAATGCATGCTCACACCTGCAACTGCCAGGACGGGAACATCAGCCACCTCCTGCTATAGTCTGGGTCTGCACTGGCCAGCTGCAGCGTATGGCCAACAGGCACAAAGCAGCTGATGCCCGAGACCGCCAAGTGGAGTCACTGCTATAGACATCCCAAACATTTCTCTACATGATGGAAGTTGTGTTTGTGTCTCACTCTCAGTCCTGGTATGAAGTCTCCTCTCTTGTAGTAGTCGGTGCTGGCTGCCGCTCTCTCCACCGATGTTCCCATGCCGTATTTGTTGTTCTCACAGATGAAGATGCAAGGCAGCTTCCAAAGAGCGGCCATGTTGAATGACTCGAATAGCTGGCCCTGATTGGATGAAATGACACGTCACTACCGTCAAATCTTCAAACCAACAACATTATCTACTTTATAAAAAAAGGTTTTATCTTTTGTTTTAGTTCCTGTTTAGTGTACCATTATCACTTTCAGTAGCTTTAAAACTGTTTAAATCAATGACTCAGTTTCCTCTTTAAACTGCTATAATGTTGTATTTTGTGAAACTGAACTGTTACGTGTTTTATAAGGATAAAATATTTGGAGGTTGCATCCTGGTCTCCAGCTCACCTGATTGGCTGCTCCGTCTCCGTAGAGCGTGACACACACCTGATTATTGCCTTGGTACTGACAGGCCAGAGCGATCCCTGCGCCCAAAGGCACCTGCACAGTTCAGTTCAGTTAATTAGAAGTTACGGTGAAAATATGTTGAAGCTGTGACATTTCTGCCGCTTACTTGTGCGCCCACAATGCCGTTGCCTCCGTAGAAATGTGGCGCGTACATATGCATAGATCCTCCCTTCCCTTTGGCCACGCCACCTTTCCGACCTGAGGAGCAACCATCAGTAAAGGGATGAAGCATTTCATAAAGCAAACTGTTTAGCTTCTACTCTCACCTGTGAGTTCAGCCAGGATCTCTTTAACCGACACGCCGCGGGTGTACGTGTAGCCGTGGGCGCGGTAGGCTGTGATCAGATGATCAGAGGAGTTGATGGCGGCCTCGATGCCTGCAGCACACGCTTCCTATGGGAGAAAACTGAAGCTTTCAGTATCTAGCATGTGGAGGGAGTGTTTGTCTTAGGAATATAATTTAATTTATTAAGATTTGCCTTAAAAGATAAAATTTGTGTTTACATTCACTACAAGATTTCTTCCTTTCAGAATTAGTATTATAAATTAATAAATAGTAAGTTTCTTTACTTCATGTGTACTGATGGAGCAGACAGGTTTTTATTTAAAGTGCATTAGTGTGTAAAGTCTCATTAAAAATAAATGGACTCTTGCTGTTTTTTATGTAGGTAATTTTATGTAGGCATTTGTCTGGATTCCTGTTGTTGTAAACTTCTGCACATTTTAATTATACTGTCATGTGAAAAAGAAATAAAACCATTCCTTAATTCTAGCAACATAATCAAAAGAAAACTAATCAAATGCACTTCATAAATTGATCATCCTCAGTGTGAGCACCTGCAGAAAAGCAAGACATTTTTGTCATTTTTCTGGTCTGGAACATTCAGCTGTGTGTTAACACAGAGCAAATACATCAGCAACTGTTACTGCCCACCAGTCTGGCAAAAGGTTAAAAAGTCCTTTCCATGCACACTTCCATCATTCTACAGCGAGAAATATTATTCACAAAGTGAAAAACATTCAAGGCCGGAGCCAGTCTTCCCAGGAAGTTCAGTCCAAGGTCAGACCATGTAATGCTCAGAGAAGAGACTCAACTGGCCTCAGTTAGCATGTTAAATTTTAAAGTTCATGACGGCCCCATTAGAAAAAGACTAAACATGCATGGCTTGTTTGGAAGGGTTGCAGGAGAAAGACTCGTCTCTCCAAAAAGAAACACTGCTCAGTTTTTTTTAAGATGCACCACAATAAACAACAAAACTTCTGGAACAATGTCCTTTATAAAGAGGAGACCAAAGGGACAATGTTTGGTCATAACGCACAGCAATGCAGCAAATCACCTCAAACTGTTAAGCACGGTGGTGGAAGGCTGATAATTCGGCCTTGTGTTGCAGCTACAGAACCTGAACAGTTTGTAGTCATTGAGCCACGTTTTAGCTGTCAAACAACAAAACAATAATCCCAAACACAGCCTCAGTTCTGCAGCAGCCTGACTGAAAAAGAAGAATCATGATAGATCCAGTCCAAGTCCAGACTTCAACCTGACATGATATGGCCTAAAAAGAGCTGTGATCAACCAAAATTCCTCCACAACCACATGAGAGACTGATACAACATACAGAAAACAGTTACTACACACTATCACACTAATGCCACTTAAGGTGCTTCAACAAGCTGCTGAAGCATGAGATGGACTTTCTCTCTCTTAACACCCCTGATTCTGAATTTGCTTTGGTTTTTGTTATATGGGAAATACTGAATGAATACTTTCCTCATTTTACAACCTGGTAAGAACCAGGGGATTTTAGTTTTTATTGGCTGATCTGTAAAACCTTTATACACGTTCTTCATTAAAAATGAAGGGAGGCCTGTACAAACAGCGTTGTTATTTATTCTCTATACTTCAAATCTCCCTTTGAGATCAGCACAATTCTTCACTCTGCTGTTCAGTACAATTGTCTCAATAACTGTCCTGGTAAATAAAACTTGCAGATAAATGTGGATGTAAAGACCAAACATTACTTAAAAACAGGAATCAGCCATTTAAGCTGAATGATTAGAACTGAAATCTTCCAGCTCTGGTCAGACATGTTGGTACCTACCTGTCCATCGTACAGGTGACAGAAGCCCCTGATGATCTTCTGTTTGTAGAGCTGATCGGCTTTGAGCTCCATGCGCCTCACAGTCTGCATGGTGCGGTAATACTGCAGGCCCTGCTCCCTGGTCAGCTCCGCCTTCTCTGGAGGACCCTCCTCCAGACGGTGCACGTCGCATTTCTACTGGAGAAAAAGCGCTCATCACATCACACACCTTCCCGGTCCAACAACAACGCTGCTGCTGTTTCAGGGCATACAGGAAAACCTCGATACGATACAACATAAAAAGCTGTTTTTAATAATTCATTTTTTTTTATACAATTTGTACAGAAACCCTTTTTTTCTATACTCTGTTTTGTTACAGTGAGCTGAGCTTAGCATCAGAGTATTTAGTGCCTGGACCCACCTTGATGTCAAAGGTCGCCTGAGGAGTGAAGTCAGTAAATGAGCGAGCGACGACGACTCTGCCACCCTGAAAAACATGTCAAGCACAATTACCTCAAATGCAGTTCAGAGTCGCTGCAGCAGCATCGTAAAGCTACTTAAACCACACACACGTCCTCCACAACAAGCAGCGCGAAGGCTGCCCTCCTCTTCACAGCAGGGGGAGGGTTAAGTAGGGTAAAACAAGCCAGGGATCAGGTCTGCTGGTCTATGCTGTAGCTGATCATGTTCAGGTCAATAACAGGGTGGGAGAACGACAACGAAACCCGCTGCCACTTCAGAGGGCTGTGTGTTTTAAAAATTTATCTTGTGTCACTGTGTTTAAACTCCATTGTTAACCGCTATGTTCTCCATTCTTGCATGGCTGTACACTTAATATTTGGGGTTCTAGGTTAATAGGGGGTAAATAAAAAAACAATCCTGCTTGTATAATATCAGGACTATGTTCCTATGCAACATTTTTTAAATGGAACAATTATATAATGGAAAAGATTTCATTTAGCTGTGATGAAAGAGCCACTTTTAAGCAGGAGTGTGTAATTCATCATTTAAATAAGTTGACAAAACAACCCAACTCAAAACTTCAAACTTTTCAGTTGAGTAAAACTCAACAGTCCTCATCTCACCAAATGACCAGTTATCATTTAACAATGGTGTCCATTTCCTGTTTAGCAACGGTTAAATGGTGTAACTTCATTTAACATGAAAAGAAATCCAGAAAAAAAGCAAAAGACAGAAGGAAAAAAAACACATATCCATAAAGACTGAATCTAAGGAGCAAATACAGACATTTAGAAGTTACAGGAAAGAGACAGAAAGTAAGCCAGAAATAAATAAAGTAATACAGAAATCCTGAAAGACAGACTGAAAGATAGAAATTTAGAAAGCAAGAGAAAGAAAATCAAGAAAGAGAGCAAGAGAAATTTCTTTAGATACAGAGGGAAATCCAGAAAGAAAGAAATATAGAAATCCAAAATGAAAGAAAGAAATCCAGGAAGAAAAATTTATATAGAGGAAAAAAATATCAGGGAAATTCAAAGATGGGAGGTCAACGAGAGAGAGAGAGAGAGAGAGAGAGAGAGAGAGAGCGAGAGCGAGAAAGAAAGACAGCGAGAGAGAGAGAGAGCGAGAGCGAGAAAGAAAGACAGCGAGAGAGAGAAAGTAGACATCCAGGAACAAACAGAAGAAAGCAAAGAGGCAAGAGAGCCAGAATTAGACAGAAATCCAGATGGACAGAAGGGAAATAACTGGTAGTTGCAGTCGTGGTTTTCTTATTTAACATGTTCAGTTAGTGATTTAGTGCATTTCCCAGAAATAACAAGTTACTAAATAAGCCTGGCACATGGCTCTGGTTAAGTTCCCCAGCCCTGTTAGTGAGCATACAGACACGCAGGATGCTACGGGAGTCCTTACTGGTCCGTCTAGCTGCTCGGGCTGGATGCTAACTGACTGTGCAGCAGTCGATCTAGTACTGACTGGTGGTGGTTTAGGTGGTTGTCGCTGGGTCAGTGCCAAGGCGGGCGCCGCCGGTGAAGTTAGATTGACGTACTCTGACAGGTCAATCAGCAGCTGGGGAACACAGGAGCCAACCAATCAGACCAGAGCACAGCACACCCAGAGGAGCTCTACAGGAGCTACAGGTGAGGAGACGTGTACAGGTGAAACAGCAGAAGCAACAGCTAGATAAAGAAAAACATGACTGGGGTCTAAAATGATGAGAAAACACTGCAGGAACATGGAGACTAATACCGGTCCAACAGTGTCTATGCTGTGTGAGCTATTTCACAACCAGCACAACTTTTATCTGCAGTTTGATCCATTTTATATCAGATTAGCGCTCAAAATGATTAATCAGTCAGTAAATCAATCACTCAGCAATATTCCAGAGAGGCTGTTCAATCACATTAGAGCTGCAAGAGTTGGTCACGTTAGCTACAATCTGCAGCTGTTGTTACAAGGAAATAAAACTACTGAAATAGATGTTCAACCAAAAGGCTAAATATTTGCTGGTTTTAGTCATTCAGAAGCAAGAATTCAACTAATTTGTTATTTGGAAAAAATATAAAATTTGTAGTTGCTGCTTATGTAAAACTAGACCTTGAATTTTTGCACATGGTTATTTTCAGACTTTTCTTTTTTCAGAAAATTATCTAAATTATTTGCAAATATCCAAAAGAAAAACTGAAATGTGGCCTAAAACAAGGGATTCACTTCAGTTTATGTAAGACAAGTCACAACATCTGTCATTACAAGGCAGCTTAAACAGAAAATACGAGCTCGACACAAGTCTAAATCGATGCACTCCAGTCAAATTTAATTAGGAATTAAGCCAATTCAACTCCATCATTTGTACAGGTTTTTTTTAAACTAGCTTAGCTAAGACAGCCGACTGCATCAAATCTTCAGTTTGATTCAGTCTGTCTTATACTCTCATTTAATCACTGTTTACACATTTAATAGACTCTAACAAACATTAAGAAAAGATGTTTGCATCCTCAGTTATTTTTAATTATAAACAAAGTACAATAAAGAGCTGACTTTAATACTGGTAAAAATCAGTTCATTTCTGAGCCTTCATTCAGATTAAAGGTGTCTTCAGAGAATTGTTTCTTTTTTAGCATAAAAATTAGGAAAATGGAAACCACTGGTAAAGCTAAAACAGATAACTGAAGTCTTAGATTATGTTAATAAAAAATTAAAGAACAATATGTAGTGACGGCATTTTCAGAAAAGTCTATGATTAATTAAACTGACATTTTGTTGAACTCAGTGTACACCATTCATCAATTAGAGAAGTATCCCAAACCCGGGAAGTACGTTGTGCTGATGTGAAATATCACTGATACAGCTTATCGATAACTGTGGCACTGCAGAGGAGAATCCCTTTAATGGTAAAATTAAACGTGTACAAAAATTTAAGACAATATTTTTTAAAAAAAGGAATGAAATTAGCATTTTAAAAGACACTTGATAAAACAGACTGCACCAACACAGGGGAGAGTCAAGTTAAGACAATAAAAGTTGATTTCTTTCAGCTGCGCTGTCACTGCAGAGGGAAGGAAGTGAAGGATCAGGCCTAAAGACAAACATCAGCAGCTGCTTACCTCCGACACTGTTTGGGCTCCCTAGGGTTCAGGTGCAGGGGAGAGGGAGAGGAGGGAGAGAAGCGAGAAATAAATGGGGATTGTTGAATGTTGTGTTTGTGAAGAATGAAGGCAGGAAAGCAGCAGGTAGGAAGGTGAAAGCTGGCAGTAAACTAGCAGGGTTCCTCCAGTCCTTACATTCTGATTTTTTAAAAAAAAAAAGTTTTCAAAGTGATTTAAACAAAGGGAAGTAAAATTGAAAATTCTATTTTAAAAATAAACCTAATTGATATTTAACACTTTTCTAGTGTCTGTAGGAACCTGCTGTCACTGACACCACAACACAGACTGAACATGCTGGAGTCGGTCCACTGACAGATGCACAGAAATGCTTCTATCAGAGCCAACATTTGACGCTTACACACACATATCTGTGGATTGTGTGAATGCTTCTGGAAGAGCTCAAGAATCCAGTTTGGCTCTTATTTATCAACGTGCACAACATCGTCAAGATTTCTGATCATCTGTGCAGGCATGCCGTGATTTTTCACCTGTTGCACAAACTTATTGACGCCTGCACAGCTTGTTCAGAAACCTTTAAAGTGGGTCCACATTCAGGTTTCTAACAGGGTCATTAAAGTAGTTCATGTAAGTTTCTGTAACTAAGATGTTTGCACGTGCAAAATATAACAATGACTCTCAAACAGGCAACATTTACTTTTATGCTACCTTCAGAATACTTTAAATGACATAAGGGAAGTATGTTGTGCAGCATGTCAAAACATAGGAGGAAACTGGACCTCAGTGTGAACCCAACCCAGTCACATCAGTGCAAGCTTGGTCTACTGTTTGAGGAAGGCAAACCTCTACCATCACAAACACACACAGGCAGAAAAAATTCAGGTTAGAAACAAAGCATTTACATAACGTGACGGCGCAATGTTAGCTCCCTGGTTTCACTGCACAAAATGCATTTAAACATTTGTTCAGTCAAAGATATGTGAGCAGAGTTGTCACGATTTCCCCCAAAGCATGCAAAATGAAAATCAGGAGTCAAACTAGCCAGCAGGGCTAACGTTAGCCACGGCTCACAAGGTCAGCCACCGTCAAACCAAGCAAGCCAGCGGTTAGCATGAAGTGCTCCCGCTTTTGAGGTCGACGTTAACCCCGAACCACTCACCACATTTTTGCCAGTGATCCTACAAAGTGCGTTGGAGATGATTGCTAACATGGTTTTCATACTAGAGACGCGACCTGACTCCGAGGAGGATTAATGACAGCTGATTAACTTTAATTCCCTTTTAGTGTCCGTTCCGTAACCAGCACCGGTGAGCAACGACTGCAAAAGATCCGTTCCGGGCCGGATTTATAGCTCCCCGGGAAAGCACACGCTCATTTTTGCACCCCATATTTTACCTCACAAAAGTAAATTATAATCTTAAAATGTAGTTATGAATGTATCAGAAAAGAAGCAAATACAGCTACCAAAGTAATAGGGAATAAACAATGGGAGCTGTTCTATACAAGTAAAATATATTTAGCCTCAAAAGCTCCCACAAAACTACAACAAAATGTCTGGCATCAAAACGTTTTTATAATTTATGTCACCTGTAGCTGGTGAGTACAATAGTTTATCTTTTCAGAGCAGACCTGTTTGTGGAAATTGGTAAATAAAAGACAGCTACAGAAATCACTAGTTTGTCTCATCTTGGGACATTTTTCAAAACATATTTACTATGTCCAAAAGTAAAAGATGTAAACTTAAATATAAATACGAAAAATTAACATTAGTGTTTCTTACCAAAGTCAAAACTATTTTATTCTCATGTTTTTCATTTGCCAAATGAGCCAAACACTTAAGGAAAAAAAACAAAAAAAAACAAAAAAAAAAACAGTGCAAGTTTAAGGTTGAGGTAAGTAATTTATATATAGCATTTGAGTATAAATATCACTTGAGCCCGGCATACAATGGAAGAATAAAAATAATTTGTGGTATAAGCAACAGCAGAATATGATAATGTAGTGTTCTTTAGTGTAACACCATGAATATAAATGTCAGGTATGTATGTAACAGAACCTTTACTCCGGCTGTTGTTGACAAGCCATAAGCCAAAACTGGCTAAAATGCTGAAAAGAAAATTTCAGAAGATAAAAAGACAACTAAAAAGTTTTGTTTTGTCTTTCTTTTGGCAATGTAATGCACCAAAGACACTAAAGTGTAAACCTCCAGAGCAAATTAAGTAAATGATTCAAACATAATCACCTTGTGGATGGTGTAAATGCAATATAAAGAGAATTTAAAGCATGCTAACTGCATTTGTTCCTCTAGGCCGATACATAAACACCTTGTTGGCTTGTTGGTAAGACAGTGAAAGGCTTTAGTGGCACATCTCTGATATTTCAGGCTTCCACTGTTTGATTGAAATGTCTCTTTCCATCCAGGTACAGCATCGACTCTGTTAAGACACATACAAGACCTTAACACACAGAGACTTATTACACACATTACACTAATTTCATTCACATTTGTTTTCTTGAGTTTAACAATATAATTCAGATTTTCTATGAAGTGCAGAAAGCTGACATGTGATCTACAAAGAGGGAGATTTTTTAGCCATTAAAGATCTTTAACACTGGATGCCCAACTTTTACTAAGAGAACCAGAATGAATGGTTAAAACTAACTTCTGGCCCCCACAAGTATATAAAAACCAGGCTGCTCTGTCATTCAGGTGGAGTTTCAAACAGCCGTTTTTGCAGGGCTCACCTCCGTATGTCTTGGGAACGATGTTGGGGACATCCCGGTCCGAAGCAAAGGTGTAGTGGAAGATGTTGGTAGTGTTGTGCTGGCGCGTCAGGGGGTCATACACCTCGCTGTGAACTCTAACCTGGATGTACTTCCCCTGTGTGTAACACACCTGAAATACAAAAAGGCACAAAACTGCTGAAAGACACAGAGTTCACTTTTCTGAAGTGGGCAGCTCTAAATACAGTTGTATACAAGTATACTCGGAAGGACTGAAGATGTAATTAGATTTGATTTCTCAGGCCTCATTCGGAGGTGGTCAAAGGCACGTTTATCCAGAACTGTTTGGTAATCTGAGAAGATTAATCCATGCAAATAATGTGTCCACTGCATAATAGAAGGCAAAATTTGTTTAGGTGATACTGAAATCACAGAATAAAGAATGTAAGGTAGTCGCTGGCTAATATGAAACTTTATAACAGCAATCTGTGGTAACAAGAAGCAATTTTGTGGGTTAAAATTTAAGCGAACCAGGTAATCAGAAACAATCTCAATGAAAAATAAAACCTTTGTCAGGAGAATGTTGACCAGTGGATAACCTAGAAGCGTTTATATGTGAAGTACCTCCATAGTGTATCATTTGTTGTAAAAGTTGTTTGCATTGAATGCACCAATGTTATCACCAAACCACAAAAACAAGAGGTGTCAAGAACGCCATTTTGGTTAAACAGGAAAAAAACTGAACTGGGGAGGTGGTCTCAGACATCAGCTTCCCAACTTCTACAGCGCAGCCTTAACTCTCCTCTCGGTGGTTTCACAACAATTCACACATTGGAGCTTGTGAAAAGGTTTTGGTCACGCAGGTAAACGACTCACAGCTGAAAATGACTTCCACACAATGACCTTAACCGCCTTTAATGTGTGATCGTTCCCTTTAAAAAATTCCCCAAATGTTACCTAATTAATGTTTTAATGTTTCCACTGAAGAAGCAGAAAACTTGGCTTCATGGCTCAAATAGCTCTTCATAACTTTGACTATTTTATTCTTATTTAACAGATAAAATAACAGATTTTACTTTTAGCAAGTAGGAGACAGCACATGGAACCGTTAACATGTACTGATATTATATATAAATGATATTATATGTAAATGACATTATATTGTGTGTGTTAAAGAGCAGATGTCCAGTTAAGAATATTTTATACACTGGAGGGTGTTTGGATAAACATAATAAACCTAGAGGAAGATGATAATTTAGAAATATGTTTATTTTCTCAATTAAGCGTAACTTTGCTTGTCCAAAACTGACCCCCTTTCGGTCTCTAATGCTCACCAGCTGGTCTCTAAGTAAACAGGAAATAAACTGATATCATTATGAATCATTATGATCCTCTGACCTGTGAGGAGAGCAGCAGCAAGGAGCCGATCTCCACCGGTTTCTGGAAGACGATATCATCAACAGCCACCAGACTCGGCCGACATCCGCTTCAACAAAACAGGGGAAGGGACGGCATTTAGCACATGCTTCACAAAATATTCAAACTATTCTTCCTCTTTCATGGATTATCTTTTGTCTGAACAGCTCACCCGTAGGAGCAGGCGTTGGCCCAGCCGAGCTCGTAAGCTTTCCTCATCAGAAAACCTCCAAAAATCCTGTTGAAGATGTTCCTCTCCTGATCAAAGCACGGAAACAGAAAGGATTAGGGGCTGTTTATGGATGCGTGAATGACTGGAAATGATGGTGGCAGAACATATGAAAGTATCTTAAAACACTATCAAAGCTAAAATATGAGGTTAAATATTTCAGATTTATACTCAAACATCTTTTGATGTTCCTTCTCTACCTGAGGGTGGCAGATCTCCAGTCCTTTCAGTTTAGCGTCTTCCATCCACACGGAGTTTGGAGGCCGAACTCGGCTGCGGAAACTGACTGTGCTGAAACAGCAGAAAACAAAACAACATAAAAAAAGAGATTTAACTCGAAAACATCTATAATGGAGCCAAAGCTCCAAAACAACTGATCCAAAACCCAAAAAGTGAGCTTTGATTTAGTACATCCAGGTGAAAGACTGCTTGTACGTGAACTGGAACATGATGGGGGTGCAGTTAGTTTTTTTTATCTTAAGTATCAGACATGTTTTCTTACTGTCTCAGAGGTTTATTGGTTCCAACACAGCACAACTGAAAATACTGCATCAACATGACACTTTCAGATGATAAAGTTAGGACGTCTAAACTATTCCTGCACTTTATGTGGAAGTCAAATTATTTTTCTCTTCAAAATAATATTATAATCGTACTTTGTGTCCAGAGTGTTGAGGAACAGACTGTGTACGATCTTCCTCTCCTCCTCTGTGGGAGCGACCTTCAGCAGCGATGCAGTGCTCAGCTCCACGCGGCGGGATTTATTAGCTGAAGGGAAGAGACGAGTCAAAAGATTAGCACACAAAAAGTATGTTTACCTGATCCAAATAATGTCCCTATCATACCTTCTCCTTCTTGGAAGAGCTTCTCGTCCTCCGGTCCATCAGGCTTCAACGGATTTACAAACGCTGCCCTGAAATGAAGAGAGAAAGAGAGGATGAAAACCACAAAAGTAAAAGAGGAGTTAGAAACAAAGTGGTCGAGGGTCTGTGACTGGACACAACTCAGATCTTTAGAGTTTAGTAAAATGTGATACGGACCCAGACTCAGAGATGGTGATAATAGTAGTAGTTTAAGAAGAACCGCTCGGATGTGTGTCTCAAGAGGTTGGCAGTATAATTCAGTCCTAACAGGAAACAAACCTCGAAGAACAAACAGCTGTGAGTAACTGTGGTGAACACATGAGGAAACAAACACTGAGGGAGCTTTTCCTCAGGGATTAGTTCTACCTCTGGGAATATCTGGTATCATGTCGTTATCTAGAAGGATAGTCGTCAGACACGTGAGTTTATTGTTTGCCAACCTCACAAATATGTATTAAACTGCCTGAGGAGTCTGATGGCCGGGGGAAAGAAAGAGTTTCTGAGTCTGGTTGTCCTGCATTTCAGACTCCTGGATCTCCTGCCTGAGGGGAGGAGAGTGAACGGTCCATGTTGGGGGTGGGTGGGGTCTCTGGTGATGGACTCTGTGCTGGTGGATGCTCTGCAGAGGGGGCAGCGGAGTCCCGGTGATCCTGGACCAGTCTTCACCGCTCTCTGCAGGCGTTTGCTGCCGTACCACACGGTGATGCAGCTGGTCAGGATGGACTCAACCACGCAGCTGGAGAAGTTTCTGAGGATCTTTGGTGACATTCCGAACTTCCTCAGCATCCTCAGGAAGTCCAGTCGCTGCTAAACTCTCTTCACCAGCTGTGTGGTGTTGAGTGTCCAGGTGAGGTCCTTGCTGATGTGGACCCCCAGATATTTAAAGCTGCTCACCCTCTCCACTTCCAGCCCGCGGATAAGCAGTGGCTGGTGAGGGTTCCTCTCCTTCCTCATCTCCACTATCATCTCTTTGGTCTTGTCCGTGTTGAGGGTGAGGTTGTTGTCCTCACACCATGTCACCAGTGAGGCCACCTCCCTCCTGTAGGCTGCCTCGGATTCTGGATCCGATACCAATTCCTCGTGTTGCTCTTGTCTTTCTGTTTTAATTTTTGCAGGGTAAGGTAGGCGTCCTTTTCTTTTAGGTGTGTTAAAGAGTTTTGGTCATTTATCGATCCAAGTGCCCACCAATGCCCCAGGTTAAAAGGCAGAGTCACTACTCCTTGATGCACAAAGAAGACGTACCTTACCTCTGGAAATGAATGAGCAGGGCCAAGAGTGAGTTTCTCATGCCAATCAACTTTCCATGAGCATCAGTGAGCCCACAAGCAGAGGAACTTGTGCTCACATCACATTGTGTGTTTAATACATAAGTAATAAAATATGTAATGTTTTAAGTCATTAGTCTCAATAGCTCAGATTGGATTAGCTTTTATACATCATAAAAACTGAAAGTTTTAACTCTATGGAGCACTTCCTGTACGCACTCTTGAAAAGCTGGAAACAAAAGATTTTCATATAAAATCCACACATTAAATAGTAACTGTAGCTCTTACGTCTTTACCTTTTGTTTTCTGGGTCTCGAGCCACCATGACGAACGTAGCATCTAGAACAGGGGCATAAGCACCATCACGGTACTGCAGGAGGAGACAGTCATTGAAATTAACGGAAGGTTTCTCTTCCTGTTTCTGTCTTGAGCTTCTTTAATTTAGGCAGAAATGGGTGTACGACTCTTTAATGTCGACTTGTAGTTGCAGAATAGAAACAAAACATTGAATGTCTTTTGCATGAATATGTTTGACTACCTGTGACATGTGCATCTTTGCTTCAATAGACGTCCTCCCGACCCACGTCACACGACCCGTAAACTTGATGTCGCAGTCTGGATAGATGATGTGCTGCCTCATGTCTGTCCCCCATAAAGAAAAATATATAAAATTAAATTAAACTAGACCCCAACAAAACAAAGTGTAATCTTCCCAACGTGTTCCAGGCTCTTACCAATTTTATCCACCAATGCAGTGACAATGGAGAGAGGAGACTTCTTCAGCTCCGGGTTGAAGGTGTGAGAGTAAGCAATGAGGACTGAGGAGGAAGCGGAAACTTGGATTAATTTGTGATTGCGTGGAGTTTCCAGTCTACTCTGAAGAGTTATCACTGATACCTGCTAAACTGTCCAAGTCCTCCAGGATTCTGCCAAACCTGTGATAGACATTAGACCAGTTAAGAGGAAGAAGGACAGACAACAAGTAAATACATCTCTATTGTAATAACTGTAATCACATCAAACAATAAGCAAATGTAGACTCAGCACCAGAAGCTCCGCAGGCTTTTAACTATGATAAAGTTATTAGATTAGAGCCGTCTGGCCCTTTAATGCACAATGAGGAATCTCAGTAACAGAGAGGAGTTCTTCTGCAACAATCTGCTATTGAAGCTGCTATTATCACAGATGCCTCAAAACAAGAAGGTTCCTGGTTCAAACCTCATCTTTTCTGTGTCTGCATGAGCTTTTCTGGGTATTTCAGCTTCCTCTCACAGTCACAAAAACATACTTTTAAATTAGCTGGAGATTCCAAACAGTGGGTGAACCACAACTTTCTCCAATAAAGGCCAATGTTAGAATTTATTTTGAGAGTTTACTGTTTGTTTTTAAATCATTAAATGAGCTGGCACCAACTTACATATCAGACCTGCTTGAACTAAACACTCCATCAAAGGCACCGAGGTCTGCAGATCAGCTCGACCAAGTCTTAAAATCCAGACTGAAAAGCAGACGTGACCGAGTTTTTCAAAACCGCAGAATGAGCTCTGCTCCGGATGAAACTGACCCCCATCCGGACATTTTTAAATCACATCTTAAATATATTTTTACTCCTTGGGTTTTAGCACAGCAGAAGAATTGTGTGGTCTCAGTTGGTTTTTTAATGTGATTTAGTCTCATCATTTTTTCAGTGTATCTTATAATTCCTTTTAGTCTCTTTTAGTCTGTCAATGTCTTTTAGCGTATTTTACCCTTCTAATAGCTTTATCATAGTCCGTCTTAATCTGTTCATTTTCATTTAATGCATTTTAATCTTTTTTTTTTACTTTGTTTTTATTATACTTTTCTTTTTAAAGCAATAT
Organism: Melanotaenia boesemani; assembly: GCF_017639745.1. Classification (NCBI taxonomy): domain Eukaryota; kingdom Metazoa; phylum Chordata; class Actinopteri; order Atheriniformes; family Melanotaeniidae; genus Melanotaenia; species Melanotaenia boesemani. The sequence continues at coordinate 2,261,903 of NC_055699.1, read as the reverse complement.
GAAATACAGCAACATCAGAGAACCTGATTAAAATTATAGATGTGTGACGAAGTGTAAAATGTCCATTTTCCCATTTCTCTTGATAAAATTCTTCTTGAGTCCTCAGTCTGTGGGCCAGGATCTCCATCTCAGAGTTTCCATTTACAACTTCTAGCCAGTCTTTAGTAGTTTGTTGGTTCTAATCTGCACCATTTTCTAGCTATAGCCTCATTACAGCCTGCTAATAATATTTTTAATAAATATCTATCATTATTATCAACATGCATTTTAATCTTTAAAACATTTTAATCTTAATTGCTTTTAGTGTATTTCATAGTTCTGAGATTTCTTTGATATATTTCAGATATTAGTGTATTTTGTTTCGAGTTTTTTAAAAATTCTCTGGTTGTGTATAGAATGTCTCTGTGTTGTAACAATTATATTTTCTATATACATTTTATACACATTATACACTGGCAACCATGTGTTATAAAATGTGCTACATAAATAAAGTGGACTGGATTGGGTTGATATCTGGGATAGACTCGGGTCCCTTTGTGATCTAGAACCGGATGAAGCAGGCTTAGAAAATTGATAATTAATGTTTAGTGTTAGCTTGCCTCTACCTGACAGTGTTGTGGTACGTCAGGTACTTCTCCCGGAGCTGTGGCTCAGAGCCCAGAGGCAGGTGAACCTCCAGGTAACTGTCCTTCATCCTCTTAGCTGGAAGGTCGTGCTGAGACTTGGCCAACATGGATGACAACGACACACGCTCTGCCATGGCCTGCTGATGGTCGCTGTGGATGGTACCACATAAAAAGACAGTAAACATGTAAAATAGTCATTGATAGAACTGCTTTGAAAAGCAGTGTGAGTGTAAACTAAAGACACTGACTCATTTCAGATGGAACGAAACTTACAAAACTGAACCAAACTGCTTGGCTATGAAGCCCAAACACAACGCAGATATTAAATATTTATGTCTGCAGCACAAAATTATTCAGCTGATCATCCACTGAGCCGACTTCTTTCCTGGACCGGTGCACAGTACTCTTCCCTCTGTGATGCAATGCTGGTTCATCAACAGATTAATCCAACTCTAGAACGGGCCCTCATCGTCTGTGATAACCGCAGCACTTTTGGCCTTTTAATCCAGCGAACCTAAATCTGATTCCAGCTTTCTCAACATCTGCACTGCTGTGATTCAACTTCCAAAAATAATTAATCTCAACATTTCACTCTAATATAATTAAACAGCCCATGTTCAGCCTATTCTTCATGCAGGGATGACGCATTCCTGCAGTGACAGCAGATGTTAGGATGCATGCTGATAAAATGGGCTTTTTTTCAGAATATAAAAAAATATAATTAGTACAAATTGTAATTTTAAATACACTGAGTGTATTAACTTAAAATCTTTGTAACTAATGTCATTTTAATTAACTTGAAATATATCTCAAACCACTCCATCTACTCTAATACTTATGAATTTATAAGCATTTACTACAATTTCAATATCAATATTCTGTATAATTAATACAGTAGTACAATTTACCATTTAAACAGGACTAATGCAGGACAGTTACTTCTGTAATACAATCTTGTTTTATGACAGTTGACTCCAAAACTAAATTCGTGTAAAGTGATAATTTAAAGAAAAATTCAAAATAGCACAATTCTATAACAGCAAATCCAGGAGCTGAAGATTCACTGAATATCAGTTACAGATTTGATTTAAAATAATAAGACAAAGATGCAAAAAGCACAAGTTGACAAAGAAAATGACAGAAAATGATCACATACAGAAGCACTGAATAATCTTCAATGAGTTGACATGGTGTATATTATACTGTATATACAGCCACTGACTGACATACATACATATAAAATTAGCTAATTGAATCAGATCAAAGCTTCTCTCTTACAAGAGAAATCCTACACAACCTACCAACCATGATGGGACAACAAAACAAGGTCAGACGTACACACACAGATCAGTACCTCCAGTTCGTAGAAGCTCCAACTATTTCTCTCAGCCTGTTGCGAACTGAAACACAGACCAAACAATCAGCTGCAGCGTCCACACATCTATGAATGAGAGTGTTACAGAGAGGTGAAAGAAGCAGATATTAAAGGCTGCTCGTTTCATACTGTCTCTGGAAGTTCTGCCTCAGGAGACTTCTGTAGTTTAAATGCTGCTAGCATTTAAAACATCTTACAGAATGTAAACCGGTGCAGCTTAAACACAGAGACAGTACAAAACAATGCTGAAGTCACAGAGGGAGGAAGAGGAGCTAAAGTTTCTCTCTGCCAGAGAGGACGTCACTGAGCATAAAATCCAGACTGAGAACAGAAGACGTTAAAGGATGAAACAAGGTGCTTCAGGCAGCTCACAAAAACATGCAGGAAGAATTAGAAAACAATTAGAGATAATCAGAAAAGAATGTGAGTTTCAGAAAGTTGGATTTGTTTTGTTTACCAACACACACCATTAGAGACGTGTAAAAGTGGATTTCCTGTGGAGAGACAAACAGGATTAAACGTACAGATTACGGGTTCAGAGGGCAACAGAGAACTCGTCAGATTTACAGTCAGAAATACTTTGAGATAACTAAGAAGAATTAAAAAATAAATAAATGAGGAACAACAGACTGAGTAGTGGGTTAGCACCGCGGCCTAACAGCACAAAGGTCGCTGGTTTGAGCCCCGACTGGGGGCATCTAACACACCTGAATAAAATCTAATGGATCCAACAGCTTCTTGTCAACTTCTTCACAATACCTTATTAATTTCAGTCAGGTGTGTTAGATCAGGGAAACAATGAAAACCTGCAGGATACCGGCCCTCGAGGACCGGAGTTTGACACCCCTGATCTAAAAGTTGCAGGATAGTAGATCTTGAGGACCGGACTTGGGCTCCCCTGCTCTAAACTCTGTGAGTGAGCGTGAGTGGTGGTTTGTCTCGCTGTGTTGGACCTGCGATGGACAGGCGACCTGTCCAGGTGTACCTGCTTCTCGCCTGCTAATTGCTGGGATTGGTTCCAGCTTCCCTGCAACCCTGAACTGGAAAATGTGGTAATGAACGAATGAATGAATGAATGAACGAATGAATGGACGAATGAATGAATGAATGAATGACACCATGCAGTAAGATGGTTGTCTGGAGGAAATACTTATAATATCTAAATATTTATGTACATAATAACTTATGAGATATTAATCGCAGAGTGGGAGTAAATAGTTTGAGGAATTCACTTCAACAAACTGTCCACAACTCCACTATAAAACCAGTCTTCACGCCACTCCAGTCTCTCTTTTGTTGTTCTGATGGAGTTTTAATTCCAGAATCTTCTTGAACTTTGCCTCTGATGTTTATCTTGATTATCCCCTGCATTGTTAACACCTCTTCATTGCTGCCAGCTCTGAAGGCCCTTTTCTCATCATTAAGAAGGGCTCTGGTGGTCTTTGCTATCCATGATTTGTTGTTTGGGTAACGGCAGACAATCTTGAAACAATGGAGTGGATGAATAAGCTGATGTATGACAATCTATAATGTAAGCTCATCAACATCTTCTCCATACGGCTCTTAGAATTTCTGCAAGTCTGTCAACTTAAAACATCAATGCAACAGATCTCAGACCATCTCCTCAGTCCTCATGGTCACTAATTTTCACTAGAGGCAAATCACAAATGAACAAAACTCTCTGAACACATTTCACACAGGGTGCAACTTCAGTTATTATAAAGCAGTGAAATAGTGAAAGTGAGAGAAAGGTTAAAGAAACTCAGGGGCCACAGCAACCACAGAGACAAAACCTTCAAACAATCAAATCTGGAAGAATTTTACAGATATTGATTAAAAACATTGAATGTTCCAGTATAATCTAAAAAAAAATACTTTGATTCTGCAAAGAAGCTAAAAGGGCACACTTTTTAGTCAGCTCAGCATTTCTCACTGAAGGCAAATAATCAAATTCTTACATTTTATCAAGTTTTTTCAACTAAAATAGTAATTAAAAAAAAGGTTTTGATTAATCTTCTGTCAACTGACCATTTGAGTGCTAAGATGCCAGGAAAAAAGAAAGCTGCTATGAAACACGAGTGTCCTCTGAGTCCGCCGGCTGGACAGAGGACCAGAGTAGGACTGATCCAACTAAACCCAATTTATTTATAAAGCACATTTAAAACGAACAGCATCGTAGGAAAGTGCTGCACAATCATAAAATATAGAGCAAACAATTAAAAAGATAAAATTAATGATAAAATTAACATACACAATAAAAAATAAAATCCAGAATAAGAATGCATATACACACATTGATAGTAAATTTAAGGTATTTTCGTAAAAAAAAAAAAAAAACAATTGTTTTCTTAAGAGTTTCATAGAAACACTAAATCAAAATATTCCCTGTGTTTCTGTTTGTCTGCATGAAGAGATCCTCCAGCAGAGGGCTCAGGCTATGCTGAATAATAAAGGTGTCCATTTCAAATATTGACATTTAAGCTCTCTAGTTTCTTACAAACTGTGTTTTTGCCTTATTTACTGTATTTTAATTTATATTGGCCTATTTCTATGAATGCCTGCATCTTTTTCCCTTATTCCCTGAAAATGTAAAGAAATGAGGAAATGAGGACCAGCAGAATGTGTTTGCTTTCTTACCCTGAATCATGTCAGGCGCCTTGCCGTGTTTTGATGTTACACCTGCGCAGAGTGATCTGCTCATCACAAAAGAAGCCGATCGGAGCAACAATAACCTGCAAGCAACAAAAAATACAAACACGCACATGCAACACAGACAATCGTAAGACCAGGAGTCCAGTTTCATGCCACAGACATCCCCTTTATCCTAATTATAACTGCACATCTGATATTCTAAAATCCTACCCAGCTGCTCTTAATACACTCTAAACAGACTCGCTGTTCACCCATTACTTCCTGCATAAAGTAAAATTGCTTCAGTACCACTCATGAGCATAAAAAAGAAAATTACCTGCTCCACATTGTTCCATTGTTTCTACCGGAGGAGCGTGCAAGTGTTTATTTGTACATATTGCGCCAAAGTCCTGGGATGGACTGGCAACCTATTCGGGGTTTACCCTTCCTCTCTTCCAGCTTCCCTGAACCTGAATTGGACTAAGCGGTATATAAAAAGGATGGATGGGTGTGTAAAGGTCTGAACTAGCTTTTACTGAGAGACCTGTTGCCCCTGATATTCAGTCTAGTTCTTGTCCAGATGTATCACTCCAGTCCTGTGTCAAGTTTTTCATGGATTTTTTCCCCCTTACATGTTTTTAGGCCACACTACACACCAGGCTGAGATATGCAAGTTTAATTTAACAGCTCTTTGAGAATACTATTGTTGGTACAAAATATATTGTCTGTCTGCCAAACTGTGTTGTCTTTGTTAGTTGTATCGGATACAGCTAAGAAATTGGGAACAAATTATGTGTCTTGTGACCGGCTGCTAGTTACAAAATGCCTAAAGATCCAGTCTGCTAAGTTATCTGTTTAGACACAAAAAATGGAGTAAAAATGAGTGAAAAACCAGCCAATGTCCAAAGAGAAACTTTGAAAGGCCTCCAGAAAACCCAGAGAACTACTGCTTGGGACCATCCAGAATCCAGATACTTTACTTAATACTGAAGTGTTCTGGTCTTTATAATACATTACAAATACTTATTATTGCATAGTGTGTTAGTAATATAATGTATCCTCAGATGTCATTACTTTATAACTTGTAGGTGTGCAGCCACCTCAGGTCATTTTTACATCTATGTCATGTTTTGCATGTTTACCTATTTGAACAAAAAGTAGGCTAGTTAATAAAACTTAGTTTATACAGGAAAGGTAAATTCTGACACTAAAAATCTAATAAATGGCAAAGTATATTTAGGAGTCTGAACCAAATGTTGTTGTTTTTTTTTTACACTACGTGTTAAAGTACATTTAGTTTGGTGCATAGTTTCAATGGCTGGTATGAACATGACACACCCTCTGCGTTTATAGTCACTCCCCACCTCGGAAATCCCAGTTTGACTTGACTTCTTCAATGATATAACATTAAGTCGTGTAAGAAAAAAAATCAGGATAAATCACTCTTACAGAAGTCTTATGAGTTGCTTAGCATCCTAATGTTAATTAGCATGTGTTGCTGCTATGGATGTTAGCAGTAGCATCATGTTACTTAGCAGTAGCATCATGTTACTGACCTCTGTGAGAGCATCGTGATATGTGGGGTGCTAGAGTCAAATGTTCGGTGGTCCACACAAAGCGGTTGAGTTGTGTAGAAGGCAGAGAAAAAAATCCCGGGTTTTTCTTCGGGACGGGGTAGTGCCAAGAGGGATGACAACAGGCAAGACCACTGGACAGCTTCCGCGTTGCTACGTGACCCCGCCCATTAACTGATGACGCAAGACGCTCTGTTTGGGTTGTTTTCAGGCACTTCAAAAGCCTTCTTCAGAAATGGCTACTCAATTTGTTTGCAAATGAGAACTGGTTCTCAAACATTTTTACCTGGTTAAATAAAGGTTAAATAAATAAAAATAAATTTGGTGCCACAATGACCATAGTCCTGCAGGTTTTTAATGTGTATCCATGCTCCATCATACCTTAGTCAAATTACATGGATCCAACAGCCTGTGACGTTCTACCCAGTGACTCATTAATTTGAGTCAGGTGTGTTGCAGCACGGAAACACTGAAAACCTGCAGGACTGCGGCCCTCATGGGACCAAATTGAGAAGCCCTGCTTTAGAATGTCTTTAAACCTCTGGAGAAATTCAGTTCAGTTCACATTTATTCTAACAGACAATCTGTGCTGTGGCTTACATAACTGTCAGGTATCCAAATAAAAAGTTTCAGTAGCCACTGCTCCCACTAAGCAACAATTAGAGTCAAAAAGGCAAGGAAAGTTGTTGTTTTAATAAATGCTTCATACCAGGGATCCCCAACTCTGGTCCTCAAGGCCTGTTGTCCTGAAGACTTTCAATGTTGCCCTGCTTCACCACACCTGACTCAAATTAATTGATCACTAGTAAACTTGTGCAGAGCTCATTTAATTTGAATCAGGTGTATTGCAGCATGGAAACATCTAACACCTGTAGGATAATGGGCCTTGAGGACCAGGGTTGGGGTCATCTTTTCTCATTTGCTAAGTGTGTTTGTGTTTAAACAATATTTTGTCATTGTTTGCTCATCCATGAATCAAACAAAACTTACCAGAAATATGGAATAAAGTTTATTTGTCCCAGATTTAGAAAACATCTGCCATAACCCATACCTCACCTATACTGGTATATATCCCAGTAACAAAACTATGTTTTGTTGGTATATTTAATTTTATTTTTAAGTTTGAAATGTCCTGAAAAGCAATTTAATATATAAACTAATTTTAAATCCAACTGTGAGCTTTCTGAAATTTTGAGTGTCAACAAAGCGTCTCCAAATTGTTGGGCCATCAAACCAGCAGAACTGGATAAACTGTTTTTTTGTTGTTTTTTTTTCAGAGGACAACCCCTCTAGTGATGAAATGTACTGAAAACATGCAGATAAGTGGAGGCAAATACTTCTCCATTAACCATTACCTAGAAATTCAGACTGTCAAACTCACCAAATTAAGAGAAGAGAGACATGTAATATGGGTAAAAAACAAAAACTCCAAATAACTACAAAGAGATCAAATAAAAACTGTAAGGAATAAATAGGTGTAAATAGAATAATTACAATACCTCAGAGATATATGAGTGGAGACACCAAAAGAGGGGCTTTGCTGGGGCTTATTTTGGACCATTTTCAGTCTGGATGTCATGTTCCAAATTGGAAGCACTATCAGGTCTTCTACCTTTCCCTGTACGGGGAGGGATTGTTTTATCATTTATCAATGCTACTCGTGAATGAGAGGAGTGTACAGTCCAACTCAACTATGTGGTTTTGGGTAAACAATGGAAGATTCTAGATGTGTAGCTACATATGTAGTAACAGTTACTTTACAATTCTCTCAGATTAGTCAAGTAATCTTGAGCAGTTTACAAACCACTAAGAAAAACTTATTTTACATGTTCATCATCATCACCAAAGAGACACCAAATTTGCAAAGATTTTATGAAACACGTTATTTTTCGACACTTTTTTTAATTTTATAATGGATTGCTTTTAAACATTTTTATTTTAAATAGAAAAACTTTCCTTTCCGTGTTCACCATCGAAAACAAACTAGTCATGTGATATCTTCTCGTGTGCTGATAGGATTAAATAAACAGAGCCGCTTCCTGTCGCTGATTGGTCAGAAATCTGAGAGCTGCGTGTGTTGGCCAATAGCGTTGGACAACGAGTTGGGTATATAAGCCGTGGTATAAACAAAGCAGGACAGTTGAAAGGCAGCGACCCAGCCGAGGGCAGATCCTGCTGAATGTTCTTTTCTAGACAAACGCGTCCTTACCAGAGGCTGACTGTGGGAGAAAAGCCACTCTGAATGAAGAAACATCTTATCTTCCAGTTCACATACAGAGGACTTCTCACGAAAGGAAAAAAGAGTAAAAGAAGAAAATGGTGTTTAAATTACGAAAAGCTGAACCCAAGGACGTCCCCGATATATTACGATTGGTGAAGGTAAGCTTGCAACAACAGAAAAGACGCTGTTTTTGAGAAATATATTTTGTACTCGTTGGGAATTTGTTGTATTAATCCTTTTGGCTAGAAAATGGTTACACTAGTTTTGATGGCTGCAACAGATAAATGTGGATCGTGTTAAAGGTGTAATAATGATAAATTGGGGGGGGGGGGGACGGGGAGGGTCCGGGAAGTCCGGGTATGAAGTCAGCCGGCGGCCTTTGTTTACCGACATACTGCTCAAAACCGCTTTGGCTTCCACTTCTCCAAATATGGTCTGTCTGTAGTCGAGCTTATGTTCTTATCACGGCTGACCCTGATGTAGTTTAATTACAGTTGTATAACTACTGTCCTGACATAAATAACAGATTTGACATAGCACACCTGTGTCTACAAACTCTACTTACTTACTTGAACCAAAATGGGAGGGGAACGTTAACAGATATTTTGCAAGGTAAAATACACAGAAAAAGAAAGAATCGCCAAATTTGAGAGGTAACAACAGATTATTTTACGAATAATTTAACACATTCTTGTGTACACAAGTCATGGTCAGCCAATGTGTAATAGATAACAAGCAGTATTTAAACATAATAGATCAGTTATTTAATTGTCCTTTATGATAATAATGGCAGCAAAGAGTAATTTTTCTCCACTGTGACAAAAACGGTTTATTCATTGTAAAAAACAAAACAAAAACTCAATGATTCCACCTATGAGGAATTTTTATTTTGCCATAAATAAGTCAATAAAGGAATTATAACTAGTATGCCATAGTTATAGCCACTGAGTTCAAATGTTTATTAGGGGATTTATAAGATATTATTTCCCCTGTAAACATCAAGAATAACATTATTTGTTTATTTTTTTCTGTAAGGACCATTTAAGAAATCTTTTCAACTCAAAACATACTGTTATTTTCCAGGAACTTGCAAAATATGAAGCGATGGAGCACCAGGTCATGCTGACTGAAAAAGGTGAGTTTACATCGCGCTCACCCAGATGTAAACAAAAAACATCTGTACTATACTCTTGTGGTTGATCAAAACATTGTGCTTGCTTCTAGATCTCCTTGAGGATGGATTCGGTGACACCCCTTTTTACCATTGCATCATCGCTGAAATCCAAGAAGAGAGCAGCAGTGACGGTATGAAACATTTCAGCTCCTCCTATATGACTAAATGTACACTTACAGAGATGAAAGCAATCTACTTCTCCTTCTGTAATCTGAGAAATGGAATTCACTAGTTTTGTGTGCTCATGAAGACTTGTTGCGAAACAGACTGCAGCAGTTCTTCCACCATCTGCAGAGACAGGCTGCCTACGTGCATCACAGGGCGTACTTCCTGTTTTTTACTGGTTTCATCCCAAGTACAGCCGGCTGTACAGGTTTTGTTTGCGGTTCAGCTGCAGATGTAGATTCTTTTTGTAATGTATACATTGTGTAAAATTAGTTTTAGCTTCAAAGCCCGGAGGGTGGTTTCCACGTAACTGCTTCGCAGCAGGAAGAAGTAAAACTATTTAAGGTGGGGGAAAACAATCGACGAGTACATACTTTACCTCCGGCCAAATACTTGACACATGCATCAAGTTTAAATATTTAAGTCTGAACACTAAATTTAAAAAGGCACAAGGACAGACCTGTATGCCCAGTACATTTTTGTATGTTATTTCTACATATAGATATAATCATACACACATACAAACAATTCAAATATATTTACCGTTTTATACGGTACAAAGTATATATTTATTTTACCGCGTGATTATCTGTGGGTTGTCACTGAAAATAGCCTTTTCACGCTTAACCTGATCTGACCCCCATCTCACTACAGATCTGAACGTGGTGGGTTTTGCCATGTACTACTTCACTTACGACCCCTGGGTTGGCAAACAGCTCTACCTGGAGGACTTCTATGTGATGGACAAGTACAGAGGTAAAAACAACATCTGGTCTTCATCATTTCACTGGTTTTCTGAAACTTCCTAAATAACACATTCCTTTTTTTCCGATGTGCTCAGGCCTGGGAATGGGTTCGGAGATCCTGCGACACCTCAGTGATGTGAGTATTTGTTTATTTTACCAAAAGTTTCAGGCAGCATCAAGAATCAGTTCCCGGAACCTTTCCGAGACCTTTTTGTCAGCTGCTCAGTTGCATTATGGGAAATGTAAATAAATGACTATATTAATCCTTCTTTAATTCTCATTCCTCGTCCAGCTGGCGGTGAAGACACGCTGCACCGGCATGATGTTCGTGGTGGCGGAGAACAATGAACCGTCTGTTCAGTTCTACAAGCGGCGCGGGGCTGAGGACCTGTCTCAGGAGGAGGGCTGGAGGCTCTTCAGGTTCGACAAGGACAGCCTCGTCAAGATGGCCACTCACTCTGAGGAATGACTAGAGGTTCAGCAAAGCACAGCAGAGAACCCAAGAGTCCGACCAGACTGCTCAGCTGTTCTGCATTCAGATGAAGGCTGATCGCTTAAAGTTCAGCTTCTAAACGGAGAAATGTGTATTACAGTAATATGATTCTGCATGTTAATCACACTCAACTATTGTGTCACTCTAAGTGATGTTTATCTTATCTTTTATTAACTAGTATTTTTAGCACAAGAGGAATAAAAATTTTCATGGTCTCCTACATTTGGCACTGAGTGATAATTTTTTTTTATCTGTTAACTCAGATTTTAATCTGATTTGATTGATAATATCTCTACACGTCAAATTGTCGATGTAGGCCTCAAATTCAGTTAAAAATATCTTGACTTTGGAAACAGACTTTGTTTAGCTGTTGTCTACTTTAACCTAAATATGACTCACAGGTAACATGCAGCCCGTCTGTGCACGTTTATAAAAGTTGTAACTCAAACAGTAAAGTTTATTTTTCCTTTTAAAACAAGGTATACTACAAACACCTCCTAGTTTTCTAGTTGACAAGTTTAAATAATTAGACACTCATTTGTGTTGTGCAACTACTGTTTTGCGGGAAACCTGGATTAATAAACTATTGTGGGTGTATCTTTGGTTAGTGGACCAAGCAGCATAGAAATGAATGAATATCCAACCTAGTATTAGCTAGCTAGTACCATTAGCTGCAAGCTACTATTAGCTTGTTTAGTTAACACAGCAATCCTAAATGTCTCCATTTATCATTTCTCTGAACTGTATTTTTTTAAATCCTATTTTGCATCAACACATTACAAATGAAAAAGCTTTCTCACAAAATTTTGCAATTAAACATAGCAGCTAAGATTAACCCAGAAAACTAAAACTAAATGCCCAACTAGCTTGCTACGCTGTTGAGTGTAAAATGTGTTTCTCATAATTTTGCTCTTAAATACACAATTATGGGAACCTGCGTTATGCAACCTACAGTACCCTTATTGGGTTTATTTAGGAATAATGGAGAAGACAGCTCATAGTTATCCACTTTACTTAGTTAAATGAAATACTTCTTAAATTTATACAGTAAGACAGGATAATAAATGTTAAAGAAACAAGGATGCATTCAGCAGAAATGTGCAGCTGGGTTGAATATAAAATTATTCTAGCTAATGAAGATGAAGGACTTTTCTCACTTTATTTTAATTTCATACTCTGATCTCATCCTAAACCCTCCGTGGTTATATCGTAAAGAGTTAACAGATATTGTTGTAAAGCTCTTTTGGACTCATAATGAAGAGTAAGGCCCCACAGTAACGTGTACTTAACCTGACCTCCATGTAAAAGGTGGAACTGTGGTGTACTTTCTAGTTCTTATCATATCAAAAGATCTTTCCAGAACCAAACTGCACCATAAAAATGTCAAGCAATAATAAAAATAGCAGTGCATGGGGAAATGAGCAGGTCAATGTCAATGATTCCAGTCAGGTCAACTACAGTTTGCTGTGAAACATATATTTTTAACGACCGATCTGACATGGAGGTGTTTCGTGTTAAAATTAATTATTAACTGTGTGTCTGGTCAGGCATTCACCAAATGAAACACTCATTTAGCTGAGTGAGTGCAATCCCCATAAACCTGAAAGTCAAATCAAATGTTTCATTCACAAACTGCTAAAAGTGTCTTTTAATTCCATTTTTCATTTGATGCAGGAAAATACTAACTTATGTAACAGGCTTTGTATAATAATAGTTAAAAAAAAAAGAAAAGTGCAGATGATAATCATCCCCAAGGATGTAATCTGGATAAACGATTGGATAGAGGTGGCTTAAGGATAAGTTTGACTCACATTGTGTAGCATGCAGTATTTAAAGGGGTGGTATATGATCCACAGTTTTAACTGTCTGGTCTATGTGGTTATATAAAGACGCAAAAGCTGCAGAGCTTATAGCCCGTCATTCTCCTTTTTATAACAAGATTACTTGGAGATATCTTTGGAGAAAAGATAGCTAATAGAATTCTGTTAGTACACTAAGAAAATCATTGATTAAATATGTTTAGATTAAGTTTCTTTAAAAATAAACCATAAAAATTCTGACATAATAGGTTTCTCTATAAAATGGCTCTACTCTGTGTCATCAATTAAAATGCACTAACCTGGTAACACACAGGGTTTTTCCCGTGCAGGATGTGGGGTGTTGATAGATTTTGAACAGCCTCTGATGGTTGTTTTCTCAAATTCACGGGCATTAAATGGAAAATGTTTGGCTGTGACAATGAGGCATATGAAAAGTCTCCCCTCACTTTCTAACCTTCCTCTGTACCGTTTTCCCGTCTAGCTTTATTTTTTATCTTCTGTCATTTGTTCCTGCCACTATGAGCCAGCTGTTTTTCTGCTTCCATATGAGGATGACAGCAGGCTGTCCTCCCATTTCCTTTGTTCCTCAGAGAACTAGTCTTCATGCTGCCAATGTAAAAAACTTCCAAGTATTTGAAGAGGAACAAAAACCGCTCACGTAGCAATGTCTTTAATTTTAGAAACGTGTTGTGCTCATAAACCTGAACAAAGTTTTATTTTGGCTGATGCATGTCATGGATCAGCTGATTTGGCTTCTTAAAAACTTTGTGTAAAACTTGTTCCGAGCTGACAAACGCTTCTAATCAGCACTGACTCAGGGGCTTCGTAATAGTGGAGGAAAACACATAAAATCAGTCTAATAACATGTTTTCCATTCTGTCTGCAGAAACATGACCTCTGTGACTCGTAGATAAACCAAAACCAGGCAGAGACCAAGGAAAAAAGGAAATGACACCAATCAGGAACGTATAGCACAAAGACCCTGACAGAGTTTACATCTGGAGTCGTATCAACACACAGCAGTGCACTTTATGCAGCACTGAAGCGGGTTGTCCCTTAACAACAGGACACAAACTCCCCACTGCCCATCAGGCGATACCTTTTCCTTTATGGATGTTTTGTGTGTGTGAATCTTATAAAACAACAGGTGGAGAACAAACCTCACCTACTCTCAATCTATATGGTTAATATGTGACTCAGTGCTTGGCATACCTCAGCTCTTTCACATTTCCCTTCTGTAACCACGGCTTCTTGACAGCCTTCCAGCCATGGAGACCATTTCTGATGAGGCTTCAGTGAACAGTAGAGGGATCAGCTGGAGGTCCAGATGCATCTCTCAGGTCCTGCGTCATGTCTTTGCTGAATCTATTCCTATTTTTCAAGGGCATGACTTTTAGATGCTGCTCTTCTTCTGAAGAGCTTTTGGGGACACACCGCCCAGCTTTCTAAGTTTTGGCTGTGAAACTGTTGCGTTCAGCATTTTTTATATAAATCATCTTTGTGACAAAGCGCCTAAAATTCCATTTAAAACTTGTTCTTAGATAAGTTGTCTATATCTCGACACAACACTGGTTATCTCTTTAGTATAGTGCCCTTTTGATGATTTAAAATCTTCACCATAGCACAATTTCACAAAGCCTTGAGATTTATTACTCTAACCACTTTAAAACATCTGCTTGGAAACTAAATCTAAAGAAAAGAGTTCAGCCCCTGCACAATGCTGCATTATGGTGTCCGAGGAGGACGCCCAATTCTGGATACAAATTTAACCTTTGATCTAAAGCTATTGTCAGGAAAAATAAGGTTTATATTTCAATTGTAAGGCTATAACCTAAGAAATGACCAGAATCTGTTGGTCTACCTTTATTAATCCATCAATCCTTTTTAAAAAAAATATATTTTAACATACCACTTAAACATTTTTACTGTATTTATTAATAAGGTATTTGTAGAAGAATATTCCCCAGTCTTTATTTTACATTAGACACAAGTAACTGTATTGTAAATGTAAAAGAGCAGATTTAATGACACATGTATGTACAGAGCATTATGGACGTGAACAAACAGTTAATTCATGATTTCGATGAATGCAGACATTATTTGGCTCTATAACGTAGCGTAGCAGGAACACCAGGAACACAATGTGACCTGAATACTCAGATATCAGTTTAGATCTGCACCGAGAAAAAGCAGCGGTGCAGATCAAACATGAAGCTGATGTTTATGCCGCCTGATGCTTCTACAGTCACCCGTACAACGCAGAGCGTGATTAACTGAAACAAGCAGACAGAAAGAAGCTTTCTGTGGTCAAAGAAACTAATTTAGTCTTTTTCTGATAAACTGCAGGGTTTGGTCTTATTGACTAGCTTTGTAGTACCAGCTACAGTAATAATGAGCTGTGTTCAAGTCACTACTTCATACTTGTACTGAGATCCAACAACTAGAATAATCCAGAAGCTATGCCGACATGGATCACTAAAAAATAAAAAAAATCTCTGAATATATTAGATGTTAATTTTACAGCAACATGCAGCTGTTGTGAGATTGTATGTTTATTAATGCTAAATTTCTGCATTTGACAAAACTTTATTTAGAGGAGTCGTCCAACCAAACCAGCTGTATTTGTATTTTAAGAATTACACAACGCTGACGTGACATTGTGATCAGTCAAGTCTGATCTGTTGCTAATAAAAGCTGTGATCTATAAACGCAACCTGCATGCCTTACATTTCAACAGCAGCTGACTTCACAATCAGCTCCTGCTGTCCCATCAGAACTTAACTCACAATGAAAGAGGTGTGTTTGTAATAAATAAAAATATTCTTGTTATTTCAATGTTGGACTAAATGGTTTTTAAAGTATTTTAATAAATCACTGAAATAGCCTCAAAAACGTAGAACTAATAATGTATGCATTAGTATTTTTAGAGTTTTCTATAGTTAAAATCAGCATAGTAGGACTGAGTCACCTAAAAAATTAGTAGAAGATTACAACACATCTGTGAATAGAAATCTGATGTCATACCACAATGACGATGGTCACCATCCAGTATCAAGCCCCACCGGATGGAAGAACATGATGTGGGTTGAGGAATGTGTTCAGAAAAATGTGCTCAGAACTTCTTTAAAGTCCATGTTTTAGACATTTATTCATCTACCCGTTATTGGTGCATTAAAAAAAACAACCTTCACGTCTTCACCTTGTTTCCAAAACCCCAAAATATTCCGTTTCCTACAAAGAAAAAAGAGCTACTTGTGACTTGTTTATAATAAAATATGAAATATGACCAGTTTAGCAGAAGGTGACAGCGGCTGAAAAAAAGACTGGAAGGACTGACGTCATCAAAGTAAGACAGAGGAGAGGTGGGTCGCCTTCAGGAAGAAGCAGATTCAAGCTGTGACATGAACAACTGGAAAATAAGAAAGATGAAATAGGATTGCCTAACCTGCTCATTGGAAGAGGCTGTTATCAGGAATGATTCAAGTAGAAGCAGGTTTACAAACTCCGGCGGTATAACTTAATCATGCAGTTTGTTGATGTAAAACAACCTGACGTGTCTCAGTCTGCAGCTCTGGAGGTGTGTGTGCTAGGAGCTGATTAACAGGTACAGGTCTTAGCGTGACTGGATGCAGGTGCGCCTTCAGCTGCTCGTGTTGGTACTTTCTGTTCGCTCCTTTGCCTCAGGCTCCGCAGACTAAGACACAGAGGCCAAATGAGTTAAGAAAAGCATTCATTCAAGTACAAGAACAGTGCCATCAGAAACAAACCCACCTTCTTCTTGCTAAAGGGTGGCTCTTTCCACAGAGTCTCCATGGCAACACGGCCCTGCTGAGACCACCCGTACGCAGAATCCCGACTCATCTGGTGGAAACAAGAAACATCAGCTACAGAAAACACCTTGTAGGAGCTGTAAAATTTGGGATTTTGACACTTTCATGATGATTTCCATTTTAAAGCAAACAGGAAAGCATCACTTCCAGAAAAGATGAATGTAAGAAAAGACCGAGGTGGTCAATTACAGACGCAAGACCCAAGATAAAAATTGCTTTAATCTGCTTCAAAGGGATTGTTTGACCTGTATCTGGCCAGCTCACATGTTCTTAAATTAACGCCCCACCCTGTTTTCAAGTGTCTGTGTCTGTGTTTGCACAACGGAAATACAGTGAATAAAATGACCCAAGCATGAGTGGAAAGTAGAAACAATTCACAACCCGGGCTTCCTGCATGGAAGCACAGCCCTTTCCTAAAAAGGAAGCCAGTCACAGATCAAACGCACACAACCAGCGATAACTGATCCCTGGAAAGTTCTCATCCCTTTGGAGGTCATAGCTCCATAAATACAGTTTATAAGGTCAGGGTGTGATTTTCCTCTGTAATTCTCAGCTAAATACCCACCAACAAGGAAATCATTATGCCCCAAAAGAGCTAATTTGTATCTAAAATAAAAATAGCATGAACTAGCAGCTGTTTCCTGAGTACATGCCAGTGTTGGGAAGAGACAGATTAAACACAATTTTGAGTTTTTATCTCCATCAAATTAATGTTTCCACTGGTAGGCAATAAAAGAGCCAGAAAGTTCCAGCTCACAGAGTTTGTGTTTGTGCAACAAAAACTGCTTCCTACATTGAAGAAAATAACTAGAACAGAGCATCTTTGTGTCTGAGACCTCCAAAAATCTCACAAAGGTTACTGCAATAAAAATAAAAAATAAAAATCCACACCATTTTAAGAACTAGAATAACTAATCAGGAGGTTTCAGCTGTTTGTGTTAGATAAGTCCTGAGGATATTTTTCAATATTTTTGTCTCGTTATAACAGTTAAGTGTTATTTACCTCCACACAGAAAAAATGAAATGTTAAGAAAACAAAAACACATTCACATCATTTGCAAAACACGGGCTGCTTCCTGCTCATATTAGCCTCAGGTCAACGTGGAAACATATCTGAACAGCAGGAAGATGGAAACACTGGTCAGAATGAGATAAAAAACAAGTTAGGGTTAGTAGCATCAAAGTAAACATTATCAGAGATAATGTTATATGGGTATTAGAGATGGACTAAAATCAGATCATTCTCACTACTGAACTTTGGCAGATTTTCATGCTTTGGCACTGATGACGAACTCGACATCCGTCCTGTGTCCAACCTCGACTCTTTCCAGCCAGTTAAAGTCAGGTCTACACGAGTTGTCTTATCTCTTGTTTTGCCACTTTAACTCTGCTTTCCTCAGCTTCTCAGATAATGTCCTCTTGCTTTTTAATCTATTTTTAATAAATCAGCCACGGTGTGTGTTCAAAACGGCTGTGCGGTGATATCCAGTTGCTGGTGTGTGACACGGTGCTGTAAAGTGAAGCAGCTGTTAGGTGATGCTCGGGGTTAGAAAAAACACTGAAGCGCTGTTTCTCAGCCTTGGGAAGCTGCAGGACAATGACAGCTCCAAGATTGTAAATAATAAATGTCAGCGAGCCATGAAATCAAGTCAGAAACAGAGTTTTAAGGTTGGAAACTTATGTAGTGTTACTTTAAACCACCTCCGTAGTTCTCTATAGAAGGTACGAAATTCAGTAATCACTGAAAATTAGTTTAAAGCCACAGACCAAGTTAGAAGAAAAAAAGGCTAACCTTAAACGGTCCAAATTTGGTTTCAAACTAATTACAAAACTGACCAGATCCAAAACAAATTCCAAAAGTTTATTACCAGTCCAACAACAGGTCCCCAGTTAAGTTGAAAATTTTACCAAAAAGGTCTGAAACCAGAATAAAGCCAGAGGGACTTCACAAGAAAAAAAGTTAAAGCTAAAAACCAGCCCAAAACTGGTGTAAAAAACAAGTCCCAACCACGTTATTAACTCCAGTCCAAACCAACTTAACAATAGCAACCTGTGTCCAAAACCAGTGAAAACTATACTGGTGCAGAATTAAAAAAAAAAAAAAAAAACAAATTCATGAAAACCAGCTTAAAACAAAGTCAGCCAAAACCAGTTATCAGTGGAAAGTAGAGCAGTACTTATTTTAAAACTCGTCAGAGTTCAAAACCGAATAGAAATGCAGCCCTTAAGAATCGAAACCAACTTCGAACCAGAGAAAATCTGGCCAGAGTTGGCTGGGGAGGCAGACTGGACCCCCCCAGTCTCCCAGGCTCCAGTTCTACTTCGCAGGTGTGCTGATGAGATGTGGTGCTGTTAAAAGCCTCGTCCACACAGTCAGTCTGCTGTCATCTACTAAATGAAGACACACCTTTAACAAGGTCGCAGCCTGCTGAGGGTAAAACATGGAGGCGCTCAGAGCCATGAGTCCAACTGGAAACACCAGCCGCTTCATCCTGGAGCCTGAGACAGAAACAAAAACAAGTTTCACAGTTCAAAGTCAAGAAGAGCTCAAAAAGGACGTGACCTCTGCTCCGTTCTTCATCATCTTATCACACGACTGACTGGCTGCTTATCTAATCTCAAAGACTGACAGCAGCTGTTTGACATCCAGGTTTTATTGGCCGGCTCCATTCAAAGTGCAAAACTCAATTATTTTTCATCAGGATAAATTAAAAACAATCTGCAGATACAAATATTTAAACAGCGTTTAGATAGTTAGAGGCAGATCTCGCCTCTTGTTTGTTTTGAATCTACATTTGTCGACATTGTCACATTATTACCATTAAAATCTGCAGAACAATAAACAACCACATGAGCAGTAATACTGTCAGACTGAGGCAGACTGGTCACAAAGCAACTATAAATACAACACATTTCACGCAGAAAATTATTACAATTCTAGCATTTTTTATGTTTTACAGAGCTTTGAATTCACCATCTTAATCTGGAACAACCAGGAGTACAAAACATCTTTCAAGTATCTGTTTTCTCACATGTTGTCTGCAGCTGGATTAGTTCTTTAAAAATTGCTTGTTACCTTTAGCTAAATAAAGTCCCAGGAAGCCAGAGAACCCCACCACTGCCACGCTGGGGTAGAGGTCAGGAGGAGGATCGCTGAGGAACTGGTATGTATCTGAAGATGAAGAGCAGAGAGTCACATTTAAATGTTGATTTTATTAGTGTGTAATGTTGAAAAAGACCTAAAGCATGGCCAGTACTAACAAAGCCATCATGTTTCCTTAGTGAAGGAATTGCTGACATTAACTATCTGCTATTCTCAGCAGTGAAGCCATTAAAGTTAAGATTAATTTTTACCAACTCTAATTCACTGTGAAAATAAGTGTCAAATGTTTGATGGTTCAAGCTCCTTGCACGATATTTTGCTGCTTTTTCTGGCCTTTTTGTGTATCTCATGGTGACTCTGGCCTTATCTCTTTCTCTCACTTTTCCTCTGATGATGTCCTCTAAGTTTCTTTGATGAATAAGCCACGGTGTGCATTCACGCTAACAGTGTGTTAATATCCAGTTGGTGACTTGCTGGCATGTGACGCAGAGCGTGAAGCGAACCTCAGCTGTAACATGACGTGTCCACAAGGAAAAAGGTGTGAAATGCTGTTTCTCATCCTCTGGACGCTGCTGAGCAATGACAGCTATGCCAAACTGGAAAGACACATCTTTGAGCCAAGAAGGTGGCCTCTGGATTTCCGTTCCCAGCACCTACAACGCAGTCTTCGCTCTCCTCCCCAGGTGGTTTCACAACCATTCACACATTGGACTTTATAACTAAAACAGATGTGTGCAGCCAGGTAAACAACTCACAGGTAACAGTGAGTTGAATGACCCACACAATGGTCAGGTGAGTCCGTTACACCTGTGTGAACATTTCTTTTACACGTAAAATCCGGCTAACTGAAATTGAAGAAGCATTTTCAATAACCAAAAAAGTCATCCAGTTGGTGTTTTTCAAGCTCTTAGGATTACGCAGATGACACTCAAATGAACTCATCCATAAAACCTGATGAGTTGATTAGACTTGAAGCAGGTCATAAAGGTTTTAGGGCTTTCAGGACTGAATGCTTTTTGCTGTTTAATTCAAAACAATCCAGACTTATTGTGTTTGGACTTAAACATCTGAAACAACCATGTAATTAGTCTGGAAGGCATTAAGTTTGACTTCCAGTACTACAGTGAGGAGGTTAGCTGGCTCGCTTCCTTTGCGGTCATGGAGTAGCAGATGAGTAACCTTTTAACTAAAGTACTAAGGGCCACCTGGATGGTTAGATAACAGCTTCTCCTTTATACCAGGAGAA
Source organism: Melanotaenia boesemani (assembly GCF_017639745.1). Classification (NCBI taxonomy): domain Eukaryota; kingdom Metazoa; phylum Chordata; class Actinopteri; order Atheriniformes; family Melanotaeniidae; genus Melanotaenia; species Melanotaenia boesemani. The sequence goes on along the minus strand of NC_055699.1, from coordinate 2,240,899 downwards.
AAGAGTCAAGAGGAAGAATTGAAACTGGACTAAAAACCAGGCTTAAAAGTTTTCTTATTGATAAAGCTTATTGTTGGAGCTGACCCTTAAAGGTCCCTTTAGTTTTGCTGCAACAGGCTAAAACTGCGAGGGGTGTCCTCCTCTAACGGACTGAGAACGACTACCACCCTGCCCTATGTCATTGACATTTTTTTGTGTTTTCCCTTTCTTTGTGCCAAAGCAGCTATCCTGGCCTTGAATTTGTTTGCACCACTTTTGCTTTGCTAGGAAGCTTTCAATAAATTCTTTTTTTATATATAAATACTGTGCATTTCTTACGTGTTTCTTACATGTCTGGATTCACAGTTTTCTTTGGTAATAAATCACAACAAGCTGAATACGATGCAAAGAAAGTCTGGTAATTTTAATAATCATTAAACAAGACGTGGACCTGGTTAGGCAGCAGACAAATTGATTAGTGGAGTAAAAAAGTTGGAAATAGACTTCAGGAAGTAACTTTTGATCTTTTAATAGGACAAATTTGGCTTTTTCTCAACTAGGATTTATTTCAAATTTCACTGACCAAACAAATCAATTATCTAAAACATCTGCCCTCAGAAGGCTAAAATTTATTTAAAAAAAGGAAAAAGGAGAAGAAATATATGCAGATAGATTAAACAAACAAACACAACTAAAAGGTATTTTAGAGTAACAGGAGGCAAAATAAGTCCCTTTAAGTACTCCCTTTACTCCAGGATGCCATTGTTTCACACATGTACAAAAAAGGATTGTATCTGAAAATTTTGATGTTATATTCTTAGATGCAGGCGTGTGGACAAGAATACAGCAATACTGTCTACAAGCAGCTACGTCTACCAGCCCTCGTCATACCAGCTGTTCACAGACTGAGCGAGCGAAAGTCTTTTCTCACCGGTGACGGCTGTTACTGACGTGTTGATGGAGGGCTCTACCGTCCTGTACGCTCGCTGTGGTCCAAAGATCATCAGAAAGAGACAAAAAAGACAGGAGTCAATACGGGAACATTGCTGTTTTCAACATCTGACATCAGCTAATTTTCCTTTTTTGTTGATTAGTTTTTTTTAGAACAATTTGCAAACACATCCAGGATTTTAAACTGTTGAATATTTGATGTTTGTGTGCCTTAAAATATTCAGACCTCATTTCTATTCAGAGTTCAAAATTAAAATAAAGAAACATAAGAAAAACTGTCAAATTTATCATATTGCTACACAACAATTGATTAGACCACTTAAAGGTTTTAGACTTCCTCTCATCGTAAGATCCAGAGTAAACAGTACTCTTATTTCCACAGATCTGATCATGACTCACCTCAATTTTCTCCACACCTGCCTGGACTGTTTGCTACAGCAAGACAAACAACAAAAAGTTGTAAAATGTCTTTTTGGTTCATTAACTACTTAAGAACAATATGAAAAGCAAAATGCATGTCGAGAAATTGCAGTCAGGTCAAATTTTCTGATCAAATATTTTATTTTTTAAAGATTTTAACAAACTTAGAAAAACAACTGGGATTTTCTCGCACAGATTTAAAACAGAGAATTAAAAATTTGTTAATTCTTTCTTGCATACAATGAATATTCTATCATGTAAGATCCAGTTATTTCTGCAGGAAAAAAACACACCTAAATACAGTCTTAATAAAATTAATCAAATAAGCCTTGTTGCCAATCTTTTCCTTCAGACATAATGTGAAAATTTCTGCAGGCAAGAAAAAAAAAACATGCAGTCATACTTTAGAAATGAAATTTACTTCCTTGTTCGGGGTGTCAGGAATGTGAGGAGGAAAACAAACTTCTAGCCAAACTTTAAAGGCGCAATAAGTGGAAATTCATCATTTCTAGACTGAAGGAATTAAAAAATGGCCGTGTGAAAAACTAGAGGTGTAATTTCATCTAGAGCAGAGGTGCCCACGTCCAGTCCTCGAGATCTACTATCCTGCAACTTTTACATGCAACCCTTCTCCAACACACCTGAATCAAATGACTGGCTCGTTACCAGACGTCCGCCGAGCTGAACGAGATGTGGATGAAAGCCATTTGATTCCGGTATAGGAGAAGGGCTGCATCAAGTTCCAGGATAGTAGATCTCAAGGACTGGACTTGGGCACCCCTGATCTAGAGTATAGCATGACGTCACACACAGTCTCTCTGTGGTGATCTCCAGCTCTGTGTTTACCAGCCGGTCTGGCCGAGCGTGTATGTGCATTCACATGAATCACCGCCTCCTCCCTCCTCTAGGAGCCTTCAGACCCCCCCCCCCCCCCTAGAAAAGGCTGGACCAAGCGAGCAATGGCAGCTCATAATTTCAAAACAAAATGGCTTCAAACAGAACGAAACATTAATCTGCAGACGACCAGAGGGGTATTGCACGAAACCAGAATAAAGAAATCCAGGATAATTAAACAAGCCCAGCTTGACCTAGCTTGCGCGGCCTATCCTGGCTTAATTGGTTGCACGTTTGCTGAGCCAGGATGAGAAAGTGCGGCTAGGTTAAGCCAGGTGAAGATAGTTGGGATAAGTGCGTGTGCACGGCATACTGAAGCAGACCTCGCGATCGCTCACAGAATCACCGATGGGGAAATGGATAAAAGTCGCGCGTCCTACGTCACGGCCGCTGAACAACAGCTCCTGACGGAGTTCTCTGACGAAGTTAAGGATATTATAAGGAAAAAAGGCAAAACCAATGCCATAAGTAAAGAACGCGAGAGAGCCTGGCAGACAATAGCCGACCGGCTCAATGCGTAAGTAGTCAAAAACTGTACAATTAATAAACAGTGCTCCACTGGAACTGTCATAATTAGGCTACAATTAAAGGATTACTTTTCAAATCCACTAACTGTTGTATACTTTAAGAGTGACAAGCAGGTGCATGTTACTCAGGAAATGTAGAGTATGATTAGGTGCAAACAATCATCCACAATGTGTCATTTAATCTATTTTCCTCATGTAACGTTTTTATCTATTTTATCTTTCTGTCCTTCATAAAGGACAAACCTGTCTGGCCATAAAAGGACCTGGCAGCAAGTAAAAATTAAATATAAGAACATTTTGCAGGCTGGTAAGTGACTCCAAAGTAGATAACCGTGAACAAATGAGGTGAATAGATGAGGTGTCTGCTGACATGTTCAATGTCTGTATGATTGTAGCAGTTAAAAAAAGGCCTATAGAACTGGCACAGGGGGCGGCCCACCAAGCCAGGATGTGACTCCAGCAGAGGAACTGGCCTCCATTTAAATAAAGGGAGGCCAGTAATGGAGGGGATCCAGGGAGGGACAATAACTGACTCTGTCCCAGCCACAGAAACTGTCCGCTTCATACAAGGTACACAAAGTACTGCAATTCTACTGCACATGGAACACAATCAAATATAATATAGTGTCTGACTTTGGATAACCTTGCAGTGTCTGGGAACACAATTACACTTTTGGAGCCACCAGAAGATGATCCGGTTAGTACAGTGTCTCGAAATCACAGGCTTGGTATGTTCTGTGAAATCTTAATCCGAGTCCTCTCGCTGCATGTATACGGCAGGAGGAAGGCACATCTGCAGCTGCAGAATGCACATCTGCAGATGAGGAGACTGTGTCAGTGGAGTCCAGAAGGCTTGAGGCATGTCAGTTTTATGGGATTGGCCTGCTTATTTATTCCATGAAGGATATGAAGTCAGTTATGTGGTGCTAATAGAAAATGTGTAGCAGGATCCGGATGCTACACAGTCTCCTAAGCGGCCTGGTAACATTGTGAGTATTGGCTAAAGTAAATCTACGTTATGCACAAATCCTGCTGTGCTAACTGACATTTCCTTTACAGACCTCACAAACTGTCAGAACGCTTTATTCAGGGCACCTGGAGAGAGAGAGAGAGCTGGCAGATGTTAAAAGCTGACTCAAAAAGAGCAAGCTCCAAGGAATGGAGCTGGATCTTGAGATTAAACGCCGGACACTCAGAAAACTGCTGGAAATCCAGTAACCGAAAATCTGTATCTCTCAATGACATAGTCATCTCCAAAGGCCAGGGGATGTGACCTGTCCCTGAAGACTCGTTCAAGTCTGAATGCTCTTCTGAGGATGCGGGCTTCCTCGTCCAGCACATCCTCAGAAAAAGGGCAAGCCATTATGAAGAGGGAACAGGTGAAGGGGAGTTGGACCTGAATATTCTACATTGCCCTCGTCACGGATTTCTTTGAATACACCTTTGTAACCTCATCCGCTGTGTTTTGTAATATCAATTAATGCAATAAAACACATATTTATAAAACCTCTGACAGCAATTTGACGAGCAGTCTTCATTAGCATAGCAATATAACACTTGGCCTGATGAAATCATGCACTTATGACCAAGTTGATATTGTGTGATGAAATCGTGATCCTGTATTTAAATAAAATGACAAAAAAAAAAAAAAAAAAATTATATGCACTGCACTACACGACAGCACCTGGGTCTAACTGGACTCAAAAGCGGTCTGACTAACACTTAATGATGACGTCCCATCTTGTTTGAATTCATGCTTGTGTTGTTCTTACTCTCAAATGTAAGTCGCTTTGGATAAAAGCGTCTGCTAAATGACTGTAGAATAGAATAGAATAATACTACTACAACTCGAATCCATATAAAAAAGCTGTTGCGATTACGAACAGATTTGGATTAAATGTACAGTGACTGTATATGTAATATTTTAATACTGGATGATTAAAATGACGCGCCATACTTAGGAAGACCATGGACATGCTGTAAAACACATTAATTCGTCATAGAATTGACGTTGGACATGCAGGTAGTCGCTAGGATTAATCTTAGCCTGAGCAGTTAGCCTGGTCTGGAGCAGGCTAGCTGCAGCGGATAAATCACCACAGTAACTTGGCCGGGATTAGTTTGAGCTGCTTTCATGCAACCGACTTAGGGCTAAATTCAGCCAGGATAACCAACATATCCCGGCTTAATCGCTTATCTTGGTTTCGTGCAATACCCCTCTGGACATGAAAGTAACAACATAAACAAAGTTACTTCAACATTTCCCACAAAATGGTGACATTGTTTTGTTCAGTGTGTTTGCAGTTTGCATATTTGTTTACAGACGAGGTGAGTTTGGGGGAGGCAGTGGAGGAAGGTGTGGCTCATGACATATTTTGTTTCGACCTGCAGGCAATACACAACACCAAGCCTTGTAGTGAAACAGTTTCACGTTTTGCCCCTTAAAGTTTATCTAAATGAATACTTACTACTTTCAGTCATCTTCAGAGCACTTAAGCTCTCTGATGAGTGGTTAGCTCATATCTTATAAGTCTTTTTGGAAATATTTGTTTTAGGAGAGTTTGATGTGGTTCAGAAATCCCAAAGACGTTATGAGTATTATTCAGACAGAATCCCATCTGAAATTTGGGAGGTAAAAGCAAAACCCAGATCTTGCTTCAGCCCCAGATTAAGCAACACACCTGACACTGGTTCGTATATGGCTCAGCCCATTTCCTCAGAGATGCGATACTTTGCTCCAGCTGGCCAGCCTCCGGCTCCACATACCGAAGCTTTGATTCAGGGGTGGTGTACAGAGAAGGCAGCTGAAACAAACAGCAAAGTGATGTGATGAATCAAACAACCACGTATGAGTGCAGATCAAGTTTTCTGGGTGATTGTTCAGAGCTGTGCTGCAAAGAAACTGAATGTAGCTTCTGCATGTTTTATGATCAGCCCTCTGTGGTTATTCTGTTCAGTTTGTGTTTCTTTGTGGTTTTTTGTAACTCTTTTTAGTTGTTTTGTGACCTTTCAGCCGTGTCACGACTCTGTTTTACATTACAGTCATTTTGTCTCTGTTGTTGTTTTGTGTCTTATTGCTCTATGCATAGTGGTAACTATTTACTGTCTTTTTTTGTGGGTTCACTTTTTCATTGGGATTTTACAGGTGAAGCCCAGGGGTCCCTAACCCCTTTAGAACCACGAGCCATTAAGTGTGAAACATGTAGAAAAACAAGGCTTCATCCGTAAAGAAATAAGTGAATGTGTAAAACTCGGGAGGATAAACAAAAACTCAATTAAAGGGGGAAACCCCTCTATTGCAGAATGACTCAAATTTCATGCCCAACACGCTAGTTCATATTGTCCCCACCTCATCGATGCTCAGGACGGGCTGCGTGCTTTTCTTCTTCCCCTCACTGGCTGCCAACACCGAGGCACTCATCAGGCCCGCCAGACCAGGAGCAGCAGCACACAGCGACGCCTGGCGGAAAACCGGCAGGACATACACAAACACATCGCTTAGTGGTGAAGTAAAGCGATTAACACATTCGCGATGACAGTCACATTGTGTAATAACCAACTCAGACCAATTACACCACGGCAACGACACATCAACGGTTTTAATCTGAACGGCTCCTTAGTGACCTGTGCTAGCGGCTTTAGCTAGCAACATGCTAGGTTCAGATGGTGACTAAATTAGCAGCGGTCTATCGTGTAGGTTCGTATTACAAACGTTTTTCCACTGAATGAGAACCACATACATTAGGTTTAGATTGTATGGAATGACTAAAATAGTGAATAAAATTTACAATAGTTACCAGCTTCACATATGACATACTCATTCAGACAACTTTCGCTTTTCTACGGCAAGCTGGAGGTGCAGTAGGAGAGACGCATGCGCGTTACATTTAAATGATCAAAACGGAAACCATGACGTAAAACATATTTAGTACAAATAGCATGAAACGTCTTCATGAGAAAGTAAAACAAATATAATACTGTGAAAACGTATGTCGTTTGTTTGGGATTGAAGAAGTCTTAAAAAATGAAAATAAAGGTTTCATTGGGAAGCCACGGCATTCTGAATTCTCACCGACTACACTGTAGGTTTTACATTCAACAACCATCACTTTTCTCCTGAAGGTTTTCATCACCCTGTTTTGATACTTTTGTTATTCAGAAATATTACTGGCCTGCTATAGATATTACACAATAGTCCTAGTTGCTAAGGATTTATTGATTAGAAGACTCAACATGAAACTGATTTAATGAATTTATAGCTGTCAGTGTATGAATAACATTTGTTTAAATTATTGAAGCAAGAAAAAAAGACAATTTAATTGAAGCTAACATATTCACAAGCTCCCTTCATCACACTGCAGTTATCTGATTATGGGACATTAAATTGTTATATTAAATTTCTCCAACTTCAAATTATTTTGTGGTAGACACAAAATCAGAGCCAAAAAAAGCACTCAGGTAAGACGGGTGAAAGTTGACCAATATGAACATTTATTTCTGGAAAGAAGTTACAAATTGTTTCCAAAGAGTTTCTACTCAGATTATAAGATATGTTAATCTGATTTTACTTTCTTTCTCTGATACAGTCATTGTAGCAAGGTATGTTTTTTCTTTTAATCCTCTATTCTGTTTTCCTACTGACAGACTGAAGACTGGTGGACTAAAGGATGCTGCGCTATAACTGAATGTGCCTCAGATTGGGACACAAGAATTTTATTGATTACACGTTTCTTGTTCAAACAGCAACAGAGAGGAGGAGGAAAAGGAGCAGCAGATGGACTGCAGCGTGGCATGTCACGTTCATTTCAGCTGCAGAATACAGCAACACATAAGACGCTTGTCTCCCCGATCAGACCTGCCTCTCTAACAGTGTAAAGAAAAGTGAGTGTTTAGAAATGTTTGGAACCTGCAAAAAAAGAAGATTTGAACAATACACGTGGGGAAATGTAGTTGGGAATCAAAGCTTGAAGGTGTTTTCTGTTTGATCAGAAGTTGTAACTGACAGGTAGTGGCACATTGATTTTGTTAAGACTACACAACTTGACAATGCAGAGAAAAAAATGTATGAAATATTTCGGTCAGTGCCATACATTGGTGGAGGATTTTCTCAAACCAAAGTGGCACAGCATGAATGCTGTAATGCTGCAGCTTAAGGTTGTGTGAATATTAGAGACACAGTCGGTGCAATGAGTAATGGGACAGGATACCAGTTTGTTTTCATGGTGAGCAGTAAAGTGAAGTATGAGCTTCCTGAATGTATATTCTGTTAAATGGGAATTTGCATCCAGGAAAATGCACAATTACTGCAGACTATATAAAATTAACTGTAATTTGAAACTGTACCAAAGTGTGCCTTTATTTTATTTTTAAGTTCTTCTGAAATCACCGACCCTTCAACATGTTAAACTGGAGGACACACTGTTAAAGCATCCACTCATGAGCCACATGCAGTGCTGCTGGGACAGAGAGGATATACAGCAAAGGATGAAAAAAAAAAGACATGTATGACCTGAAAACACAATTTGCAATGAAATTCTCATCTTAATAAATAATCCTACTTTTACTGCATAGCTTGGTGAAAAGCAATACCTCAGAAAATAAATAACTTAAACATGCAGCTGACATAGCTGCATCATATTTGTTCTAGCCCTTTCACAGTTGGCTTAAAAAAAAGTACAATAAAAATAAATACAACATGGAGCTGGTCATAGAGCACGCTTGCTAGGCTGCTGGATCAAGGCATTTGACTGCTGAGATGTGCAAGCTATATTGTGTTTGCATTTTCTAAACAACTGAGCTTCAGGTGACTTGTCAGTGGCTGAAATTAACACACCAGACCACATAAGGTGGGAGATATACTGGAAAATAAATAAATAAATAAATAAAACACTGTCTGATCAAAGTTTCGAGTCATTTACAGCAGAAACATTTTGGTTACACTGAGCTCCATTGATTGTAAATTACAAACACAGAACTTGGCTTTAGAGATGAACAAATGAAAACAAGTTTAGGATTATGGGCCTCAAGCAAGAACATTTTATAGGAAGCAATAAATGTTTATGAGTCACTTTCTCGTTTGAGGTGAGAACGAATCTCATGGTGGGATCCAGACTTGTCATCTTAATATGGAGGTTCAAATATTATACCAAAACTATTCACATTCACACGATTGCTACTGGAGGAATTAAAAGATATGTTTACCTTCAAGTCATCGATTTTTGCACAAGTCCCACTTAACTACATATTTGATCCAAGACAGCTGAGCTTTTTTATCTGAATTTATCCAATTTGTTACTGTATGGATTAAAAAAATGTCCTACAAACATTATTTTAATGAAAAAGTTTCATAAATTGACATGACTGTAAAGAGACCTTTATGAGTAAACAGTGCAATGCCACTTTCTGAGGTTTCAATCGAATTAAAGGACTAATAGCTGTGGCTTGTTTGGCTAAAGCCAGTTTTAGCTACCAGTGTTCTCCAGTTTATTATTTTAAAATAAATATAAAAATAAGAAAATTTGTTTATTAACCATGTTTCCCCTAATCCACATGATAAAATACGAAAGCAATACAAATAATCTTGGATGGTGAATAAGCAAGAAGATGCTAATGGTCTGCTAATGCTAGCTAAATGTCCTGATCCTGACTTCCATCTTTTTTTTAACCTAGTGGCTTTGGATGTGATTTTTGTGACCCACTTATTTTATTTAGTTGCCGTTAATTGACACATAATGCAAAACAACTGACTGCAAAGATGTGTATTCTGGCCCGCTGTCCAAATCAAAGCTAGCTGCTTTAGACATAGCAAAGCTAGCTGTGCTAAGCCATAACTACAGCTAGTTATTTATTAATATTTGTAAATAAGGATTTGACCAACATTTTGTTCATTTGATTTCATATAAATAAAAAAATGCAGCTAAATAAATTAGTTCAAGATGAAGAGGAAATAAAAGGACCTAAACTCCAGCCAACAATAATATTTCAATTATTAGACTAATAAATTTAAACTTATTTGGCGGTTAAGCTGCCACACATCACAAAATCAAGTGGAGCGAATTGTAGATCAATGCATTATTACTGATACGTATTTTTCTCATTGCTGGTGCAGTTACTCCTTCAAATCGTGTGTAAAAATCAGTGCATATTATTTCTATTCATGTTCACCTAAAATATAACTGTTTGCTAATGGTTTTAGATCCTTAAAATCCCTTCAGTGTATGACAATATTCTTGCAGGAGGTCCAGTGAGTCTTGAATGCTTTGATAAGAACCAATGCAGACAGCAGAGAACGCAGACAAGAACGAGCAAAGCACTGCTGCTCCAAGACAAAGAACTTTCTTTCCTAAGTTAAGGAGTTGCCATCATCATCACCATCATCAGTGTTAATGAATGACGGCTAAGTCTTGGGAGTCATATAGTGTCCTCTTAAACATACACATTAACCCTCAAACGGTGATGAAGAGAGACATGGGGGCACACAGAAAGACTTGGTGATGTGTAATATGAACATGAGTCCAGTAATGTGGATAACTGGAAGCAAAGAGCAGAATTAGGACTGAAAGCTGGAACGCACTGGAAGCGAAAACTGAATGATTTCATATAGTGACTGTTGACAACTGGTAGCAGACTGAAGCATCAGCAGCATCTGTAACAACACTGTTAAAGTAACTATATATTTTTTGGTTTTCTATCATCTGTGTTGTATATTGGGAGAAGAAATTGACTACACTACAGTATATAGTGGTTTATTTTGAATATATACCTGATTGTATGCATCATCTTGCCTTTATATCATTCATAGGGCCTAGCTTTTGATTGTTTGAAACGGTCTTGCTTTTCACTAACCTATTTCTTTATAACAGTATATTTCAATACAAAACCTCAGGAAGCAGATGGAGAAACTAACTCAAGTCATATTTAGTTGAACTGCCATAAATCATGACCTTGATGCTTCCAGTGCGTTTCTGCAGTAAGCCTGACTGAACAGTTATACAACAGGCGAGTAGTAGAAGAGGAAACTGACCACAGTCCAAATGTAAACCAGCAGAATGGAACCCTTTTTTTCCCCTAACACCATTTTTCTTAAATTTTCTGAGAAAGCTAATTCTGAAAATGTTCAAGGTGACTTAACGTGATGTCTCACCACGACACGCTTCGATTGCCTTCATCAGGAAGAGCAACTATGGCCCTAACCATCTTTTCTTCACCTTAAGGTAAATGCTGGTCTCTACTTTAAAAGCCTGCGCATCAGTAGTCACCCACCTGTAAACACCTGATCCCCCCAGTGGAGATTTCAGTCTTTGAACAGTCCATTCCTATTTCTATAAAAGGAGGCTTGTTGTGGAGCAGACCTCAGCTGCAGCGTCTGACGTGCTCTAGCACATACTCTGGGAAGTGCAGACTGCACACCTGCAGACCGTCCAGTTTGCAAGGCATCCTGGGATACTCGTCCTCCTTCCACTTGTTTTCGTTAGGGTCGAAGGTGAGGATGGAGTCACTGTAGTGGCCGTTGTAACACAGACCGCCCAGCACCATAATCTGCCTGTCCAACACTGCCACGCCGTGGCCGCTGCGCCCAATGGGCATGGAGGCGAGGATGGTCCACTCATCAGTCTCTGGGTCATACACCTCTGTGGATGGGCAGCCCTGTGACTCGAAGGAAGCCCGCAGGATTACGCACACACCTCCAAAGACGTACAGCTTCCCGTTGTGGGAGATCATCTTGTGGAAGCAACGTGCGTAGTTCATTTTGGATTTGTTTTCCCAGCAGCTGGCATGAGTGCCGGGCAGCAGCGGGCCTCGGCCGGCACGTGTCCTGTGTGAGTCTGACCCACCTGAGCTCCCTCCTCCTCCCCCACTGCCTGCCTCCCGGCCAGGATCAAACACACACACCTGTTTGGAGGTGGAGGAGGAGGTGATGCCCCCAGTGATGTACAATTTACCGTTAAGGACTGTTCCCTCGTGACCATACTTGTTTACGGGATATGGGTCAACAAACTCCCAGCGGTCCTCTGAAATGTCGTATCGCTCTGTGGAGTAGAAGGTTTCGTCTCGTGTGCGACCCGCTACTGCATAAATAAACTTTCCAATGACACCAACCGCAAACTCTGACCTGAAAACACCAAACACCATGAAAATTCAGTCATTATGGAACAATTTAAATAAAAAAAAAAGTTAGCAAGGACTCTGACGATCTGCAACAACACCTTAAAATTACATAACACCAAATCAAAACTGACAACAAGAAATTAAAGTCTCTCTTAAAACAGATATACCTGTTTTTATTTTTTTAACCAGAATCTTGGCTCCACTAACCTGGGCACAGACATGTCCGCCATGCGTAGCCACGAGTTCTGCCGAGGGTCATAGCGGTAAACTTTGGAGGAGGCGTGAAATTCCCCGTCGGGCCCCAGCTCCTCTCCGCCCAGCAGGAAGGCAAAGTTGTTGACGATAGCCAGGCAGTCCGGTCTCAGTGGCACCTGAGGTCCCTCCAGCTCCCACCACACCTGGTGAACACAGCACAGGTTACTGATATAAGCATCTCTAACCCTCAATTTCCACTGGGTCTGTGTGCGCAGCGTTCCGGCTGCAGTTTCGTTCTGACCTCCACAGCAGGTCAATTCACACCAGGAGCGTGTCAGGTGTGGAGCACCCGACAGCGCCGTTGGATCTGCAAGATCACGAAATCACAGGAGAAGTAGAGAATCTTGTGATTCTCCACCTTTAGGATAAATGCCTTGTTGTCCAAGATGGAAATAAAAAAAAAAAACCCAGCGAGACACCCTGACTGGTTAATGGCGCAATGTTTACATGTTTCAGCCAGCACAAATCTACACAGGGACTTTTATTTTGAAAATAACTGGAAGTTTTTACACTGCTCCCGTGACTGATTTCCTGTCTGCCCCTATCTGAACTTGACACGTTCTGGAATGCATGCTCAGTCAAAACCAAACCACTGATTAAAACGGTCGTGGATACCTGTGGAGGCCGCAGCGCAGCCGAAACGTGGTGCACACACACCTGTTCCCTTAAAGGCTTGTGACTGCGTGAGCCACTTGTCTTTCCCGACCAAGATTAAAAGCTATTTAGTTAACATCGCTTGTGATAAATAAAAGCGCCAAATGGTCTTTGAGATCAAACACGAAGAAAAACAAGGGCAACATGAGCAAAGAAATAAGTGAATTTGAGAAGCTGAATGGCTGAAAAAGGAGCAGCCACCTTGGGACGCTGCAGCAGCAGAATTTTGCTGTTGACCATGCTGTGGCCGATCATTCCTCTGAAGACGGCGGTCTGCGGGCGGACAGAGCGGATGCGGTTGGATCGCGTCTCCACCAGAGGCTGCTGGTTGACGTCGTGGAAGTAGGCTAGCGCAGTATCTACCTCTTGCCTCAGCTGTCTGGAGTAGCGGTAGAACTCTGACGTCTTCACCTGAGAAGAGAAAAGACAGAACTGGGTTATTTGTTGTGTTTGGTTTTTAGACTGCCAATGAGTCAGTCTGTCCTAAAGATGTTTGGCTGGCTGGGAGTCTTTGTAAGACCTGGCCAGGGACAACAGATGGAAATTAGCCCTTATGCTAAAACTGGTATATTTACAGAAGTGTTCTTTTTAAAATATGCTCTGTTTCTCAAAAATGAGTAAATAAAAAAAAAATCTGAATTTTCCAAAGGCTTCTGCTGTGCATAACTATAAAAAGTTATGCATCAACAAGTACAACTAAATAAAAAGTAAAACGTCAATAAGAATAAAATGTTTAATCCTTTAATACCACTGCAGTCTGATAAACTCCAACGACTATGTAATTCAATCCATAGATGGTTGGAAAACACATAAGTTCCTTCTTGCTGCTCTGTGGGAGGTTTTCCATCACAGAAACTGACAATGTGGCACTTTTCTACAGGGCTACAGTAAGGACTTATCAGAAGGTAACTTAATATTTAGTTTGTACAGCTCTTTTGTTTTCTTACTGGTCAAACTGGGTGTCAAAGTCTGTGATAATGTTGTGTGAACAGCTACTTTGATTCCTGTGGCACCTTCTAAATTAAACAGATCTCACAGGATTTAATACAGCGTGCCCATGAGATTATTTAAGCTGGATAATTGGTTTAAGTGCCCTCGTGTGCAGACAGATCAAGATGAAGTTTTATACATACAATCTTTTGGTTCAGTTGCACCAAAGCTTTCCATGGATGGCCTTTTAGTTAGTCTAGTTCATAGACACATTATTACTTTGCTCCTTCTCTTCTTTGACAGGTATATTTTTCTGAACAGACTGACCCAGGCTCCTGTGTAGTTGGTGTACTCAATCAGTCCACACAGATACAAAAACTTGGATTGCACTAGGGCTGGGCGATTAATCGATAAAATCGATAAATCGAATTTTCCATTTCTGGAGATTAATTTTTTTGAAAATCGGGATTTTTTTCCATAGTTAGTTAGCAGCAGACTTAGCCCTCCGTCCACACCAGAACGGTGTTTGTCTGACAGATTTTCAGTAAAGTGACCCTTCACTCACGCCTGGGATTTAGCTGTGCGTATAACTGCAGTGAGAAATGCTGCTCTCTATGAGATGCAGAAATCAACTTAACCCACAAACCCTAGTTAAGAGACAACCTTCATCAGGGGAATTATTTCTGCAGTGGATCCTGTATGATAAGGATCCAGATGGAAAGAGATCACGGATGCATTGTGTCGCATATTTCAATGTAAGATATGAAGTCGTTTATATGGTGGAAGAGCTATGACATTATATGCTTTATTTTTGCTAGCATTCATCTATATAAACAAATGAATGTTTTTAATAAGTTTATTTATGTTTTGTAAAAGAAAAGGAAAAAAAATCGATTAAAATCGGAAATCGGAAAACTGAAAATTATCAAACTTCAAATGTTGCAACTACAAGGAACTGTGCCGTGAAAATATACTTCTTTCCTTTGCTAAAGGAGATAATAAAGCTAACAGTGAAGCTCATCTTCTTCGTATTTTAAAATTCAGCCAACTATCATCTCATGAAGTAATAACTTAGATACTTGTGGGTAATTTCAGTCAGAGTTTTGAAAAGAGAAACAAGAACCATTTTGCCCGAGGACTCCTCGGATTCCTAGCTTGTGTGAAACGTTCCTGCATTCAGGGCAACATTTTTTTCACCAACCTGTCATACCTGTAGAGTCACAACGTGCAGGTCCTGATACGGAAAAAGTTCCTCCTCAGTAAATAATAATAATAATAATAATAATGCATTTTATTTCTTGGAGCCTTTCAAACACCCAAGGTCACCGTACACAAAAAGAAAAAAAAAAGAAAAAGACAATAAAAATATAAATTACATAAGAGTTAAAAGAGATAACGGACATTGATATAAAAATTACACAAAACAGTCAGTATACATGGGTTATAGGGAGTATGCCAGTTTAAACAGGTGGGTTCTGAGTGCAGATGTGAATGATGGAAGGGAGTTGATGTTCCTAATCTCTGATGGAAGTGAGTTCCAGAGCTTTCGCTCTGCTCCCCATGGTAGAGAGACGGGCAGAGGGAACAGTAAGGTGAATGGAGGAGGATGACCTGAGAGCACGGGAGGGAGTGGCAATATGGAGGAGATCAGACAGATAAGGAGGGGCCAGATGGTAAATACCTTTGAAAGTGAGGACCAGTAACTTATAGTTAATTCTGTATTTTATTGGGAGCCAGTGGAGTTGTTGAAGGACAGGGGAAATATGTTGAAAGGAAGAGGTGCGAGTCAGGATACGAGCAGCAGAGTTCTGGAGAAGCTGCAGGTTCTGAAGTGATTTATTGGGAAGACCGAAGAGGAGTGAGTTACAGTAGTTGATGCGGGATGTGACAAGACTATGGATAAGGATTGCAGCAGCATGTGGAGTAAGTGAAGAGCGTAGACGGTTGATATTACGAAGGTGGAAGTAGGCAGACCGAGTAATGCTATTGATGTGGGCTTGAAATGATAGGGTGCTGTCGAGAATGACGCCGAGACTCTTGACCTGAGGGGAGGGGAAAATGGTAGAACTGTCAATGTTGATAGAGAAACTGTGAGACTTGGTTAGAGTGGAGGGCATGCCAACAAGTAGAACTTCAGTTTTACTGCTGTTGAGTTTGAGAAAATTGGAGGAGAACCATGCTTTAATTTCCTTGAGGCAGTCGGAGAGAGAGGAAGGAGGAAGAGAGGAGTGCGGTTTGGAGGAGATGTAGAGCTGGGTGTCGTCTGCGTAGGAGTGGAAGTTAATATTATGTTTACGGAAAATGTAGCCAAGGGGGAGAAGATATGTGATGAACAGAAGAGGGCCCAGGACTGATCCCTGGGGTACACCGGCCAAGACAGGGAGTGACTCTGAAGTGTGGGTCTTGAGTTGAAATTCATGCATCTGTCAGAATATTTCATGTCTGTACACACTGCAAAGAAATGTGGCTTTTGACCACTTGAGTAGGACTAATGTGCAATAAATTCTGGGCAAATTAAGAACCCCCAGCAGCTGAAAGTGTACAAACAATCAGAAATGTTCAGTCCCATCCATAAAGTAACAAGACTCTGCTGACCAGAGCTGCTGTGATGTGTATAAAATGTTCTTGTCATCCAGGCTGCTTACACTCATCCTCCTGTCCTCATATTTATTTATTTGTATTGTTAGAAAAACTGAAAATTATCAAACTTCAAATGTTGCAACTACAAGGAACTGTGCCATGAAAATATACTTCTTTCCTTTGCTAAAGGAGATAATAAAGCTAACAGTGAAGCTCATCTTCTTCGTATTTTAAAATTCAGCCAACTATCATCTCATGAAGTAATAACTTAGATACTTGTGGGTAATTTCAGTCAGAGTTTTGAAAAGAGAAAAAAGAACCATTTTGCCCGAGGACTCCTCGGATTCCTAGCTTGTGCGAAACGTTCCTGCATTCAGGGCAACATTTTTTTCACCAACCTGTCATACCTGTAGAGTCACAACGTGCAGGTCCTGATACGGAAAAAGTTCCTCCTTCTCAGTAAATTCACGCATCTGTCAGAATATTTCATGTCTGTACCCACTGCAAAGAAATGTGGCTTTTGACCACTTGAGTAGGACTAATGTGCAATAAATTCTGGGCAAATTAAGAACCCCCAGCAGCTGAAAGTGTACAAACAATCAGAAATGTTCAGTCCCATCCATAAAGTAAAAAGACTCTGCTGACCAGAGCTGCTGTGATGAGTATAAAATGTTCTTGTCATCCAGGCTGCTTACACTCATCCTCCTGTCCTCATATTTATTTATTTGTATTGTTAGAAAAACTGAAAATTATCAAACTTCAAATGTTGCAACTACAAGGAACTGTGCCATGAAAATATACTTCTTTCCTTTGCTAAAGGAGATAATAAAGCTAACAGTGAAGCTCATCTTCTTCGTATTTTAAAATTCAGCCAACTATCATCTCATGAAGTAATAACTTAGATACTTGTGGGTAATTTCAGTCAGAGTTTTGAAAAGAGAAACAAGAACCATTTTGCCCGAGGACTCCTCGGATTCCTAGCTTGTGTGAAACGTTCCTGCATTCAGGGCAACATTTTTTTCACCAACCTGTCATACCTGTAGAGTCACAACGTGCAGGTCCTGATACGGAAAAAGTTCCTCCTTCTCAGTAAATTCATGCATCTCTCAGAATATTTCATGTCTGTACACACTGCAAAGAAATGTGGCTTTTGACCACTTGAGTAGGACTAATGTGCAATAAATTCTGGGCAAATTAAGAACCCCCAGCAGCTGAAAGTGTACAAACAATCAGAAATGTTCAGTCCCATCCATAAAGTAAAAAGACTCTGCTGACCAGAGCTGCTGTGATGAGTATAAAATGTTCTTGTCATCCAGGCTGCTTACACTCATCTTCCTGTCCTCATATTTATTTATTTGTATTGTTAGAAAAACTGAAAATTATCAAACTTCAAATGTTGCAACTACAAGGAACTGTGCCGTGAAAATATACTTCTTTCCTTTGCTAAAGGAGATAATAAAGCTAACAGTGAAGCTCATCTTCTTCGTATTTTAAAATTCAGCCAACTATCATCTCATGAAGTAATAACTTAGATACTTGTGGGTAATTTCAGTCAGAGTTTTGAAAAGAGAAAAAAGAACCATTTTGCCCGAGGACTCCTCGGATTCCTAGCTTGTGTGAAACGTTCCTGCATTCAGGGCAACATTTTTTTCACCAACCTGTCATACCTGTAGAGTCACAACGTGCAGGTCCTGATACGGAAAAAGTTCCTCCTTCTCAGTAAATTCACGCATCTGTCAGAATATTTCATGTCTGTACCCACTGCAAAGAAATGTGGCTTTTGACCACTTGAGTAGGACTAATGTGCAATAAATTCTGGGCAAATTAAGAACCCCCAGCAGACCGTAAATCCACAGAGGGCTCAGTTCCCATCATTTCAGCAGAAATCTGACACCTCATGAAAAATTACTTAGAAAGAATTGCAGCTGTATTACTGGTTAATCTATGTTAGAAGACTTTTTCTTCTCTCAGTGCTCAACAGTAATCAGTAAACCACAAAGGATGAACCATGTTTTCAATCTTCATGTCAGATGTTGGTGACTGAGGGTTACTATGGAAACACAGGTCTCAGATCAGAGGCGGAACACCTCACCTTCTCAAAGATGTTGGCTGGGGTCATGAGACAGAAGCGGATGGACTGCACGATGGTATCCGTGTGCCTCCAGCGCCGCCGGTCATGTCTAAGCCACGCCTGGACGGCTTCATACAGTTCAATTTCTGGGAAGCGGCTCAAAGCGTCGCTGTTCAGGTACGCCTGGTTCAGAAAAAGAAGAAACTGAGTAAGTGGTAAGTGACACTGCAGCAGACACCGTTTTTTCATGAGGAAACACATTTCAGAACATGACCAGATCATCTGAGAACATTTGAACCAACTATCAGGTGTTTCATCTACACTGTTTTATAAGCATTTTGAACTCATACTTTATAAAATGTTGATGGAAGGAACAACATTTAAGAAAGGCAAATACAGTTATTACAGGCAAGTATGCTGGCTGATTAAACACAGAACTGACTCAGTCCTGATTTTACTTGACACGACCAACCACTGGTTCCAACTTCTAGAGAATTAATTGTGATGAAAACCACATACTGTTGATAAAATTAGTATTTTTTAGTTTATTTTAAAAACAGGATTTTGAAGAATTTTCTCCAGTTTTCCTGAACATGTCAAACAACTTGTTTTGTGTCGTTTTCCTCAAAGTTTTGTGTACGGCTCATGACTTCTTGTCTGTTTATTAGAGCCATGTGCAGAATAACACAGAAAAACAATGCTAACAACACTAGCTTAGTTTATTAGCTACAAACCGTTTAAAAAAAAAAGTCTGAGACGTGTTGTCTTTGTAGCAACATTTCAAGTCAAAGTTTATTTGTTTTAGCAATAATTTCTTCCATCTTCTATTTGTCCTGCTTTGATAAAGATATTTTCTAAACTTGTAGAAGATTTTAATTTTTTTCTTCTTCAAACTGCAGCAAGTTGAACATTCAGGGCCACTGTAGAAAACCAAGCTATATATTTTAAAAATCTGTCACTGGTTAACTAAACCAAGAGGAGGTAAAAAAAAAAATATATCAAAATCAATGTCTTTGTGGTGATTATGGGACTAATCTGTTGGAGGAATCTGCAGAAATGAACTTCAACTTGTGTTTATGTTGCTTTTCTCTTAGTGAAATTTATTCAGCTCCACACAGACATTATGTGTGTTAAAGGCTGGAAAGGAGGAGCGAGATTAGACCCAGAATGAGAAAAACAAACAAATAAAAAACACTAAACGTGTAATAGCCATTTTAAAGTTTAGAGGTTGCTTCAATATTTTCATATACGCTAAAATGATTAAAAAAAATAGACAAGAGGTGACAGCAAATCCTACGGTAAGAAGAAGCCTTGATGCAAAAACTGTCCTCAGTCTGCTGATTTAACAGACTTACCTGCAGTCTCTCCAGGCTGAGGTAGGACAGGAAGTCGGGTCGGCTCATGAGGGGGACAAAGTTGTCGAGTAGGAAGTTGTCGAGCTGCTCCTGGACACCCTCCACACCCACGCTGAAGTCCTCTAGAAGGCGCATGACCTCTGCACAATTCTCCAGGCAGATCTTAGCCAGCAGGAAGGAGCAGCAGAACTCCACTGCCTCCGTCAGCTGGACGTACATGGCCGCCTGTAGGGATAGGGTGAGTATCTCCATCAGCTCTGGCTTAAAAATTTAACTACATAAACTGATAGAGAACAGTGGTTTATGTGAACCTGCAAGATCTCCTGCACGGTGGGCATGCTGAGCTCCAGTGAACCGTAGTACATGAATCGGAGGATGTGGCCGAACCCAGCGGCTGTCAGTCCCTTCATGTGGATCTTGTCCTGGTCCCTCTCCCTCATGTCGGCTGTGAACATGACCCGGAAATAGTCGCTCTGCGTAGCCAGAAGTGCTTTGTGGGCCTGCAGGAGGAGGGGTGCACATAAGACGATGCAGGAAAGCCTTCCAGACTTCATACGAGAAACCTTTAAATGTTGTGGACATTTCTTTGTATTTAGAAAAAAATTTCAGTAATGTGCAAGGATGGGAAAAAAAATGTCATATTATTGAGATTAAGTGCTCATATCACAGGATGATCATTTCTGGAAAAAAAAATAAGGCTCCCCGGAAGAGAGGTAATAATCTTAAGCAGGATCTGGGTACACAGATAAGACCTGTTAGATCAGAAATATTTTTGCTTTACTTATTTACCTGGAAGTGGTGCTCCTCTATCAAAAGGGTGACATCCAGCAACAGACGCTCCTCGTACAGTGCCCGGAAGCCCGATGACACACTCCCATCGTGCACCTGGGACAGGTACACCTCCACATCCGCCCCTGACATAACACACCTGAAGGCGCGAAGGAGAAGAAAGAGCAAGAGTTCAAAAACATGAGCTGCAGTGGTATGTGGCAAAAAGACATGAACTGGAATTAACAACCACTCAAAAACAAATTCAGCACACACACAAGGATGTTAAGTCTCTCCAAGGTAAAGACCATGTTTGTGTGAGCGCTGCAGCTGGAAACAGTAAGTCAGGAGCTGAAAGGACATTCAATAGGACGCTCAGCATTAAAAGCTCAGCACTTGAGCTGCTGCATCCTGACAGGCTGCAAGTCTTTCACAGCCAAACAGTCGGGGTGCTGACACACTGGGGAAATACCCCACTGCACTGCAACGCTGTCAGAAGGATGGAAGAGAGGGAAAAATCTTCCAGCATGAAAAGCAGAGCCATGCTCACATTGAATTTAAAGCATCATACAAATAGAAATTTTTTTTAAAAAATATCAAAACATTAAACACACGCAACATCATCAGCAAACACACACACACACACACACACACAGCACACTCACCTCTGATTGGCCACGGGCATGTCAGAGGGGGTTGTCCGAGCCAATCAGAGGACAGTGCCCCTTGTGTCCAGTTGATGCTAATAAAGTCCCTTTTCTGAGCGTCAATCACCTGAACGACAAAGCCAACACAACCGCCACGTTAAACATGAACGTCTGAATCCAGGCAAACTGAATCTGTAATCAGCCGTCGCACAGCTGCATGCGTGCAGACACCTCATGTCAGCCGTCGTACAGCTGCACGCGTGCAGACACCTCATGTCATCCGTCGCACAGCTGCACGCGTGCAGACACCTCATGTCAGCCGTCGCACAGCTGCACGCGTGCAGACACCTCATGTCAGCCGTCGCACAGCTGCACGCGTGCAGACACCTCATGTCAGCCGTCGCACAGCTGCACGCGTGCAGACACCTCATGTCAGCCGTCGTACAGCTGCACACGTGCAGACACCTCATGTCAGCCGTCGTACAGCTGCACACGTGCAATGCAGACACCTCATGTCAGCCGTCGTACAGCTGCACACGTGCAGACACCTCATGTCAGCCGTCGTCCAGCTGCACGCGTGCAGACATCAGGTGTCATCTGTCGCACAGCTGCACACGTGCAGACATCAGGTGTCAGCCGTCGTCCAGCTGCACACGTGCAGACATCAGGTGTCAGCCGTCGTCCAGCTGCACACGTGCAGACACCTCATGTCAGCCGTCGTCCAGCTGCACGCGTGCAGACATCAGGTGTCAGCCGTCGTACAGCTGCACACGTGCAGACACCTCATGTCAGCACGCGTGCAGACATCAGGTGTCATCTGTGGCACAGCTGCACACGTGCAGACACGTCATGTCAGCCATTGCACAGCTGCACGCGTGCAGACATCAGGTGTCAGTCATCGCACAGCTGCATGCGTGCAGACATCAGGTGTCAGCCGTCGTCCAGCTGCACGGGTGCAGACACCTCATGTCAGCCGTCGTCCAGCTGCATGCGTGCAGACATCAGGTGTCAGCCGTCGTACAGCTGCACACGTGCAGACATCAGGTGTCAGCCGTCGCACAGCTGCACACGTGCAGACATCAGGTGTCAGTCGTCGCACAGCTGCACGCATGCAGACATCAGGTGTCATCTGTCGCACAGCTGCACGCGTGCAGACATCAGGTGTCAGTCGTCGCACAGCTGCACGCGTGCAGACATCAGGTGTCAGTCGTCGCACAGCTGCAGGCGTGCAGACATCAGGTGTCAGCCGTCGTACAGCTGCACGCAGTCGTCGCACAGCTGCACGCGTGCAGACATCAGGTGTCAGTCGTCGCACAGCTGCACGCATGCAGACATCAGGTGTCATCTGTCGCACAGCTGCACGCGTGCAGACATCAGGTGTCAGCCGTCGCACAGCTGCACGCGTGCAGACATCAGGTGTCAGTCGTCGCACAGCTGCACGCGTGCAGACATCAGGTGTCAGTCGTCGCACAGCTGCAGGCGTGCAGACATCAGGTGTCAGCCGTCGTACAGCTGCACGCAGTCGTCGCACAGCTGCACGCGTGCAGACATCAGGTGTCAGTCGTCGCACAGCTGCACGCATGCAGACATCAGGTGTCATCTGTCGCACAGCTGCACGCGTGCAGACATCAGGTGTCAGCCGTCGCACAGCTGCACGCGTGCAGACATCAGGTGTCAGTCGTCGCACAGCTGCACGCGTGCAGACATCAGGTGTCAGCCGTCGTACAGCTGCACGCGTGCAGACACCTCATGTCAGCCGTCGTACAGCTGCACACGTGCAGACACCTCATGTCAGCCGTTGCACAGCTGCACGCGTGCAGGCATCAGGTGTCAGTCGTCGCACAGCTGCATGCGTGCAGACATCAGGTGTCAGCCGTCGTACAGCTGCAAGCGTGCAGACACCTCATGTCAGCCGTTGCACAGCTGCATGCGTGCAGACATCAGGTGTCAGTCGTCGCACAGCTGCATGCGTGCAGACATCAGGTGTCAGTCGTCGCACAGCTGCATGAGTGCAGACATCAGGTGTCATCTGTCATACAGCTGCATGCGTGCAGACACCTCACGTCAGCCGTCGCACAGCTGCACGCGTGCAGACACCTCACGTCAGCCGTTGCACAGCTGCACGCGTGCAGACACCTCACGTCAGCCGTCGTACAGCTGCACGCATGCAGACACCTCACGTCAGCACAGTTTTAACCAAACTGCTCATGTCACTTTGTCTCAAAATCTGGGAAAATATGACAATTCTGGTGAAATTCAGGGTTATGTTACTGGTAGTCATAATGAAATTGGGATTAAAAGTTAATTCTAGTTTAACACAAAGCAGATATTGTTTTTATTGATTATTAACAGCTTAGTTATTGAAATGATTTAGTGTTGTTATTAATAAACATAATTAAATACTGCTTTAGTAATTTAAGTCAATAAAATAGCTGCTTCTAAACTAACGTGCGTATTTTAGCAGCGCATGATAAAGTGATATATTAAAAACGGGAAGGACTGTAAAATCTAAAAGGTACCATTAACACAAGATTACGAAGAACTAATTACACCTGTATTAAAAGCGTTCTTTCATGTTTTATCATTTTCAATTTATAAACCAGCACAACAAGAAATACAGACGGAAAGTGTCTTTAACTTTTAAAGTTTGTATTTGTCCCAGTTTAGACCCTAACCAATGAACACACTGGTGATTATGTTTTTGTTAGAAAAAGCAGAAAAAGTAGCTTGAGGTAATTTAGGAACTGTGTTTTAGTTTTATTTGTGTACCAGAGCAACTACTTCTTTGTTAATAGTACTTTTATCACTGCAAACAGTAAGTAGACAGTGGTGTAAAATGAATAAATCCACACATATATAAATTATTAGAAAGACTTTTACCATGTAGTTCTACCTTTACACATCACATTTGGCATGTTAAATTCAGAGGGAAACACTTTCTAAACATCGGTTAGTAAGTAAGTCCCGTTAGTTTACCACTGACATAATATCCAGTCTCACTGCTTTCAACTGGAATCACAGGTGAATATTAACTTTGCCAAAGTTGAGGAAAATCAGCACTTTGAGATCTCATCCACCGTTGTTCATGTTCTAAAACACGAGGAACTGATTTCAGTTTTCATGTTAGTTTCTTTAACATACATCGTGAGTAGGTAGAGTCGTACCTTTTGGAGCCCGGGCGAACAATCGCAGGCTGTGACGGCTGAGCACTAAGCGGCCGCTCGCATTTCCTGTGTTTATGTTTCCCTGGTTCTAATAGAAAAGACAGAAAAACATGCTTCAGCCCATCATGCAGAGAGGAATCAATTATTTCTAAAAATTAGAAGAAAAAAAATAATATATATATATATATATATATATATATATATGCTGTAAAAACACAAATCTGGGAGAATTTGTACTCAACTAGAACTTAAAAACTTGCTCTGAGAATAACGAGACAATCAGATGTCAGAATGGAGAGAATTTGTTTTCTGTGGCTTCTCCTGTTTCTGACAGACTGAGTGAACCCTGCCTAAATAAAAACAAGCAATCTGAGCCAAGTACACAATGTAACCAGTGTAAATTACTACTAGATAGAGTTGCCATAATGTGTACATGACAGCATCCTGCGCAGGGAGCAGCTTTGGAGGGAGAGCTGCAGCACAGCTGAGAGGGGGGGGGGGGGGGGGTGGGGGGGACCACCTTCTTCTTCTTCTTCTTGAGGCTATGAAATTTAACTTTTTTCATTTAGGAATGACCTACAGAAAGGGAGTTTTGGTTCGGTGTTTGGCCACCATGTGCTCCAGACAAACATCAACACATCTCCATTCATAACAAGGGTCAGTCAAAGACTTTTGAAGGATTAAAACACCTCTACACGACATTGTTTAAGTGGGTGTTTTTATGGTGCAAATAGTACGCATTAACTGATTTTCTATACATCTTCAAACTGACTGAAATCTGGTAACTGAGCTGTTTGTTGTGAGTCCATTCAGTGAGCCCTTGTGCCTGATCGATGGTCAAAGACCCAAAAACATCAAGACAAATATTTTGTCAAAGGATGAAGGTTCAAGCTGCAAATAGGATCCATTCATATTCTTGATCTACAAGCTACGGCATATAGTCTCATTAAAAGTCTACTATCCATGTTACGTTATAGATCTGCACCAAAACCAACTCACCCAAATGGACCCGTCGCAATTATATCATTAAGGTCATGTCATTGTCTTCATAACAATTTTCTTTCATCTGTGTGAAGCTAACGGAAATATGTTTCCAAACTGTTTTCCATCACCTGACAGAGTTGAAAGTTTACGGCCCTTTAATATCAATCTGCTGCACTCGTCTTCAGCTAAGCACCAAATCTGCTCATTTGGTTTAGAAAGACTAGAAACGTATTTTTCTTGACGTACCAGTAATCGCTCCAACTATATTAGTGCAAAATCAATTATTACATTATGAGGCCTAAACTACAGTACAATAAAACTGTTATGTGCTACTATTCGAATGACAGTTAATTGTCAACTAATCACTACATTTATTGCCCCAAAAAGCATGTTTTCTTTTTGCCTGCAGCCATCCTAGTCTGCAGCAACTGTTGCTGAAGTCAAAGTTGCCAGATTTTGTGACAGAAACACTGGCAACCTGATATATGAAATTAAATCCAAAACAATCAACTGTGTCCTTAAAAAAGAAGCCCAAAGTCACTTATAATTAATGGACATGTGGAAAATGTGGAGACAGAGGCCTGAGCGTGTGTTACCAGATACAGCAAACTGTGTGTCTGTGTAACTCAAGGAAGATCTGTTAACTTTACACAGCTAAGTTCAATTATTGCTTACAATGAATACGACTTTATTTGAATTATGGTGATGAAAAAAGAAGCTAATATTTTTCACTTCTCCTGCAGATTTTTTTCTCAATAAATAGATTTAAAATACTTCAGTCTACAAGACATTTCTAATACTTAAAAAACAAAAACCTTCATGATAACATTGTTTACCAAGACCAAAACCTTAAGATAACAACTTTTTGAGAAATTACACTGGCAGATGGTCACATGAGGAGCACAAACTAGTTTATCTTCAGCACCAAAACAATTAACTCGATTCTCAAAATGACTCTTTACATATTTACTGATGGTTTTGGGTGATCAGTCATTTTTCTATTGAATAAGATCAAATCCAAACCACATGTACATTTTCTATGACTGTATCAGTTTCATTAGCTAAAATAATGACTAAACTGATCATCTGTTCATTTCTGTGCCAATCTGTAAACATTTCTTCACAAGTGAGCTGAGGTTCAGTGGCTATAACGTGTACATATTTCCCAGAAACCCCTGCGTGAGTCGTGTGAACATGTCTCATCCTGTGACTGACTGACCTGGATTTCCTGCTTAACAAAGGAAAACAACAGCAGGTGTACCTGCACACCTAAGACACTAGCTAACAAGCAGCTACGCTTAAATACAATACAGCTGTCGCTCTCTAAATTATGGTTGACGGAAACAAATTCGTTGTTATTGAAAATGTATTTTACGTTATTATTTCAGTCACATTACAATCATGACAAAAGTGGCAGCACGAAATGGACAGATTTGGGCTAAATGCTAACAAAGACTAATGGTTTTGTCAGACATTATTAAGGATGTTTACACCGATATCAGGGGTTAATCGCCACAGCGTGATATCTTCTTTAGTTTTATTATAACAACCAGGGAAGGTTAGCTACATGCTGAGGTTAGAGCCCCAAAACAAAGGCTCCACATAACGGTTTGCACTCAGCTCAGATATCCGGAGGAAGTCGGCGATGTTAGCTTGTCTTCAAAAAGACATGTTGGGAAACCTTCTCCGCATAGGTAATAGGCTCTACGGCTAGCTACCTGCCTGGCCAAATTAACTGTCACGATTCTCAGCTGTGATGACCGGGGGAACAGCTTTAGCTTAGCAGCTAAATCCAGCCGTCTCACCTCGGCGGTGCGAATCCCCACAACCCCTCTTCGACCAGGCAGCTCTGGCCTCTTCGGACATGAAGTTGCGGGTACGATTCCGGGATCACGAAAGCGGGTGGCAGCGCTGCACTGCCATATTTTTACTGTGGTCCATCTGCCAGACGAATAGACCCCCCACACGGCTCTAAATTAAACGGGTAACGAGCCACAGCAGTGTACAGGCTTTGCAGACGCCATCTTCTGTACTGGCGTCATTTCCCTTTTGGGCGGAACTGTAGGGCGTTGTGCGGTGCAACAAAGATTGTCTATGGAAAAAGATGTATCATTACAGTCTGATGAAAGAAAATCTAACAATTATGACCTAATCATGATGGTTAACAGTTTGGAATATAATTCCCTACCATATTATTTCACAATTGGTGGATTGGATTTTTTTCTCCTCTGTAATCACAACGTTGAAAATGTCCCTGACAAGTTATTTGCTTTTAATCCCCAGGCCTTCTTGTCATGTTCACCCGTGTACAAGCCTCACTGGTACTTAATTAGGAAAAATAAGGATATTCTTCATAAGCACAGGTTTTTATTTTTTTTTAACTCCTGGATCAACTATTTGAATCTGCGTTTTTTTTTTTTTGTTTTTTCTTTTGTTTGTTTGTTTGTTTGTTTTAGTTTTTTTTTTTTTTTTTTTTTTTTTTTTTTTTTTATAATGAATTTATAAAACAATATGACCTCACAATTACTCCTAGTGAATATGCAAAAGTATTTTGGAGCCTTTTCTCCAGCCATGTGTTTTCAACCAGTGACCTTGGCTTGTTTATAATAGTTTCCCTGTACTTTCTCCAATACAATCTACTGTGAGCAAAATATAGTACAATGGACAGTAGAAACAATAAATAATTTGGCGCTCTTTTTGTTTTGTTTTTTTGACAAAATAGATTATCACAGTTAAAATGAAAATTTCACTAATTCACTAATCAGAATTAGCCAGTTAAACATGTTTGTCATTGTATAATAAATTACGTGAAATACCAACACAGACTACTTTTGATCTGCTGACTCCACCTAGCTGACAGTAAAAGATGGAAAAAAGTAAAAAGTTGACTGTTTTG
Source organism: Melanotaenia boesemani (assembly GCF_017639745.1). Lineage (NCBI taxonomy): Eukaryota > Metazoa > Chordata > Actinopteri > Atheriniformes > Melanotaeniidae > Melanotaenia > Melanotaenia boesemani. The sequence continues at coordinate 2,212,716 of NC_055699.1, read as the reverse complement.
TACCACAACAGATAAATATATACTTGTGATATTTTTTTAAGAGGTACAAAAATTCAAATTTAATACAGACTGATTTAAAACCTGAATAAAAAGCTGAATAAAGAGAAGAATGACAAATTGTAACAACTCAAAGTAATTGCAAAGACAAAATAAACTCAATGATTACGAAGAGAGCTATACAATCTTATTTTTATTAAAAAGAACCACAAAACACTCCAACATTCATATGGGCTCAAATTTACCACATACTGACTAATATTTAAAATCAAAAACACTCTAAACAACCACAGAGACTCAATATCTCAATTAGTAGAACTGAATTAGCCATGGTCACTTACGAAAGAAATAAATATTAAATTAATTATTATTATGAATTATTCAATTAGAATAGCAATCGCATATGTTCTAGTCTCCTCCAACAAAATGAACTGCCTTGTCTTACCTTACAACAGTCAAAACTACAGCTATGTAATTTCAGTTTACTTAGTATTTGATGAATATTATTATCAAATGCATTATTTAGATACACGTTAACAGCAAACCAAATTAGCTAACTTTTCCAGAGTATAAAGAACGTTTTTTCCAAAAATTTCCCCCCAAACTTTTATAAAGAACTACAAACCACATAAAGGACTACAAACATCCCTTGTATGACGTCACTCTACAACGACGGACCTCACACGTGAACAAAAAATATTTGTTTGATTTTTCAGAACATCAAAATTGATCGAAAAATGTAACCCATTAAGTAATAAACAGTTATGTAAAGCCTGTAAAATGCAGCAGTTTAAAAAAATTATTCTTTCCCGTGGTTCTAAATTGCATCAGCCGTTGACAAAGGACCCCGTCGCTTCTTCTTGGAGGAATTGCGCAAGCTAAGAAACTAAGTTTGTTATTTGTAACTTACAAAAACTTAATGTAATTTAAAAGTTTAAAAGCTATCAAATATTACATTTATTGTTATCAAAAATCTAATTTAATTGATCAGAAAATGAGTTTACGTGATTAAAAATAAGGGTTTCGCCAGTTATTCAGGCATTCGCCGGAGCCGCCTTTTTGATTCCCTTTTCATTCAAGATGGCGGGCGACGAGTCTGGCACAACGCTTGGTCAGCCTCACTTGGCCAAACAAGACCTTAGTACTCTCGTAAGTGTCTTTTAACTAAGGTTCTTTCTATGTGATTTTATATAGGCAGTCATCGACCTTTCATTTCGCTAAAACCGTATAAGAAAATATGGAATATTAACGTGAACAGTCGCGGGTGCTTCTCGCCTCTACCCGGCACATGACTGTAGGCCGGTTCGGTGGGGCGGAGAGCTAACAAACCCGCTCCAGTTTTACCAGGAAGAATTAGACTCTAAACCTTTCCTACAGTAATGAGAAATGTTAGTGTTTTAGTTTTTAGTACGTTTTACTTATAAATACACATTTATGGGTATCTGGGCGTGAGCAGTCGCATCCTTTCTTGAAAATAGCGTTCTGACAGATCAGTTGGGTTGGTGGTGGTGATATGGTTTTAATAAAGTAGCTTTTTATGATGACATCCGTCTTGTAAAATAAAAATATCACACAAAGATTTTAAATAATTGATGAAAAAAAATCTTTCATCATTAGTACAAGAGTGCGTTGGGTGTTATGTTTAAATCCTTTTATAACCATTTGAAACCATTAAATAATATATAAATAGTAATTAATTCAAATAACCTACACTAACTTGAACATAGTTTGCATGTTAATGAAATAGAAAGCCTTGGTAGAGTTGGCTTTAATGGAAGAATGTGAAACAATGGAAGCTTCATTTATATTGAATTTGCCTTTAAGCTTTAACATCATGAATAAATATACAATACAACCAGAGAAAATTGAGATTCAACACTTATTTTAGATACGCTCTCCGAGTTTTTGGCATTTGTAATCAAATGCATTCGCTTAAATCAAATTACTGTTCTTAAAGTTTGCATGATAATACAAAAGATCAAATATTTAACACTGTCGACACGTTTCTTGTTGCTAAAATTACGTTCACAGCCTAAACAACGTTGACATCCTACAGTAGTCTAGACACTACTAGGGTCACAGAAATATGTCAAAATATTAGAATGGTAAATACAAGCTCAGTATGAAGTGGTGAAGCAAACTTGAGTGTATTAACTGAAGTTGGAAAACAAGGCAGATTTATCATGAAAAAGTACTGAATTGGAGTCATTTCTGAACCACTACAGTTTCATATTGTTTCAAAGTCTAGACACAAATACAGTATAACACCCATAAACACAGAAACAAGTAATAATTGTAGAGTTTGAGAGGAGTGAACTGAACTAAAACGCTTCATTCAGCTTGTCTTGTGCCATGGAGGCACATAGAGGAATCATGAAAACTAAGTGGTGAGACCAATAAAACTGTTTTAGAGAAGACACAAAAGCTCCCACAGCCCATAAATATATGTAATATTAACTGATTTTTAGTGAGTGGAGTGGGAGTACACTTCCAGTTGCAGTTTGACCAGTGTGTTACAGAGGGAGTAATCTCATAATTTGTTGGAAATACAGAAGCTGAAATAGTCTTTTCACTCCTGGTCGAAAGTTATTGGGGAAGAGTTTGCCTGCGTTCACACGCTGCCCTTCTTTGTCCCTATTCACCGCCAGGATTAAGCATAGGGAGGGGGCTTGCTTGCTGTGAATCCCCATCATGTCTGCTGCTGTACGTTTAGTCTGATGTGAGTTTGTTCTCTGCAGGATGTGTCAACCTTGACGCCTCTTTCTCCTGAGATCATCAGCAGACAGGCTACCATCAATATCGGTATGAAACACAGGCAACGCTCAATCAAGTTTGGTGTTTCTGTTCACGCTGACTAAAGGTCTTTTTGACTTGAGTCGTCCTCTTTCTTTTCAGGCACCATCGGCCATGTGGCCCATGGAAAGTCCACAGTAGTTAAGGCCATTTCTGGAGTTCACACTGTCCGGTTTAAGAATGAGCTGGAGAGGAATATCACCATCAAGCTAGGATATGCTAACGCTAAGGTGAGTTAAGCTGCTTCTGTCTTTCTTTGGTCTTTTTCATTGATTTTATATGATCAGTGTATGCATAAATAATGATGGCAGAACATTTATTTGTTAAATATTAATGAAAGATATTCCTTATTTTTATGATATTGTATTTTGAATATTTTAGATGGTGTTTACACAGATCTTAGACCATTCACAACAAAAAGTTCAAACACAAACTGAGATCCAAGACAATAAATAAATGCTTGATTATGATCAAATACTAAGTTATATTAGTTAAATAAGCAGACATTTTATGTCAAGGTAAATGCCAGCAGTGCTCACCGCTTTATAAACTATTTTTTGTTTAACCTTTATTAGACCAGGCAGATGCTTGAGATCCATTTATCTCTTTTACGAGCATGGGCTGGCCAACATGGCAGCAGTAACACAAACGAGAGGGGGTTACACAGTACAGTACATTAAACAATACCTAACCATATTAAAACACAAAACAAAAGACAGCATGTGATGCATCAAAGCACCTGCACAATCTCCCATTAATGTGTGAGAGTTTTAAACTGAGGGAGACTAACGAGGGACTGAAGCTTGATTGTTCTCTTGAATTCATTTTCAAGTAAAGAGAGCAGAGGACATGAATGCCCTCATCCCAAATTTAGTGCAGGTTCTGGGCACTGAGGCAGACAGACCGACCTGGGATCGCAGATTGTGCGTTGAGTTGTATTTAAATGCAAGATAAAATCAGAGGTATGGAGGGCGTAGTCCGATACTAATGTACCAGTAGCGATGTACCAAGAAGCCTGCGAGCATACAGGGACAGCCAGCCAACGTACAGCGATGTTTGTGATTTATCTCCAGTAAATCTCAAAGCAGCATGGGACACAGTATTCAGCGCTTGCAATGCAGTTGCAGTAGTCTTCATCTTCATCTTCATAGTCAAACATTGGCAAAAAAAGTTGCTACATGATGATTGTGTCTGAAATTAAAGTCCAGTCTTACTTTTAGCTTCTTGACCCGATTGTCACTGTTAGGTCTAAAAAACAACCCCAGGTATTTAATAGTAGACACAATCTCAAACTAGAGATTATCATGTGATTTTAGCACCAACTCAGTAACTTTGACCTGATTATATCCCCAAAATAAATTAGTTTTTAAGATAATTTACGCCACCTTTGAGGTGAAATCTAGTTGATTGGAATTTATATAAAAACATGTTGGAGCATCACATATAGATCCAGATCAAAGCTTAATGTGACATTTTAGAATTAGAAATTAAGAAAAACAGCATCTAAAGGTTCAGTAAACTTCAGCTCTTTTCATTTTTTGTTTCTTCTTTATGAGAGTCAACTTTGCTCTATCGAGGGTAGTTTGATATCAATAAGCAGCAGCTGTAACGTGACTGTAGATAAACATAGGATACACACTTGGAGAGAGCAGTACTCAACTGTATCTTCATCTGTGTCTGGTACAGCGGTTTCATGTACAGCACTTTGTTTCAACTGTGGTTGTTTTAACGGGCTTTATAAATAAAGTTGAGTTGAGCTTTAAAAAAGAAAAATAAAACCTGTTCTGTCCGTTCAGCTTTAGATCAGCTGCCTCCAACGAGTGGGTTAAGGGTGTTTTTCAGTAATGTTTCCCTATCAAGCGACTACAGTGACCCTACTCTCACGAGACTTAATGCTCGGCGAGATCTTATCATGTATTCACATTTTGTAATGTTGCTGTGTCACTTGTGAAAATCAGCTTCTCTTACGGAGAAATGCCGTGTTTTTTTGTTTTTTTTCCATCCACCATTGGATTACAACCAGCTGTAAATTTAGCAGCTTGTTAAAGCTCATATTAGCAGCTAACGCTACGACCGCAGGCTCCACCATGTTTAACACACATGGAATGTTTTGAAAATAACAGGAAGTGACGTCACCACGCATGTACGTACTCTGGCAAAAATCTGATACTGGACTGGTAAATATGGACATCAATCTTACATATATCGTATGCCAGATGTGCATGTACATGCGTTATATCAGATACTTAGAGTAATCTGATTACTCCCAGGTATCTGATTTTGATGCCCATGTAAACAAGCTCAGTGTTTTGAATTAATAGTTATGAGAATGTCTTTAATATTCAAGAGAAACTGGTGTTACATAAATATTTGAATGAATCAATATCAGATCTGACTGAATCGACTCGGGCTGTTGTGAATCGAGTCGATTGCGTCTGTAATGTGCATCTTAAACGCACTGACAGATTTAAAAGAGCTGATTCCTGAAAACACCAGGGCCGGGTTACACCACTAATTTCCTGAATCGACTCGATTCACAACAGCCGGAGTCGATTCAGGAAGTTAGTGGTGAAACCCGGCCCTGGTGTTTTCAGGAATCAGCTCTTTTAAATCTGTCAGTGCTTTTTTGATGGACATTACAGATGCAAACAAATCAGTCGTCATCTTTGTTACCATCAGATGTACCACGAGTTCCTGCCCGAGCAGAATGTGTGTAAAATAAACATCAGTAATCTTTGAATAAAGCTTCAGTCTCATCATGTCGTTCTGATATTATTAAAGTTTTTTCTTCATTGTGCAACAGTTCATCAAACATTTATTTCACAACCTCAACAGCCTCAAATTGAACCTAGTTACACATTTCAAGTTTGCAGTGTCCTCTGTTTAGTACAAACTGTGACAGTTTTTATATAAAAATACAAGTTTTACTGAGTTCCATCATTTCTCCATCACCCGGTTCTGAGCGTAGTTTCCCTGCACAGCGAGGAGCTGACCCTCACCTCATGTGTTGTAGGTCTACAAGCTGGATGACCCCAGCTGTCCCAGGCCGGAGTGCTACCGGTCATGTGGCAGCAGCACTCCTGATGAGTTTCCCACAGACATCCCTGGCACCAAGGGCTATTTCAAACTGGTCAGGTAGGACTGGGAAGGAAAAGGGGCGCCGTCTTCAAAACACTGATTAGTTTAGAGTTTCAGTGACTGAAACTGTTTGACATTCTTTGTTTCTTTAATATTTTCTTTGTCATTTTTTGCCGTAGTGAGCTGAATATGTTCTTGTTTTGAACTGTGTGTCAGATGTTAGTTATCAATACGTTTTTAATTAATTTGTTTTCTCTAATAAATCATTTCTTTTCCTTTCTGCCAGACACGTGTCTTTTGTGGACTGTCCTGGTCACGACATTTTGATGGCAACGATGTTGAACGGAGCGGCAGTCATGGACGCAGCTCTCCTGCTTATTGGTAATTCTCTCAGTTGACTGATTCGTGCTTGTGTGAGAAATTGAGATTTCACTGTTATCTATCCCAATAAATGATTCCATTTCATTTCCACCTGCTGCTTATCTCACCAGTGTGTCCACTGGTATTCTTTGGTTGTGCCAAGTTGGAGGATTTTTGAGAACTGAAGTGTTGATGCTCAAAATGAAGTAAATGACAACAAATAAAAGTTCTTGCTCTTCAGTCTTATTTATACTCCTGAGTCAGTGAACTGTGTTAGTAGTCGGATGATAACTGTAATGTGGAGTCAGTTTGTAAAGATCAAAAAGATATAAAGTTATCAGTGTTAAAGAGCCTATTTGCCTATTTGTCTCTGATACTACACTGTATTGCATAAATAAACTCAAGTATGCAGGTTAACCCAACAACACTGCTGTTGCCGTATCTGAGGTGTGAAACCAAACACCGTGTCACAGCCCTGCTGAACAAAGAGCCAGAAGCTGTCTTTAATCTCGCTTTATAAATGGTTCTCGTTTTCAGCGGGGAATGAGTCGTGTCCTCAGCCTCAGACGTCGGAGCATCTGGCTGCCATAGAGATCATGAAGCTGAAACACATCCTCATCCTCCAGAACAAGATCGACCTGGTGAAAGAGAGCCAGGCCAAAGAGCAGCACGAGCAGATCCTTGCCTTCGTGCAGGGTGAGTCGCCATGAACTTGACCTCGAGAAAGGCTGGCTCATCAGCCAGAACAAGAAGAAACTGGTTATTTCCATCTGAGAACATCTCACCTGTATGTCTGTGTGTAACACTGTTTTATTTGCTTCTTGACTGTAATGTTTCTTCTGCAGGCACTGTGGCCGAGGGCGCCCCCATCATTCCCATTTCAGCTCAGCTGAAGTACAACATTGAGGTGGTTTGTGAGTACATCGTCAAAAAGATCCCAGTACCCCTGAGAGACTTCACCTCTGAGCCCAGACTTATCGGTAAGAACAAGCACACATTCCCGTTTTGTTTTAGTTGTTTTTCAGATTCGATAAAGGTTGTCTTTTTTGGAACATCATGTGTTCTCTGTGTTTCAGTTATCAGGTCTTTCGATGTGAACAAGCCTGGCTGTGAGGTTGATGACCTGAAAGGAGGAGTGGCTGGAGGAAGTATCTTGAAGGGTGTGCTCAAGGTGAGGGCTGCTCATTTTGCTAAAATCTGCTCACTATGGGGCAGCTGGAAGTGCAGCCGCCTCACATACAGCGTGGGGTCCTTTATCAACCCCCCCCCCCCCAACACACAAAAGCCAAAAAAGCTTAAAGTCTCACTATGATCAACATGTCACATGTGGTCCTCCTCTTCTTTGTGACCTCCAGGTGGGTCAGGAGCTTGAGGTGCGGCCGGGCATCGTCTCCAAAGACCATGAAGGAAAGCTGATGTGCAAGCCCATCTTCTCCAAGATCGTTTCTCTGTTTGCGGAGCACAACGATCTGCAGTACGCTGCACCTGGAGGCCTCATTGGTGAGAGATGCTCTGTTCTTTTTTTGCTCTTTTTCCTCGTTTTTAGTGTAAAGGAAACTTTGTGTTCAGAAGTTTCGATCTCTTACCTGCCGAATCAGCTGCTCTGACCATGTTCCCTTTCACTGGTGAGAATTTTAGCTGTTGCTTCAGTGACCAGTGATTGCAATCATTCAGATTTAACTATCAGAAATCTCCCTACAGATCTAAGAGTTCAAATAGATGTTAAGAACTCGGCTAGTAGTAAAAGGCTTCAAACTTAAAGGTACAATCTTAAATATAAATTAAAATAAAACCCTGTAAATAATTTTGTCTTGCAGGTGTGGGCACTAAAATCGACCCAACACTGTGCCGAGCAGATCGTATGGTCGGACAGGTGCTGGGTGCTGTCGGAGCGCTGCCAGAGATCTTCACAGAGCTTGAGATTTCTTATTTCCTGCTTCGAAGGCTGCTAGGAGTACGCACAGAGGGAGACAAGAAGGCTGCCAAGGTGAGCCCTGAGTCAGTCGTAGCCCAAATTCCCTCGAGAGTAATGGCGGGTGTAGTCATGATGAACTGTAAACGTGAAATGTAAACGTTTGTTTTTTCTGTTCTTCAGGTCCAGAAGCTGTCTAAGAATGAGGTGCTGATGGTGAACATCGGCTCGCTGTCAACAGGCGGCCGTGTGAGCGCCGTCAAGGCTGATTTGGCTAAGATCGTCCTCACCAACCCTGTGTGTACAGAGGTCGGAGAGAAGATCGCTCTGAGTCGACGTGTGGAGAAACATTGGCGGTAAGAACAAAGCCAGAGGCGGTTTCCAGGTTATTAACCAGATGTCCAGATTTTCCAGTCTGACACAGCAGCAGCAGGTCCATTTTTTTTTCATGTGGTTTGTTTTTGGTTCAGTTGCTGCTGCTCAGTGAGGTTTCCTAAAGCCAGATCTGACCTTGTAAAGTAGAACTCCAGCTGTGTAGACAGACATGGTTCCATGGTAATCAGCACAGATGCCCCCTCACCACCAGTAATTAAGCGGTAAATGTTTGTAGTGTTGTGGAAATGTCTGCTGACATTTCATTTTGACCTCCATCATAAAACACTACAATCGGCGCAGATTTTCCACAGTATTTTGAAGGCTTGTCTCCTCGATGGTTGCAGACGGTTATTTGGTTGCAGCGAAGGTGGAGGCGGGTTTGAAGTGCACAGGGTTGAGTTTTAAACAGAAGAAATGAGTAGAATAAGATTTTTCTCATTTACTTTGAATGATGCTAGTGTTGTATCACAGTTCAGCAGCATCCCATCAGGATGTGTAAACACTTTAATCTTCTTCTTCTTAGTCTGATCGGTTGGGGACAGATCAGGAGAGGCGTGACCATCACACCCACAGTGGACGACGACTGAGACCAAACCAGAACATCAGGCAGACGACACAACCATCCAGCTCCTCAAGGGTTTTTTTTTTTGTTGTTGTTTTGTTTTTTTTTTTCCCACATAGGTGGGAGGCAGGAAGAGAGACGAGGACATTTCACTAGTTTAAAGACTTCTTTTCCCTCTTCTTTTTATTTGCAAAAACACAGGTTGAATTTTCTTGATCTGCCTCCTGCTCGAGTTTAAAGGAAAGTCAAGGAGAAGAGGTGCTTTAGACTGTCATTAACAACCCTTTTAAACACCGGGAATTCATACAGTACTAAAGCAAACCTAATAAAATTAATTTGAAAGGAGCTTCTTTGTCTTGTCTTATTGTTAAAGCTCAATTTGCTGCCATCTGGAGACCGAAGACTTCAAGTCAAAGTAGTTTTAAAACTTTGATCGTAAGCAGTCCTGTCTCTGAAGCAAAATACTGAGTTAATTATAATTTAAATTAGTCAAATTTAAGTCAATTATTTAACTGATAGTAAATTGTTAATTTCACCTGAAACATGAATCTGTCCTGGTTTGCTTTTTTAATTCATTTGTATAATTTTGATAAAATAACGACACAATGAGAAATAAAACTACTTTGCTTACGGGCTTTTTTTAATAAACCAAACAAAAGATAAAAAAAAATTAAAAATACAAAAGTAAAAATGAAATAGATTTTTCAGATAATGTAAATAAGCAAAAACACGTGTATGTATGTGCGTGTGTGTGTATATATATATATAGTTCTTTTAACTATTTACCAATCTGTACACATTTTTTCGTGACAATCGAATTTGTTTTTGTTTTTTTTCGGCGTTTACTCAAGAAGCCGGAAGTATATCGTTACCATGGAAACATGTTGGTTTTGTCAGAATAAAATATGGCTTTAAATGGTGTTAAACGGTAACACTAAACGAGTAGTTTCCAAATGAAATATTCCAATACGCAAACAAATAAAGAACAGCCTCACCTTTTTGGCCCACAACAGTTAAAAAAATGAAGCAAACGAAAGGCTTACAGAATTTATAAAAAGATGTACAAAGTCACACTGTTAGACTAAAAAGTAGTACGTGAATGCATCATTTTAAAAGCAGGAAGTATAAATAAGACGTTGAGTTCTTCTGATCGTTCTCAGGACACAAACGTAGCAGCAAAATCAATGTTTGTCTTTTAATGGCTATAAAGACCAAAGTGGTGCCAGAGCAACTCGACTATCGTTTACATATTTATTTTGTGTTCTCCAACTTCCGGGTTTAGCCACCTGACGAGCACGAGACGTGCAGGTGAATAACTACCGAGGGAAAAGGCGTTTTAGAGAAAACTCGGTTTAGATACCGGCTCCTTTCTGTCTCATATCCAGAGTAAACTGCAGAGAGTTGCGTTCAGGTGGTGTGGTCTTCTGTAGCTTTTATTTCCATTTTGTAATGCTAAAACAAACCGAGAACAAGTCACCTCCACAACCGGGATTTTAAAAACACCAAGTTTATTTTTCTGTTGTACTTCGACTCCAAACTGAGATGGAGTCTGCAGGTAAGACGACTTGTGTTGTCAGCTGTATAAACCAGCGTTTGCATACTGATATTTTACTACAACCAGATATTGTTTTTGTCCTGGACATTTATAATCATTTTTCCTGCCCCGCTGCCTTTGAATCTGTTCAAGCAAAATAAAAAGTAAAGTTTGTTTTGATGGTTTAATACTAACATATGTACCCAAACCACGACATTCAGGGCTCCTGCAATTCCTTAAAGATTATCAGACTGTTTTTGATTACTCTGATTAAAATCTGAATATCTTACTCCTCTTGTAAAAATATGTAAGCCATCTTAAACACGGTCTAGTCAGAATGGAGTGTTTTCATTGAGGCCAAATTTAACAGTAAAAAGTGCAATAAGTTGTAGTTTATTTGATATAGTATTTTGAAATGCTGAAGTAATTACTAATGTATATGCTAACAGACAGTAATTAGAACCAAATTCAGATCATCCTTTCTGTATTTTATAATTGTCATATGTCTGGTCAGAGGGTCAGCGGGGGCGGGATGGCAGCCAGAGACGTTCCCCTCTGGATGTCATCATGAGTCAGATCCGCAGGAAACGCTCGTTCTCAGACAGAAAGCCGCTGGGACGCTTCCTGTCCTGGACCTCAGACCGGACAGGGATCCCAGAGGATGGAGAGTCCGAGGGCAGAGGGGACAGAGGACAGAGCCAAGGTGAGGAGGCAAGATGGTGAACTCACTTCATTTTTTTATTCTCTTACACAACACAGTCAACTTTGCAGGGTTTTTCTCTGATGGGAGGTGACTTCCTAAGCTTCTTAAAGATAAAGTGTTAACTTGGCATTAGTCATATCAATCTGACTTATAAAAACTGACAATTTTTTAAAAGATTTTTTTGTTTTCTTCAGTGTTGTTGGAAGGATTGCATGGCTCAAGGAAGTCGGGATCTTTCAGTAAAAGCCGAGGCATGATGTGTCAACCATCTGCAAAAACACACGCAGACAGATATTAGATATTAGACATGAAATCAGACACATAACAACCAAAGAGAAGAAAAATGACTACAATAGTGGACTAAACATAAAAAACAAAATAACTGCAAACAGTTCCAAGATACCTGATATGACATGCAAAATTACTAGAGATTCAAAATAACACGACACAGAACAAAATGTAAAGAAATCAGATTAAAAGAGATTAAAAACCATCCTTACTGTCATTTACCTTTTATTACCCATGAGATGTAGCGTCACCGTTCTCACTCCTGTTACTATTTGTGTTTGTAATTTTAATATTACGTTAATGCAGAAACTTTTTTATATTGAGTTTGTTCCCTGCCTTCATTTTCCGTGCTGGGATTTGGCATCTGAAGAGGTTCTTAGGGTTCCCTATAGATCAACCTTTGGGAGAGTTAAAGCTACATCTCTGTTTTCTTTTACAAATAAATAAATAAATCACGTTTGCTCTAATGGTTCTTGTCATATTCCCTCATGTTCTTGCCTGATTTCAGGCTTGATCACTTGTCTGTCCCTTGTCTTACATCTCCCACATTTTATTATTGTTATTTTTGTTTTCTAAAAAAAAAAAGATAAAAAAAAAAATTAGAAAGACACAAGATTACCACTAAAAAAGAAAACACAAAACAGAAAAAATATTTAAAAGCCAAATGACTGCTGTTTGCAAAATTAAGGCACATCGTGACCATGTAGAAAAGCTCTAATAAACAATTGACTGGAACTGGGAACTGAAACGAGCACCTAAAGTAACAGAAACAACATCAGAAATACCATCAAACTAAACACCAACAACTCGACTCAAAGGGAAAATTACTGCTGGGATTCGAGCCTGGTTGCCTTTATTCTCATGGCACATTTTAAACAGAAGGTTATCTAAAGTGATTTCCAGTAAAAAACAAAGTTTGAAAAAAATTAATAATGTTTAATGACTAAAACATGAAAATCATGATGCAACAGAGTAAAAACAGGTCATAAATACTAAAACTTTAAATACAACAATTAAAATCTGAGCTGACGTTGATCATCATGTCATCATAAAAAGACGAACATCTGCAACAATAAATGAAACAAACTGGCATCACAATGTTTTTTCTTTGACTTTTACTGCAACCTGCACAGTTTTTATGGGTTGACAAGATTTTTGTTGAGACTGTGGATGAAGTGAGATATAATATGATTATTTCACTCTTATTTGCATGTATTTGGAGGACGTGACATGCCAGCCAGTGTTTTAAGGTTGAACCAGTTATCCATATAACAGCTGTCTTCCAGACATTTTATCAGTGTTGTGGTCCATTCGGTCAAAAAAAAAACACGAAGATCAAGGACGTGACTTTAGGAGGAGTAATATTGCTGTAATGTAATCTCAGACCAGTAGAGGTGTTTTGTACTGCTGATGCTGTGGAAATGATCTCAGAGAAGGTGACCCCTGGCCTCCACATGGTAAACATCAAGTGTGATATGTGCGTTTCAGGTGTTGGAGCAGCAGCAGAAAGCGAGCGCCACGTTGGCTGGGGACGGTTGTGTGTTTTCCTGCAGAAGCTGGGGAAAAAAGCCGACAGCAAGAGCCTCAATCTGGCTCATTGTGATCTGACGGCTACAGACCTGCTGGAGCTCGGTACAAACACATACATGTAATTCAGGTGTTGTTGGATCATATCACAGAGGATTTTTACCTTGAAATAATTCAGAATCTGATAACTAGTGACCATTTAAATATCAAACCTGCAGATAAGATAAAGGAAGGAGACATGATGTTGACCACTAATGCAGGCTTAAATAAATAAATGTCAGTTCAGTTCAACTCTGATTTTCTTGTCTTGCCTCTTAAGCATCGTTGCTCCAGTTCCTCCCCCAGCTGGAGGAGATGAACGTCTCCTGGAACGAGCTGATTGGTGGAAGTCTGACAGCACTCACCTCTCACCTCCCGCAGGTGGACGGGATCAGGATGCTGAAGCTCTGCAGCTGTAGGCTGAATGCTGATGATGTTGCAGCTTTGGGTGAGTCCTCAGCACAGCTTTTCATCTGTCTACTGTTGTTGGGTTGTTGTTGTTTTTTTAGGAGGACACAGTTAAAAGCACAACAAACCTATGTTCACACAAAAGCTGCAGGAGTTCATGTTCTAACTATGACAGGTTGTAGGTTTAAAGACGAAACCAGGACTCTGTGTGGTCACATCATCTGTTCTGTTTATTGTCTAGGTGAGGCTCTCAGCTGTGTCCCTCTTTTGGAGACACTTGATTTATCTTGGAACCATGGTGTTGGGGACGGTTCTTTGCAGGGCTTGCTGGGGAAACTTCACCCATCGCTAAGAGAGCTTTACCTGGTAGCTTGTCAGCTAACTCCAACAGATGCTACTGCACTAGGTACTGACTTAACAGGTTCCTACTTGATGTATAATGACAGTTTTATTACATCGCTGATTGACTTCTGTCTGTTTCTGTGATGTCTTCATCTCAGGGGGGATGGTGGCTGTTCTCCCCAGACTCGGTGTGCTGGACATCTCCCATAACCCTCAGCTCACACAGGAAGTGGAAACTGGTGGTTTCAGAGAGCTGGCCGCCTCCCTCTCTCACGCCACCTCCCTCACCGTGCTTCGGTTGCAGGCCTGTGGTCTGACAGCAGAGGGCCTCAATGCTCTCGGTAGGAGGTTTACAGAGGAAGATTTTTTTTGTCATTAAGAGAGTTAGGGTTAGTTTTCTTTCTTTCTTTTCTTTTTTTTTTTAACCCAGTTTAATCTAATCTGGTAAAGACAAGAAGATTTTTTTTACAAATTTGTCTTGATGTGTCATTGAAAGAGGCCATGCTGTATTTCTCGTCTGGGCGTGGAAGCTTATGAATGTGGCAGATAAACTGTTCTACATACTTAAAAGAATTTACTCTTTGTAGTTCGATTTATTGTGTGATCTTTTGTGAAATATCGTCAGTTTTATTTAGTTTCTTTGCTTGCAAATTGCATATTTTATTCATGTGTTTCATCCTGCGTATGATGAAGAACTTGTTGAGGATGCATGAGCAGAGAGATGACGTATGACGAAGAAGTCTGAGAACATCAGGAACTTTGAGATGCATGTGTTCTCTCCTCTGTGCTGTCCTGCAGGTGGCTCACTCCGCTGCCTCCCCTCCATACGAGAGTTGGACCTGTCATGTAACAAACGTCTGGCTGGAGGACTAAACTGTCTCACCTTTCACCTGGCTCACATCACACACCTGGAGATCCTCGACCTTCACCTCTGTTGTCTCACGCAGGCTGACCTAGAGGCACTGAGTGAGTCTGTGTATCTCAGGCTGAATTGAAATAGCAGGTTTTCGTAGCAGTCATGTGACGTTTAGTCTCCAGTTCAGGTGCTCCCGTCTCTGACGGCGTTGACGGAAGTCAATGTTTCGTCTAATAAGGAGGTGGGAGGCGTAGTCCATCCTCTGGTCTCTGCCCTCCCACTGACACAAATGAGGCGGATGCCACTCAACAGCTGCAGCCTCAGTGAGGAGTCCTTCACTGCTCTGGGTAAAACACACACACACACACACACTATGGTGATAAAGATCATTTTAAAAAGAAATTGTGTGTAAGCATTTAGTTTTAAAGGTCCCATATTATGCAAAATTCACTTTTTAATGGTTTTGGAACAGTCATACTGGTCCCCCCGCATGTGTAGGAGACCCGTAAGTGTGAAACTCTTTCAGGCGCTCTCTCTCCCCCCTGCTCCACCTCTAGGGAAGTAAGCGCTGAATTGAGCGAGTTTGAAAGCGTGTACGTTAAGACGTCATAAGGGACAATAACCACTCCCCACAGAGCGATGGACCCGCTTACCGGCTCTCAAAGCCCGCCCTCTAAAAATCACCTAGCGCCCAGTGTTTTTCCCTCTTCGGCAACCCTCGTTAGCGGACATGGCTAAGCGACAGAAGCACTGTTCTGTTTGTGGCTGCATAAATGAACACGAAAACGTTTTTTTTACTTCCATCCACTGAACCCACGAGGACTGAGTGGATTAATTTTATTTTTGGAGGAAATGTACCCGGAAAACTTCCAAAGGTTTTGCATGTCTGTGGCCAGCATTTCAAAGAGGACTGTTTCCACAACATGGGTGCATGGAAAGCAGGCTTCGCCAACCGTTTGAAGCTGAAGCCAGGTTCAATACCAACTGTCCGTGACACAGCTGGAGAGGTAAGAGCAGTACTGTTAGTCTTCTTGCTCGAACTTCTTCAGGAATGGGTTCCGGTGTTCCGGCGTTTGTTTATCCTTCACTACGCTGTAATCAGCGTCTAGTAACCGCTAAGGCCTAACCTGTCAATCACCTCATGACGGGCGATGCGATGGGCGGAGCCAACAGCTGAGCTGCTCCACCAGGGTTCCGCCCACCATAAACGGCACATTTCTGAAGCTGCTAAAAAGAGGGAGGTGAAGAGAAGCCGCTGCACTCAAACTGAGGGTCGATTTGTCCATACCATGGCGGAAATATTTCATTTAGATATTAATGAATGGTCTCAGATTGGGAATAAAGTGTATAATATGGGACCTTTAAAAGGCCATCGTGCATGTTGACTTTGTTTTAGTAAGTTCTATAACGTTTAATGTAAATACTAAAGACTGGAAGGTAGGGCTGCCTAATCTCAATTACGATCTGTGTTTTGAAATATCTTAAAATTGAAATGATCCGATTATTTACTCCATCGCAGTTTACTCTTGTGTTGTTTTCAGTTGGAAATCGATCCCAACTGGCATTGCAGCGCTCTGCTGCAGACTCCTCCCACAGCCCGCAGCGCTTTGCTGCAGACTCCTCCCACAGCCCGCAGCGCTCTGCTGCAGACTCCTCCCACAGCCCGCAGCGTTTTGCTGCAGACTCCTCCCACAGCCCGCAGCTCTCTGCTGCAGACTCCTCCCACAGCCTCCTCCCACAGCCAGCAGCGTTCTGCTGCAGACTCCTCCCACAGCCCGCAGCGCTCTGCTGCAGACTCCTCCCACAGCCCGCAGCGCTTTGCTGCAGACTCCTCCCACAGCCCGCAGCGCTCTGCTGCAGACTCCTCCCACAGCCCACACGGTCTGCTCCAGACTCCTCCCACAGCCCGCAGCGCTTTGCTCCAGACTCCTCCCACAGCCCGCAGCGTTTTGCTGCAGACTCCTCCCACAGTCCGCAGCGCTTTGCTGCAGACTCCTCCCACAGCGTTTTGCTGCAGACTCCTCCCACAGCCTGCAGTGCTTTGCTGAAGACTCCTCCCACAGCCCGCAGCGCTTTGCTGAAGACTCCTCCCACAGCCCGCAGCGCTTTGCTCCAGACTCCTCTCATAACAGGCCAAAGCGCTTTGCTCCAGACTCCTCCCACAGCCCGCAGCGCTTTGCTGAAGACTCCTCCCACAGCCCGCAGCGCTTTGCTGCAGACTCCTCCCACAGCCTGCAGCGCTTTGCTCCAGACTCCTCCCACAGCCCGCAGCGCTTTGCTGAAGACTCCTCCCACAGCCCGCAGCGCTTTGCTGCAGACTCCTCCCACAGCCCGCAGCGCTTTGCTGCAGACTCCTCCCACAGCCCGCAGCGCTTTGCTCCAGACTCCTCCCACAGCCCGCAGCGCTTTGCTCCAGACTCCTCCCACAGCCCTTGCTTCTATTACTAAATGACATCACCTTGTAGCTCATTTGCATAGTGCATGCTAAGTGGGTAGGTTCACCTCAAGAAGAGAAAATGATCTGTATTTGCTTAATGAGCTGAAAAATCAGAGCAGACCTGGAGGAGGTCTAAAAGAGACAGGAGCTAAAACAGAGCTTTCCCAACGTAAGGCGGAAATATAAACTGAGACATGTCTTTTATGAAGTAAATAAAGATTACTTGTTAACTTACTTGTTACTGTTGTTAACCAGTGGTTACAAGTAAAAGTAAAAATTTAGTCCAACGCTGCTGCTTCTCCTGCTGATCTTCTAGTATTATTTGTAAAAGCTTGAACGTAATCCATTTTAAACTTATTCCAGAACCATATTTCTGATTATGACACATTAAAAAATAAAGAAATAGAAACACAGTGACTTCATATGGACAAACAAGTAAAAATCCACACTAGTTTTCCAGAAATTAACTTACAAAAATCAAATTAAACTTAAATCTGTAATTTGTTTGATTGTTTGAGAGGAGGAGGAGGAGGACGAGGAGGAGGAGGCTCCAGATAAAAGCTGGAACATGTGACAAAAAGAAATGTATTTCTAAATATGACGAGCGTTCCCATGAAAATGAAGGTGCAGATAATATTTCTCTCTCTGTATGTGTGTGTGTGTGTGTGTGTGCGTGTGTGTCAGCTCTGGCAGTGCCGTACCTGCGCAGTGTGGATGTTTCCTGGTGTAAAGTGGTCGGCGGTCGCTTGGCGCTCCTGCTAGCGGCTCTCCAGCCATCCGTCGTCATGGAGCTCCGCCTCAGCAGCTGTGACCTCACTACTGATGATGTGAATCACCTTGGTAACGAACATACACATCAGTATCACGACATAATTAGTACTTAATGCTGTTGTTGTTTCATAATTCGTTTTAAGTAATTTCAAAATTATTTATGAGCAATAAAGGTAATTTATTACCTTTTAAACTTTAAGTTTCTACAATAACTCCATCATTTAATTTTCTTATTTAAAATAAAAAAATGTTTCAGATTGATTTGAAAGCAAATATTATAATTTTTAATGATTCAGATTCTAAAACACAAGCTTGATTTTTTTCTTTTTCTTGCTCTTAATTATTGCAAAAGAAGTAAGAAAATATTTATTTCAAGATCACTTTTAAAAACAAATGTTAAAAAATACCTTAACAGTACAAAGCAGCACAAATATAAAACATACAAGATATATGCCAATTAAATCTCAGCTGAAAAAGCTGTTGGTAAAATTCCTTACTAAATAAATTCTTTTTAAAGCTACAACAATTTGCGATTTAGGTTTGTATGGATTGTTTTGGAAAAAAAGGAAATAATTTATAAGAGATTACATTTCAGTACCTTTACTGAAATAAGAAAAATCAGAAGAAGTTACTGTGTGCAGGATTAATAAAAGCAAAGTCAGTAATATTTTTATCAGAATACTTAATCTCCATAAAACATTGTGTAGACACTGTTTGAAACAGGCAGTGGTACCAGCAGTGGTCAGAGCTCAGATATTATCATGTTTCTCTGCACAGCTGCAGTGTGCAGACGAGGCTGTCTGTCCTCTCTCCAAGTCCTGGACCTGTCCTACAACGGACCGGTGGGTGATGATGGCTGGTCGGCTCTGTTTGAGGCAGGAGGTCTGGGCTCGCTGGAGGATCTGGACCTCAGCCTGAGGCCTGCAACCTCTGCTCCCTGCACGGTCTGGTTGCCCGCCCTGCTCCGCGCCCTGCCTCGAATGCCAGCGCTGGCTCGGCTGGCCATGCAGCGGTGGACCGTCGGATCCCAGGAAAGACGGCAGCTGAACTACAGCTTGAAGAACAGAAGCATCCAGCTGGAGTGGGATCCAGATGTTTCAGACTTGACATGTAAGATGAAAAGCCAGGAAAAACCTGAGAAGAGTCAAGTTGAGGAGTAGAGACAAGAAATTCTGAGGACTGCACTGATTCAGTTTAGCTATGAGATTTCAAGAGTATTTTAGTTTCCTGCAAAAAATCATTTCTAGCTTTAAATTTTATGCGAAGTACAAGATGCTTCTTCTCATATATCAATTATTTTATGTCATAAAACAATCTGATTATTTGTAAATTTGTCTCAAATATCTACTTTTGACTGAATTTCCATTTGTCGTCTGCTCTTGTAGAGAGAGGTCAGATTATCTGGTTTAAAGAGATTTTCATTTTATTCTTATATTATTCCATCACAAGATAACTTTCAAGGTTGAAAAGTCTACAAAAAGGTAGAAGATAATTAAATATAATATTAATTTTTTCCTCAAGCCCATGACAATCCAGATATTCCCTTATCTTGAAAACACAATGACTGTGAAGCTGAGCTGTGGTACATTTTGGGGGCTAAATGCTAAGATACTAACAGTGATAATGCATATGATGAGAACACAGACCTAAAAAAGGCATGAGCATCCTAACTTTTACATATATTTTGTACCACTAAATATTTGTGTCACCATATATGAAGGTGTGAAATCAGTTTAAGTATAATCACTTGTACGTGTTAGGCAGTATTGATCAAACTACATGTGCAACATAATTCTGAAAGTGTAAAAAAATACAAGTCAAAGTACAAACCTTTAATCTGGCCTTTTACAGTGAATACTTTCAGGAAACGTAGTTTTGCTGCTGATGCATGGAGCTCCCATCCACTCTGAGTGGTTCAAGTTTAGATTTGTTTTGATTTGTACTTGCATTTTTTCCCCACACATTAAAAAGCACATGTCCAGCCTCCAGCCCTCAGCAACCCTGAATATTATCCGGTTTGTCTAACGAATGAATGTTGTAGCATGTTAACATGCTAATGGATGCTTATATAGGAGTACAAATAGTTGTGCTGGAATTGTGTTTTAGGTCAACGTGATCAGTAAAGTCCTCAGAGTGCTTAAAACAAAGAAAATCATAAGTTTGATAAGCCAGTAAACACTGCTGGGAAGAACAGCTACAGAGCAGCTGTTGTTTTAAGTGAGTAACAGGAACAGACAAACAATAGTTTATATGCTTAGTCCTCCGTTATGGATCACATCAGCAGCCATAACCTTGATTTTAAAGCTGAAATCAGGTGTGATCAAATGAACCTGATACTCATTTTGAGTTTTGTAAATCATCCTGATAATAATTGTGTTTAACTGGTCATTTTCTTTTTTTTCTCAAAAAAAAAAGACAGATTTTGGAGACAAACTAGATCATTAATATGAGAAAACCAGTTATTGTTCCCTCAAGATGAAAAAAATTACCTCATAATCTGAAGACAACAGCATTGTTTTTAGTTACTGACAGACTTACAAGACAATTGTTAGTTAATTTATACACCTTTAAATCTGTGCACAGCACTTTTAAATGTAATTATAATTAAGTCCATTAGCATTTTTTTCATTAAAAACATCACACTGGTTTATCTTAAACTTTTTGATGGTGTTTATTTTTATTTTTTCTTTCATGCATTTCTGTTGTGGAATGTGAGGAAACTTTGGCTTTGCTGCTCATGAGCAGAGCTGTTCAGGAACGACCTGCTGCTACTTGATGTGTAGAGGAAAGGTAGCTTCAGGGCTCAGAGCAACATCACTGGACATGTCTGCTGCAGATGGTCGAGTGGTGTCCAAGTCTGAGCATGTGTCTGACCTGGTACAGTCTGTACAGTTAATCTGTTTCCTCAAACTATGGAAGACTTCAGCGAGAAACACCTGACCGTCCACCTCGTATGCCCTGACATCTGTCTGCTCAGGCGGCAGGCGGCCGCTGGATATCAGGTCTCTGAAAGCCTGAAGAAAGTAACAGATGTAAATATGAACATGTGACAAAATTGAAAATCCAGTCCTCTGGAGTTGGTTTTACCTCGCAGGCCAGCTCCTCCGGGTGGTTTCCCCAAATGTAGATGTGTGTTAGAGTTTTGTTCTTTTTCATAGCTTGAGCCAAAGACAGCAGACCTTCTGACCTGATGTTGTTGCTTTTGACAGACAACCTGGGACAAAGAGACAGTGTATAAATGTCAGTGTAAACCACAGTGTATAACAACAAATTTGATTAATCCAAGGGACCATAAAAGCATTACATCTTTCACAGACACAGCAAAAATATTCTCCCGTTTGCTGCTTTCTTGTGAAAAACTGTATTCTATGAGATCTCCAGACCTCAAAATTTCTCTCTATTAGGTAGACAGTTTTTTCTCATCTTGTTATAAAAGTTCAGTTTCTGCTCTCCTTCTGACATCTTGTGGTAAAGATGGGCATAGAAATTACTTCCAGTGTCAAGTAGGGGTGTAACAATACACCGATCCGCATCCATACATCCATCATATGGTCAAACAGCCAATGACATCTATTCAAAGGTTGTTCAAAAATCGACAACCATTTTAGAAATGCGCTTTTATTTTGAAAATTGCTTTATTTTTTTTAAGTTCCCCCTGCGTGTTGTTTTCCGCTTAACCTCCAAGTGCAGGTATTATGGCAAGCAGCAAGAAAAGTCGCGAGCTGTGTGTAAGCAGTGTGTGTTGAGATTGGCCCCGCCCACTGAAACTCCTCTTCATCATAGATACTTGCAAGTAGCTCATCTTCCTAAGCTTCTTATCCTCAGACAGTTGCATTCCTTATTCGACCCAAATACTAATGACTTCTGCCCTCTGACTTATTCTTGTCATGTCAGCGTAGTGTGACCTACATTAAATGTTTCTGTCACTGACCTTTGACCTTTTTACACTCTGTACCATGAGGTCCAACATTAAGTAAAAAAGTTTCCTCCTCTTCAAAACTAAGAAGAAAAAGCATACTTTATTCCCTGCACACCTCTAAAAAGATCAGATGCTTCATCCTCACTTCTAACAGCCTTAATAATAAGAGAAAAATTGGTTTCCAGTCTTTACAAGTACTTACTTTTTCCTCTGGATACCTGTCAAAATAAGTGACAAGCTGGACTTAAAAGTGAGAAAAAGAATGTGTTCTTGTTACTGTGACCTAAAACTCCTTTAAAATTATGTTATTTTAAAACATATTTATATAAACTTAATATATTTTCTTCCTTTATGTCTTAAGACCTTTAATATCTGCAGGTCTTAAAGTTCCTAAAGTACAAATGAAGATAAAGTCCCAGTTCCCAACTTCTGTCCAGAGTGAAGTAATGGAGGGTCTAATGGAGATGCAGGTTTCAAGGATTTTAAGGTTACTGTTTTTTTTTCTTTATTTTTTTTCAGTCAAAATCATATTTGCTCAAATGTTTTGATCAAACAGAAAAGTTGCACGAATGATAAATAAGAATATTGAACTCACTCTTTCAAGACGCAGCCTGACCAGGTGATGGCTTTGCTTAGATACGTAGCACCTTCATCCTCAATCCGATTGAAAGACAGATTTATGATCTCCAGGGTCATGTTTTGTGTCAGCACCTTAGCAAGATGGCATGCACCATCACGGGACACACGATTGCTGCAGAGATCCAAGTAAACCTGAACTGAACTAAGTAAAATAGTGCTATTAGGTTTGTAGACTTTTTGAGTTGTATTTGTTCATACCAGTGCAGGTCCAGGTAGCGCAGGTGGTGGTTCAGCCTCAGGCCTTCACTCAGCCTCTCCATCCCAGTGTCAGTCAACCCAGTCTTCCCCAGGTGGAGCTCCACCAGGCTGCAGTTCACTGCCAGCATCTCAGAAAAGTGCACCACCCATTCCTCCTGATTTAACAGTCAGATTTAACTCACACAGCGTGCTCCAAAAGAACAACACAACCTTTTCCCAACATGAGGAACAGACTTTAAAATGACGTGTTTCTACCTGGTGGCTGAAGAGAAGCGGTCGGCTGATATCCACAGAACGAAGAGCCGTGTTGTTTTTCAACATGATGCTGAGAGCTATCACACTCTGAGTGGCCTGCAGGGTCAGAGAAAAGCTCAGAGAAACTGCAAGGCTGGAAACAGTACAGCTGTTCCCACAAACAGCCTTCCACCTTTTCAGTTTGGTCAGCTAGAGCACACACTTAGTATGCATGTGTTTACCAGGTCGCACTCAGACAGCTCCAGTTCCTGAAGTGTGTTGTTCACCTGCAGCATGCTGACCAGGTACATAGCTCCGCTGTTTCCAATCTTATTACCTGATAGCTTTAGAGAGAGCAGCCTGCTGTTACACTGCAGAGAGGGAAAGAGAGAGAGAGAGAGCATAATTTTTATATGTTTAAAGTCCCCTCTGCAACAATAAACTTTATTTCCTTATTAAAACAAAGTGCCTGAAAGCACATCTGATTAGAAAGAAAGAACTATTTTCTTCAGTTCAAGCTGTTACCCAATGAGCAGCCATGTTTTACATGATAACCAGTGTAAACAGAAGGACACCAACTTGTAGAAGATTGTTTGGTTGTTTGTGAAACAAACCTGCAGGCTGCTGGCAAGGACTTCTGCTCCTTTCATCTGAATATCATTAAACATCAAGTTCAAAACACGCAGAGTTGAATTCTCCGGCTGCTTGAAAACACATTAAGAAAATGTGAAATGGAAAAGTTATAAAAGTCACAAAGTTGTTTGCTTTTATTTCATGTTTGTGAAATCCATATGAAATACTCCATATAGTGATGATAAAGCTTAGCTTGAGCAATAACCTTTTTTATCATCTACAGCAGGACTACTCACTTCGGTCCTACGAGGGCCTCGGTCCTACGAGGGCCACAGTCCTGCCGGTTGTCAATGTTTCCCTGCTCCAACACACCTGACTCAAATTAATGAGTCATTGTGCAGAACTTCATAGGCTGTTGGATCCATTTAATGTGAGTTGTGTGTTGGAGCAGGGAAACATTGACAACCAGCAGGACTGCTGCCCCCGTAGGACTGAATTCAGTAGTCCTGATCTATACGAAATTTATTAATATCCACCTACCTGTAAAAGGTCAGCAAGATGT
Organism: Melanotaenia boesemani; assembly: GCF_017639745.1. NCBI lineage: Eukaryota > Metazoa > Chordata > Actinopteri > Atheriniformes > Melanotaeniidae > Melanotaenia > Melanotaenia boesemani. Next base: position 2,188,609 of record NC_055699.1, on the reverse strand, counting down.
CCAGCCCCTTCATCGCTTATGTTGTTGTATCTCATATCAAGATCTATTTATAGATAAAAATGAAATAAAACAAATGAAAAATATGTGATGTTGGCTGAATGGGATGGCTTACCTGTCACATGCCCACTGTTTTGCAAACATTTTGAAAGGGCAAGGACGTCTGGATCCCCAAGTCTCTGAATGTTTTTCAGTCTGTTTCCTGTCAGATTTAAGGTCAAATTCCTGCCACACAAACAGCAGGAGAATGGATTTAATTTTGTTTTACACAGTGAGCGTAACAGAAACCACTGGCTTTTCTGAAAATAAATTTGACATTTCTGCTGAAGTGAAACGTTCTTTGTTCTGTACTGAATATATGAATAATGGCTCCAGTTGCACTACATTTATGACTTCATTTATTCAACTTTATTTACATTTTTGATTACTTTACAAAAAGATGTACACTACCGTTCAAAAGTTTGGGGTCACTTCCCTATTGAATCCCATGGCAAAGTGACCCCAAACTTTTGAACGGTAGTGTATAAATAAATACATAAAACTCTTTTGCAGGGTTGAGAAAATATGTTTTTGTTTACTTTTTTATAGGAATAAATAGAAAGGACCCGGATGTAAAATTCGCTCTGGAAGCTAATCTGCGCGAGATTTCGCTAAAATCTTAGCTTTAACTTATTTAAGTTCTCACTCACTTATTTAAGACTCACCCTGTTATCGCTGTTTCTTCTAAAGCGTTTAAAATGTTCGAGTTCATTTTTATCCCTTGTGCTGAGCAGACGGCCTCGTAACATTGTGATGTACTTTTGTCGGCCATTATTACGGACGCAAGGCAGTTGCTAGGCAACGAGAGAGGACGACCACACCGGAGATAGATTTCCTACATTTTATAAACCTCATTTTAACAGTACATTAAATAAACTAAACATTAAGTTTCCTTCATACTGCAAGTAAGATCTGGTTAGATTTATTCTTCATAAAGTTTTTGTTTTATGAAGAACCGATAATCCATTATTTTAGTATTATCATTGTATACTTTCTATATTTTTAATGTCAAGCTGACTTCTTTTACTTATCTTTTTAATTGCATAATTTGTTTTGTTTTTTTATTCTAAAACTGAATGCAAATATAATAATAAAAATCCCATTACAATGCTGAAACAGAACTTAAAAATCAACATTTCCTCTATTGCCTAAACATTCTGTAAACGTGTAACGTCTTCTAATCTTGATATTTATATATTTCCACATAAAAAAAAAACAAAAAACACATTTTATTAATCTTTAAATCACTAACTTAAACCACAGCCTGTTTAAATCGCCATGGAAAAAACAGATTGTAGGGAAAAGATGGATAATGGCTTCAGAGCTAAAAAGCAATAACAATGAAAGCATGCCTTTAAAATGCAGCAGTCATACCCACGGCTATAAAGAAAGCAACCTAAAGAAAAAGTCTACACTTAATTTTCTACCCATTTTCCCAATGACTTCATTCTCTTACTCAGCAGATACAAATATAACAAAGTAAACAAATATAACGTCAGTATAACTGTATTGAAGCTGTGAAGCCATGCTGCCGTTTAGAAGAAAATAGGGATTTTTTTGTTTGTTTGTTTTCTAGTCCAGTATAATATATATATAAAAAAGGCAAATGCTGATTTTTTTGGTCCCTTTTTATCTTAAATTTTATTTTCCTGGTTTATTTTACACAATGATGGATTTGTATATGTAATCTTTTTGTCCATACAAGTAATGCAGATGTTTTATTCAATCTTTTTTCTTCTAAAAAGAAAGCACAAAAAAAAAAGCATGAAATGAAGTGATTCATGTTCAGCAGTTTTCAGACTCGAACACTAAAACATCAAATTTAAAAAATTATGGCCTCTAATAATTGACAGTTTGTCTATGATACATGTGGAACACTTAGTAAATGGTTAAGGAAAAACAACTTCATTGTGACTGTAATGCTCCAACTACAGTAAATATTAAAATAATGGAAGAGCTGTCACTTTCTCTACTGTTCCAACCAAACTGCTGGCATTTCCAGCTGGCTTTTATGTTTGTTTCTTTTTTGTAATGAGTCACCGTTACACTTTAAGATTAGACATTTCTAAATGTTGATCAGAGGGTACTTTACATTAGCCTGAATGTGAGAACTGACTTTATACAAACAAGCTGACTGCAGCACACAAGTTAAAAAACGAAGATCTTCCAGCAGCGCGACCTCTGGGCTCACTGCTGAGGGGCGCTGTTCTCTGCAGTGTCCACCGTCCTGATGATGACGATCTGCTCCAGGTCCTGGGCGGGGGAGTCCTGTGGCCGCAGCTGCTCCACCAGAGCATGGAGGGTGTCAGAGTTGATGGTCTGCTCCTGGTCAGTTTCGAAAGTCACCGGTTCGGTGGTGGAGAGAGGGTGATGGCTGGGCTCCGACTTGAAGTCCTGGATGCAAGTGGTGGTGGTGCCGTTGGAGGAGGCCGTGGATGGTGCTGTGGCTTTGGGATTGGGGGTGCCTGGTTCAGGGTTGGGAGGCTCACCTTCAGGGATGGTAACTAAACCTTTGGTTTCCTGGGAGAGTTTACTCTGGACAAAAGCTACAGGATGACTGGAAGCAAGGAGGACAACTGCAAAGAAACAGACAAAGAATGTCTCAAACATTTATTTATAGCAAGACATACACAAGTATCGTTTGCTGTTTTTCTTTGACCTTGTGTCAGAGGCATGCATCTGCACAGAGAAATAAAGGAAAGATGAGCAGATAACATCATCTCTGTGTTAGTTGAATGAGGTGTTACGTGGTAATGGTGTTAGCTGGTAATGAGGCTTAGGAGGAAGAACTATGAGGTGTTTGGTTCCATGTTTTCGTCTTTATATTTTCTCTAACATGAACTTCTATTCAACCTAACTTTATGGTTTTTTGTGTGTAAGAAATACTGAATAAATCAAAATGGAAATACTCTGCCTGTGTTCATTCTCAAAGTGAAAACTTACAGGAGCAGGTTTGAAAGGTTTAACTACATCTGACATACAAGTTAATGAAACTTGATCTGACTAATTCCCCTGTACTTGATGCAAAACCAACATTGTGCTTCTATTACATTAGTTAGCTGTGCAAATACTCAGGAACATTCACCAACCTGACAGATGTGCATATGTAACATTACCCTGCTTTTTTAACAGGATGAAAATACTTAAATAACAAAACAAAAAAAAACTAAATGTAACCTGGATATTCACTTCAGAGCAGACTTTAAGTTTGAGCCCTCAAACAAAACCTGCAGTCTGAAGTTGTCTAAAGGAAAACAATAATAAACGTGGAAAAAAAGGGGAGTGCTGTCCTACTTTCTGCACGACTCTGCACCAGGAACAAAGCAGCAACGGCGCCATGTTTAAATATAACATGGATTTTTTCATTGTTTAAGACCACACGCAAAGAAGAACGAACACAAACTGATGGATGGTCACCATTTTCCTCCTTTGTCCCTGTGTTGTTTTCTTCTTTGTTACAATTTAAGGAAGGTGTAACACCACTATGACATCACATTATTATGCAGCTGACGCATCGACTATTATCCGGCCAATTCGCCACCTACTTGGTTAGGAAACAGTTGGCTGTGGAAAAAGTATACATTGTTATAATATTAATAATAGTCGGTGTGGCTCAGTGGGTAGAGCGGTCGCCTTGTAGCCTGAGTGTTGCCGGTTCGATCCCCAGCCTGTCGAGTTCATGTGGAGGTGTCCCTGAGCAAGACACCGAACCCCAAAGTGCTTCTGATGGGTCGTGGTAAGCGCCTTGCATGGCAGCTTCCTCCATCAGTGTGTGAAAGGGTGAATGTGATGTATGATGTAAAGCTCTTTGGGTATAATTCCAGGTACAGTAGAGCGCTGTATAAATACGGACCATTTACCATTTATTATTATCTAAAACAATCTAAACAGTTATATGTCAAAGATTTTAAACTCCAGCAGTGCTAAAGTATTTTTTTCTTGTTTTTCTTGAACTAAAATGTGTAACAGAAAATAAATAACATGTTAAAATTGGTGAAGTTCTATCCCATCAGCTCACCAGCTCGGGCCCTCTCCTTGTGCTGCCGAACTTCGTCAGCATGAGCCTTCTCCTGGTGTTTGATCATATTCTTCACGCTGGCAAATCGGTTTCCACACAGCAGGCACTGCACACCGGAGTTTCCATCTGCAGGAGACACACCAACAAAACAATGGTCCTCATTTACCAGTATCTTCTTCCAAACCTTTATAAGTTTGTTCTTAAGTTGTATTTAAGAAGATTTCTTTTTTACGAAACTCTGTCAGATTCACAAACATGTTTCTGGTCTGTGAAGTTCATTTACATGTTGGATTTTCAGTTTTACAAAATACAAAAATATCGGGTCAAGACCCCTTTTTATTCAAATGTGAGTTTTCCAACCATTCAGATGGAACTTAGGACTTTTTTTTTTAGTCCACTTTATTAAAATATCCCTGTAAAGAAACTGATGACACGTTTCTAAAATCCCACTTAATTTTTTCTGTCTGAGTCTATGGTACATTCCTAAATTTAACATTTAATAACATCTCATCCTCATTTATCATCAATAAAGCCAAAATAACCCCTGGCCAAGCAGGAAAGAGAGCAAAAACCTAAATGAGCATTTCCTACTAGAGGGTTTTCACCTAATCACAGCTCCAACTTTTACCTGAACGTCTATACAGCAGAGCCACACACACTGTTGTAATCAAGTGATAAGACATATCGTAAGTTAAACATCTTTTATTTCAAGTTTTACTACCCATAAAGAAAAGTCTTTGAAAACTCACCTGGGTGAAGTCGTCGCATGTGTTTCTTCAGCTCAGAAGATGTCACAAATTTGGCCTCACAGTCTGGCTGTGAACATTTGTACGGAGTCTCACCTGAAACACACACAGCGATGACCAGTAATGTTCTCTCTGCTCACACAGACCAGATGTCGCTGTGTTACTCTGACCATTCCTGCTTCAGCTTGATAAACCTGCCTCTCACCTGTGTGTTTTCGTGCGTGTGCAATGAGCGAGGAGGAGACGGAGAAGGACATGCCGCACAGATCGCACTGGTACGGTTTCTCTCCGGTGTGCCGTCGCTTGTGATACGTCAGAGTGCTGGACTGAGCAAACGCCTGCCCACAGACGTCACAGACGTACGGTTTCTCCCCGCTGTGTAACCTGTAGCAACCAGAAACCATGTGAGACACCACAACAACTCCTGCAGGTAAATGCTTAAAATGAACAGGAACTAATAAAAACAACTGATAAAAACTAGGGCTGTCAAAGGTAACGTGTTAACTAATTTATGTAATTAATTGCGTTAAAACTTTGAACTTTATTAACGCATGCGCGGCATGACAAGCCCCATACATCCGTCACTTCTCTGTTATGACGGCGGGACGCGGAGAAGCCGGGTGGTTCTATAAAAAGGACTTGAGAATAAACTCAGGGTTAATGGTGCGACCCGTGGACGTCGCCTCCATGGAGAATGGGGGTGTTTTAACGCACGCTTTTCTCGGTGAGGGGGTTCCACACCCGCACATTTCCCGACTTCTTTAGTGAACTTGTGACAGTCCAGCTGCATTTTGTTTTTAGCAGGACCTTCTCTAACACCATGGCTGATGAAAGGATGTAGCTGTAGAAAGGATTTACATTTCAGCTATGCAGGTGCGGGTCTAGAAAAGTTCAGATGGGGGGCCAGGCAGGAGCACTGACCAGGAAAAGGGGGGCACAAATGAGACCTTTTTTTTTTAGGTCTAGATTTTATAAAATTTTAAACTGATTCTTACAACTAACGTGATCATCTAATGTAAAAAAAGTGAATAAAAACTAGTAAAACAAGCAGCCAATGATGTATTTTATCAGCAGGTGATGCTGCTGTAGGACTTTTATCACGGCTGCACAAACACTCACACTTCAATGATAAAAGGAAAAACCTGTTCTTATCCAGATCAACAGTTTTATCAGAGTTTTTTTATCAATGTCGGCTGTTTAACTTCAGTCGGCACATCTGCTGCTTTCAGGACAGAAATTATCACCATGGAGACGGTTGGTGAGATGATGATATATGAATTCTGAATTATGATCTAGAACATGGTAGAGATGGTTTAGAACAACATATAGAGGTACATTACATGCTGCATTTACTGACCATTGGACATCTGACATTTACCGAAGAGAAGGTCAGTTAACAGTAAATATTTGTAGCATCGGCTCGTTCTGGTGATACGTTGCAGTAAAAACTGGCAGATTTAAGGCGTAGTCACGGATGGGGATTAATCATTTTGAAATTATCTGAAATTTGTGATTAATTTGAAAGCTGTGATTAATCTGATTAAAGATTTTGATCATTTGACAGCCCTAATAAAAACACATAAAGAGTTTTCATATGCAACTGTTAAATAAATAAGAATATGTTTTCTTTTCCTGGACATCAGCATCTCTGATGTGGATCATATACGAGCATTTACGGTAATAAGAGCATGTGGAAAGAGCGTTTCTTTGTTTATATGAAGAGATGACGTCCCATCGCTTTCCTGTTTTTATGCAGAGTATTTGGATTGTACACCGAGACTCCTGAAAAACCTCCTCAGCTTCATACCTGATGTGTATTTTGAAGTTGGACGAGGTGGCAAACTTGAACCCGCATCGGTCACAGGTGTAAGGCTTCTCCTCTCCGTGGTGCATTCGGCGGTGAGCGACCAGCTGACACTTCTGAGCGAAACACTTGTCGCAGTCGGAGCAACTAAACGGCTTTTCACCTGGAAACGACATCACAGATCAAGTCAGACAGGGAGGGTTGAGTCCAAGAAAACCTGAAACTGTCAGGCTGACCATCAGAAACCAGCGTCTTCTGGTTACACTCATCACTTATGAAGTGATGACATCTCATTCCTTACAATATAATCCTTAGAAAACTGTTTTCAACCTGAAAAACAGACTCAGAAAGCTTTGGAGGGAAAATAAGCTCATCAACTCAAATCAATTTCATCTGTAAATGCAAATGAAGCTCCTCCTTTACAACGACAGAGAGCCTGCGTAGCTCCACCTTTACAGCATCAGCTCTAAAACACTGGAGCAGATTTCCAGTGTCAGTTAAATGCACCTTATTAACAGCTTTAAAATACAGATGAATATTTTATTTATTTATTTACTTGGCTGAGTTTAACACTTTTATTATTTTGCTTTTATTTATATTCTTCGTTTAACTAATTCCAGTAGGTGTCAGTGTTTTTTCCTTTTGGTTTATGTACTTTTTATCTTTCTCTGCACTTCTGTCCCTTTTTGTGGTGAACAGCACTTTGACCAACTGTGGTTATTTTGATTTACTTTACAAATAAAATAAAAAAGTTTGATTTTATATTAATAGCTTACAGCAATATAAAAATGGTTTCCATGGAAGAGTGGCCATTTGTGATGGAGGGAAACTGGGGGAAGGTTAAAAGACATAAGAGCTGGACTGAAAGTCAGTGGCTACAGGTCTGACGGAGTCATGAATCCTCCCCAGACTCTGGACCTCAACATTACTGCAGCAGTGTTGCATCATCTTGACAGTAAACAGAACAAAAAACGAGCTTTGGAAAATCCTTCAAGAAATCTGGAGAAGTATTCCTAAAGAACCCTTAAAGAAATGCCCAGGAAGCTGGTCTAAGAGGGTTCAAGCTGTGTTGAAGAATAAAGCTGCTCATTCCAAAGATTAACTTTCAAGCTCAGTAGAACTGTACAAACTATGTTTTTGTCTTATCTACTGATTTTCCATTTGTTTACAAGTTTGAATATATCACTGCACCTTCTTCCTGTTATCCTGGAAGTAATGAAATGAGGGGTGGCTAATGACCTGTGTACAGTACTACAAATACAAACCATGTCTATGTGTTCGCCACATCTCCACATATAAAAAGATTTAGAAAATAAACCCTTCATGCTAAACATTACCGGATATCTTTAAACCCATAATTAAACTGATTAAGAAATCACTGATGTGTTTTTGAGTTGTTGAAGTTATACATGTCAACCAGCTTTAATCCAGCACTGCACACTTAATTCCAGCTGGCATTCACTGGACACACACGCAGTAAAAACAATACTGGTTTGTCTGCTGCAGCTGGTACACAACCACACCGAGATCATGTGACAGGATAAGGGAACAAACATGGTGAATAACATGGCTGGACTGAAACCTGTTGTTGATCAAAACTTTGATGTCCCTGTTTTTTGTTTTTATACTGACTGTAACAAACTTTTAGTGAACATTAATTATTTTCAGAAAAACAACCCTTAGACATTTCACATCATCACAACAGGTGATTTCCTGATCCTGCTGGGCTCACCTGTGTGTATGCGCAGGTGTGTTTTCAGCTGCGTGGCTTGTCTGAAGGTCTTGGAGCAGAAGATGCAGGAAAATGGCTTCAGCCCCTTGTGGATTTTCTCGTGTCGACGCAAGCTGCTCACATCTTTAAACACTTTGCTGCACTCGGTGCATGTAAGCTCACCTATATCTGCCAGATTCTGTTCCCCTTCTTCACCTTCCTCATCATTTTCTTCTGCTCCTCCGCTCTCCTCTCCCTCCTCTGAAATCCTCCTCCTCCGACCTCGGCCCCTGCCTCTCCCTCTTCCTCTCCCCCTCCCACGGCCCCGTCCTCTCCTCCATTCCCCACTACTCAGTCGAGGTTTCTTGATCTGAGGCTCCTCCTCCTGTGAGGGGCTCCAGTCTGCAGAAGTGTCTCCAAAGTCTTTCAGACTTGTGTCAGAATCGCCTGCAAAAACATCTTCACTTTCAGAGGCTCCTCTTCCCCTTCCCCTGCCCCGTCCTCTCCCCCTGCCTCTCCCTCTTCCCCTGTAGCTCTGGATTTTGGGAGTGCCATCAGTTGAGCTGCTCTGCTCCACCTGCTCACCACTGAAACTCTTCGGCCTTCTGCCCCTCTTCCTGCCCTTACCTCTCCTAGCATCTGTCAAGGGTTTGTACTCTTCATCACTTCTGTCTGCACATTCTGAATCAAAATCTCTGGACATCTCTGGATAATTCTCATCTTTGCCACCCTTCTCCTCTTCATGCCAGTCTCCTCTGACAGAGACGATAGACAAAGGAAGCGGGGAACTGGGACTGCGAGCGGAGCCAGGACTAGGACTAGCACCTTCTTTATCCATCTCTGACTGGGACGTTTCACTGGGCTCAGACCAGTGAGGGATCTCTTCCAGATATTGTGTAGCCTCAGGCATTCCCAGGAAAACAGCTGCTCGGCGCACAGCAGCTTGTCTGGTGCTGAAATCAGAAAAAAAACATTTAAATCTTCCAAAAGCTGAGGGAATATCTACTGTAAAAACAACCACACCTTACAGTTTAATCTGTTTTATTTACCTGCTGAGATTCATCTGTCCCGTGTAGATAAACTCAAGAAGCTTCTCGAGAGAGTATCGGCTGACCTTGTCAGGGTCTAAAGTTGTGACCTCTTGACCCTGTTCAGCCTGGGCAGAGAAATATTCGCTAAAGGCAGCTAGAATATTGCGGTGAGCTCTGAACTCGACATCTTTCACCATGATGGTTATATCACAGAGGAAGTCCATCTCCCGCTGCTGATGTAGGCGTTGCAGGAGCAGCCTCCCATGGTTAACGACATGAGCCATTACTGCTGCTGGTAAACAAGGGAAGGAACAGTGAAAACATTCATGCCCGCAGTTACTACTTTACTTGATTTTAATGAGTGGAGACATGTTGACAATATAGTTTACCAGTGGATGAAAATGAATAAAACTGTCACACTTAAACAGTTTCTTTAAGAACATTAGCTGGGTTGTGAGTCTGTTTTTAATAGTATAGACGACCTTGTCTTACTCTAGCCCACTCTTTTGTTAATTCTGCATTTTATACAAAGAGAGTGGTAGGCAACAGGCAAGAGGAGAGGACCATGCAATGTTGATTCCTTCATCTCAAACAATGTACTGAAACAAAAGCTAACAACATCAGTGGGTATACCACAAGATAAAATGTCAATGTCTCAATAACTTGTCATGTGTGTTGTGTTGCCTTGGCCCGGTGATGCCAAAATGTCAACAGCACCATGAAGAGGACTCTTTACATACAAGCTGTCATTGGACCAGAACATTTAGTCGCTGGTTCAGACACTTTTCTTTTTTTTGAGTTAATCACCTTGTTAGAGAACAACGTGCTACTGAATAAATACTTAAACACAGAACAATTGTACATGTCCATTCAAAAGATTAGAGAAAGTTAAAATAAGTCCACCTGTGAAGGTTTTAGCACATTTTAGGTCCTGACTTCATACTAAAGCCAAATATCCCAAACTTTTGTGACTAGTGTATATATGTAATGTATATGTATTCATATGTGTGGCTTTGAAAAGACAAGGGATTTTGGGATTTGCAAAGAATGAGAGACAGAGAGAAAAAAGTGGATCATCACCTGGTCTTACAAGTGTTTACTGAAAGGCATTCAGTATTTCAGTTTTCAGTGCATGTTTGCGTTGACATAATGAACCACTTATAAAAAAGTACAACAAATGACCTAAAGCCATTGTTTTTCTTCGTCTGTGTGTAATAATAAGAACAAACAAAAACTTACTCTGAGTAGTGTATGACTGCTGAACAGCCAATTTATCCTCTTTAATTATCGATTAGAAGGTTCCTCTGGTGGTAATAGTTACCAAAAACAAAGAGAGAACACGTCAAACTCATGGTGCTCATCAACAGTCTAATCAACCATCTACCATCGCTATAAACAATTCTAACTCTGCATCCTTTACAGGTGAGATGAAGCAGTACTTTTTGGAAAATAAAAGCTCCCGCCTGCTTCCTGAACGGGCCTTCAGCTCCGGCTAATGCTAATAGCAGCGTCGGAGACCAGCTAAAATGACCTCTGATGGCTCTTTATAGTTTCAGCCGAATTTGTAAAAGCTTTGCATGCTCTACAAGCCAACACAAAGACATTCATGCTTCACACATTTCTGTGGAGCGCATCTGAACGGTGAAGCTGAAGCCAATTGTTTTTGTAGCAGTTAAAAAGCGCGGAAAACAATGTGCTCTTATTTCGAAGGTTTGACTACAGGCGGGGTCGACGTAATCTGGCACAAAATACGACGTTAGGGTCATTTCAGCGACGGGCCGTGGAAACATGTTGTTAAGTTCGTTATTTGTATTGTATAAGTTTGCTATTTTAATCCACAGTAAAGTAAATAAAAGCAGAAAGTACCTTCTAATATCCGCGATCTCCAGCCATTATCCACGTGACGTCAGATTCTCGCGAGACTTCACCCTAGATCAAAGATGTTCGTTTTCTTCAAGATGGAGATCGTCACACCTCGACAACGAACGTTGGTAAGATGGGTCAAAATCTTTAATGTAGCCTACCGAGTGGTAGCAGAATAAATTTTTACTCCTAAACATAACAAAATGGAATAATCTGTAAAAATGTATTATTTTTATTAATTGATTGATTGAAAGGTATTATTTAATAAAAGACAAAAAAGAACAAAAGAACAAAAACAAAAAACAAACAAAAACAACAAATAACAAAACAAAAGGAATATATAAAAGAAGGAAAAGTAAGATTATTCCTTGGAGTGGGAAGAAGCCAACGCGTATTCACTCCCACTCCCTTAGCCACACACCATTAACTGCCTCATATGTATTTTATAATATACCTATATAATATCAGAAGATACTTGGATATATATTAATAAAAACCATTAAAATAACAATGTCATAATCAATAAAAGAAACAATATTTATACTTATGTATTCAATAACTGTAGTAGTAATAATAATAATAAAAATAGTAATAATAATATTAATAATAATAATATGCCCAATGAAAATCACTGCCCCTTGTTTTCATACTTTTGGATGACCATGTACTTTTATTATTCATTTAAACAGGTGTATATTTGGACATTGCATGTGTTTGTCCCCCAGCCCATTCCACAGTTTAACCCTACATACAGACACACAAAATCTCTTTCTTGTGGCAAGTCCTCAAGTTTAACTTTGATTGTAAAAACAGAGAATTTGTTTGATCAAGAAACCCAACCTTGTGTATGATACAGACGGCCCTTTTTGCATTTTTATAATTTTTTTCCCAGATTTCTGTACAGTAGGTGAAATAAGGAAGAACTAAAAAGCAATACGGAGTGAACTGTAATCTAAAATCTGCTTTATTTTAGTTATGATGTTTTTTGCTACTTTGTGTGTATATGTCTGATGTGGGGCTTCCAACTGAGCATCGATCACACCCAGGAATTTAATTACCTTTACATTTTCAATAATTCTCTCATTTTTATAATTACCAAATATTATTACCTTTGTTTTCTCTATATTCAGCAATAATTTATTACTATCCATCCATATTTTAATTGATTCAATTCATTATTTATAATTATTTCACTATAATAATTTCCAGAATAAAATATATCAATATCACCAATGCACAGTATTAATTTAAGTAATTTCATGACTTAAAATATGTAATTTATATATATTTTAAATAATTTAGAACCAAATACTGACCCCACAAGCAACCTCCATACACTCATACACGTGTTCACACATTTTTACAAACTGTTGTTTCTCAGGTGATCCAGTCCAGGGCCGCTTCCCTCCCACCGCACAGCCGCAGTTTCTTCATGAGTATCGAATGTTTTATTGAAAGCTTTCTTAAAGTCTGTAAACATACCAGAAAACATGCTAGTTTTATTTAATCTAATGCTTTTTTTATTTCTTCTTTTTTATTTCTAAATCTGTATCGACTCTGGTTCAGTTTTTTTATATTTATTTAGGAAGTTTTCTAATCTGTTGTCAAAATGTTTTTCCAGGATTTTTGAAAGTTGTGGGAGGAGTGAGACTGGTCTTTTATCTGGATTATTACTTTTGCTATTTTCATTTTCTTTGGAAATGAGCCAGTTTAGAATGATTCATTTTAATTCTCATTTAATATATAATATATGTTTTTTATTGGCTCTTATTACTTTGGTTCATTTGTTTTTGCACTGTAGGCTTTACATTTAGTTTCCAATTCTTTTGTTCTTAATTTAGTAAAATTTCTTCTTTCTTCTTTTTTCAAGCATTTTGTAATCCCTTGGTTAACGATACACACGTTTTATATTTATTACTTTAATTATTTTAATTGGATCATTTTTTGTGCAGTAATTGTATCCTCTGTTCGTAATCTCTTATAAATAACTTTTCTTGCTTTTCTTTGGTACCTTCTGTCATTATTGACATCAAAATATACAAATAGAGGTAAGTAGTTACTAATGTCATTGATTATTATGCCACTTATCATATTCTGTTCGATGTTATTAGTGAATATTGTCTATTAAGGTTGCAGTGTCTTGTGATTTTTGGAAACAGGGTTAAGCTGTACATCGTATTTAAAAAATCTTCAGTTGGTTTATGTTGCTTTGATTTTTTATAAGATCTGTATTGAAGCCTCCACAAATGAAAATATCTTTTTGGCCAGTTTTTGAGCACATTTCTATTTTACAGCTTTTAAAAATACAATTTGATCCTGGTGCTTCATATAAACAGCTTTTTAATATATTCATCCTATTTTTCATTATAATCTCAATTGTTAAACCCTCCTTCACTTCTTCCACTGTTGTTATCATACTTGGTATTAGTTTGCTTCTTACATTTTTGACAGCATACAGAGCTACCCCTCCTCCATTTTTACATTTCCTGTTTTGAATGTACATCTCATTTCCTTCTAAATCAGTCGGCATCTTTCTCATCATTAATCCATGTCTCCGTTATGGTTATGATCCTAAATGGAGTCTTAAACTGATTTAAGAAATTCTTAAAGTTGACGTAGAGACTCCAGCTGTTAATATGTGTTATTGATCATGTCTGATGTGTAATTATGATTCCATTTAACTGTTATAAGAGCACTAATTCTTAAAATGATTGAAGTAATTACCTGGACCTATATTATCTAAAGTGGCTCAATTGGACCATACCCATAACTCAAACATTTTAGGACTCAGTTTTACAAGAATTAAAGAAAAAACGTTCCATAAAACACTTCATTGTTCATTTACTTATTTATTGGTTATGATTAACTGCAAACACCAGTTACTGTAAGTACTTTTTAATGTTTCCACTGCTGGTTAAAAGTTGTAGAACACAGAAGCCGTTCAAGTTCATTAATAGTATAAAGATCAGTACTGAACTGCAAGAGGTTAAAAATAAATAAATAAATAAAAATAAAGTAAAGATACCTCAAACGGAAAAATAATGTACATTTCAAGATTGCACACACACAAAATTTACAAGGACCAAGAAATAAGTTCAAGCCTTGAAAGGTGGTGCCACCAGTTCACACATAGTTCCCAACTTTTCCTGATTACTTACCCGGTCTTTCAGAATCAGAAAGGGACTTTAAGTTTGCACAGACAAGGAATTTGTCTTGGAGTTGTGGTGAAACAAAATAAAAAAATAACACAAAACCATAAACAAACAGAGCATAAACATTATTTACAGGAGTATAAAAGTATAAAAAGCAACTACAAATCTATATAAAAATGTCTGTCAATTTATATATATATATATATATATATATATATATATATATATATATAGAGAGAGAGAGAGAGAGAGAGAGAGAGAGAGAGAGAGAGAGAGAGGGAGAGAGTAGAGCAAAGGAGAGGTACCGGGGTGAAATGAATAAATAAATTAGAGAGAATATAGAGTCAGCAGTGTGTCTGTTAAGTGAGATTTTAATGTAGGGAGGTGTTAGTTATGAGGATGTAGGGGAGCCTCCTGCTGGAGGGGAGAGGGATGAAAAGTTTGTGGGTGGGCCATGATCTTCCCCACCTGCCTCAGAGCCCTGGAGGAGTGCAGGTTCAAGAGAGAGTGAAGATTACAACCGATCCCTCTCAGCTGACCGGATGATGCGCTGCAGTCTGTCTATATCTTTAGCTCTGACAGTGGCTGCAGGGTACCACATGGTGATGGAGGTGGTGGGGATGGACTCAGTGACAGAGGTGTAGAAGTGCACCAACATCAGCTGCTTCCTGTCAGACAGGAAGTTTGGGATCCACCTGCAGGGGGAGGCAGGCACACTGAGCTGAGAGAGTGTATCCTGAAGCAGCGCTGGTATGAGTGTTAAAAGCAGGACTGAAACCCACAAACAGGATCTTTGTGCAGGTTCCTGAGCAGCAAAGAATTGGAAAAATAGGTGTGTTCTAAAACTTTTGCCAGTAGTGTAGGTGAAATGTGTTGAAGCCTCTCATATGTTTTGAATAAAGACTTTTACAATAAACCATCTTTTTGTCATTTTAAAAACAACAACAACAGTTCTGAGGCTGTCCAAGGAATCTTTTTATTGGTTTCCTCTTATATACTGGAAATAAAATGAACAATACATTAATTAAAGGTTCAAAACAGTCATGAGACATTCATGAGTTGATATGTAGTAAACTCATATTCATTCATTTCTAGACCGCTTATTCCAAATCAGGGTTGCAGGAAAACCGTCGCCTATCCCAGCAAATATTACTTTACCTTTTTAAGTTGAATTACTGAAACAAATTAGGTTTTTTTTCACCTGTATGATGTCAGTTTTTCTTTTTTACATACAGCAACTCTGTTGGTTTCAGCATAGACGTTAGTTTTGAGGAGGAACGATGATGCCGTTGACAAATATCAGGAAAGCAAATTTATGAAATGACATTATAAAAAATCCATTTTTTTCAGTCAGATTCTTCAATGCTGTTTCTATGGTGGTATCAATATGTAAATGAGTCACACCTGGAAAATTTCCAGTTAAATTAGTCCCCTTAACTGCTTATTGGTGATTCCACTATTATATATTAAAGCAAGAACTGCTTAGTGAAGTTAAAGCTCATCGTTACATCATTTCCTGTTTTGCTGATAGTAAATAAAGAGATGAAAGGCGGCTCAAGACTTTTGCGCTTTACTGTACACCCACGTATTTCATGAGGAGAACACCGGGTTCTGTGTCTGTGGCAGATGTGATTTAGCATCATTTGAAAACTAAATATAAAGAAAAAAGAGACGATCAGTAAGAAGTACTGCAGCATCCTGGTGATAAAAGTGACTAGATATTCCTCTTTCCTCCTGTAGGAGGAGAAGTGTAGCAGGATTTTTTTCCTCTGATCTGCATTGTTCAGGAATGTCCAGTTTCTCTGGAATGCAATGCTGTCTGCGTCCATGCTCTCAAAATAAGAGAGAAAAGGTTGCCATGTTACATTAAATGTCTGAATCGAGCCTCTTACTGTGTATCTGATCTTTTCCAGTTGAACATAGTTCATCTTTAACCCAATTCCCATAAGCAGGTGGAAGTTTCTGTAAGATTAATCTCTGGGCCAAAAGAGTGCAGAAGGCAATTAAACTGGAATGTAATTTAGTGAGACTTGTTTTACGAACATTCACCCCAAAAATAGCTGTGAAGGGACAAGGTACACTTTAAGTACCACATACTAGACAATTTACTTTATTTATGTTCCTGCATTCATGGTACTTAATACTTTCTCCAGCATGTCCAAAACTCACATTTACTCAGTACCTTGATTTTGAAGCTATAAAAAAAGACGCTATAAAATGTTGATGAACACAGTGGTTTGCAAATCTCTAAGATCCATGTTTGGTTAGCAGAACATATCAAACGCAGACACATATATCAAATATTGAAAAACAGATATTTTACTATTATAAAAATATGATCATCTTGAAGTTTGTTGATGGGAACAACATGTCTGTAAAAAGCTGGGCAGGCTCGTGTTTACCACGTTGCAGCATCCTCTCTTCTTTTATCAACAGTCTGGGACCTGCAGAGAAAAGCTGCCGCACCATCGGGAGATGACTGGTTTGGGTTACCCAGAGTCCTCGGTCTTCTTTGTCTTGGCTTATTTTGTATTTCATGATGCACCAAAGGTTTTCTGTTGGTCTGGACTTCATGTAGACCAGTCCACAACTCTGACTCTTTCACTAAAAGGCTGTATTACAAGCAATGTACAGTTTAGCATTGTCTTGCTGATATATGCAAAGCATTCCTGAAAAGAAGTCATCAGGATGAAAACATGCTGCTTTAAAACCTGTACATACCTTTCACCTGCCTTTCCTGACGTTGCTGGGTCCATATAGGCACTAATGCACCCTCATACCATCAGGCAGTAGTTCCCAAACTTTTTTTAAGCAACATACTTCCTGTGGAATCATTTCATAGCATAGTACCTCCTAAAGTTATCACTGCAGAGCTGTTCGGTTGGTAACAGAGGTAAACATGATCACGATTTATTAAAGTTTCCTCTGCTGTTGTTGCTCCAAACTTTTGCAGAACTTGACATGCATCATCAACATACTGAGCAAAAACAACAAGTTGAGGATTTCCACGCACAGCTGTGGATTCATCCAGCTGGATTTAAAAGAAGTCTTCACATTTTCCGACTCACTCAACAGTGTTTGTTCAAATTGTGTCATCTGACTGAGACACAGATTTGAGTTGTTCTGCTGTGTTTTTATCAAACATCTTCTCTGCCACTTCAACAGCAGGTGGCAGGAGATCTTCAGTGATGGTGAAGGTTTTCTGAGGGCTTAGAAACAATCAAAGACACCACATAAAAGCCTCCTGGGCGTTTAATGGAGGCGTTTGGTGGAGGCTTTCTGCATTGTCTCTTATTAAATGAATTCAGCAAATTTCTACCTAAAAAAACTCAGGTGGGTTCAAAACATGACAGGTTTGTTTTTTAGTAAGATGATGCAGCTCCATGCTGCTGTTAGCTAGTTTTTTCCCACATAAGAAACATAACTTGGGTGGGTAGCAGTTTGTGGACGTAAATCAAATGAAATTTTATTTATAGATTAGGCCTATTTTTCATTAACAAAGCAACACAAAGTGCTTCACATAATAAAAACAAATTCTGCTTATTAAAAACAAAATTTAAAAGTCTTCACACACCAAAATATATAAAAAATTAAAACACGCCTTGTAGTAGTTCACACACCATCGCACACAAACTCACACACATACAAACAAAGTGCATGTGCATGTGCACTTCCCCCACCTGTGTGAACATGACCTCCATCTCTAGCTACTGTCTCTTAACTGAATTAAGTATAAAAATAATAACAGAATGAAAAAAAGCCAATAAAACATATTCGCCTAAATACTGAAAGAAATTTACTGTCTTCTTCTCTTTTCTTTGGTTTTTGAGTCTTTGTATTTCAGCAGCATCACTGCTACGCTTCAGCCAATAGAACTTTCCTGCAATAACAAGTGATGTTGTTTGGCATGAACGTGTCGTAAATCCTGGTGTGGAGGTGACCTGGGTTTCGTTACAACGAATAAAACCACATATCAAATCTAAATTTTAGTTGCAGGATGTAACAGGTTTAATTTACATTTTACATGGACACTTTTTTCTGAAGTACCCCCAGAAGTGTCCTGAGAGGAATGTGTACCCCATTTAAGAAACAGCACCATCAGAGATGCAGGACTTTAAATTCTTCATATTTGTTAGATATATTGACAACAGGAGTAAAAGTACCTCGAAGGTGTATTTTAGTAACTGTATCACCAGTACAGCAACTGCTTTTGCATTATCCTGCTTGAACATGTTATCAGGTGCTGCAGCTACAATTTCCGCTCTGATTAGGAAAATGCAAACGAGGAGCTCCGGTGATGTTCAGAGTGTAACTGCTGCACTGATCAACGGTCTGTTAATGCACCTCAGGCTTGTAACGAAAGAAGAATTACACACTTTCCCTTTTAAATGAGGCTGAAATCACTGTGCAATTATTGTCATTATTTCTTTTGTGTGTGGTTGTGAGCGTATATCATTTACATAAAGAATCTCAGGGGTGTGTAGCCAAGCAAATAATAGCCTTCATGGCTCTGGTAGGTTTGTCAGTGTGTGGGTGGTTATTATAAGAGTAGAGTGTATTTGAATATGGGATATCAGAGTGGTTTTACAGCAGCAACAATAGAGGCTGTGTCTTAAGGAGGATGTTTGCTTAGCTTAAGGTGGCAGATGTGTCAGCTTGTCGACATAACCAGGACAAGTCCTGTTTAAGGCTGTGGGAGGAAGCTGTGTGAGTGGAAAGCTGTAAACGCACCTACTCATTAAAGGGTTTTTTCTAAGCAAAAAAAAAAAAAAAAACGACAAAAAAAGTGATCAAAATAATCTAAAAAATTACTCTAAACCGTATTAACTGACAGAACTTATTTATGATTATATTCTCCTGTTGTGTTGCGTTTATGTGCCAGAGGGAATTTGTCAGGTTATTTTATATACAGGTTTGTGTTTTAAAATAAGAATCACAGCTTAAGGGCTCATTAAAATTTCTATAATTCCAACAGCTAATTTTGACACGGCTCACTTGTTAACTGGAATCTTTTTAAGGGATAAACTTCAAGGAGTGGAAATTGAACTGAGGTCATTTCCTTTTAGGTCTGAGGGGGAAAAAAGCTAAATTAATGAACATAGGGAAAAGTGTGGTACACTCCATTGTGCATTCCTCAAATATTATGTACAGAACCACAGAACTCAAAATACTGGATAAACTCTGAAAACATGAGCTGCCCCCCCCCCCCCCCCCCCCCCCCCCCCCCCCTTATTTTAACTCCTCCTCTTCCACATTAACACAGGGCTCTGGACAGACTGATTATGTGGTTCAGCTTGACTCTAGAGAGAGGGCAACATTTCTGTTGCAGCATTTATATGAGATTTACACTCATCAGGCACTTTATTGGGTAAATGTAGCTATTTCTGGCTTTTACTTTCGGAAATGTCTGAATTCTTGGTGCATAGAGCTTTCACGGTGAGGAAACATCCCAATGAAATTTCAAGGTTCAAGAAATCTTTATTGTCCCATGAGGATAATTTGTTGTACAGCCAGCAGTAAAAAGAATCACAAACACACAAAAAATAAAAAAAAAATATCTAAAAGGACTATATATACATAAAAAATAAAATAAAAAAGAGGTTTTCTCCATATCGACATGACAGCATCACACAGTTGCTGCAGGTTTGTCAGCTGCATCCATGATGAGAATCTCCCGTTCCACCACATCCCAAAGCTGCTCTACTGGACTGAGATCTGGTGGCTGTGGAGGCCGTTGGAGTCCAGTGAACTCATCGTCATGTTCTAGAAAGCAGGTGGAGATGATCTGAGCTTTGTGACATGGTGCATTATCCTGCTGGAAGTAGCATCAGAAGATGCTCCACTGTGGTCATAAAGGGATGGACATGGTCAGCAACAATACTCAGGTAGGCTGTGCTGGTTAAACCAGGCCACGTTGGTACTAAGGGGCCCAAAGTGGACCAAGAAAATCTCCCCCCACCATTACACCAGCAGCAGCCTGAAGCGTTGATCCAAGGCAGGATGGATCCATGTTTTCATGATGTTTCCAGCAGATTCTGAGCCGAGCATCTGAATGTGGAGCTGAAATGGAGACTCATCAGACCAGCAACGTTTCTCCATCTTCTATTGTCCAGTGTTGGTGAGTGTGTGTGAATTGTAGCCTCAGTTTCCTGTTCTTAGCTGGCAGGAGGAACCCGGTGTGTCTTCTGCTGCATCTGCTTCAGAGTTGGATGTGTTGGTTGTTACTAGTGGTTATTTGAGCTACTGTTGCCTTTCTATCATCTCCAACCAGTCTGTCCTCTATAATAATAATAATAATAAATCTTTATTTGTATAGCACTTTTAAAAACAAGGTTTACAAAGTACTGAACAGCACACAGCAAAGTATGGTAATAAAATCAACAAAGAAAAGACACATGCATGAAGACATTTCCACAGACAAATAGAAGTCTGACAATAAATAAGTCAGAAATAAAGTAAATAAGTAAATAAAAAGGTTATAAAAAAGCCAGTCGATAAAAGTGTGTTTTAAGAAGTGACTTAAAAGATGAAACTGATGGTGCCAGCCTTATCTCCTCAGGCAGGTTGTTCTAGAGTCGAGGAGCTCGGACCGAAAACGCTCAGGCACCTCTGGTCTTGAGTTTGGACCCTGGCACAGCTAAAAGGGACCTGCCTGAGGATCTAAGGCTGCGGGGAGGCTCGTAGGGTGTCAGTACCTCTGTAATGTAGCCGGGTGGCAGACCTAAACGAGCTTTAAAAATAATCAGTAACACCTTAAAATCAATTCTAAAACGTACAGGGAGCCAGTGCAGCGAGGCTAAAACAGGGTCATATGTTCTGACATCATCAAGGCATTCTGGTCCAGAAAACTGCTTCTCATTGGCTATTTTTCTCTTCTTCAGACCAGATCTGAAGAAGAGAAGAGATCCCAGATCAGTAGTTTCTGAAATTAGGCTGGTTAGCTAGTTGTGTTAACAAGCAATGTAATTTGATAGCTGTCAGTGGGACCAACAAACAGGGAATGTGGAAAGACGTTAGTTGTCCCAGTAGTTTCTACAATTTGGAGCAAGTAATAAGAAAATGAAAAAGTTGTAAACGAGACCAAAGAAGACATCAAAGCATCACGACAGAGAACTCAGAGCAATGTGCCTCCAACAGTAAATACCCAATAAAAGAATAACAAAACACATAAACAAAAACAGGAGTCAATGCTTGCGACTGAACTGAAAGTTCATTTCCATTCAGAAAATAACTTTTTTTTTTTTTTATCTGGACTAGAAAATTCAGCCCAGCATTTGATCCATCTCTAGATGTCCTAGAGATGAGGGAGCTACCGTGTTCTGGTGTCCACAGAGCAGCTGGGAGGGCTTAAGGCCCTTGCCCAAACGACCATAGTGGTTGTGACGTTCATGAACGAATCGATTCTTTTAAACAACCCTTTTAAATCAACAATGGGAACCGATTTACAGCTGTGAGCCATTTATTTGTGAGCCATTCTTTTTATAAACAAATTTTTGACATTGCCTTCATCAAATCGAATCAAATCAGATCAAACTTTATTTGTAAAGCGCTTTTCATGCCATAGGCAACAAAGTTCTTTACATGATCAAAAACATTAGAATAAAAACACTCAATAAAATTTTTCACACAGTCACACGCACACATGTAAACACACACACACGCCAAGCCCAATCCCCCCCACCCCCCTTCCAGCTAAAAATGACTGAATGAATAAATAAATGAATAAATAAGTAAATGAAAAGTAGTACAGTTGAGTAAAATGAAAATAAAATAAATAACATTTGTGACATCATAGAAGTCTGATGTCCAACACGCTCCATTCATGTGAAGCATCTATGGACAGAGAGTTTTGTTTGGAAACAAATACTGTGAGTTCTATCCAAAACATTTACTAGAATTTGCACTGACTGCTCAGGTTTATCCTTTTTTATCTATATTCTTCCTATATTTTTTTAATCTTGTATAGTAGATTTTATATAGGTACATATTTTGATTGTTTGTCATTCTTATATATTGTGAAATTTTGTAAGATATTGTGAGAACGAGATCCGGCTCCTTTCAAAGAGCCATAAATCCCATCTCTAAAAGGCAATTAAAACACTTTAAAAAAGCGAGGTGATAAAAATGCTTCTACAGGGATTGTGCCGATCTAACACTCTGAGGGAGGCTGGGACCTGCCACAGAAAAGACTGTCACCTCGAGGTTTAAGTTTCCTCCTCGGAATGGATTACACTGGCTGGGAGCTGGATCTCGTGGATCTTGCTGGAGCATGGACAAATAGGAGCCAATAGGTAAGAAAGCCAATAAAGAGATGCCAAAACTAGGATTACTCTGATCCAGATACAGATGTTCCTGGATTACCAAATCCGATTAAAAAGTGCTCTAAATGGGACTAAATATCACAATATAAGACTAATATGGGGGCACCGTAAGATTTTATTTGAAAAGAGAGAAAACACAAACACTTAAAAAAATATATTTTTTTAAACAGTCATCTGACCAATGGAAAAAAAAAAAAAAAAAAAAACTATTTTTCACAAATATACGTAGAATTTTTATGTGTTGTAAATACAACCATAATGCCCATGTGGCATGGCAGTATATGAAGATTTTCAAATATATCCAGACTTCATCACACACAATATAGAAGGAGGGAATTTCATTTATATTGAAATAGCTTGGTTTGAGTTCAAATAATCTTATTTGCAGTTTGCACAACTGCATTTTAGTTATTTAATGTATTTAATTTGATTTTCAGTCAATTGTTTTAATGCACATGTTGCTGCTGATCCTTAAAAAAAGTACACTATCGTTCAAAAGTTTGGGGTCACTTCCCTATTGAATCCTATGGCAAAGTGACCCCAAACTTTTGAACGATAGTGTACATCTAGCACTCAAGCCTGTAAATTAAAACAGTCTCTTTGAAAAAGAAATTATATTGAGATATTGTATGTTGTGATTCAGGTCAAAAAAGACAAAAAAAAATCGAGGTATGAAATTTGGTTCATATCGCCCTGTCCTATGTCCAATAGATAAAGTACATTTAAAACCTTTCATTCATGACTACAGCAGCATTGTGAAGCTGTGCTTTGAGAGGTGGATCTCGACTCTGGCTTTGGTTTGCTGTAGCTTAGCAAGAGTGATTTGTTCCTCTGCTAGATGAATCTGCACTTCTGCTCATTTAGTTTCTTGTGTAAGAAGCAACTTGTAGGGATCATCATCATCATCATGTTTGGTTTGTAAGGAACTCTTTGAGCCTCTTTTCTGAGGTCCCGGGGCCTTGACAACTGGCTCTCCTACTCAGGATCCATCTTCTCCCACTATCTACTGTGTCTTTGTATGGCTAAACAACCCAATTGCACATTAAAACTGAATATATATAAACATTACCAAATACATTATTTGACCAGTTTTAAATTAGTTTTATTCCAGTTTGTACCTGGAATTCACACTGAATCCACCTTTCTCCTGGGTCAGAATAATTCAGCTTTTTTTGGATCAAATGTTTCCCAATCCTACTGAAACACTAACTGAAGTTTTGATCCAGATAAAATCCATGACTGGATTATGTGATCTAATCGGATTATAGATTTTTTTTTCTTTTGAACAACCTGTTTTTTTTTTTTTGTTTTTTTTTTTTTAAAGATTTGATCCAATCAAATAAAATAAAATAAAATAAAATAAATAAAAACTTGCTTTGCCTTCCATTACAGGTCAGAGCGCCAACACAAATCAACAGGAAAGGGAAACAATAGATTGTGGTTTTAAACTCGTAGTGTTTTTTATTTTTTAATTTGTAAAATACTTTATATGTATTGTTTATTTTAAAAGAATGATGTAAAAAAATCAATTAAATCTGGCCCATGTCTTAACATGACGATGTTAAGACCCCCCCGTCTGTCTGCATTTGGTAGCGTCCACGCAAGTGACGTATGTCTCAAACACGGAAGTTGACGACGGCGTGATGTATCTGCTAAATGAGACATGAGAACCCCGATGCAATGAAGTATTTTAATTCTGCAGAGTAATATTAAGACTATTTGCCTCACCTGCACATCGCGAGCGTCACTGTTGCGTGCACGTGCAGGTTATAAAGTTTGTTAACGGTTTAAGTTCCACTTTAAAAGGACAAAATAAGAAGTAATATTAAAATGGCTTTTCCAAGTCTCTTCACGGGACTGCCTTCTTTTGGGGAAGATGTGAGGAGTCAGGATCGCGCAGACCGGTACAAATGTTTGGCTGTTTGAGAAAAAATGTTTGTTTAAATGGTCTTCAGTCTTTTCTGTAAACTCGTCTTTTTTTTATTTAGGAACCAGACTAATAATGAAAAAAGAGGCAGAAAGAGGAAAACACAGACTGAACAGCCTGAATCCTACAACAAGGTGAGTTGAACTCGTATTATTAATATTTATTTAATCTGTCTTCAATCAGCTTCTGTCTGAAGAAATTCAGCTGTTTGTATGTAAGAAGTTTCATATTTTCTATAAATCTACTGTGAAAAAAATCAGTCTGTTTTGCAGCAATCCATCTATCCATCTATCCAGGCCTTCCTTTGGAGGAAGACAGATTCTCAGGCCCCCCTGCCCATACAACGTATAGAAAACTTACAAATGATGGCTGATGGACCAATGAGGACACAAAATGTCACTGAAATTGTTTGATAAAATTACTTATGAGTCCATTGAAAAGAGCTGTCTGTTATATAAATAAATAAATCAGACACTCTGTGAGCTTAGGTTGCTTATCACTGTATTAATTATCGAGAAAGAGCTGTATCTGCAAGGTTCTCTGACTCTTAGTTGGAGAGTTAATGCATTTAGCTTTCCAAATATGTCACAGAGATGGGCGAGTTTGATTTTAAACTTCTGGACATTAAACGTGGCTGCAGCTTCATACATGCATCCCTCTTCCAGAGACACCTGGATTTCCTCTCGTAGCTCAAACACACCTGACAACAGCTCAGCTACCTCACCAGCGGCACTTTTGCGCTTCTCTTTACTCAAAGTTCAGAGAGCCGAGCTGCCAGGGTCTTCTTTTGATTTAATTCAGTGATAACTTATAATTTAGTTCAGAGCTAATCTGTCTTTTTAGGTGCATTTCCTGCTTGTGTCAACCATCAAGTTTCCTCTTAAAAATCTCAGGTGGCTTACTGATGTGATGTCCTGAAGATGTCTTCATACTGCCTGCTGACATGTTTCAGACATAACACACACAAAAATCTGTGAATCTGTAAATACTAGAGCAAGCTTTCCATCTTCTTTTCATCCCTGTCACCTATTTCTTCACACAAGTCTTAAGTTTCTCACTCTCCATTGGTCCATCGCTGTCTGGTCACCATGGAAACATGGGTTTTGTGTTTGTAACTTCTAAATTGTCTAAATTGTTTGATGTTAAAACTTTAGTTATGTCATTTTCCCAACTTCTAATCAGTTATTTATGACTGAATAGCAACTAATCATTTTCCTTTGGGGATGAATAAAGTATAATTGTGTTCTACTCTAAAGACGGGCTGTTAAAATATTAAAGAAAAGGTCATTAACAGCTTAAAGAGCAGCTGTGGAAATCGTGCTGTTTGGCTGCACACTATGAAATTGGATTAGTGGCCGTATATAATTTAAATATTTTCTAATACATGGCACAAGCTTCTAAATGTCTTTTGGATTTATTTTCTATCCTGTTTTTCTGTTCACAGAGGAGATGTTACCAGCCAAAGACTAACACAGCTTTTGATGCTTCCAAAGACAGCAACACTCGAGCCAAATTTTACCAAAAGCCTGACAGTAAAAGCAGGCATAAACATGGAAACCAAAATAAGGAAATGATAAATGACCACGCCCATAAATCCGGCTCCACTAACAGGCTCCACAAAGGTCAGAAAAATCAAACAAGAAGCAACTCGAGTGTGAACAAGCAACAACATCAGGGAAAGAGGAGAGAGAAAAACCAGCAGCAGCACAAAAACAAAGGGAGACCTGCTGATAAAGACCGAAGCAGGCAGGTAAGTGAGGCCTGACTGGTGCTGTCAAGAGGCAAAAATCACAATTATTATCAAAAATATTGTGATCTCGAATTTCTTTGTTCTGCTCGTCTTCTCAGGAAATTCGGATGAAAACACGATTCATGTCTGACGAGTTCAAGGAGCAGAATGGCGTCTTGGTGGACGGACAGTTACTGTGTCGACATTTCATTTGGGGACGATGCATCAAGGCAGGTTACACCAGAACGTACAAGTTCACCTTATTTACAGGTTTTTCTTTCATACTGCAGACTCCTTACTTTATTTTCCCTTCCTGCGTGCAGGCTGAAGACTGCCAGCTAAAGCACCTTCAGCCGTACAACGACATGATCAAAGAAGTCTGCAAATTTTACATCCAAGGATTCTGCACAAAAGGGGAAAGCTGTCCGTACATGCACAATATCCTTTAACTCAACTACGTTAATCTGTTTATTTTTGTATTAGAAAACTGTTTTCATTACTAATTATTAGAATATTCTGGCTGTTTGGTATCTGATATTTCCTTTACTGACACATACAGTCATTTCCTTGCAAGTTCTTTCATAGAAAAGGAAAGTGTACTCAAGACACAGATTGCAGGTTTTCCCATGAGCCGCTTAACGAGGTCACCGAGCGACTGTTGAATGAGGTGTGTATGGTACATAGCAGAAGTTTTGGAAAATCCCGTATTTTTTCATATGTTGCTTCCAAGCAGCCAGACTTTCTTGCAGGCCTTGTTGAATTGTAATGTGCTTTAATGACTTTGTTTTTATTTTATTAAATACTTTATTTATGGTGAATGGGGAATTAGCCACTGCATTTTACCCATCTGTATATTTACCAGAGAGCATATTTACCTGCCATATTTTGCCACCTGGGAAGCAGCTGGGGGCGTTAAGGGCTTTGCTCAGGGGCCCAGAGTGGTTCAGCTTTGCTGTCCGTCTTGGTCCTCCAGCCACCTCTCAAACCACCATACACTCCCTATTTTCCTACGAACTTGCTTGGTTACCACAAGAAGGTGCCCTGCTCACCTTTACAAGCATGCACAGAAATCAGCAGCACTGGTATCAAGAACAATGCTTCTGTATGAAAATTTAGAGATGGGGAGCATTATTTGGAGCATGAAAATGTCCATCCAGAACATATATCGCTTCTCTTCTACTTCTTCTACTCTCCATGCTTTCAGTTCTCTCTTTAGGCTTATGTGTTTGTTTTAATGGGTACTTTAAAATGAACAGACTGAGAAACTTTTACCCTGTCTGTGACCATCCAGACTGGAACCACAAAAGCTTCACACATCCTGCAGGAAAAGTACCAAATACAAAGAGATGAGTGAGCCGGTTCCAAAGAGGGATAAAGAAGCTAAATTACTAGATGACTGATCAAATTAGCAAGTAATTTGTTGACATGATGAATGCCTATATACACAGTGGAAAACTTAAATAGTACCATACAGTTTAGAAAATACTACTTCACCATTAAAATAAAAAGAAAAGCTCCCAGGCTTTTACTTTTACTGCTGTAACATAGATCTTATTTTACACACGAACCTGATATAATTTACCCAGCTGTTTTTTTTAAACCATGAAGCTTAATGGTGAGTGGTCCCACAGCAGGAAAAGTGCACACGTTTAAAGAACAGTAGTGCAGAGTCAACAGCTGATTCCATTATAAGTAGGATGAGACAGCAGCTCAGTCAAAGGTGAAAAATGTAGGCTTTAAATTAGTTTGGGGAGCCTGTTGAAACTGGAAAATAAACAACCATTCAGTCCAAGCCACAATACAATCCACGTGAGAAAAGGTTGAATGAATATTGAGCTAAAGTGGAAGGAAAACTGCACGAAGTTCCTCTTCAACACTGCAGCTTTGATTCTGTCGCTTTCCCAGTTAAACACACTCTCCTGGTGACCGCACGAAATGCACCTGCCAGGTCGCCCATGTTACACGCCTGCCATGGAAATCCCTCAGTCCTTGGTCATGTAGACTGAAAACGCCTTTGTCTGTTAGAGGACTGAAGCAGAACATCCTGCTGTGGTCAGTCGCATGCTGCTAGTTGTGAGTGGAGCCATATTTCTCAGACTTGCTGCCAGCTGTTCTCTCATTTCAGTAATGCTGTTATTCGTAGTTTGGACTTCCTCCAGCCAGAGCAGCACAGATCTGGTACGATGAGAAAGGTTGTGACAGTTCTAGACCTGGTGAGAATCTCGAGCTAAGACTCCGTTCTCTTTGCCTCCTCTGCATCATGACATGCTATGATCGAAGCCTCCCTTACGTTCACCAGAGTGCCGTGTTCTCAGCAAAGGTTCGGGACAGGATGCTGTGACCCTGTTCAATGCAGTACCGCACAGCCCAGGTGTCACGGTTGATGCCTCCACTGGCAAAGCCCTGACTGACCAGGTCAAAGAACACCAGCAGGTTTCACATCTTCACAACTTTTTGTTTCACTGCAGGCAATAAAACGAGAAAATGACCTCAAAGAACTTGTAAAAGCCAAAGAGAAGTTGTCAGTGCAGCCGGTGAACTCGGAGGAATCGGAAATTACAGAGGCAAACAGGAACCATGATGAAATCCTGCAGCCACTCAGGTACACATACTCCATGTAAAACTCACTCACAGAGGTTGCACAGGTTTGTATGAACTTCCTCTTGGTTTTTGTTTTACAGGACTAGCTTTTACCATAGCACAGATGCTGAGAGGGCATCATCAGTACATCAGACAGCAGAGTTGGCAGAGAACAAGGAGCATGGATCAGACACTGCCCAACCTGACAGCCCTCCATCAACTGATTGTGCTAACGTGGAGCCAGTTCTTTACTCAGTAGAAGCTGTGCTTGGACATCAACAGTCCAGACCTTTCCCCAGTTTCTTTACAACTCCTGGAAGTCAAGAAACCAAATCTGTGTCTGCAGCCCCAGAGGAAGCTTCTGATTCTGCTTTAGGGTCTGTAAACCAAAGTGAAGTTCCCTACTCCGTTGATGCTGTTCTCAGGTCTTATAAACCAATCAGCCAAACATCTTCTCCTCCAAGGGCACAAACTGTTTCCTATACCTCAAAAATTAGCTTACAAAATCAGAATAAGAATGTATCACTGAATATAACGAGTGAAGCTGACTTACACAAGAAAAAAACATACCAGAGCTTACCATCCCTCCAGGGACACCCCAGTCTGGTTTCAAAGACCTACCCGGATGTTTTTCTTGCATCTGAGGATAACAAGAATCAAGGTGAGGATGTGCGACGGTGTCAGAAAGATGCTCAGATCACTTCCCATGAAGACAAACTGGGGTTGTTGAATTCTCCTGTCACAGAGGCAGAGAAGTCAGCATCTAGTCCTCCAAAACACCCAACAGAACTCAAGCCAAACCTTTCTGGTCCAGCATCGCACACTGAGTCTTTCAGAAAGCCTTTTTCTCCCTCATTAGGTTCCAAAGACTTTAAGGGCACAGCTGCTCCTGTAACTAGCTCTATTATGACGAGACGGTCTCCAAACGCTGCTGTTCATCATTTTGCTGTAAAACAATTAACTGAGATCCACCTTAACCCCAAAAGGGGTCGACTTACCCTCAAACCAAGCACCCCGGAGCGTAATTCTGCTAAAATCCCCCCACAGTGTCCTAATAAAATGTCAAAGGGTGGTCATTTTTCAGTTGGATGTAATAAAACCCAAGCCAGAACTGTGAAACCAGCATCGGACTATGTGACAGCTCCAGCTTGTCCTCAAGCCTGTATTACATCTCAACAGCCTGCAGATGTGACAGACAAAACCTCTGCCTCATCCTTCCTCGGCCTTTTTGCAGCGCCTCTTGGTGAGATTCCGGCTTCTTTCCCATGTTTGCCGTCTCAGACGGTTCACTCCTCGACTCCTTCCTGCAGTCAGCAGTCAGTCACGGATACAAACCTCAAACAAAGAGCCTCTGGTTTAGAAACGTCTGTCCAGCTCTGGGCCAGAACTGATGCCAAACAAACTTCTCACAGCTCTGCATCTTTGAAATTCTCCTGCAAGAATGAAAATGATCCTGGAAAGCAGGGAATGACTCCAGTTTGCCGCCTGGTGTCCGATTATCCCAGTGATCCATCTATCAGTGGGACTCAGCAGCAGCTGCCTGATGTGTCTTCTCCCAGAGGTGATGCGAGACCTCACATACATGCATGCTTATTCATACTCCTAAAATACAGTACCTGTTCAAGCTGTGCTCCTCCTGTAGATTCAGCTGCTGAGACGTCTTCAGATTCAGTCCTGAAAACCCTCTTTTTGAGCCTGAAGCCATACAAAGATAAAAAAGAGCAGCAGAACAGGAGTGAGAGCAGCGTCTGCTCAGGTAACTGTTTATTCATTCTTACTGATTCATAGTCAATAAAACAAGGCAATATCTGTCAAGTTTAATCTGCAACTGTCTGTTGGGTTTCAGAGGGTGAAAAGGACAACACGGCGTGTGGCTTGTTGAAGCAACAGCAGGAGAGTAGAAGAAAGAATAGACTCCAGAAGAACTCGGACTCTACTGTAAGAAGGACGAGCAGCTTTTTAAATAATGCTCTTAATGAGCAAACTGTGCAATGCAAGAGTGTGTCAGGATGTGGTCGGTGTTTTTTCAGTGTTTTAACCACAAGATCAAGATGATAAATTACTGACAAGTGAAGCTGAAAATATTTTGTTTCAACAAGTTTGATTTACTTGGCTACAAGTGAAGAGTCAGATACAGAAGCTGATGTGTTGGAGGAAGTAAACGGGCTGATAGTGTAAGGATGTTTAACAAACTACAGCTGATGACCAGATTACAGCCTCAGTGAAAACTTACTTGATTATTTGGGTGGAGGTGGCAACTCTTGGCCTGCTGGTTGTGGAAGAAGAAACAGGACATCAGAATAGTTTCAGCCACTGATCCACACATGGAAACGAAGCGAGGCGGTGGCTGTGTGTATAATAACTTCACTTGAATCAGTGGTTTAGATAAGAACTGTCCAGCTTAACTAACAAAATGAACATGTTTTGTGTCTCATCCTGCTTCCTTGCTAACTTAATGTCTTTTTTTGTTTGTTTCTTTACTGTTGTTTTCCTGGTCCTCAGACACTGACTTGCTACAAACAGTCCACTGAGAAAACCAATGAAAACGCTAAAGACTCAGCAGATCAGCAGCCTTCTTTTCAGGCCTCTTCAAAGGCTGCAGGGCTATTGGGCATCAACCAAAGAGATTTGACCAAATCTCCAGCGAGAATCTCTGGCACGCACTCCTTCCCGTTCAAAGCAGAGACTCCGGTGACGAAGCATCACACCCAGCTGACAGTAAATCCCACTTCAAAGGACGGCGGAAAGATGGCAGCGACCCCTTTCAATGACCTTTTTAAGCCTTTAGATATGTCTGTTTTCTCCTCTGGACGTTAACAGCTGGATCTTCTTACTGTCGTTTTATGGAAACTGAGGCTAGCAGTCAAAAACGAAAACCCACTCCGATCGATTCCTGTGGGATTATCAATTTTTTTACCATGTTACACAAAAAAAAAACGTTTTATTTGTAACTCAGACATTTCTTCCCTGTGATTTTGGTATTTTTATTTATTGATTAAATTTTTGTCAGCTAATATTTAGGAAATTCTGATGCTAAAACATTTTTTGTTTTGTGTCTGTGAGCAAAATGTATACATACTGTAAAAACTATGCCCCAAACTTTTTGTCCCATTTTTAATCCAATTAGATTACAAACAGTACGAATCTAATTTTTGCCTCAGAAAGTGAAACGTTTTTCATAATTTTGTTGTTAATCTATGTTGTTTTAAATTAAAATGTTTTTTTCCCCCAAGGAACAGAGAAGAAGTCCTGGTCTGGGTTGTTGTTACACCTAAGCTTTAAGCACATGGCCTTTCCCAGCTGTTTCGAGGTGGGAGGTGGGATATGCCCCAGACTGGTCAGGGATGGACAAACAACCATACACACTCAGCACGCACTCCAATGGATAATTTAGACTCGACAGTTAACCTAAATTTAATGTTCTGGACCCACACATGCACTGGGTTGCCCCAACTAAGCTAACTGGTTTGAATCCCAGCAGGATAAAACCATGTACCTTCCTCCTTAAAAACTCCGCTCCAGCTTGCAGCATACCTTTACTTTATTATATTATACTTTCATTACTGATAAAACAACAACACCTCTTCATATGTGGAAGTTGTATTTTATTAAATCACCCTTCTGATTTAATAATTGACTTTTTAAAAACAAAGCAATGTTTCATCTTTTTTATATAAACTTAATTTTATCCCATTTTATTTTTATTTAAACACATGAGCTATCAGCCTCCTTTTTTAAAACTTGAACTTAAAAAACCCAACTCAAATTTACCTTTGACCTTTATAATTCAAATCACTTTGATTTGAATTCTTTTTAAAGCAGCTCTTGAACTTCAGCGAGTTTCAGGATTGAAGATACGTATTGTTTCCAGTTTGCTTTAATATCTATAAAAAAACTTTAATGCTAAATCAGAGTATTATTTTATTCTGTGAAAATGACCGCTCAGCTTTATATTATGCTTTACAAATTTCCTTATAAAGTAAGGAAATTTGTGTTTGCTTGATTATTTCTAGCCTCTGACAGCCTGATTAGCCACCTTTACAACGAGGTATCACTTGTAAAGTTTGTGCTTCTGTGGAATGAGCAACACAGCTAAACGTGTGGGTAGTGCCCTCAAAACTGTAGTTTTTACTGATGTTTTGAGTTAAATATTAGCCAGTTTTACACTTTATTCATTTTACACTGTCAGGGATCTTAGTAGCATGTGGAAGATCCACATGCAGCTCCTGACATCAAGTCCTCTCCACTACCAAATTCTGGAGATACTCTGGGATGATGATCCTGGCTCTGTGGGGAAGAAGGTTGTCTTCCTGGAGGATGGCATTTGCTCCCAGATTCTGGAGATATGGGAGCACCACCCCACAACTGAATTCTGAAATATCTGTCTATCCATCAGGTGCCAGTCAGGTTCCAATCATACACCTGAGACTGACACACACCTGGCAGCACTTTCATCTCAAAACAAGAAACAGGAAAATATTAGAAAAGATTTTGGTACATTTTTGTGTTGAAATTGAAGTACGATTCTTTCAGGTTATGCCTCATCGTACAGGTGAGCTTTTTAACTATATATAAAATACAACACCAGTGTGTTTTGTTAAAAAGGAGAAATCAACACGTTTAAAAACCTTTTTATTTATTGTATTTAAGTAAATCTGATTATTTGAAATGAGTAGAATCCAAAGACAGATTCTTCTTATTTCCACATGTTGCTGGTTTAAGTTCTATAATGTTGTTAATGAATGTTTTGACTGAATCGATGGAGAGAAGGATTTTTTCTTTCTGGGTTGGACATTATTTTGACAGCAAACCAACAGGAAGTGCTGTTGTTGACTTTTGTCTCGCGCTGGTTTGGTCACCGGCTCGCGGCTCCTCGGTCAGAACAGCAGCTGCTGTCCCTTCACTTCACATCAGGAGGTAAGCTTGTTTTTGTTCCAGTGGCTGGTTTGACCCTCAGACTGGCCCCCAGGCGCGTGTTTGCGGCTCTCGTCTTGTTATTGTAAAGTCTGCTCGTGTCGGGGAAGCGCGGATGCGTAAAAGCGAAATTTGTGGTAATTTGACGTAAAGTTTGCGTGTGATTGGTACTGCGGAGGAGGTGTGAAGGAATCCGTCTTCTTCGCAGTGGTCAGGCACCGCATCCCGGTGCTGTGTGGGATCACAGCGTGCAGATGTGAGCCAAGTGCGGCAGTAAATATCTCGGTAATTCAGCCTGATGATGCGCGGAGCTTAACCCTGTTCTGGAGGGAGGCTCCAGAGGAAGATGGGAACAAGTCAGACCTGTATGAGCTGCTGCGTGACAGCATGTCACTGCGCTTGCTCTTTCCTATTTCACTCCTTGATTATCTGCTGCTGAACCAACCAAAACCACTTTCACATCAGCCTGACCATCACATTGCGTACCCAACCTCCCCATTTACACCACCACCTTATCAAGCTTCATAATGCACGACATGAACTGCTTCTGCAGAGCAATGCATTACATTTCTCTTGAGAATATTCTGCTTTTATCAGCTGATTATCTGTTTACTTTGTTTCCTTCTTTGTATTAGCTTCATCATTAACAGGCAGTAAAAAGAGATTATGTGAAATGACTGATTACCACATCCTTCATGTGGATGCCAATTAAGAGGTATCCCCCAGGTCTAAACAAACGCTTTGGATTCTGTCTTCTCTATCTTGTTCAGGGTCGTGCACATGGCCAGAAAGTTGCTGTTATTTGTGTTGCAACACTTCTGCACTCCTGCTGCAACACTGAGTTGTGGGGTAACACTGTGGCTGTTTTAGGGGTAAAGAGAGATTGTTGAAACATTGCAGTGGTAGGAAATGTGCAGGAAGGAAACAGTTAAGACTAACAGTGGAAACCTCATGCCTGCTGCTTATGAGGTATAATTGATTTGAGACAGACCTGCTCTGTCACAATGTGTAAATTTCTTTTTTGTTGTGAGCTAAGTGGAGCAAGCCCTTGAGTCCCACAGAGACTCGCTAATGGGACTGCATTCACTGAGTAGTACACAGGTACCGTAAGATCCTGAACGTAATGCTTCTTCCAGCAACAGTCCACAGCAGGGGAGTGCTTAATTGACTTTGTGGGCGTTTGTGTGTGTGCTTTTGTGACCAACACACACAAGCTGATAGACTGAAAGCTCAAGGGGCATTGGGCGTGGTGGGTTATTCCAGCCTTTAATCAATATTATAATCAGCAAAATGTCATGATATGGAAAGACTGACAGATAGTGAGGTTGAAACACCCCTGGCACATCAAACTGGTAAGGGATGAAACCACCTACAAAGGAAAATATGTTACAGTTTTAAAGTTATATGACAAAGGATGTAATGAAGACGATGAGAGGAACCAATTAAACAGGTAAATATTGCAATTAAATTGAATTCATTCATTCCCACGAAGCTGTGTTGCTAACTTTGCTGCTTAAGAGGGTTAAAATGGAGAGCCAGTTCTAGTTTCTCATATAAACGTGATGTGACAGTTCCACTCAGGGCGAAGGAGATTATCATGCAGCCTGAAATGTCACAGGCTTGGTACACCAACATGTCGAGTTGGTTTAACTCTCACTGCTGTGATGATTAATGGGATCGATTTATAAAGAAGATTCAGTTACACATCCTGCATTTGTTTTTCTGAATAAACAAGCACAGTAAAGTGTGTTTTCGTTCCTAAATGAAATGTGTGTTCTCAGTCTGGAGACTCAGCTGCCAGAGGGGAAGGATTATACTGAATCCAGTGCTCTGCCATGAGCAAACTTTTAAAGAGGTGGGACTTGACTTGAGCTGCTGTGTTTTCATACTAAAGCAGCAGGTTTGCTGCAGTAGGATGGATGGAAGAGGATCAGAACCAAGAAGAAAAAATCATTTTAGTTTTCTATCACAACAGGCTGGTTAACGGGGTTATTTCAGCTCTTTGGTTTGAAATGAAGCTAGTTAGTAGAACAAATTTGGGTCAGAAAAAAGTGGGATTAAGTCACACAAGTCTCAGGATTGTGCTGTTTTGAAACCTTTAGATTTAGAGTTCTGGCCTTTTTTGATGCAAGGGATCATCTTTGGACTAGAATGTGGAGACAAATAATGAAAGCTCAGCCACTAAACTGAGCAGGAGGAATAAACCCAACTAATGAATCCATTCTAAAAAAAATAAAAAAAATTGTGAAAACATTTGTTGATTTAGTACTTCATGAATGAAGTTGATGGTTTTTATTTCATTTGAAGCCTATTTAAACCAGAGATGTTTTGGAGGTAGCATCCAGCTCCCAGCAGCCATCAAGTCATATCCAACTTCAAATGACTATGTCCATGTTTTGCTTCCAGCTGCAGGACGTTGTAACCATGGTAACAACAGAAGACAGAATTGTCAAACGTTGCTCTGTTTGCAGCATCAATCTGTCATTCCCTTGGAGCAAAATACCCGGCTGAGGCTAATGTCATTTTAGGTTCTCCAGTAGCCCTTAGTGGACCAACAAATAACAAAAAACAGTCTCAGCTTTCACCATTAAAATGATGTCTTATGGCCCACTGTGCATGGTGGTGGATTTCTTCTCGTTTATGTTGCTGCTAAATGTGTAAGAGAACTGGGATAAAAGAAAAATTGTTAATACAAGATATCCCAGACCCTGTGGATAAAAAAACTTCTCTGATAAAGGGTAAATTTACTTGATTCTTGTAGGCTGTTTGGCCTGACCTATTTTCTATTTAAAAAGGAGAATAATAAAATGTAAGGTAAAAGATGAATACTTAATTTGAAAAAGAAAAAAAAATATAAATAAAACAATCAGTTAAACAGATGAAAAAGGAGGAACTGATATTGCTGATATTTTCTGTCCAACATTACGTCCCTTCAGACCATTTAAGTCCTGAATCAGATGTGTATTTTCTGTTGTATTCCAGTGAACTGTGAGCTTCCTCTATACCTTATTGTGGTAACTGGAATTGCTGTGGGAGTGTGAGCCAAATGCCAAACATTTTTTAGTAAGTTGAGCTTACAAGCAGTTGGTTGTGCTACTGGTTTAACTGGGAAAACATATTTAAACTGAGTCACGTTTTTGTAGGTCAGGAGATTCTGATCATCTCATTAAAAAGATAAATATGCTGCCAAGGTGTGACCCTGCAAGTAGTCATATGCTGACTGATGTGTTACTTGACATGACACACAGAGCGAGCAAGAAAGAGGAAGTGTGTTGCAAACTGGTAGTCATACACTCTTTTAACTGTAACTGATGTTACCATTAAACTTTGTTATGAGACAATGGGACCTTTGGCACAAATATTTAAAAACACTTTCGCTTTACAGAACAAGTTCTGAGCTTAACTACAAAATTTACAAAATACGTTGAGCCTGGAGCTGCTGTTGGATCGAAAACTCCAAAAACCCTGTCAAGCCTCAGAAAACCGTGAAATGCCCACCAGGAATCTAGAAAATAAATATTTTGGCCAACGTATTCAATTAAATTCAGCTGTATTTGTATCGCGCCAATTCATAACAATTGAAAAAAAGTAGGGCTGTCAAAAATAACACGTTAACGGCGGTAACAAATTTTTTGAAAACTTTATTTTAAAGGTTTTCAATTTTATACAAATACAAATAAAGCAAAATAAGCAAAAATCAGGGACTTGTACATACTGTACATGAATATACGTGCGACCATGCCAGCCAGTGGCATGTTACATAGAAAATTAGGCCCAAGATAAACAAAGACAAATTCACACACCAAAAAAAAAAAAAAAAAAAAAAAAATACAAATTCAAAGTATTCGGATACATCTTCATACACATAGAACACAAAACACATAACAGCTGCAGCAAGCAAATCCCAACATTCACTATACGTACCTCCCACTCATGTAAAAGGCAAACCCTCTACATAACTTATAAAAGGCGCCCATGTCTTCTGATATTTATTTGTCGAGCCTTGTAAACTGTACAAGTACTCCATTTGTAAAGACAGCATCATTTCTCTCACCCACTGAATAAATGAGGGGGGCTGGACATCTTTCCACTTCCTCAATATCAGCCTTCGGGCCATGAGGGACAGAAAAGCTACCACACTTTTCTGAGCTGATGTCAGGCCCTGTCTGTTTGGGAGAACACCAAAAACTGTTGTAAAAGGATTAGGGTCTACAGTCCTATTACATATGTGTGAGATAGCGTCAAAAACAGAGCCCCAAAATGTGCCTAAAGCAGTACAAGACCAAAACATGTGACACATTGTGGCAGGTGACCGACTGCATCTCGGGCACCTATCATCAAATGTCCCATATATCCTTGCTAATTTGGCTTTAGTGAAATAAGCACGATGAAAAACTTTGAATTGTATCAGGGTATGTCGAATGCAGATAGATGTTGAATGAATAAGATTAATACTCGTATTCCAGATATCGTCTGAAAGCTGTAGGCCTAGATCTTGTTCCCATAACCTTTTTAGCTCCTCCAAAGATGTAGGGTCCATAAGATGTAGTAAATTATATGTACGAGAGATCTGACCCCTGGAGATAGATTGGAGATGCAGACAGTCCTCCAGAGGAGAAGAGAGTGGTCGGTTTGGATAGGTTGCATAGTGCTTAATGACGAAGCTACAACGGCGGTAACTAATTTATGTAATTAAATTCATTAATATTTTCAACACATGCGCCCCATCCACTGTTTTTCTGTTATGAAGGCAGAACGTGGAGAGGCGAGATGGTAAAGCTGACACCCGCACTCGTCCCGTCTCCTTTTTTAAACTAATCCTGCACCAACATGGCCGCTCTACAGGATCTCTGCTCGTCTCTGCTTGTGCAGCAGCTGCTTCCTCCCTCTCCTCTCATGTTGTTCTGCAAATCATGGTTGGTGATCAGCTGATCGGCTTTTCTCTCTTGCTGCGTGTGTTTATGGATCAGCTGAGAAGGAGGAAACTAGCAGTTCATGGTTCACACCGTCAAATATTTACCCAAAGTCTTGTTGTTGGCAGGACCTTGTCTAACACAGTAGCTGCTGGTGGTAGACAGGGTTTACACTGCAGCTATGCAGGGGCGGGTCTAGAAAAGTTCAGATGGGGGACCAGGAGCACTGACCAGGAAAAGGGGGGCACAAATGAGACCTTTTTTTTAGGTCTAGATTTTATAAAATTCTAAACTGATTCTTACAATTAAGGTGATCATCTGATGTAAAAAAGTGAAGAAAAACGTGTAAACAAGCAGCCAATGACGTATTTTATCAGCAGGTGATGCTGCTGTAGGACTTTTATCACTGCTGCACAAACACTCACACTTCAATGATAAAAAGAAAAACCTGTTCTTATCCAGATCAACAGTTTTATCAGTTTCTTCATCAATGTCGGCTGTTTGGCTTCAGTCGTCACATCTGCTGGTTTTAGGACAGAAATTATCACCATGGAGACGGTTGGTGAGATGATGATATATGAATTCTGATCTAGAACATGGTAGAGATGAGGCAGATTACATGCTGCATTTACTGACCATTGGACATCTGACGCTTACCCAAGGGAAGCTCAGTTAACAGTAAATATTTGTAGAGTCGGCTCGTTCTGTTGATACAATACAGAAAAAACAGGCAAATTTCAGGCATAGTCGCGAATAGTGATTAATCATGATCAGTTTGAACGCTGTGATTAATTAAAATTTTTAATAATTTGACAGCCCTAATAAAAAGTCATTGTCTAGCTAAGAAAACCAACAGATTTAATCAGATCCTCTCTGTGATTCTAGTCCTCTGGCCTGAGCCTGCATAGGGTGCTGGGCAGCAGTGGAGAAACCCTTTGACAGGAGGGAGAATCTCCGGCATAACCAGACTCAGGAAGGGTGGCCGTCTGCCAACACAGGTTGGGGTTAGAGAGGACAAGAAACAGGCTCAACAAGTGCCATATATCTAAACCAGGGAGGATGTCGTGTCCTGATAAGTGAAGGCACCGCCGCCTCTCATTCTGCTTTTAAAGACATAACCCAGAAGTTTGAGAGCAAAGTGCCATTTGAAAAGCGTGTAGCTATCATAGCAATTATTTGAATAGTTGCCAATTTATTTATTCCATTTTAAACTACAAAATAAAACTACAGCTTGGAGCTTGGACCTCAGTATGTTAAACTTGGTAGTAAGCAGTCTGACACTATTTTTACAAATACAGGAGCTCCACAGGGTACAGTTTTATCCCCTTTTTTATTTTTACTTTACACCACCGATTACAGGGTCAGCCAGTCGACCTGTGTGCTGCAAAAGTATTCTGATGATACTGCACTTTTGGCTCTTCTGACCGAGGCGATGACCTCTGGTCAGAAAAAGAGGTGGAATCTTTTAGTAGCTGGAGTGATGCAAACT
This sequence comes from Melanotaenia boesemani, assembly GCF_017639745.1. Taxonomy (NCBI): domain Eukaryota; kingdom Metazoa; phylum Chordata; class Actinopteri; order Atheriniformes; family Melanotaeniidae; genus Melanotaenia; species Melanotaenia boesemani. The sequence continues at coordinate 2,148,375 of NC_055699.1, read as the reverse complement.
TTAAAAATGAATGCGGAGAAGACAGAAGAAGTTACTGATTTCAGGAGGAAGAAAGAGGACCCCTAGTTAGTTTGCATTAAAGGTCAACAAATTGAGGTTGCTCAGACTAGGCTCTTCTTTTTGAGAAAACTCAGGTCTTTTGATGCAAATAGGAACATTTTTTATGTGTTTTATCAAGGAATTTTAGACTGTTCTTTTCTATGCTGTGCTGTGTGGGGGAGCAGCATTTGTGTGGATGTAAAAATAAAGTCAATAAGTCTATTTAAAGAGCTGGGCATCAGCCCTGATTCTCTGGACGTCATACTGGGTAAGAGAACGAGTTCTAAACTGAGAACGATGTTATTTTTACAACCTTTTAACGAACGTTTTGATTTGCCTCAGTGTTCGGCTGAACATTTAGAACAACTTTTTTTTCTTGCAGTTGTCAGATTTGTTTAATGAACTCTTGTAATTTTTGCATTGAACCATGTTTTTACTGTCTTTATTTTTCTTGGGCTTTTTGTTACGCGGCATTTTACAGTTTCTGTTTGTGCTGTCTGAACGTAATGTTTGGTGGCAAGCAAAATCTCCCGCTTGGGGGATTAATAAAGTTTATCTACTTGTATCTATTAAAAATGCCTTAGGTGCTAGATGGCGTATCAAAGGAGCAAAGTTGGTTTAAATAATATGTTTTTCTGAACATGGATGTCTGTCTAAATTCTCATGATCGATTACTTTTTAATAAAATACATAATAATTATCAAAACTCCCATGATGCTTGATCCAACCCTTGGTGAGGTATTTGTATCTGGATTAAAGTGAAGTCTCTGTGTGCTGGCATAGCTTAAATTGGTAGTAAAGGAATATTTATTTATTTTTTTTTGTTCTTTTGTGTTTGCAAGGTAACCGTCTTACAAGCAGCTCGTAGCTTGGAGGATCAGGGAGAAATTCTGGAGGGGAGCTAAGCTTATCTCTACTCAGAACGTGGGCAGAGAAAAGGAAATTTTCAGTTTAAACAATTCAAACCTTAAAAATTACATCATTTACTGTAAGGTCGCTGCACTCAGTTGCATGTACAGTTATTTTCCATGTTTCCCTCCACCAATCAGCTGAGTTTGTTAGGATTTGTCAGACTTGTGGTATGACTTACTTCATTACTCTTTTTACATTAGAAAAGATGTTTTTAAAAGATGGTGTTTGTGCTTTTCATTAATTTAATTCCTTTATCTGGTGTCTTCGGATTAGACCTACAGGATTATCAGTCCCAGCTGATCAGTGGCAGAATCATTGATCAGCCACGCTCTGAATACTGTCTGATGAATGAAGTAAACTTTTAACCTTCAACATCGCTTAGTGGTGAACGATGACGTCTGATGAATGAACATGTGATGTCACACATACTGTTGTGGTTAACTTGGTAAAAAAACCTCCTGATCCGAGGGTGAAAGGCACATCACAAGTTCACTGAAATGGAAGTACGTATGTCCTGAAACCAAAACCCACCATCTTTTTGCTTTTTTCATGGCGCTGATCTGTTTTCGTCTCTGTGTTTATGCAATGCAAGCAGACGAGCGTCGGACGTTTGGCCATCAGTGTGGCTTATTTTATCTTTAAAGAGTTTATTTAAAAGTGTCTTGTTTTTGATGACATTTATCTATTATTATATACACGACTGTTTGCACATGTCCAATTAGTTATAACCTGTCAAGCTTTGGACATTAGGGGGCCATATTCATTAGATTTATTAAGAACATTTAATAATCTCATTAATCTAATGAAGAACAAAGTGTACATTTTTATATGCTCATTTGTTTAGAAACCTACAACAAAGACATTAAAAAAATATATTCCTTTAAATTTTAGTTTTATTTAGCATTAGTTTGGGTAATTTCCTATTATCTTGTAGTTCTCTTCATGCAATGCAATAGTTTAAAATTGACCTGCTGTTATGAAACAGGATATTATGCAACTTTCAGATAAGTATTCATAATTAAATATTGGCTATATTGATAGATTTACGGATGCCTGAAAACAACAGCTGGATATTGTCATTAGCATTATGTGGCTGGAATGAGACGTCTTTCACTTTGCTTTTGCATTTTTTGGAGATTTTCTTGTTTTCTGTGGCAACATTTTATTGAGAAATGATCCATTTCTTTGACTTCACCAAATTTGTCTGACTGCAGCGGTTCCTGTAAAGAATGTGATCTGTATTTCCTTTTTTAATTCCTGTTTATATACTCTTTCCATCTTCTGATAATATGACACTCCTTTAGTGGAAATAGCGCAGTGTTACTCAATCTGGTCCTATGAGAGCTGCAATCCAGCAGGTCTTCAATTTATTCCTGCTTCAGCACACCCCTGAATCAAATTAAATGGATCTAACAGCCTATCAACGTTCTGCACAGTTACTCAGTAATTTATTTCAGGTGTGTTGGAGCAGGGATAAATGAAAAACCTGCTGGTCTGCGCTCTCGTGGGACCGGATGGAGCAACCCTGATATAGAGTTTACTCCGCTCTGTGAAACTCAGCATGACTTCCTTTTTTGGGGGGAAATAACCTAACAGAAAACATTTTATTCCTGGAAAAATGCAAAATAGTCAAATTATGTAATAGAGGATGACAAAGGAAACTCTGGGAATATAAATTTACCATTGGATAGTATTTGCTTTGACAATCTGCTAAAATAATGTATGAACAGCTGCTCTGCATTCAGTGCACAGTTTAATTTTTTCCCCTAGTTTCCAGTTCTAAACATATATCCTTTTTTTGTGATTTTTGTAGCTAAAATAAGGATGATTTTGTCCTCTTTTTGTAGAGCCACACATAAATCAAACATGAAATGGCACAAACTTGTATATTCCCTCTTCACTTGAAGAGCTGCTATTAAGCCACTCCTAAAGAAAGGGACTCTAGACGCCTCTATAATGAACAACTATAGACCATCTCTAACCTCTTTTATTTCCAAGATTATTGAGAAATTTGTATTTCACCAGCATAATGACTTTTTAAATGAAAGTTGAAATCTTGATAAATTTCTGTCCGGCTTCCGACCTCATCACAGCCCTGAAACAGCTCTGGTCACGGTGTTAAATGACATTAGCTTGAATACTGATTCTGGTCTAGTATCAGTCCTGGTTCTGGTCTAGTATCAGTCCTGGTTCTGTTGGATCTCAGTGCTGCGTTTGATACTGTAGATCACAGAATCCTGTTGCATAGGCTGGAAAACTGGGTTGGACTTTCTGGAGCGGTTCTTAACTGGTTCAGGTCCTATTTAGAAGGCCGGAGTTATTTTGTTACAATCGGCAGCTATGAATCCGAGCGAGTGGCCATGACTTGTGGAGTCCCCCAGGGGTCAGTCCTTGGACCTCTTCTGTTCAACTTGTATCTGCTCCCTTTTGGTCAAATATTACAGAACTATAGCATTAGTTATCAAAGTTATGCTGATGATACACAACTTTATGTCTCTGTCACCAGACGCAGCCCAGCAGATTTACTGTCTGGAGCAAATAAACACCTGGATGAGGAAGAATTTTCTACACTTAAATGAAGACAAAATTGAGTTTATTCTGTTTGGTAGCAAAGAGAAGAGGGTCAGCATTGGCAAACACCTGGAGACTCGGGCTCTTAAAATCACCGACCAAGTTGGTAACCTTGGAGTGTTGATAGACTCAGACCTGACTTTCAGCAGCCACATCAAAGCTTCACTAAGAAACTTTTTACCAGAAACATCAATAGAATTAAAAGTTTAGTCTCCCAGAAAGACCAAGAGAAACTCATCCATGCATTCATCTTCAGTAGGCTGGATTACTGTAATGGTCTTTTAACAGGACTTCCTTAAAAGAGCATTAAACATTTGCAGCTCATCCAGATGCTGCTGCTAGAGTTTTAACCAGGACTAAGAGATCTGAACACATCACACCAGTTTTGAAATCTTTACACTGGTTTCCAGTCAGTCACAGAATAGATTTTAAAACCCTTCTGCTTGTTTACATCCCAGAATGGTTTAGGCCCAGAATACATCTGTGATATGTTCAGAGAATATAAACCTAGCAGAGCTCTTGGAGCCAAAGACTCTGGTCAACTAGTCCAGACCAGAGTCCAGACTAAACAAACATGGAGAAGCAGCATTTAGCTGTTATGCTGCAAACAAGTGGAACAAACTGCCAGTGGAGATTAAACTTTCACCAAATGTAGACCTTTTTAAATCCAGGTTAAAACCATTTCTTTTCTCATGCCCCTATGCATGAAATCTGCATGTTAACTTAAAAAAAAAAGTCATCTTGCTTTTAATCATTTTAATGTAATTTATTATTTTATTGTGATTATGTGTTGATGCCTTTTACTATTTCTAAATATCTGTAATGCCTTTGTTTTATGTAAAGCACTTTGAATTGTCCTGTACATGAAATGTGCTATACAAATAAACTGCCTTGCCTTGATAGGTCTTGTCGTTTGTAAATGATGTAATAGCTAAAGATGAACACAGGATGGCATTGTCATCATTTCTATACTCCCCATTGTCGATGCAGAGTTTCTCCTCTTTACTTTAGAGGGTTCATCTTGACATTTCTGCAGGTATGTGGTAGCTGATAAGTTGCAGCGTGAAATTTGAATTTCTTTGTTTATCTCCGAGTCTTCCTGTAAAGGCAGCACAATAACACTCCTGCATTGTAGGATGATGACATGTTCACTCTGGAGAAAAAAAACGTAAGTGGTTCATTGTTTCACACTGTTAAGAGGCTTTTATTTCCAACAAGCAACTTTCCTCTGTGCACAGAAAAAAAAGATAAAGGCAGATTTACTTAGATTTATTCAGATTTCTAATGACCAGTTACCATTTTAATCTCATTGATTGCAACATGGGATTTTCTGTTTCAAGATATTTAAGCTCAACATAAGTCCTCTAATATGGACAAAGTGTTGTACCAAATAACCGACCAGCTAAGTATTCATGGTTTGAGCTCTGTAAAATGAGACGGGAAGAATCATTAAGCTGTCAGTCAAGAGTGATTGTAGATGTGATTGCTCTGTGAGCTGCCTCACAAAGACAAACCAATAGACAGTATTGATCTGAAGAAGGAAATTACAGGATGCAATTCAGAATTTATTCTGCTTTTTCTGATGCTACAATGTTTTTGGATATATATTTTAATATAGCATATTTTAATGATTTGTAATCTTCTATAAATCTGCTCATATGTCGTCTTTAATCATCTCAAGGGAGGCTCTAGCAAACAGAGCTGTGAGTTTTCCAAGAAGGAAAGTATTTCACATGGTTGTGAAATATTTCTTTTTTTCTGTGCTCTGCAACCTGCAGCTCATGAGACAACTCTGGGAAGTGTTTTCACCATCAACCTGCATGCAACCTTACAGCAATTTAACCAACAGTTGTTGGGAAAATATTGAAGAGCAGGTCATCTCTTCACATCTCCTCTGGCTACTCTATAGAAATGCTTAAGTGTTTTCATGGTGTTTGCTCGGTTTAGTTAATCATTCATTCAACCACATTTTGAGTAAAATTAGTGCTGCTCTGCTAGCTAGGCTAGTTAGCCTGATTATTTTCCCCTCTATTAAAATAGATTTAACTTTGGCATTATTCAGATTTTGTGACATTAAACGTTTCTTATTCCATGACATAAAAACTGATTCGTGTTAATTATCTATAAAATAGGATTGACTCACAGTAGTTTTAACTCATCTATGCTGTCAGTATAATTTTTTATTAGCTCTGAGTCACTATTATTGTACATTTTAAATACCTTTATTCTCCTGAAAGATTCAGTATTGAGTCATTCTTGTGCTAAGGATTCAGATAACCAGATTCTGGGCTTGAATTATTATCAATTTAAGCCGTACATTAGAACTGATTGATAATGAAGAGAAATCATTGTGAGCTAAATGCTAATTTCATGTTGCTAATCTATCATTGCTCAGTGTATTTGCTGTTTAAGAACTTTATTTGGGGTTTAAAATTAGTTGAATATGTTGTTTTGGTTATTTAAAGTACTAACATAAATTCTGCTTTTCTTCAAAATGGTTAAACCAGCATTGTTGGTTTGTAATTTGTCTAGAGACTGAAATACGTTTTTAATAGAACAGATATTTCTTATTCAGTTTGATCTTTATTTTGCAATAATATTGGATGACATCTACCTGTTTTGAAGCCACTCTATTGAGCTTTGACGAATCTTTGCGCTATTGAGGCTAATTTGGCGTCCATCTTGCATCCTGAGCTCTTTCCAGCCAGTAAAAGTCTGTCCCATACTGACTCTTTCTCTGCTACTTTCTCACTTTCTTTTCTTAGCTAATGTCCTTTTGCATTTCTTTGCTGAATCAGCCATGGTGTATTTTCAAAATAGCAGCATGTTGATATTCAGTTTCTGGTGTGTGATGTGGCTGCGAAGTGAAGCGCAGAACGACGCCCCAGGCTTGAAAATACAAGTTGGGAAGTTTTCAGCCTCAAGGGTAATGACAGCTCCAGGAATGTACATAATAAATATCAGTGTGCCATCATATCAAGTCAGAAGCACAGTTTTAAGCTAAAAAGTGTATCTGTTGCTTTGTTAAGTCAATCTTATAAAGATGTATTTATGTTTCTGTGTAGATGTTAACCAAGCCTGGAGGAAGTATGTATTTAAGTTTCTAGATGCCTCATTGCTGTTATGTAATTTTTTTTATTTCTGTGATAAAAAGGCTTTGTTTGATGATTTAATTTGATCAACATATTGTAAAACAATGTTTTGCACAAAAATTGAAACAGTTCAGTGATGAACTGAAGGCCAAAGGTCGGGAACTGCAGCTTGACTGGTTTGTAGATAAATATCCAACTGTGTTCATGGTGGTAAATCTAGTTCTTCCTGTCACTTCTTTTCAATGTTTTACTTCTGAGATCTATATTTAGATTTCTGAAGTTTTAACTCCTCATACAGGTCAAAGATTCGAAGATTAAACTTTTAACTTTTGCTGATGTTTATCTTACATTTTCTCGTGTTAAGAATAGAGCTTATTGTAATTCTCACTGTTAGGCTACCCTGGTTTAGATTATCAAATTTAGATTTATCACCATGCATGTGTAGAAAATTATGAAGCTAAATTGGATTCAGACTAGAACTGAATCAGCATTTTAATATTTTACTGGATAACACACCCCAGACTTTTGGAATACAACACCCACAGTGCTCATTATAAGTCAGTGTGTTTTAAATTTAAATGGTTTCAGCAGTATTGTAAATAGTTTATGTCTCTGTGTGTTTTAATAACTCACCAGGATTTTAAAACTGACTGTACACAAATGCAAAGAGGCCTACAGTCACTCTGCGGGACAAATGGAGATGTTTGTGGGTCCAGACTGTTTTGTAAAGGTTAAGATGGAGTTTAGGGTAGGGCTCAGTTTTAGAATAGGGTCATGTTTGGTGTGGGGCATTGTGTTGTAATGCTTTAGTAATCATGAACTGGCCCCTTAGAGGCAAAGAAACAAATGTGTGTGTTAGAGCTGATGAGGGTGTGAGTTTGAATGCTTTGGCCTTCCTCCAGAATGTCAACAATGAATCATGTCAACCTGTTCATCTCGGGGGGGGGGGGGGGGGCTCCAACTTCACCCACACTTACTTTTAGAAGATTCATACTGGTTTAACCTGTTTGCAGAAACCAAGTTCATTCATTTAGAAAAGTGTAAGCATGAGCTATAATCTTGATAAATACTAAAAGTCTAAAAAAAGAAGTAAAAAAATAAATAAAATAAAAAAGTATTTACATATACTTGATATCGTTGGAGACTTCTTTTTAAAGCTTATTGCCTTAAATGTTTTTTCAATATTTTTTTTTGGTGTTTTCCACATTTTGTGATTTAAATGGAAGTGTTTTGGGATTTTATGCGATGAACCTAAAGAAAACAAAGTGTTGTGGTGAACACAAAAGAAAAAAATGTTTTTAAACAAATAACAGTGTCCACATGTATTCATCCCTTTTCCTATAAAGTTCTTTAATAAAATCTGGTAATGCCACATTTTTATCAAAGTCACATTACTGGTTCATTTCTTGAGTTTTTCTTCATTGGTAAATCCTGGTAAATCAGCCAGGATTGATGTAACGAGGGATGGTGCTAAACACACGGAATATTTTTAGGTGAGACTATAAGTAAACTAAAAATTCTAAAAAAGAAAAGTCAGACTTTAGAGCAGCATTTAACAACTTTCCAATCTTTAAACTCTCTGTTGCTTTGCAGACTCCTGAGCCAGAGAAACCACACTTCCTAACTCTTTTTTTCAAGCTAAAGCAACACATTACAACTGTGTTTCGCTTTACGGCACCGCGTCAATTGTCAGCAACTAGATATCAACACCCCGGCCATTTTGGACACGAACTATGGCTGATTCATTAAAGAAACACAAGAGGACTTTATCAGAGGAAGCAAAGAAAAAGAGATAGAGCAAGAAATTATACAAAAGCCAACTTCGGACTGACTTCTACTGGCAGCAGAGAGCTCAGAGGAAAGACAAGATGCAAGATTAATGCTAAATTAGCCTTTGTTATGGATGCCAAAGTTCAGCGATGCTGCTTCAAGGCAAGGATAAGCAGCCCAGTCCTCAACATCTACAGTCCTGCAGGCTTTAGAATTTCCCTGCTCTAACACACCTGATTCTAACTTAACTGATCCAACAGCTCATCAAGTTCTGCTCAGTGACTCATTCGTTTAATTCAGGTTGATTTGAATGACTTGAGGGGGAACATTTAGATGTCTCTGAATGGAATAGCTAAATCTAACATGTCAAGCTGGGTGAAAATTTGTGGTAATTTTCTTTAAAACCTTCAAGAAAAATCCCGGTTTTAACATTGCTAACGCGTCTATAAGATGTCTTTATGTCTTAAAAACCATGCTATGGCTCTGGGATTTCTGCTTTGAGTCTGCAGAGCGAAGGTCAGACCATCTGTGTGTTCCATGTAAAATACCCGATAAATACAATTCTGGTTATTTCATAATTGGGACTTTTCAGCTATTTTGCATTCTCTGTGAGGAACAGATGAAATCAGAAGCCTGAGCAAGCAAGAGAAGTTAGCATGAGCTGGGTGGAGCAAGCCTGTGTTTACCAAGTTATTTTTATTTTATTTTTTTTACAAAAAAATAAAAGAATAAAAGAAAAAATTGAAAGTAAACACTGGTTTTTATTTTTTTCTACTTTAAATGAAAAACCATCTTTGCCATAAATGCATTTTTTTTTTCATTCTGAATCTTAGAGCCCCCACTCATTTAGTTTTGTCTCACAACATTTGAAATCATTCACCTGCTGAAATTGCAGCTTTTTATAGATAAAATTTCCCTCTGGGATAAATATTTTTTATTTAATTAATTGATTCATGGTATATATATATATATATATATATATATATATTTATTTATTTATCAGTTAACTGTACATCAGTTATTTTAGCGTGTTGATCAGCTTGTTGTTGCAGAAAGGGACTTTTTGATTTCAGAAAGCTGTAACATTTGGAGAACCACTTCAGTTCGTCACTCTGACCACGTGCTCATAACAAATACCTGAACTGGCTGCTCCTTTAACACAGACAGGTACCTCAAACAGGAACTCTTCTCATTGGCTGTTGATGTGCTCTGTTGGGCTCCTCAGGCCAATAGCCTTTGGTTCCTCTGCATGAACTCCCACCCACATGGATCTTCCCTTCCTCTCTCTGCTTCCAGAGTCTCGTTCAACACAGACGCTTCACCTTTCAGGCTGTTTTAGGGCTGCTGTGAATGTGCATGCATGTGTGCTAGAGATCGGCCAGACAGTGTGAAGAGATTTAAAGAGAGGCTGCAGAGAAGGAGAGCAGCAGCTTGTTCACCTCAGAGGAAATTTGCTTTCTGATAGCTGACAGAATATAAAGACATAATGAGGTTGATGAAGATGCCCTGTGTGCCTCTGCTTCGGCATGCTCAGGTTAGTGGATGCTGCTGATGTTTGTGTGTGAATGATGCTCCTCCTGATGCTGCATTTCCAGCCTGTTGGTGGTTTGCATTCCGGTTCTGCTGCATGTTATTTATGTTTGAAATACTTCAGACCTTTGTCACAGTTGCAGTTGAGAATTTGTAGCAGAGTGTTGTGTTTGTGCTGCAGCAAAAAGGCATTTTAAACATCAGTTTTTCAGACTGTCTATAAAATAATGGTGCAGTACCACAAAAGCAGCAATTAATAATTTTTAGAAAAACAATCCAAATCCCTTATTAAGTTCAGATTTGAGCATTTGCAGGTTACTCAACATGCAAAGGTTCAGATTAGACCTGCAAGCAGCTGTTGTTTGTGTGAAAAGCTGGCAACTACTAAATTAATCAGCAGTGGCATTAATTAAGTTTCTAACAACCTGTAGCACCAACCTGAAAATGAGAAAAGCAGCAGAACATCTGAGTTGATTTTTCATTTACATCAAATTATGTCTATCTATAAAATCTTTATTTAAATGCGAACAAAACATGTGACAAAAACTCAGCTATTAAGTCTGGTGGTAATTTGCTCAGTCTGCCTCACAGTTGGACTAATTAGGCGCTGTACTGCTCTTTATTATTTAGCAACTTTCCTCTTTCTTCTTAATCAATTTATTATTTAGAACTGTTGAAGCTCTTGCTTAGCTCTGCTCCAAACATAAAGTTCTTATTATGCAAGAGCTGGACCCAGATTTTGCAGATATTATGTTATAAATATGTATTTTTTATGAGGTTTTTGAAGAGATTGTGTGTGTTTGAGGGGTTCAACAGCTTGCCACCTGCCTGGCGAGTGATGAGGTATGAGGGGGGTAATGGTCTGTGCTCTACCCAATTAATGTGAGTGCTCACTGGGCTGGACATCACACACAAACATCTCTGTGCACAGAATGTTTGCCATTAATCATGTTGAATACTGTTTTGTCATTTCCAAAATCAACAATGAACCCACACTCTCAGTTCGTGGTGTGAGATTTAATGGGACCTGCAGCAGCAAATGCCCTTAAATGGAGATGATTTATCCTGTAAGCTGATGCAATCATTACTTTTATATGATCAGAATATTTAATTTTAGACATGATATATTGTAGATATGTTTTATTTTAGTTCATAACCCACAGTGTCTTTTCATCAGAGTGCAAACAAATGCAGTATGAGACTAGTTGGTGAGGAATTTTTTCTCAGGATAGGGCGGAGACAGAAAACAGACCCTAAACTGAGTAAATATTGCACCTACTTTTGTCATTTGGCATTAACACAAGCGCACATGTTGAATTTTTTTTTTTAATGCAGAGGGGTAGAGGTGGCCAAAAAGTGCACAAAAGCTCCCCCTGCATTGAAATTACTGAAGTAGATATACATTTGCAAAGAAAATGGTCTTAAAAGATTAATACAAAAAGTACTCTACTGATGCCAAAAGTAACATTATCATAATATCACAACAGCTTCGTTTCCATCCAGCCATTTTCATCCTCTCAAATTAAACACATACAGACAACTAAACACAAAAAGTTAGAAGAAAAACATCCTAGAAGTTTTCAGCATCTCTGCTATGACATAAATCTCTACATAAATTTAGGAACAGATTATTTCCCAGTGAAATGCAGTGAAGTGAAAAAGTTTTTGTTGTAATTTGTTTTGTTGAGCTCTTGTGGTGCTTGTTGGTTCCATTTCTTGTTTTGCAACACACAGAGAGGCAGGCGTGCAGGCCATGTAAATGCTTCATGTCAGTAGTTTTGCATAATTACAGACAGATGCAGCACTGCACCATAGAGAGGGTGTGAAAAAGATACAACATCATGGTTATAGGTGCATTTAACTGCTTCAAAGTAGACCTTGTAGCATACACAAAGGGTTTTTCCAATCAGAAATATTGAAATAAAATGGCAGGTGGTGAGATGTTAAACAGTTTAGGCTGCTGCAGACTGGCACCATGTTGAGCAGTGAAGTCAACATATGCCAATGTTTTCAACTCTTTGCCTTGTTTTTAGTCATGTGATCCACCCTGTACCTCGTGCTCCTTTTCTACAACAAGGGTTGTGACCTTTTCTATGCATGTTTCTTCTGTTGCCTCTGATCAAAATGTGGCAAGGATCTGTGAAGCTTAGATAGTAAAAGACCCAGTTTGGTTCTAGTTTGAATGCATATATTCAGTAGGAATTCAACCTCAAACTCCTTTATCTGGGTGTATTATTCATACTTTAAGAAATTTGATCTAGTAAGATTTTAGTCAGACAAACGTGTTTATATGCATTATAAAAGTCAAATTTTAGTCATATTAGAATTTCTTTTCTTGAATGATTTTACATACATTGACTAATACATTATCAAATAATGTCCTGGTCTTTCCTAGATAATATAAACTGAAGGGATTTAAGGTTTAGGGTGCTGACTTTATTGCAAAACTGCAGACTGAATCTGACCAGATGCCAGTTCCTGTAAGTTCTCCACAGTAACCTGCCAAATAAAGGCCAATAAACATTTGGTAAACATCATGTCTTCCTCTGAGTCTCACTTCCACATCTTTTCTCTTCCTCTCATTCATGGACTATTTCAAGCATCGTCTCTATGTGATGCAATTGCTAAAATTTAACTCTCAGCATCTAGAACTCTTTATGAAATCTTAAACCTCTAACAGAGCTGCTGTAAAACACATTATATATTTATCTAAGAATAAGATCCTGGCACATTCATGCATACTTAATATGAGAATTGGTTATATTGCGTCCTGTTTTGGTCACCAAAACACACTAAGCTCATAAAACCAACACAATACATTAAGTTAACAAGCAGAAAAAAATAAGAAGCTGTCAAATCAGATGTGAAATTATTGTTTTATGTTGTTTTAAAACTGTTGCAAAAGTCATCCAATTCTGAAAGAAAAGAGAGAAATTTTAAAACCTGTTCATATTTTAGTCTGAGCGGCCTTATTTTAGAATATAAGGATGTGTTAAATATAGTCTCAAAAGTTATCCCAGTTAAGGAGTTTAGTAAAGATCACTAAAGCAAACCTTAAACTTGGCTACAAATTTAGGTGATCTTGCTTCTTCTTGAATTTTGAACACAATTCTTGGTCAACGCCATTAAACGAATGACTAGAGAAGATCTTGCATGGGCATGTATTTCACCCGCTGGACCTGTTTTCTGGAGGAGTAGCTGAATAATAGACAACAAGACCTTGACTCAATCCTGTGTGTTCATTCAGTCATTCATTATCATTGTGATGGTGAAAATAAACTATAAATAATCTTTATTAAGATATTATGGCTCTCATGGTCCTCATTTTCTACATTCTCATTTCCACCTTGAAACCAAGTCTCGAGTGAAAGATAAAGTCTTGAATGTTTGATGTGAAAGTGCGGGCCAGCCACGTTTCACTTCCTCCTTGTGACTTGATTGCTTCAGATGTGGTGTTGTGGCATCACTTTTCTGTTTTTGTGGCATTTATTTTATTCCTGAGCATTTTACAGTAACTATAGCTGTGCTGCTGTCTGCAGAGGGTTTATTACAGTGGAAGCCAGAGGAATAAGCAGCGACAGCGTTCTTGTTGGTACCATCCCAAACACAGATTATCTGAAATAATGCAGTTTCAGACTTCTCCTCTGTGATGGCAACATAACAGACACGATGTCTGTTATGTTTTAATACTCTGCATCACCGGTTTCACCAGGAGCTATTGTTAGCTGTCCAGAGACACACCTCAGTTCCACTTTGACACAGTGTTTTAAATACCACTGTAGCACAAAAAGCAGGTATACTTAGGATCCGTGTGCCGGATGATTTTCAAACTTCAGGCACCATATTTTATGAATACATGTGTAGTTAACTGTGTTTGTGGTCTCCTGGTAAAACGGAAAAGTTGTATGAAAAAGTATTTGCATGTAATTTGTTTATTTTTCTGCTGTATATTTTTTTTTCTTGTGTTCCTTAACAGTACATTGCAATAAACAGGAAGTGATGGTATGTGGAAAATAAATAGGAAGTCTTGAGCGCTTAAAAAAATTTGATCCGATTAATTAAATTTTACAGATTTTTTTCAGAATACTTGTGTTTTTTCTCTTTATGCCTGAGGAAATATTGAAAAAAAACATTTAGAGCCATGCAGGTTACGACAAGGACAGATTTCCAGAGGTAGTCAGATCTTTTACTTGGAAGGAGTGCATTTGAATTACTCTTACAGTATATAACCTACAATTAGAAGTACAAGAAATATACTCAAACATCAAAGTGTGCTATTTACTATCGAGCCAAGACCTTTAGAGCAGATCCTTAGTTACAGTGTTGGCCTGGCAGGTGCCATAATACACTTGTGGGGCAGGGGAGGAGGGAGAGGGGAAAAGAACATTGAACAATAATACACAAATGAATTTCAGTAAATCTTTAGAAAACATAAAGGCGGTGTAGATGTAGAAAAACATTTACAAGTGCCCCTAAAAATAAAAGCATCCAGCTTTAGTTTGTTTTTGTAACAAGTTCCAGTTTTTGATGCAGCAAATGAAAAGAGGAATTTTGGGAATGTGTAGCATGATAAGATGGGAAGCCCATGTGTTGTACTTGGCTACTGTTACTGAGCAGAGGCTGTCTTAGATGTAGACGTGCATTTTAAAGAAGAGAATGACCCATCTATAAATATGTAAGGAAGGCCATTTAACCTGGGAATAAATAAATAGCGGGGAGTTCTGAATTGTGACAAGTTGAATATCAGAGTGGTGGATTATCTCCAGTTTTTGAAGAGTTCCTTTGCATGCATGGTGGTAGATTATATCATCATATTCAAATAAGGCGAGGATGGTCTTTTTAATAATCATGCATCTGGCAGCAGATGTAAATGACGAGCTAAATAAACAAGTTTTGCTTTTACTTTTTTGTAACACATTTATGTAATGTAATGACAAATTCCTTAATACTTGTAGACTGTATCCTGTTCAATTGTGATTCCATCTGTTATAGTGATGTCGAGAGAGTGTCGTTGTACTTGCATAATGACAATAAAGACCTTGAATTGAATCTTGAATTAGTGGATGTGGTAACTCTGCCTTTGTGACCAAACCACTTTAGCTATTGTAGCGTTTAAGAACAAAATTAAATTAGTAAAAGTCTGCGATATTTCATAAAAACTATCTTTAAGAGACCTACGAACTTTACCTGGTCAAGGACCAGAGACATACTGTATAAGGTTGTGTCATCAGCATATCAGCAAATAAGGGCTTGGCTAGCAGCTTGTGGGAGATAATTTATAAATGTAGAAAAAAATAGTGTTGGACCAATAATTGAGCTATGAGGGACACCTAGTGGCATATGGAGACACTGAGAAGGCTGGAGATCCAGCTTTACTCGCTGCATCATGTTTAAGAAATCATTTGAAAACCATGACAGTGGCTGACCAGATATTCTAATACGGTCTGATCTTTGTAAGAAAAATGATCAGCAGAATCAAAGGTTTTTTCTAATACAGTGATTAGTGCTGCTTGGAATCTAATGCAGATACAATATTATTTATGACTTTTAAGACCGCGGTAACACAACCATAACCTGACAGAAGCAGGACTTAAAAGCTAGATATGTTTTGATATTTCAAGTATTGAGTTAACTGTTTTCAAGTTTTTCAAGATCCTTGGATGCATATGGCAAAATAGATATAGGTCTGTAACAGTTTAAGTCAGCCTGGTCTCCACCTTTAAAAAGAAGTAAGAAGAAAAAAAATAAAAAATAAAAATGGGTGCAGCAGTAACTGCAGCTGCTGACTTTAAAAAAGAATGGAGCAAGCCCATCTGACCCAGCTGGCTTTTTGGGGTCTAAAGACAACAATTCCTTCACAGCTTCTTCACCAGTAATGGGATGGGAAGAAAACAAATTGGGTACACCAGAGTTATTAGGTGGGTTTGAGTGCTGTCTGCTCTGGTTGTTTAAACAAATTAATGACAGAGGCAAAGCCAGATTTAGTAAAATGATTACTGAAGAAATCAAGCATATCAACACCATGTTGGTCTCTAAGGATGTCAGTGGACTCGCTGTCCTGTCCATGAAACTAGTTTAATGTTTGCTTCAGAACATGGTCACAAGCATCCAGCTAAAAGCAGCTGTTTGGTGAACTGAGGGCATGAAGGCATGTGGACGATCAGCAGCAACACTGGCTGCATGAGCATAGTGTCCTATGAAACGCTCCTTACACCATCACACCAGCAGCAGCAGCATCTGCTCGGACTGGTGGATTCATGACAAGCAGAGTCTGTATGTAACTATGCATCATATGTACAGTTTTATGAGTCTCTTCTACTACATCCTCAGCCTGACATTTTCCTGCCGCTGTAGTCCATCAACTCAGCTGTTTTTACTGCTAAACGTAAACTTAAAGAGGTTTTCTGCTTAACTTCTACTTCCCCCACTGTCATGTTTCTGTCTGCAGAACTACAACTCGTTTTTCATTTTTACATTTTTTTGAGACCTTAAAAGCAATTTTAATAATACTTAAAAAACCAGCCTGTCTGAAATTTGCAAGAAGTTAATATAGTCATAAGCACAAAAATATGTCCAGGAAATCTGTGAAATCCAATAATGTAAATATTTTCTTTATAAAAGAAGAACTTTCATCCCAGAGTTCACTTAACTCTGAGAGATGCAAAGACACAGAAGGTACTTGTTGTTTTTTACCTCATGTATGTGTGTTAATTCCAGCCACTCTATGCATTCTGTGTGTTTGTCTACTGTACACGTCCTCAGAAATTAATGTTACTCAAGCACAAGATGCAATATATAGAAAGTGTGTGGAGCAAATGTGACAGGATCCAACTTTGTGGTTTACGGGCTCCAGTGTGAATCCAGAACTTCTGTTGGGCTGGAGTTGGCTGGCATGGCCCCCAGTAAAATCTTCTGGTAACAGGTGTGGTATGTGGATGATCACGTCGCCAACAAAGCTGGTTGCCTGGATGAGCATGAGGCTGAAAGGCAGGTTTATTCTTAGCCTGACAGCCCAGGATGTTCTTTGTGGGGGAAAATTTCTGAGGGTTGCAGGCTGCAGAGAAACTGTTTACCTAAACTGGTGTGTAGATTCTGAACCTTCACTTACATTTCAGCACATTTTGCATTTTATGATACAAACTTAATATTAACTCAGTGTGTAAATGGTCTCTTGATAAATTAATTTACTATTATTTTTTTCAGATTTCTTAAAAATGTATGTTATGTATGTTTGTAATGTCAAACCACATTTACAGAAACTCAAGACTACAAACATTTTAATTAATTTCTATCAGTTTTGTTGTATGGATGTAATTATTGTCATTGAATTACCCGTTCTGTTCATTTTCATTGGCATCTGTTATCTGTTCATGTTAGTTTAATTATTGCAGAATTTACTAAATAAAGTCCAACATTAGTGCTGTAGATGTTAGGAACCGATGAAGGGTTTGTTTGAAAGGTTTGGATCATATAATGTGTTTTTTTCCTCTGTGAAGAGTTTGTGGTTTAATTGGTTTTAGTTTAGCTGGCATTGGTTTGTGGTGGTCAACCTAAAAAAAGACTTTTTGGAAGATGGTTTTGCTTATTAAGCTAGAGTTTTCCTCTTTGTGACTAACACCTACTTTAAAACATTAAATTAAGTATCTTTAGCTTTTTGACCCATGGCTGCTGCAACACTAACAGGGAAATGTTTGACTCTAGATATTTTTCTGACCTCCCATTGACGTTGTGGAGGAAGTGAAAGTAGACAAACAAGAACCAAATGATAGTCTCACTTTCTGCAGAACCAAAATATAAACAGTTTTTCCTGAGAAGCGAGTTGTTAGTGTTTTTGAAAACATGTGCAACAGCTACATCACACACAGGTGGCATCTCTACTAAAACCAAGGATTAGTTTGGCTATGCAGAATTTTTTGACAAATTAGTGTTCATATGTTCTACCACTGATTTCAATCAGTGCTCTACTAAACACTGATTTTTTTTCTTCCTCTTTGTAAAATCTTCTTTGATATTTTAGATTTGATAGTGAATAGTAAACTGTAATTTAGTCCTGAAATGACCACAGTGCTTATGTACAGTATATAAAATAGCCGAAACTGAATTAATACAAAGGTTATAGCCTGAGATAGTGTGATAAAGTGTGGAGTACCACAGGGTTGTGTTTTAGAACCTCTGTTATTTCTAATTTGTATGGACATTTTTGTGAAACGATACTATGACATCTAGGGACCTCAGAGAATTTATCCCAGTGTAAAATATTTTGTGTCTGGTCCTATGAGTAAATTACAATTAAACAGAGGAGAAATGGGAAATCTCTATCCTGTTATTTCCCCGTTAGACAAATTGGATAACACTATGCTAAAAATGATTTCATGTACACAGATGCTTTTGATCACCTTCAGCAATATTATTCAGCCTTCAATGTTGTTTTGTGAATAAAATTTATATTCACTTATAATTTTTCATTTTTAATTCAATCATTAGGGTCTAAACTCTGAGCAGCAGTTGAAAATAAACCCCATTGTACCGTTTTATTTCTTTATAGAAGGTGATTATGTCTATAATTTCTTTCAGCTCTTATAGAGGCTGTTCAGGCTTAAAGGATGAGCTTTAATCAGACTCAAAATATATGAGAGTGTTTCAATTCATGGTTTTGGGTCTCTGTAATACAACTTGCCCATTTTACTAGTATTTCACATCCATAACTTCAGTTATAGTTCTTCGCTGCTGATTTCTGCTCTTAAAAAATAACTTTATTCCATCTGTTTAATAACAAACAGCAGATGAGCACAATTAGAGAGATACTGATAAATAGAGTCCATCTAAAAGACCCTGATATTTCCCCAAGGAAGCTCCGGAAAATGGAGCTGAATATTAAACTTGGATTCATTAAGTGACCTAATTCCCAATTTGCTTTTTGTTGCAGCAAATTACGAACGAAAGAAAGAAAGAAAGACAAATTAATGCTGAGCAAAAATATACTTCTTCCTTCTGTCTTTCCATTTTCGCCTTTACCTAGTTTCCTTTGAAAACCTGCTGCTGTTGCATTTATTCCCTCCGATCAGGCAATGCAACTAATCCAAACATCAAGGATCAGCGGAGGAGAATCACATGAAACAGCGACTCTTGTTCAGCCACATTCCTCATTATAAGTGTAGGTGTGGGAATGTGCAGGAAGTAACAAAACGGGTCAAACGGTGAGTGTGCGCTCACTCATGAATGAAGAGGATTGACTCAAGGGATTTTCACATAAATTGACCCAGAATCATGGATGAGATGAGAAATGAGCCCTCTAAGTCTCTGAATCACTATCACAGCATGTAATCACATTTTCTCAATAACTTCCCAGCTAAAAATAACACATTCGTCCATAAGTTGAATTAATTTTTGCTTCAGTCCTGCTGTCTCAAATGTAGGTAGTTACCAAATGAAGTAGTTTTATAATATGAAATATTACTTGCAAAGACAGTGAAACTGTAGCACAACTGCATCAGACAAATTTCCTCTTACAGGTGGATCAAAAAAGACACAATATACAGATTAAAAAGCTTAATATTTCTGCTCTAAGCTGGGAGGGTGATGTAGGAAGCCACCGCAGTTCTGAATGGCTCTGAATGAGATTTTCACACTTGGGGACCAAAACTGTGAAATAGTTGTGTGGTGTGGGAGGTTTATGAGTTGATCATGACTTCATCTAATCAGACATAATCTCAAGTTGGGAAGTTTTCTTATTAAAGTATCCATCAGTTCATATTCTGTAAAACAAAAAGCTATCCTACTTTACACAGCAGAGACCTCATAAGGAATGCTTAAAACATCATTGTGTTAAACATCATGTAGGAACTACACTGATGACGGGGAGATGTGAGACTGTAGTTAACTTAGTCCTTCTGTATTAATGTCGGCTTAATCGGTTACAATGATCTTGATCTTGATTGAGTTTAAGTAAGTTTAACCTTAGTTAATTAGTTTAGTGTGTTAAAATGCATGAATCGACTTTTTTCTCCCAACACAGGCCCAACACACTCTCCTCCATCGGCATCACTCACACCCCCCTCAGCTGGTTCAAATCATACCTCTCCGGCCGCACTCAGTTCATCCAGTTGAAAACATTTACCTCCCAGTCATTCCCAGTCACCACTGGTGTGCCTCAGGGCTCTGTCCTTGGGCCCCTGCTGTTCCTCATCTACCTCCTCCCCCTCGGTTATATTTTTAGAAAACACCACATACATTTCCATTGCTATGCGGATGACACCCAGCTCTACCTCTCCACCAAGCCGAACTCTACCCTCCCACCATCTTCCCTCACAGATTGTCTTCAAGAGATTAAATCCTGGTTCACCTCAAATTTTCTTAAACTAAATAGCAGCAAAACAGAAATTTTACTAGTAGGCACCAAATCCACTCTCTCTAAATCTGACAGTTTCTGCATTCCCATTGATGATTCTTCCATTTCCCCCTCCCCTCAGGTAAAGAGTCTGGGTGTCATCCTCGACAGCACTCTGTCTTTCACATCACATATCAATAACATAACCCGGTCAGCATATTTTCACCTTCGCAATATCAACCGCCTCCGCCCCTCCCTCACCCCTCACACCGCCGCCATACTCGTTCACAGTCTTGTCACCTCCCGTCTCGACTACTGTAACTCCCTTCTGTTCGGTCTTCCCCAAAAAACTCTTCATAGACTTCAACTGGTTCAGAATGCAGCAGCCCGGGTCATCACAAGAACCGCCTCCACCCATCACATTACTCCTGTTCTGCAGCAGCTCCACTGGCTCCCCGTCACCTACCGCATCCACTACAAAATCCTGCTGTTCACTTACAAGGCCATCCATCACCTCGCTCCTCCCTACCTTTCCGATCTCCTCCATGTCTCCATACCAGTCCGTTCCCTCAGATCCTCCTCCTCCATCCACCTCATCGTCCCCCCAGCCCGCCTTGTTACCATGGGGAGCAGAGCTTTCAGCTGCTCTGCTCCTCATCTCTGGAACTCCCTCCCCCCAGACCTCTGTAACTCTGATTCTATACAACTGTTCAAATCCAAACTCAAAACACATCTGTTCAAACTGGCATACTCACTGTAATATTTCACACTGCTTTTATTATTGTTTTATGAATCCTTTTTAATTTATTAATGTATTTATTGATTTGTTTTATTCTTGTGTTTTATCCTGGAAGGTGACCTTGAGTGTCTAGAAAGGCGCCAACAAATAAAATGGATTATTATTATTATTATTATCAAAGCCCCTTTAGACCCTAATGAGATCATTTTCAGTGTTAAACTGTGTTTACGCACCACCAAATATCACACACACTAAACTCAGTAAATGACAGCACCACTAATCTTGAATGTTTTCCTTATTAATGATGGACACTAAGCAGTTGCTGTGGAGGCTGTGAACAATCTCATTAGGAGATTTTTAAATTGATGTGTACAGTACGGATCTACTGAAGCAAGCAAAGACGATACAGGTGCATCAAGTTTGACTAATCCTGGACTCGGGGTGTGCACTCATTTTACGTCCAGTGAAATGATCTGATGCAGAATAAGAGGTGATGTCTCGTTAGGCTGGTGGAGCGGAGCAGATTGGGATTATTTAACCCAGCTGTGGGTACACTGCTGATGCTTGTCATGCTGCTGTGGTTAATGAACTAGTGAAACCTTTTACTTCCTTTTTAGCTTCCAAGCAGTTAATAGTTGCACATTGCCTCAGAGGCGAAATGACTCCTAAGCTGGATTTAGGACTTTTTACTTTTGCTTTCTTACTGCCTGGTTATTTAACCTGCATTATATAAGTGGCAGTGAAAGGTTTGGATCTCAGTATTTTTGCAGGGAGAAGGTTAAGTGCAGGATTTTCTGTTTTATTCTGGTCTGAATCAGGCAGGTTTTCCTTAAACAGGAAAATGTATTTCATGCATGACATTTTCTTTGCTCGTCTTTACCTGCGTTTCCAGTTGAGCCCAGGGCTCCACATCAAGTGTTAGCCATGCTGCGGCAGTCCGAGCCCACCTCCAGCACCCTGCAGCTGGTAGCCAATGACATGACGGGCATCATGGAGAAGCTGGACACCCGTGAGCTTGACCTTGGTGATGGCGAATATGACACAACAGACATCAACATCCCTGGTATTTCCCATCAGCACACACAGCTGCACATGTATGTTTTGATTTTGTATGAGCTGTTTGTAACTGTGTGCATTTTCCCCAGCTGAGCAGCTGCCCTTCACTTGTATTTACCACACGGTGGGTTTCAGAGAAGCTGAGGCCAAAGTCTTTCTGTCTTCTCCGATCACCGCCAAAGTTCTGGAAGTGGAGCGCTTTACCTCGGCTCAGGACCGATTCAACGTCACCGCACAGAGAAGCGTCAACAAGGTGAAAACAAACGCTGATTATCTTTCTATTTATTGTCGTTACTTTGTTTGGTCCTGTATCTTATATCAGCTTTATAGTATCTTATTGTTTTAGAGGTTATCTGCTTACCTATATTTGGTCAGGAGCTGTGGCATGAGTCTGTTTTTTGCATCTTTGCTTTATTATCTCGTTTCTATGAACTATCATTAAGCAGTTTAAAGCTGCTGGCACATTATTTTAATTAGTGTCGCTTGCTATTTCTCAATGTTTTTAAGAGGCAAGAAAGCATTTTTCTGTAGATGCATAAATATTTTCCTGGGAAACCTCATCTTCTACTAAACAAGCCATCACATCTGATGAAAGCCAGTAGAAATGTGGTGGTTTTAACTACTTCAAACATACACACATGTATTTTTTCTTGCCACCAGTGTAAATGAGAGTCAGGTGATGGTAACCTTCATCCTTGTTTTGGTCATTTATTAGGAGCCTTTTACAATAAAATGTTGAATGTAACTCACTGGAGCCTCTGCTGTGTGCAGTCTATGCCAGCTGTGTATAAGATAGAGTTAAAACATGGGGATTTTACATGGCTGGTGAAGAGGAAGGAGAAACACTTCATCGAGCTCCACAAAGAGCTGAGGACCTACAAGACCTTCATGAGGCTGCCGCTGCCAACACGCAGGTGAGAGCGCTTTTTTTTTTCACAGTTGGTCCTGTGACATCAGATTGTTAACATGTCTATTTGCAGTCACACGATTAAGAGGAAGTCAGCAACAATGCATGAGGTGAGGCAGATGCCAAACCTCCCAAGAGGAGGTGGGGAGGATCTGGGTAGAGAGGAGCAAGTTTCCAGCCGCAGGGTATGTCTCCCACTAGTGATGCCAATTGTCTTCATCACTTCTGTTTTAGTCATGTGGAAAAGTAAGTGCATCCTCTTTTTAGTCTAAGGTTTTATATAAAATTAACACAATAAACCACGTGGTTCTTACCAGGCCTTAAAATGAGATTAATGCTATATGAAATGAAAAAACACCACGTTACGCCGTCATTATTCATTTAAGAAAACCTAAGCCAAACTGGAGAGCAGTGTAAAAACGAATTATACCCTTACTGGAATCCATATTTTGGTTTATTTGTTGTTAAATAGATATTTGCACAGCATAATATGTCATGCTGTTGTTCATCTGACATTTTATTCACTTCATTTTTTCTCAATGACCTTAGAGCTCACAGAGGGTACACTTCCTTTGTCCCAGAACCATTTACAGTAGGTGACATGAATTAATTTGTGATGTTTTTGTTTTAGAAACAACTGGAGGATTACCTGAATAATCTGCTAAAAATGCAGATGTACAGGAACTACCATGCAACAGTAAGGATGGCGCTAAACAAATCTGCAGGGACACATTATGGAAATTAGAATCAGAGAAAGGACTTGGATGTTCTTAAAAAGTTTCTTAACCTCTTTACTCAGTTATTGTACAGGACCTATTTTTACATGATTTTTAAACCTCAACGCACTGCTTTATGATGTACATTGTAAACACAAAAAAAAAACTTAAAACATGACTCATACAGTTAAATTTTCTGACACTTTTGCTGTTTTTCAGATGGAGTTCATAGATGTTAGTCAGCTGTCTTTCATCCATGACCTGGGACCAAAAGGACTGTAAGAACAGCTAACTCTCTAAAAGCTCTGTTTTTATTAGCCATCCATGGGGGTGTTGTAAAAGAATAAATTATTTTTATCAGAAATGCTGTTTTTGCCATGTTTTCCTGTTGGACCAGCAGCGTTTTTATCTTTCAGAGAAGGAATGGTACTGAAGCGTTCTGGTGGTCATCGGATTCCTGGAATCAACTGCTGTGGTCACAGCAAAATGTGTTACCGCTGGTCCAAACGGTCAGTAAACACAGAAAGAAAGAATTTATTTTTAGCTTTTCATGGTTGTAAAACCTTATTGTCTTTAATGTGAGATCTAGAGACACACTTTCACCACTAGAGCAGAAGACAGTAGGATAGTTTGGGGCTTTATTAGTTGTGTTTGTTTCTATGCGGATGATGAAACTTTATTAGCCAGATTTACAAAACTTACAAACACAAATGCAGCCATCTCATTTCAGTAATGATAAAAGCATCCATGTAGACCAGCAGGAGTTAGCATGGGGTGGCAAATGAGCGTACTTGTTAACAATAGGTGATGGTTAGTTCCTAGCACAGATTGTTTTCTTGTACAATAACATGTAAAAATGCTCATTTAAAGATGGATCACAAGTAATGGCCGGACAAGCTTTCCACTTGTTAGTATTTTTTGAGAGTGGCTTTTTGACCAAGCCCTAGTTCATTAGATAAACTCCTACTTTCACATCAGTGTTACAACTATTGCATTCACATGAAGTCCTGATTAGTTTCATGATAACGTGTCCTCCAGCCTAGCTTGTTATAGACCAAAGTGTGTGTGGCATAGTTTGGAGAGATCACTTCATGAAAAGTTTGTAGGTCACTGTACTTCAGATGGTAAGGGTCCTTCTGTTAGCTAAATAAACCATAACTGCTTTCTTGTTTTACTCTCCAAGATTGTAGCTGCTAAGCATGAAGCCAACAACAACACATAAGCTGAGCACATTTTAACTTGAGCTTATGTTTTTGCTTCATTCACCAAGATGTCTCAGCAATCTTTATGATGAGGATAACACAGGCTGGGCTCTTGTGATAAATTTAGACCATAATAGATTGAAACAGCTATACAAATGTCAAAATACACCTTTACATAAGCAGAGACAATGCAGTAAGAGTTTTAATCCTATCTGTTTTCACACATCTACAAAAAATGTAGACACTTCCAAGCTGTTTGCTTTCAAATGCTTAGCCTTGTAGAGGCTTTTTGAAAACACCAGATAGTTTGAGATATCATGGAATTCAACTTAAATGAAACGGTTCTCCAACAGCTTGTTGTCAAGTTCTGCACAAGACTAATAATTTGAGTCAGGTGTGTTGCAGCAGGGAAACATCTAAAACTAGCAGGACACTGGTCCAAGAGGTCTGGAGTTGATCCTTGATCTATAAAATAGTAAAAGTAGCATGGAAAATACTCAGGCAATGCCTTACATCTTCCTTGAGCAACATTAACCATTTTGGTTTGATAGATCACCAGTATGTGAGCCTTCAAAAGTCACATGATAGAATATGAGCATTATCTACATTTAAAACCCTTAGTTCAGGACCATCAACATCATAATTAGGCGAGGTGATCGTTTTTTAATGCAAGTCATCCAGAACTCCGTTCATCACTGTGGGAATCCCAGCAATCTCCGACATGTGCAAAACTTGGCTTTCAAGAGAAATTCAACACTCCATTTACACTCCATATATCAAACAAATTACTAAGGAAAAGCAATTAGATTTTACATATTGTATTGAACTTACAGAACAGCCAGGTAAGTTCCTGGCTCCCCAGTTTCTGTTAAAAGTTGCTGGAATACAAAGCTGGATCAACATAAACCTTTAGTGACTTCTTGGTGAATTGCTTGGTGAATGCTTGTATGTGTGCAGCTGGCTGGTGGTGAAGGACTCGTTCCTGCTGTACATGAAGACAGACTCTGGTGCCATTTCCTTTGTGATGCTGTTCGACAAAGAATTCGGTATAAAGATGGACTCAAAAGACACAGAAACCAAACATGGCCTCCGTGTTGACAGTCTCTCCAGGTCTGTGCACATACAAGAATCCTGAAGCAGTTTTCCTGCTCGTAAACCACAACATTACCGAAAAGTAACGACACAAACTCAGCTCAGAGCTTAAAAAATGTCTTGTTTCTGAGCAGGTCATTGGTGCTGAAGTGCAGCAGCTACAGACATGCTCGCTGGTGGGGCCAGGCTATTGAAGACTTCGCCCGGAAGCACGGCTCGGCCTTTCTCAAAAACCACCGCTTCGGATCTTTCGCCAGAGAAGAAGAGAACATCCCTGCCAAATGGTAACCACAACAATGTGCTCAAAATCTCAACCGAAGCTTCGTTTACATTTGACGTTTTGTGTTTATGTACCTTAAAACGGGTGGATCAATGACACCCTGAGCGCCTTAACTTATATTTTCAACTATTTCTCAGGAACGGTAGTGTGTAACTTTGTGGAGTAAACTGTGATGGATAGTTTACCCTTTAGATGATCCACTGAAGTTTTCCAGGCATTAATATTCTGTCCAGTAGGTTTACAATCCAGCTACTAAATGTAGTTTTATTCAGAGACTCTATCTGGAAAATCCACAATGATCCAAGATAACAGCTTTATTTATCACTTTTTCATAATAAAAAACAATTGCTATCACTACTATTTTGCTTAGAGACTCTGTTTTGACCCAGAAATGATTATGAAGCCACTTCCTGTCAAACATTTGACCAATTAGATAACTTTAAATTGATGGTTATGTCCAATCAGGAGCAGCCAAAGATCAACAATTGACAATTAAGTTGTATGTCTATCTGAAAAGAACAAAATAATGGTCCTCTATAGCTGGAATAAGGCATAATTGTAGCCTCATAATCTGACAGCTGATGCTGTTCCGGAAAAAATAATGTCTATCTTGACTGTGGTTAAAAGTGTTAAATTTCTACATGCACATAAAAAGAGAACAAGTGGACCAAAAATAGCAAAGAAATGACTTGGAGTTTAAAGGGTTAAAAGGGGAGAGAATCCTTAGTGGTAGAGGTGAGAAGTGAAGACAACACAGTAATAAAGGGCTTGATACAAACAGCAGTGAGTTAACACGGGAGTAGAATAACTCGCTCTTCACCGCGTCTTAACAGTTTTATTTAACTATGTGTTAATGTGCTGAAAGAAGAACTCCCTGCTCTGCCTGATGCAGTTTAGATGTCAGTTAAGAAGTCTAGACATGTTTTAGTCCAGTTGGCAGAGTGTGATTGCAGGTTAATGTGTGCGTGTGTGCTTGCGTGTCTATATCTGTGAGGACCAGGGTCAGTTTCAGATCTTAAGCTTAACAAGGTTTGTAGAAAGTGAGGCTGAAGCTGTCTGACTGTTCCTGTTAAACCGATGTGTTTTAGACTTCATTTGTGATTGTTGAGTTCCACTATGTTGGTGAGGATTCTCACATAAAAAAGGAGATGTGTGTGTGTGTGTGTGTGTGTGTGTGTGTGTGTGTGTGTGTGTGTGTCCCGCTGGAGTAATCCGACACAAAGAGAGGGAAAGTGAGACTCACCTGCTCATCACCTGTCCTCCTGCTGGGCAACATTATACTATCTGTGAGATGGACAATGTGTGTGCCAGAGTGTGTGTGTGTGTGCAATAAAAAAAACACAATGATTTCAGAAAAACTTGTTTTTCTTGTCTATAAAAAGGTAGGAAAACCCCCCATCGAATTCTGAGAGGAAATCGTCGGGTGGATGCTCCAGGAATAAAAAATAGAGGGAGGAGGTTCAGTAGAGTGGCAGATGAATCTGCATCCTTTCAGTTTTAGGTTTCAGGACATGATACATAAACATCATTTGGTCCACATCATTTGTTTAAAATGAGGTAAATACAACCTCACATGAACAACAACATGTGACATATTATACTGTACCATTATTTATTTACCACAAACGAAGCCAAAATGCAGAAGCAGTGTGTAAAAGGCTGCGTTCACCACATGATTCAACAGCTTGTAGAGCCTTCTTAGGCAGCAATAACCAGAAGTGTATGTTTTCTGTAGGATGTTATCTGTCTGTCACATCATTGTGGAGGATTTTTTTTTTTACATTTCTTTATTTCATTGGGGTTTGCAGCATTAGTTTCTCAGGCTGAGGTCTGAACATCGACTGGATCGTCTCAACACCTTGATTCTTCTTTCAACCGTTCTGTTGAAGATTTCTTACTGTGTTTGGAATCATTGTCCTCTTGCATAACCCAGCATCGACGCAGCTGACAGACAGATCGTCTCACATTTGACTCTAATGTGAATGAACCTTGAAATACTTTGGTACACATGGTATATACTTGGAGTTGATGGTTGACTCAGTGACTGCATTGTCTAATCAGTAACTTTGCAAACTTAAGCTGTGCTGTCATGTTTTTATAGAAAGAAGAGATATTTTCCAACAACCCTTCCAAACAAGTCTTACTTGATCAGACTTTTTCTAATTGTACTATCGTGAACTTTAACATTTAACATGCAAACTAAGGCCGAGTCTGAGATGTAGCTCTTAGGTTATTTGCAGTTTTTCTGAGCATTGTACCATCTGACCTTAGGGTTGAAAGTTCTGGGATGTCCAGTCTGGGGAAGATTGAATGTTTTCTAATAATCTTCTTCACTGTAGAATGATGGACTCCGAATAGTTTAGTTCTAACTGATTAGGAAGGCCTTTTCAGATTGATGGGAGGTCCTAGTTGCCTCTCTAAGATCACAAGATCTAAGACACATACTTTTGCATTTTTGGTTTGTTTTTCTCAAATAATGACATAGTTTATTATGTAATGTGTTGTTTTTCATCCAAGGTTGTATTTACCTCTATTTAAGATATTTAAGACCTTATAAAGACCAGATTTGTGTTTATTTTTTAAAGCTTATTACTAATTTTTTGTCCTGATTTGGGAAACCTTGTAATGTTTTGACCAGCCTCTAAAATAAATAATTATCAGCAATTCTGATGACGAAAAAATGGACAGTAAATTCTGGCTTCACAGTGAAACCGACCACAGAAGGAGACCAGTAAGAGGAACAGAACTCCAAAGAAATCAGGAAAGACAGGAAGTGAACATTAGTTTGTTCCTATGAGTTGCAGCGAAGAAGAGGTGGAGGCATCTACATATGAAGTTCCCAGTGGGAAGCATGGAGCTGTGGGAAGGCTTTGCTGGAGAGACTGTTGAATATTCAAAGCAACATTTCATCTTCGATAATGCAGCTTCAATAATCAAATTATTGATTACTTTGCAGCTTTATGTGTGTTTGTGTCCTCTGCAGGTACGTGAACGGCAAAACATACATGGAAGATGTAGCTGACGCCCTTGAAGAGGCCAAAGAGGAAATCTTCATAACAGACTGGTGGTGAGTTTTAAAGCCCTGCTCCCAGTAACAGAGCAGAAGTGTGTGTGTGTGTGTGCGTGGGTGTGTGTGTGTGTTTCAGAGTGCAGCGAGTGCATATGGTGGTCACCTCTACAGGAGGTTTTCTGGTCAAACGTATCAGTTACAGGTTGACGCTCAATTGAGTCAGAGGTTCAGACTATTGTTACACATACACACACACACATACACACACACAAATATCAAGGCTACAAACCTGGAGTGTGTGTGTCTTAGTGATGTACAGCATCTGCAGGAAGGAGTTGGCAATTTCTTTTATTGGACAATTTGTTATGGATGAAATCTTAAAAAAAAAAGTGAGAATGAGGTGAGAAGAAGCAAAGACAAAGAAAAGAAGTAGAATAAAAGAAGAAAAGATAGAAAAGAAATAAAAAAACTCACTAAAGAAATGGCTAGAAAAAAGATGGACATGGAGGGAAGGTAAAGAAGTAATAAATAAGAAGAAAAAATAAGGAAACGTGGACAAAATGAAGAAGGGACAGAAATGAAGAAAAAGTTGAAAATCCAATCCAATTTATTTATAAAGCACATTTTAAAAACAAAGAAAAGTCTCCAAAGTGCTGCACATCAACAGTCAACAATAATCAACAATATTCATTTAAAATAAATAGATAAAATATGTATGTATATATATATATATATATATATATATATATATATATATATATATATATAATAAGATAAAATAAAAAGATAAAATAAGTAAAATAAAAAGATTTAAAAACTACAAAAAATAAAAACAAGTAAAAAAAAATAAAATAAAATAAAGTGAAAAATAAATATAAATAAAAAGACACAGAGGACCACACAACTCACGTTAAAAGCCAGAGAATAAAAGTGGGTCTTTAGATGAGACTTAAAGCCTCCACTGTGGAGGCAAAACATTTTTGCCAAAAATGAGGAAGAAAGTGTGGAGAATAAAACTGAGAGGTGAAAAATGAGAAGAAAAAAAATTCAGACATGAAAGTGATGTCATACCTGAAAAATGTTCAAGGAGGAGAAATAATAAAGACAGAAAAAAGTGAGGAAGGAAACAAAGGACAGGATAGAAGAAACAATGAAGGAGGAAAAGACCAGACTCATTCAGATTGAGTAGTCTTTGTTTGTCGAACCAAACCATCAATAAAAACAGAAAAAATAAGATACTTGCTCTGCATCTGTGAGTATAGATGGCCAGCAGCGTGTATCTGCTGATAGTTTCATTTGTGCTTCAGACAGATGGATCTGGTTGTTTGCTGCAATCATGTGTAATTTGTGTGATTTTCATCAGGGGAGAGAAAGAAGTAGAAAGATAGATGGAATAAAATAGAAAAACAGTTAAATTTGTTTGGTCCTGCAGGTTGAGTCCAGAAATCTTCCTGAAGAGGCCAGTTGTTGAAGGAAACAGATGGCGCCTTGACTGCATCCTGAAACGAAAAGCGGTGAGCAGGAAATCCTTGTTCTCCTTTTTAGACTGATGAAGGAGTCACTCTTTTACGAGACTTGGATGAGACATCAGTCTTGCATGTATTCACTGAGCCTGAGCTGAATAGCTCGTCCACAGGTCATCAAGTAATATTACAATAAAAATTGTACCGTTGTCAACAACATAGTCCTGCATCCAACATGCACAGCTGCCATTTTTAACTAACAGGAAGTATTTTGATTTTGCAGCAACAAGGCGTGCGGATCTTTGTGATGCTGTACAAAGAGGTGGAGTTAGCTCTGGGTATCAACTCAGGATACAGCAAGCGAACACTGCTGCAGCTTCACCCCAACATCAAGGTGAGAGTCCCCCTAAAGTTCCCTGCAGGTTGATCACTCCACACCCATTTCCTGTCTGAGCTGTGATGTTATTGGTTATCAGGTGATGCGCCACCCGGACCACGTCTCCTCCGCTGTCTATTTGTGGGCCCATCACGAGAAAATCGTTGTCATCGACCAGTCGGTGGCCTTCGTGGGTGGGATTGACTTGGCATACGGGCGCTGGGATGATAAGGAGCACCGGCTGACGGATGTCGGGAGCGTGACTCTTTCTCACTTGGAGCAGGTCTCAAAGCTGCACACAGCTCCGCTCACAGAGGGTCCTGTAATGATCATACAGTTATTACTCAGTTTGCACATTTAACTTTTTTATTTGATTGTAGCTCATTTCAAGGTTCAGAACATTTGTAAAACTTTCCCAAATTCGATAGCAAATCCATCCAATTTACAAAAAATAAACACCTGAAAACAATCCAACAGTTCTGGAAATATTCAATAAACACAAGCAGAAGCACATCAGTGACCACAAGTTAGTTCAGGAAATCTGATGCATCAGTTCTATTAAAGATATCCCAAAAATTGTATGTAGTGTATAAACAAAGTCACTGCTCTGTGTTCGCTGTTCTCAGGCTAGAGCTACACCCTCCAGTGCGGCTGCTCCAGCCAGCAGCAGCGGCGGTGTTTCCCAGAGCAATGGGAAGGGGAAGGGTGTTTTCACTGTGGCGGACTCTGTGGATCAGCCCAAGCTGAAGGGTCAGGGGAGGAGGAGGACCATGTTCAGCATCAGGAAGAAACTGCAGAAACATGGGATCGGCCATTTTGACAGCGACAGTGATGCAGAGGAGGAAGAGAGTGAGTGAGAGCAGCTCTACTGACTTTTCACAGTGATTTTAAAAGTTGAAAATCTAGTCATGTGATATATGGTCATGCTTAATTTCCTGTAATGAGATGTCTCAAAGTAGAAACTTATTACTAATTACTAAACTTACTAATTTTCTCAAGCATTTAATTTTGATTTCTAAATGTTTTTAAACACAACCACAAATTATTGAACCCTGTAGCTCAGTTTCTTCTCATGAATATGCAAAACAAACATGTTGGATTTTATAACTTTACCTCAAATGATAGACATGTTAGAACGTTACAGAAATTGCTTGTTGTTTATAGTAGACGGAGACATGGAAGCATGGAAGCTGTTAACAGTGTGGGGCTTCCATGCAACATACCAGATTATCTATGTTCTGCGGGTGCAGATTACATGCTTACATCATATATGCTTGTCAATCAGCAACTCAGAGCATTTTGTTGTGGTTGTAAACATGGTCAAGATGACTTGCTAAAGTTCAAACTGAGCATCAGAAAGAGGAAGAAAGAGGATTTTCAGGGACTTTGAATGTGGCGTTGTTGGTGGTCTGAATATTTCAGAAACTGCTGATCTACTTTCACACACAAGCATCTCCAGGGTTTCCAGAGAATGGTCTAAAAAAGAGAAAATATCCAGGGAGCAGCAGTTGTCTGGACCACAACACCAACTGTTTGGAAGTGATAGAAAGGCAACAGGAAGTCAAATAAGCACTGGTTCCAACCAAGGTCTGCAGAACATCATCTCTGAACACACAACACCTTGAACCTTGAAGCAGATGGACTACAGCAGCAGAAGACACACCCGGTGCCTCCTGCCAGCTAAGAACAGGAAACTGAGGCTACAATTCACACACACTCACCAACACTGGACAATAGAAGATGGAGAAACGTTGCTGGTCTGATGAGTCTCCATTTCAGCTCCACATTCAGATGCTCGGCTCAGAATCTGCTGGAAACATCATGAAAACATGGATCCATCCTGCCTTGGATCAACGCTTCAGGCTGCTGCTGGTGTCATGGTGGGGGGAGATTTTCTTGGTCCACTTTGGGCCCCTTAGTACCAACGTGGCCTGGTTTAACCAGCACAGCCTACCTGAGTATTGTTGCTGACCATGTCCATCCCTTTATGACCACAGTGGAGCATCTTCTGATGCTACTTCCAGCAGGATAATGCACCATGTCACAAAGCTCAGATCATCTCCACCTGCTTTCTAGAACATGACGATGTGCTGAAATACACAGTAATATTCCAGTTGTGTTGCTAACATACTGTAAGTTGTAGGTATGATGTTCCAGAGCAGAGTCCAATCAATAACTCATATCCACATCATGTTTCCGTTAACTGCAGTGTTTGTGCTGATGTTCGATGCTCCTGTAAGGAACCAAACCGAACTCTGATGTTTATGGGCAAACAGTGTGGGGACCTGAACATGTTAGATTTGAATTATTTTGATGCTTTGGAATCAGTTTCAGCCATTAATGAATATAGATGAGAAGTTTTGAATCAATACACAGACGAGTGTATGATACAAAAAGCTATGATAATATTTTGGAATGAAGTCAAGAATCCAAGGCTAAAGAATTGTGGTTCGTTTAGTTTACGACTGTAGTTGGTTGGTGTTTGCAGCATAAACAAATGAGATTCTTCACACGTCTGTTCCCCGAAACGGGGGAGTAGGACGCTGAATTTTCCATCCTGCAGCACCAGCCTTGATCCGTGTTTTCTGGACGCTCTGTTCAGGTTGGTCTAACAGCATCACCAGCCAGCACACGCTGATCCCCAGCAGGCTGGTGGAGCTGAGGGTGGGTGCACCACTCGCTCAGTGTCCGGCCGGTGAGTCAGCCTGCTGGCGTAGAGCCAGGGAGGCCAATGGCTTCCTGTTTCGAGTGCTTTGCTGTGGTTTGACTTTCTGTGTCAAAGGTTGATATCAGGCGTTTGCATTCAGTAAGAAATGGTGACAATTAAATGTTTAATTACATTCTTTGTGTTGATCAGCACTTTTTTTGTTCATTTGGAATCAAATTAGACTCAACACACACTAAACCTCACAAAACCTGTAAACTGTATTAGGACACTATTAATATTGGAGCAGTACCATGTTGCTTTGCAGCAACAATCTATGTACTGTGAAACATCCATATATTTGAGTTTTTGTTGTCTATAGTGGGGGGCCAAGAACTGTTTTCACTGGGAACATTAATGAGCACTTCTTTTAAGGTTATAGGCATGATGGTTAAATCTTTTACATTTTCTAAAAATCTAATATTTTCTCTCAAGTAGAAATGTCTTTTTTTCCAGTGTTGCTTTATTATTAACTCAGTGTTTGAATTTTCACTTATGAGTTTGTTCAGCATTTAATCAGCATTTCTAATTATGAGAGAACATCAGAGAACAGGAATAACCATCCTGTAAGATATACAAGCTCAGTTTGACCTACATTTTGACTTTTTTTATAGAAAAGTTTGCAACACATCAAACTGACGGTGCTGGAGAGAAGAGACAGTGCAGCCTGTAATCACTTTATTAACCTTTAAATACACTCATATTTCTCTGTTGGCATAAGGATCCTTCATACTGTAAAACAGATGCTGTAGCTTATTATTAACTGCTGGACATGCCAGGATCATCTCTGTTTATCCTTCTTACATGACAGATGGTTGTGTGAGACATGAACCCCAGTCAAACAACCACTAATATGGTGAAGTTACACTCTAATACAAATCAAATAAAAACTATCCCTGTTTTGTATTTTATTTTTGTGTGAATCAGTCATTAAGAGTTTAATTTGATCAAATAATCAGTCTAAACAGGTAAGTGAAATGATTATAGCATAACGAGGGAAATTCTGTTGAGTTTGCATGTGTTTGTGATGCTTGTAGCTTTGGTTTATGTGCTGTCCTCCTTCCAGCTGCTGTTTCATATCTTCAGTACTGCTGTTGAAGCATTTTCTAAACACCAGCCTTTCGCTGCTGTGTTTGCTGGCTGTTTTACCACCAACTGCTGTAAACAGATTTGACTGTGGTGGGAATGATTTGAGGCCTCTGTCCTCTGAGTTCAAGATTCGATTTTATTCAACAGAACTAAGAAAGAACAGAACTTTTATTCTAAATATTTTTTGTACTACAAAAAATCTCTTTAGAAAATGAATTTTTTTAGCATTTAGTTTGTAAGTTGAGTTGACAGAAGGTAAAAAGTCTTTGCAATGACTGAGAATATACAGATCCTTCCCACATTTCACAGGTATGCTGACTTTATCTAAGTATGCCTAAATGATCTAAGCTGTTAGTCACATCATTACCTAATGTAAACAAGCAACCAAGGGAACGTATTCAAATATTGTTACAAATAAAAAATAGGTGTACTTTAACCGTAGTTTAAATTAATAAATAAAATATTATATTTGTGGTATAACATTAGAGTGCAACATATATTTAAAAAGTTCTTAAAAATGAGTACATAATAAAACCATTAGGTAAAGCCAAGTTTATTTTAGATGACAGTTTTAGTTTGCTAACACAGTAAATAAACAAGTACATTTCTTAGCTAAACCTAACAAGCACTGAAAACGGCAAGAAAATGAGGAATTATCTTAAATAATGCCACCTTTAGCTTCATAAGTTATATCAATGAAAACAAAGTTAGCTAACTGAAATAGTTTAACAGTACAGATAAACAGTTCTGGGTTTTTAACTAAAATAACACAGAGGTCTTTAGCACTTATATACTCAGTTATGTAAACTGTCCAGATGCAGTTAAAATTTAGTTTACACTTTTGATCCTGTAATGTCTTTAAATGGAAAAATGACCATCTACTTATGTACTGTAAAGAAAATACCTTTACAGTAACCTCAAAAAGGATTTATGCAGTAAATCTAAGAACTTCTAACTTTGACTTCAAACACCAGTTTTTAACTCAGCAACAAAAGATTCAGTGTTGGTATTGACAGCTATGACTAATCTAGTAGTAGTTGGCTCTGAGGTAGTTGAAGTCTTATAGTTTTGTTTTTAGCTCAAAGTGGTTTTAAAAATAAAAAATATACAGTATTCTTCATGTTTCTCCATAACATGTTTTCCTCTTTAGAATCAGTTTATTTGCATCAGGGTGTCTTTTATTTCAGATTAGCTTTAAAAGGCTTGTGAAGATTTGAGCCTGTCTAATGAAGCTGTAAGGACAAATCATTTGGAAAACCATTGCACGGACTGATTGGGGCTATAACATCATCCTAAGATTGTGTTAGCAGCTTTAAAAACTCTGCTGGACAGCTCGAGGACCAGGGCATAAACCTTAGGTCTGCAGTGTAAGTGGTTGGTTGTAACGCCGTAGAGTGCATTGCATTTAATTTAGTAAGAAATAATTGGAAGTATTTGTGTGTTTTTTAGGAAGCAGTTCTGTGCGAAGTCTAAAAACAGGTGTTGGAGAGCTGTTTGGAAATGCCCGATTCTGGCACGGGAAAGACTACTGCAACTTTGTGCACAAGGACTGGATTCAACTAGACAAACCTTTTGATGGTAAGAACACATCTGAGGTGTCTCTGTCTACTGTAGTCTTTACATTCAGTCTTATGTTCCTTTTTCTGTGGTTTCAGATTTCATAGACAGGCACACAACTCCCAGAATGCCTTGGCACGACATTGCCTCAGTAGTTCATGGGAATGCAGCTCGGGATGTGGCCAGACACTTCATCCAGCGGTGGAATTTCACCAAGGTAGGAAGTCACGATGATTCTGCTTTTGTTAGAGACAAAAGATGATCATGTTGAAAGGATATTATGAGTTTAATCCCAGCACTGGCTTTGTAATTAGATGTTCCATTGAAGATGGTGGAGAGTGCAAGTTGAACAAATTCATTTTCTTTAATGAGTGCGTAACTGATGGAAAAAGACTCAGAGGTAGAGATCAGTTGATATAACTCGGGGAATGTGATTAGGAAAAGAAACTTGACATTATTTGGAATTAAAGAAACTATGAAGAGACCCGACTGCACTCACTGCAATAATCTGGTATGGAGTGGATGAAGCAAACAGGCCTTCATGGAGAGCATGCATAATGAGCTACAGCTGCACCTGCATCACACACTGGCAAGTGGCTCTGGATGAGGCAGACAAGAGATGTGAAAGGAGACCGTTCTGGCACCAGCTGTCAACATGACATTTTATTAGATTTTATGCTGCCACATTAATTTCCATGAACAATTAATGATCATCTGCATAAGGTTGAAGGGTTTGTCTTTAATTAGCCATTTGCATTAACTGCTGAAAGAGACGTATTTTCAGTTATCAGGATTCACTCACTTTAACCAAAACAAAGGAGTTAAAGATGGTGGAATAATTTATTTTATCAGCAGAATTCACAAAGATGGTAACCTTATTATTAAAAGCAGCAAAATAGGGAGCAAACAAATTATTACTGCGGAAAGTTATTTTAAAGTTTACTTTATTTGTCAGTAAATATCTTGCAAAACGCACAGAAATTTGTCCTCTGCTTTTAACCCATCACTAGTGTGCTGCCAGATTCAGCCCCCAGAGAGCAGTTGGGAGTTGAGGGCCTTGCTCAGGGGACCACAGTAGTTATTTTACCTTAGTTGCCAGCACAGGGACTCGAACCCAGGTTCTCCAGACCCAAGCCAACCTCTGTAACCCCTCCATCAGTTTAACCTGATTTTATATGTGACATAAGTTGTAAACTCTTCAGTCAAGTTCACTTTGACTAGCTGTGCCATGACTGTACCCTATACTCTCTCAATGTGTCGCCCAGCTTGTGAAGCCAAAGTACCGATCTCTGTCATATCCATATCTGCTGCCAAAGT
Source organism: Melanotaenia boesemani (assembly GCF_017639745.1). NCBI lineage: Eukaryota > Metazoa > Chordata > Actinopteri > Atheriniformes > Melanotaeniidae > Melanotaenia > Melanotaenia boesemani. The sequence goes on along the minus strand of NC_055699.1, from coordinate 2,110,626 downwards.
CTCACACCACCGCCGGAGAGCGGCATTACCAAGTCCCCAACTGCATCACCGCAAAAGTACAGGTCAGTTCACATTTTTAGTTCCTTTCTGCTGATGCTTTCTTTATCCCTGATAAAAATCCATTTTTGTACTGCCTGTCATCATATATCGTTTTCACTACACACGTGAGTAAGAAATCAAAATAGGTGATAAGAATCTTAAAACTCCAGACGGCGTTCAGTCATTTTTAGAATATTTTATGTTTTGTTTTATTAATTTCATGGTTGACATCAACCAATTGTGTGTCATGAATTACTCCTATTTATTGTATACTAACTGTCCGAGAAGTACACTATGAAGATTGGTACATGGACTCTATACACACGCCTTCGGTTGTTAACGCTGGATCAAAAATGGTTCTTTATTCAGCTTTTTGACATCACAGCTGTACGCTCCATCAGTCTCACCTGTCAAACGGAGGGTTTGTGTTGTGGTAGGATTCTGTTTCTATTGGAAATGCTGCTTCCCCGTCAGATAGTGATTCACTTTTATAAGTATATCCTATTAGTAAACTATGAGCAATACTTCTCTGTTAAACTCATTGTTTTTAGCTGTTTAAAACGTGTTAATCTGACACATTTAAATAGGATGTGATATGACTCTTTAAATCTAAATATTGATAAAACAAAAATTCTTTCTGTTTAAAGGAGATGAAGTCATTCTTTGAGTTTTGCTTCTGTTAATTCAACCCTTTTGTTAGTAAGAGTCTTGACAAACACCCAGATTGTTTGCATAAACTCAGGGTTGATGTCAAGCTTTTTACCGAACCTGGATGTTCAAATCGCAGTGTTCAACTCTTATCTGAACCTGGAACATGTCTACATCAAACGCCTGCAGCCTCCCTGCTTCAGTAGGAATCCTCAGAATTTTACTGCATTAGTTGCTGCTGGTTGAAGGTTTGGAGTTTACGTGTACACCAAAGTTTTTACTTTTGTTCCTACTAAAGTAGTGGAGTTTGGTTTTAAGTCCTTATTGTTTACATTCTCTCAGCAAATTACAAACTGACACTGGAATGAATCGGTTTTCTGTATGAAGGGAAGCTGAGTGCAGTGATGTATTCCTGTCTGAACCGGTCTTTCCTCAGATCCTCCGTTCTGCCTCTGACTGGTCGGCTGGTATCAAATACCACGAGGAGTCCATCCACAACGCTTACGTCCGCACCATCGAAAACAGCCAGCACTTCATCTACATAGAGGTATTTATCCTAACAGATGAAAGACCAGCTGGTCTAAATGTCCATAAATTGTATGTGACGTCTTGTGTAGATTTCCCTGTTGATACAAAGGACTGCTGGAGGTCTGGAGCTCCTTTAAGGTTTTAGGTTTAGTTTGTTTAGATAACTTTGTTTTCGAACATAATTGAAGAAAAAAAGTAAAAAAAGGAGAAAAACAAGAAATAGAAGTTTGCACTTAATTACAGAAAACAACAACAAAACAGCAAAAGGAATACGAAACAAAATGAAACTCATAATTAAAATGTACAGACATTTCCTTTAGGTCATTGTGGTCCAGAAGAACGTCGGCAGAAGTAAGAACTTTCCCAGGCCAACCCCCTATTACTCTTTCTATGTTTCTATAATAAAAGGGTGAACTTGTAGATATAGAATGTAAATATAGAATAAATGGATAATATCTGCACCCACACAGTAACAAGCAGTTCTTGCTAAAACATTCAGAACAAAAGACAGTCCAGACGGGACATCAGGTTTCCTTCCTGTATCTCTTCACTAAATTATTTCCAAATAGATTTTTAATTTTTTATTATTATATATTATAAACTCCATGGGTTGTTAGGCTATAAAGCTTTTTGTTTGTTCATACTGTTTTTTTTTTAGTATCCGTGCTTCTTGTTGACCATATTTACTTTCAGTAACAAGCCCTGGATACCATCTGGTACCTTTTAATTAAGAACACTGTACATTCTGTTTTAGGTTCAACTAAATCTTTGAATTTAAGTGTTTTCAGTTAGTTGAAGAGTTGGCTGGTTGTCTGAACTCTGCATTACATACACTTCTTATTGCTTTTTAATTTTTTTAAATGATGAATATTAGATCTGTATTTGTTTTATATGTGTTCCCTCAAACGTCCACACAGTCCGTCATGTATGAAAGTATGAGGGAACAGTACAAGGTGAATAGTGAAGCTTGATTAAGGACTAGATTGTTGGAGGGATTGTTATAATAATAATCCTTTTTTATTATTTCTTATAATTGTTGTTTTTATTCAGCATCTGTTTTTTTCCTTAAGAATTCTTAGTGTAATAAATTTTCTTCTTACATGCGTTAATTATTCCTTTAGTTATCCGTGGTTTTTATAACATAACTTTAACAACTTCTTTACTTTTTTCATGATAATATGATGGACAAAGAATATTCATAGGCTTTGTTAGTGAGAGAGAAGTGACTAATTTTCAGTCCAGTCTTTGTTCCGCTAAACTCAGAGGAATTTTTTCAGTTTCAGATTTAATTTTTACATTTGCATCTATGAAAAATACCAAAGATAATACAGTTTGACCAACATAAAATAGTATTCTTCCACTAACAAGAAAAACAAAAAGCTATTAGCTGAAAAGGTGGCGTTTCTCAGCACGGTGTGCAATGTGTCTCTGAAACATTAGAGGAAACAGGACAAGTGGAGGATGAGAAAAGAAGTGCAAGGCCTAAAAAACTATCTACAGCAGACACACAGCATCTGAAAATGTTGGCTTATCTTCAGATTTTTGTCCTCTACACTTTAAATCCAACTGACTTGCTCTACTGTGCAGGTTGTGCATCTGAAGATGTATAAACGTTCCTGATCATTTATCAGTGTTTTTTCTTTCTTTTTTCCAGAATCAGTTCTTCATCAGCTGTGCAGACAACAAGCATGTTTTCAATAAGATAGGAGATGCTATTGCAGAGCGCATCATCAGAGCTTACAGGTAAAACACTCACACACAGAGTCAAAGCTTAATCATCACACATATTGCAAACAAGTGTGTGGCTGCTGTGTTCAGGCTTAGAAGGAAATTATTTATCAGAAACACACATTTAGAGTATGTGTTGATATTAAACTGATTTTATTTGGATCGTTTCCTCTTAAATAGTTTTACTTTCTCAGGTATTTTGTTGTCATGTCCTGCAGGAAACACACTGACATTGGTACACAGTGGCATGCACACAAACACAAAAACCTGACCTGATTTCTCCTTCAAGCTCCAGTGTATAAACAGTCCATCACAGCCCTTATAAATATTCTACATTTCTTGGTTGACATAGTTGGGAAAAAGTTGACATGAGGGCAAAGTGTTGGATCAGACATGTGGTGTAATGGTGGGGGGAGATTTTCTTGGTCCACTTTGGGCCCCTTAGTACCAACGTGGTCTGGTTTAACCAGCACAGCCTACCTGAGTATTGTTGCTGACCATGTCCATCCCTTTATGACCACAGTGGAGCATCTTCTGATGCTACTTCCAGCAGGATAATGCACCATGTCACAAAGCTCAGATCATCTCCACCTGCTTTCTTGAATGTGCATGTACTTGCTAGTACTGGTTCAACCCGATACTGTCAAAGTGCATCTAGTAAAGTGGTCACTGGAAATATTTCTATGTAGCGTTCTATTAAGTAAAATGGTCACTACAGATTTGTTCATCTGTAACTTACTGATTTCAGCTGGCTCTTCGCTGCATCCTTGTTATCTTGTTTTGTTTCCCGTGCAGCTTGTTTCCCTTCTAACCACTGCGAATCTCTCACAGACTGCATCAACAGTGCTGTGTTTATAGTTTTGGTTCCATTTTCCTCTCTCCTTCCACAGAAGACAAATGCATGAAATCAACCTTAAACAAATTACACTTCTGTTCAAAAATTTTAGATACCAAGAGCAGTCAAATTCCATGTCAACCTGGGAAACAGAAAAATTAGGACTTTTCTGGTGAATGATGATTCAGCTTCGGATGATTTGATTGACTCAGCAGAGGCTTATTGATTGCCTGTAACAATATGGCCGTGCTACAAGTTGCTGTAAAATATTGTGATGCATCAGAACTAAGTCAACAAAGAGGGTCTTTCTTGTTATTAAATCATGGCTCGATAGGTCTGATTTTATTGTTGCAATTAAGCGATCGCAGTTTAGAGATAGTTTTGTTTGGTTGTTTTAGGATTTTAGCCCTCAGGTAAACAATAAATTCTGCCCTTTTAATGAATAACCTTGTTTCTATTTGTGTTTGTAGGGAAGGTAAAAAGTACCGCGTTTATGTGGTGACCCCTCTGCTGCCAGGCTTCGAAGGAGACATCAACACTGGAGGAGGCAGCGCCATCCAGGCTGTCATGCACTTCAACTACAGGTGTGTTTGAATGAGTGCAGCCATGTGATGAGAGGACTTCCTCATGCTGTCTGAGTTTATCTGACTAAAGGAGGCTATATTACCATCACGCCTTAACTCTAACAACACAGAGCTTGCAGCCTCCATTCTTGAGTAAACGCTTCTCCCGTCTCTTCAAACATGCAGATGATAGAAATGATGTGCTGCTGATCCTCCTCTATCTCTTTGTCCCTGCAGGACCATGAACAGAGGAGATTACTCCATTATTTCCCAGCTCAAGAGAGAGAGTAAGTCAGAGCCACTGGCAACACACTGAGCATTTCCACTGGTACAGTTTCCTCTGCACTGTTTGTATGAGCTGTTGCAGCTTGGAAGAAGCTGTATGATGACAGAAGGGAAGACCCAGTCCTGCCAAAATGTACATTCACACAAGCAACTTTTTTTTTGTAGCCAGCTGCAGTTATTTCTCTTCCTTGTTTTAGAAAAGTTATTTTCTGTAGGACCTCATTGCTTTGCTATAATATTGTCTTTGTTTCATGCAGTCTGAGGTTCACTAACCAGTTGCTCCGTGGCATTTCAGGCTCAAAAACAGAGGTGACAGCACTTTCTTTAGTGGTGATACCTGTTCACACAAGAGCTGCCCATTGGTTAGTTCTTGGTTACTTTACTTCAAACGTTTGCCAGTTTAGTGATTTTAGTTTTGTTCAGCTTGTACGTAGCATTGCACATGTTCAAAACATTGTTTGACATTCAGTAATGTTAAGTATGATGATGACATGACTTACAGTATAAACAAACTTTGGTATATGGTGTTAAACTCAAGGACTCCATTCCACGTCTGCATCTGTACAAGCTAGTTAGTTGTAGAACATGTGAAAAAGTTCAGCTTTCTCTAAATGGAATGCAGCCCTGACTTAGGCAAGGCAAATTCATTTGTATAGCACATTTCATGTACAAGACAATTCAAAGTGCTTTACATAAAACATTAAGCAGGGTGCAGAAAGCAATACAAGTGCATAAAAAATTATTAAAAGAAATGCATTTAATGAAATAAAAGCAGAAGGAAGATGCTAAATAAAATAGATAAAATGCAAGAAATAAAGTTAAAGACAATATTAAAACATGATTCCAGCTTAAAAGACCCAGATGTAGATTTTGATTTCTAAATAAAAACTAGTGAAATGCAGCAGAGAACAGGTGGGTCTTTAACCTGGATTTAAATAAACTGAGTGTTTCAGCTGATCTGAGGTTAGACCTCAGAGCTGGACTGATGTGGTCCACTTTCTAGGCTTCGTAAAAAGCTCATGCACCTTTGCTTTTCCTACTATTTCAAGTCCAAATACCTGCAATGAAAGAAGTCTATAACCTACCATATATGGCACTCAAATATGTCTTTTGCATTACTGATATTGGACATGTTGATATTGCGTAATGATATAAATTCAGTATATTGTGCAACTTGTTCTGGTTGTCCAGCTTTTCTGGTTATTTTTAAATGTGTTATAGTTGTAAACTTTGATATGGCTGGTAAAAATACCAGACTGGTTATAGTTTCCTGTGGACTCAGACTATGTCCTAACAGAGAACTCCCATGTACTCGTCATCCTCCTCTGACCAAATAAATCTGAGGCCAAAATATGACTTAAACATCTTCATCAGCTCCAAATGTGATGGCACAACTCTTTAATGTCTTGTCTGTTTATCATCGATATCTAAAGTGTTTTGGATTATTGTGGACACGCGCTGAATCATTGCCAACAAATGATTGACTAACTCCGTCAGTGGCAGAAAAAAATCATTGCTCATCCTCAGAGCCTTAAATTTATCTTTCTTTTCATAGTTATGTCATCACATTTAGCTGAAAATGCTGTTTGGAAGTTAACATAATCCCCAAATGTTGCTTCATCGTGTTACATGCATGTTACATGTTTGCCATCACATCAAACATAACATCTGGATTTATATGGATATATATATATCTTTTTGTAAGCATTCTTATGGTTATTTTGTTTGTAGTTATTTTATCTACCTTAACCACTTTCTCTAAAAATACTTTATCCACTATAAGATATTTGATTTCATCCAGTCACAGAACCTTTTTTGTTTTGTTTTGACATCATTTCTGTGTCAGAATGAGATAAAAACAGAAAATTAGAACAAGATTTACTGCCTGCTTAAATGAAAATAAAAGTCTGTTGGCTCAATAAAACAGGCTCAGTGTGAGATCACACTGCTGGTTTTTCATAGCACAGGGTTTTTGATTGATTTTCTAGCCTCAGTTTTATTTGAAAGAGTTAATGTGGGGAACAAAACCACCCAAAAGCAAAACCACAAGTATAACACCTGGTCTTTGTTTCCAGTGGGAGACCAGTGGATGAACTACATCTCCATCGCTGGTCTGAGGACTCATGCTGATCTGGAGGGGAAGCTGGTCTCCGAGCTCATCTACGTGCACAGCAAGATGCTCATCGTCGACGACAGAAGCGTCATTATCGGTAAACGTCGCCCTCATTCCAGATGTGACCGACCGAGTTACAGAAGCCTGAATATGTAGAGAAATATCGTTCTGATGCTGGACTCAGCATCTATAATAAGGAGCTGCAGCACACAGCGATGGTGTCATAGCTCGAGTGAGAGAACCTGAAAAAAAGAGGCTGAAGCGATGTCATGGATGTGGTGAGGCTGCAGCTCCACTTCTGCCACATGTGCTAAAAATACGCAGCAGGTCTCTCGGGACGGACGCAGATGGAAACTTCTTTCTACTCTGTCCAGATCAAATGATTCACATGTCTGTCCTGGAATATTTTCAGACAAGGTCAGAGAATGTTATTCTTTTTCAAACAACTAACCACAATTAAAACAGAAAAAGACACAAGAAAGGTCAAATTAAAGTCAGTTATTTTAATTATAACTTACAAATGTATAGAATAAGAAAATGTTCAGTTTAAGTTAAAATTTAGTTACATACTGAATCCTGTTGGTTTGTAAAGAAATGACCACACTGGCAAAGTGTAGCAAACAGATTAACAACTCCAGTCACATTAACTGTAGGAACATGACCCAGAATGTTCCTGCAGAAGTCAGCTTTCTGAGAAATTTATTTAGATTTGCACCGAAATAACGTTTGGATCTGCTTCAGCATCAGAGATTTTCACACTTTATAAGAACACAGCATCCAGCAGAGAAGCTGCAACGATGAGACGTATGGATTAAAATATAACTTCACGAGGACACGACAAGTTACAGCCTTCTTGTTGAGACTGAAAGGCATCACGGAGACCAGGAAAGAACAAGGAGAAAAATGGTCCGTCAGAGAGAATTTAATTTGTGGTGTGAGGATCAGTGAAGTCAGCCCGTGTGCTGCTGAGTGAGGGATAGAAGGGCTATAGTGCTTACAGTACAATAAAGATGGAATCACATATCTGTGTATAATAAAACTGGAGATGGTGGTTTACTACTGGAGAATTTCACAGGACATTAAACACAACCTAATGACCAAGGATCAGCTGATGGGTGATTAGCTGTATTACACTCAACCGACTGGAGCCATTTTATAGTGACCAAGATACTGGAAACACTGGTTTCATACACTGGTGTATAGAGACGGACAGCAGAAGTGGCTTCTGTATCCCAGCTGTGACTCCATCATATATTCGGGTATATAATCATCTTGTATTAAATTATCATTAATTGTTAGAAATGATGAAGTCTCACCTCTTCATCCAGCCAGGAATGCTAACTCTGTTTAGCTACTTTAGTTTAAATAAAGCTGGATCCTGGAAAGCTGGAGATCATGCAGTTTAATAAAAACAAAAAGAAAACCGCCATCTAACTATCAATTCACAAATACTCTACTTCCCCTACTGTAATTCTACACAGTGTTGGAGCAGAAACACTTCCGCTTGTTGCACAAAATTACATCCTAAAGGGGGAAATAAAGCTTTTTAAAAGCACTTCTCTAAACGGCTACTCTCCTTCTGCTTGCTAATGAATCATAAAATACTGTAAGTTGTATAGTAGCTTTTCCAAAACTAATTTCCACAAACTTTCGCTCAAATAGTTTGTAAATAAGGCAATAAATGTGAAGACATTTGCTTATACTGTATTTGGTACTGTTACGTTGTTAGCATCCTAAAATGGTCCATCAAACTGCCCCAATGTCACGGTTGTTCCAGGAGTCGTCCTTAGTCCCATCCTACTAAAGGAGGATCTGTTTTTGAGAAGCACTGTTTTTGGTTTTAGAAGAATCAGTCATTTCGAACAGTTTTTTGAAGTAATGTGAGAGCAGTTTTGGTGATTAAACTGTGGCAATAACAACAATGTTCTGTAACGTGATGAAGACTGAAAAAGTTTAGATGACAGTGAAGCAAAACTAGTAGAAAGAGTTTCTTACATGTTTAGGTGGTGAAGCTGTTTTTACTGGCCTAAAATCAGCTGCTTGGTGCTTGTTTAACTGCAGGCTCTGCCAACATCAACGACCGCAGCATGCTGGGAAAGAGGGACAGCGAGGTGGCGGTGCTCGTGGAGGACTCGGAAATGGTGAACTCCACGATGGACGGGCAGCTGTACCAGGCTGGAAAGTTCGCTCTGCAGCTGCGTCTTGAGTGCTTCAAGTACTGAAATCCTTTTCTTTATTTCAAATGCTTCGGTTTATGATATTGATCAACGAATTAATAGACTTATGGTGAGAACTAAACTTAGCACAAACAGCAAGGATATTAGTGTAAGTGTGATTATTTCTTTGTTGTAATAAAGCTGTTTGGGATTAGTAGAGAATATAAAAAGCTTTTCATGGGTGGAACCCACACACTTAACTCTGCTGCTCATCCCACAAATGAGCTTTCCTTACAAAAGTGGCTCCATTTACAAGTGATATAAACAGCCTTTCCAACAGTAAGAGAGATTTATTAGCAAGAAGTATTATTACTACAAAAAAATATTAAACACTAATTTATTTTTTTATAATAAAGGAAGGATTAACTTTAAACTGTTCTGTATGTAATATAAATACTACAGTGTCCATTTGAGTCTATTTAATGGTTGAGGCTAAATGAAAATGTTCTTTCTGTTAGAATTTTTTTACTTATGCACCTAAAAAGTTGTTTCTCTATTTACTTCATTATTTTTAATATTGAGCGTTTCTCCATGTGTCTCACCCTCCTCCTCGTCTTTGTTTTCCTCTAGGATGATTCTCGGTGCTAACACCGATCCCTCCATTGATGTTCTGGATCCCATCAGTGATCGGTTCTACAAGGAGATCTGGATGGCCACCAGTGCCCGAAACGCCACCATCTATCAGAAGGTGAGGTCAACTTTACAACTATCTATCAAGAAATTACACAACATAAATCATCTGGTCCTCATCAGTTCTTGAAATTAGACAAATGCAACCTCAGATCAACAACACATGACCAACTAAGATGGTGCGTAACAGTCAGGTGCTGCTGATCAAATGCACTTGATTAATTATTCACCAACATATGGTTTTGGCAGTTTGCTGCTCTGCAGCATTCAGGTGTGTGTTAACACAATGCCAGGGAGGAAAGACGTCAGCAATGATCTTAGAGAAGCAATCGTTGCTGTCCATCAGTCTGGGAAGGGTTATAAGTTCATTTCCAAACAATCTGGAGCCCTTCATGTTACAGTGAGAAAGATTATTACCAAGTGGGACGTTACGGCCCCTGGCCTGTCAGCCTGATGCCGAAGGGGCTGCTCTTCATGGCCTCCTGGCCCATAAAAGCCCGGCATCGCCGTTATTCGAGGCAGCTGTGTACTGTGGGCACACAGTTTGCCGGCTTTGGGATCTCTTTCATGCATTACACCCTGTGTGGGTTTGGTGTTGGCTGAGTACTTTGTTAGAGCTTTCTTTGACAGCGTTCTTGGTTTCCTATTTTGATAACTTTTTGTTTATGGGAAATTTGGACCGACCCTGAGTAGGAGGAGGTTTTTGGTTGTTTGAGAAGGTTTATTTATAGAGTTGTGAAAGTCCCAGTCCGTTAACTGTCTGGTTGACATTTATTGTTTTTGTGTTGTTTGTAGAATTTATTATTATTATAAACCTGAAAAAAGACACTTTTTGTTATATTTATTGTTGTTTGCCGGATATGGTATAATTCTGTTTGTAGGATCATTTTTTGTTATTTAGAACTTGAACCTGTTTTGTATGTCGTTTTATAGGGAATTGTATTTGATTTTGTTTATCGTAATAAATATTTTATTTATACCATTTGGTTTTGTCTCCAACCCGGTTTGTTATTGACCCTTTTCACCCCAAACCACAAACAGGTCATAACATGGAAAATATTCAAGACAAATGCAAATTTTTCTATGAGTGGACATCCCGGGAAGTTCAGACCATGCAATGCTCAGGAAACCACAAAAAAAACCCACAGAAGCTGGACCATGCAGTGTTTGAGTCAAGTTAACTTTATTTAACTTTATAAAGTTGAAAACTTTATTTTCAACTTTATTTTGCTCATGTCACTCCGCTGCTAATCGCTCTCCACTGGCTTCCAGTTGCAGCGCATCAGATTCAAAGTTCTGCTTCTGGCTTACAAAACAATAACCTGAATGGCTCCGGTCTACCTCCACTCCTTAATCCAGAGCTACACTCCCTCTCCACAGTTACGCTCTGCCAGTGAAAGACGCCTAGTGCTCCCACCACAAGGTGGCGCCACATCAGTAGCTAGACTCTTCTCCTCTGTTGTTCCCCGGTGGTGGAACCATCTACCAAACTCCGTCCGATCCGCAGAGTCCTTATCCACTTTTAAAAGCAAGCCAAAGACTCAGTTGTTTAAGGAGCATTTCCACACTTAGCTTAACTCTTCTACTCAGAATGAGGTAGAAAGATTTGTCCAGATCTTTGGTTCAAACAAGTACTGAATAAGCTGCTGCACTTACGCACAAGATGATGTTGTGTGTTGAAATCATGGTCTCGTAATTAAAAAAAGGACTTTTATAGAGAGGAAAAATATGTTGACCAAAGTGCTGCACAACTAAGAATGACAAAATGAAAATTAAAGATATAAAAGAAATAAAACACTATAAAAAGACGAGCCTGAAACAAATAATCAGCAAAAAAAAAAAAAAAAAAAAGAAAGGTAGCGTATCATAAACTCCTGTATACCAAAGTATTCTAGAGTGAAATGTGAGTCCATCTGTCTGACAGCTGAAGCATGGCTGAAACTGGGTTACACATCAGGACAATCATCCCAAACACAACAGCAGAAAGGCTGAAAATGGTCCCGTTAAAGTCCAGATCTGAATCAGGCGAAGGGCTAAATGTAATTCATTTTTAAACTTGCTTAAATTTAACTTTGTTTTAGTTCAAAGGTTAACTACGGGTTATATGTAATTTTGTTGTTTGAGGTTATATTTGGCTCATTTTAAGACCTTGTGAGATACAAAGGATTTATTTATTTATTTAAATCAGTGTTTCTCAACCCTGGTCCTCAGGACCTACTGCCCTGCATGTTTAAAGGCAACCCTACTTTAACACACCTGAAATAAATGAATGTCTCATTAACAGACTGTAAGTTAATCTGAATCAGATGTGTTGGAGTGGGAACACTTCTAAGACAGTCAGGGCAGGGGGTCCTGAGGACCTGGATTGGTTTAAATGTTCGGTGGTTAATAAGCACTGCATCCTTTTCAGTGTGCGACTCCTGTAAGGTCCTCTTAATCCTGGTACACACATAAAGATTATCAGGCTGTTTTTGTCCCTATTTTGCTCCTTCCCGACCAAGAACGGCTAACGCCCGATTATCTTAAGTCTTAAAAGATTATCGTCTATCATTCGGTCTGATGTGTGTTAAGAGCAAATTCGGCCCGACAACTGGCTCCAAAACGGGTCGTGGCGGACAATCAGAAGTATTGAACATGTGAGGAAAGCCGACGACTCCTGAGTTGTGACTGTGTGGATTGTGACGTGGAAGAGAATGTAGCCAATCAGAGCGCGAGCTGAGTGGGGAGCAAGGAAGGATATAAAGTCCGTGTTCAGCCGGCTCCCCTCTGTTTTTTTTTTTCGGTTTTGGATTTTTCTGTTAACAGTAGTCACCGCTATTGTTCATTTCTATTAACAATAGAACCGCTCTGATGGAGATACACGACTATGCTGCACGTTTAAGTCGTTTTTCAAAGACAAAAGCTGCAATTTCAGCTTGTTCAAGTATCAGAATTATAGCCACGTTAATAACTTTGGTAAGAAACCAAACGGTTTGTAAATCCGTCCAGATTTCAGCGGAATAAGAGTTTTTATGTTTGTGCAGATCACTCACCTTCCCTCAGATACCACAGATCCCACGAGAGAGCAAGCCTGTGGCAAGATGGCCGCCGGGTGAGGACGTTCAAAACTGCACCATATAGCATCCTAGCCTTTATATATCTGTGGTGGTTTCTGGTTGTTGCCATGATTCTTCTTATTTAGTTTTTCAGTTGTTGCTCTGGTTCTTCATTTTTGGTAGATCACGTTTGATCATGCAAGATTTCCGGCTTGGAGGACTAGATTCTAGACCGGCTGCTGTTCTGTGCTGAGATTATCGGAGCTAACGCACACAGTACCATCAAAAACTGTTCAATGCCTGATTTTTCATCTTCATGTGTGGGGTCTCTAACAGATAAAAATCTCTTCAGATTTAGAAAATCCTCATCTGTACCAGCCTTTAGAACCGACTATGTTTTGCTTGTTGGTTCAGGAACTTGCAGAGACAAACTGAATCCTTCCTGTAAGTGAAGTGATGGTGTAGCTCAAACTGAAGGGACAAGAAATTGAAGGATTTTAGAGTCAGTTTTCCTCAGTTTTAGGTTAAAAAAGCCAGTCTTGACACCAGACCCTGTTTCTTCTCTGACCCGTCCAGGTTTTCCGCTGTCTCCCATCTAGTGATGTCCGTAACATCATGGAGCTGGATGGCTACCTAGCCCAACAGGGCCTGGACAAAGAAGACCCAGATCGGGCTCGCGAGGAGCTTAAGAAGATCCGCGGCTTCGTGGTTCAGTTTCCTCTTCAGTTCCTGTCCGAGCAGAACCTGCTTCCTCCCATTGGCTCCAAGGAGGCCATGGTGCCCATGGAGGTCTGGACCTGAGGAGGTGAAACTCGTCTGTGCGCTTGTGCTCATCACAATCTATGCTGACGCCATGTTGGAGATCCCTGTGGCTGATGAAGCACTGCATCCTTTTCAGTGTGTGACTACTAAAGAAGAACAAACTAATGCAGGGCTTGTTGTTTGCTTTCTTCTGGTGAGGAAGCAGCTCATCGGCTAGCAAACAATACGTTTTTTTTTTTTGTTGTTTTTTATTGCAGCAACTCTGGATTGCAGAAGGATTTTTTGTTTCTTTGTCTTTTTGGTCCTGAATTAAAACTCCCAGCGGTTTTTTCTCTGAGACGGTTATATGACAGCAGGAGTCAACATTGTTTGTTCAGATTTACATCACAGTGAGAGACGGCAGTGGTTTTTAAACACTATCAAGACTGTTCAGTTCAGCCTTAGATCCAGTTAGATAGAACTGACTTCAGACAGCTGACCACGGAAATAACAGAGACATAGAAACACTGAAATTAAAACTTCTGTTAATCTCAGATACAATTAACCTCCCAACGTACTGACAGCAGGGCGACTTGATGCCAGAAACAAGGAGCACATCAGTCGTGTGTATAAATCTGATCATCAGGGATCAGGCATCTGAAATTATCTACAAATGCACAGAGAAATGTCTGCCTGCAAGGCTTAACCCAGGGCGGAACAGTCACACCACCACAAACCAAGAAAGTGCTCCAGTTTCTACAACGTCTGGTTTCTCTGAATGTTTAGTAAATGCTGCTGTTATTGCAATATTTGTAGCTACGATTCATGGAAATATCTGCATGATAAAGCATCTGATAAAAACCTAACCAAGAAAAACATAATCGTAATCATTCGGATGACAAAAGGAGTAATTACACTTTATTATTAACTTATTATTTATGTTTATCATAGTTTTGTAAGTAGATTTGGACCTACAGTGATAGTTGTCCTCCAAATGTCTGATTTTGTCCAGATAAGTTACAAGAATGACGTTAACAGTTATGTAAGGCAGAGTAAAGCAACAAAATTCACATTTTCAATCATTAAATTAGCAAAGACTTTGCATTTTTCAACATCTCCCCCTAATTAATTGCCTTAAGAGAAGCTGGTGGTTATCTCTGAACCTGAACATAACCCGTTACAATCACACTTGAAGATGTCTCTTTATTTTGTCGTAGTGTAATTAAAAACACAGTAAAGTGTAATGCAACCAGATGCTGCTTCCATCAACTTGCTGTTTACAGGTAAAATCGACTCCAGCATGGCGTCAGCTGTGATGCATCATCTGTGCATGTGAGGAACATTAAACCTGCACGGAAGCACATAAAGACAACACCTTCTCAGACCTGAGATGTACATGCAGGCAGCACAGGTGTGTGTTCAAGGCACGATGAAGGGTCGACCAGCAGACGCAGTGTTCAGCTCGGTGCCTGAAAACCTGGACCTCACGTTTACAAGAAGGAAATGGAGGCCTCCTGTCCCTCACCACCAAGCTATTACTGTTTAATCTCAGCATGCTCCTTCGTTCTCTAACAACACTATGCAACATCAGGGGCAGGAGGGCCCAGCTTTGAAAAGACACTAAAATGATTAAAAACAGTAGAGGATGAAGACCTGGATCAAGATCTTTTTATCTGTCATATCTGTATTTTTAATATTTACGTCAGATAGGACATTACAAGTGCCAAAATTCATTTACATTCCTCATACTGTATTTTCTATGTTAGACCTTAAATGACCTGTTTCTACACTGTGATCTGTCTCGGAAGTTCCTGGTACATTTATTTTACAAGTTTATTCATTTTTCAGAAAGACCTGCAGTAATCTGGTACTGGTGATGGTTTTTTCCTCCAAAATAACTTGATCTGTACATGAGAAAATATTAATTAATCAGGCATAATCAGAAAACATTATTTAACATAAAAAAATTATTTTTGCCTTTAAGACCAGTCTATTTTTTCTTCAGGAAACTATTGGGAAGTAATGATTCATATTAGCCTTTTTTTAACTAAAGGACCATCAGATTTATACATAAGTTAATTTCAGTGCTTCGTTTCCATTTAGTGTCAGAAAGTGGACATTTTTGTGGACATTCAACTCCGTGTTTAGTGAAATTAGTTTGTCCATTAAAGTGGCAGTTCTTCTCTTTTAAGCTACAGTGAGTGCTTTTGGCCTCTAGGGGGCAGCAGAAGAAAAACACATTTGATGTTATTGCTTCATATTGTGGCTATGGTGGATGCCTTGGAGGCTGTTTACTATTTACACAAGCAGAAACATCCTGGATTTTTTTTTTTTTTTTTTTTTTTTTGTAGCCACCAAATTCATTAGAGAAAAGATGTGGACAGAATGAGATTCTTGTCTTTGAGCTGCTCTGTTAAGTTTCTGATTTTTTTCTTTTAAATGTTCATTCTTCATCTGTAAGCTGTTCCCAACCATCAAACCTAAATTAAAAAAGATTAAATTAGCTAATACATAGGAACTTTTCCTACTTTTAGTTTTGGCATCCACTTGTTATAGCAACATCCAATCAAATCCACTCTTTCAGAAACTTTTTTTTTGGCTTTTAGAAGCCAGTGAACACCACCTGCTCAACTGCAGCTACAAAGCTGCAACAAAAGCAGCTACTAAGGTTAAAGATTTTCTCAGAATCCAAAGTTAATGAATATTTGACTGATTCTGGGCAAAAACATAATGTCTCTGTTGGTAAATTTGCTTTTTGTCTGCTGGGCATATATCCAGTAAACAAGGAACGCTTGAGTTGTCATTTGTTTCTGCTGCCCCCTAGTGGCAAAAAAGGAAACATCTCGCTCCAAGTAAAGGGTGTTTTCATTATTTTGCTCTTGGATATTCAAATTTAAGATACATTTTTATTATTTTTCTGAGATTTCCCAAATGCAGCATCAATATTTCTCACTGTTGTCCTTGTTGGTCTCTACCTTTTCTGCATGACGATGCAAATTTGACTTAAAAACTGTCGCTGACATAATGACAGCAGCTTGTTGCCATTAAGGATTACAGGAAAGCATGAATCCTGCAAGGTGGATGGTTTCCTCTTAAAGCCATTGTTGATGATTAACTGTGTGCCTGTCTGAAACTTTACTGTCTATTTAAGGAAAATGGGACCTTTAATGTGCTTTTTTTGGCTTTTTTTTTTTTACTCTTCCTCTCTACCTCTCTGTCTTTCTACCTCCTTCTCTAGTGCTTCTCAGCAGATCATGTATAGTCTTAATCCTGCATCTTTACAGCTGTAAAAGCAAATTAACAAAATTAAGCGTAAAAACGTGAATTGTGTGGCACTCAACTTCAGCTGCTGTGTAAGAAAATGCACTATTTGCACAGACTGTTGTTTTCTTCTGGTAACTCCTTACAGATGATCTGCAGCACCATGTCCTGTTGCTTTTGTGAAATGATGGATTAAATAAATAAGTTGTTAATGCCTTTAAAAATTATTCAGCTCCTCGTGAGACGTTCTTTAACTTCAGGCTCGATGCTTCACTCATTCATTGAAATGTGTGTTTGCTTTTTTTTTTTTTACAGTTTCAGCTTTTTTAATAGAAAATATAGAAAGTATGTGGGTTGCTGTGGAGCCGCTAGATCCATTATAAGGTATCTTCCTTGGGATATTGAGCTGGATCCCAGTTTTTTATGTTAGCAGGAGGTCTTAAATCTAGTTGGGAAGACTGCTGTGAGAAGTTGATTATTTCCACTGTATTCACACACACACACACACACACACACACACACACACACACACACACACACACACACACACACACACATATATATGTATGTGTGTGTGTGTTTGTGTGTGTATATACATATAACTAGATGACACATAATGTTTTTAAACTAAATGAAGATTGTACAGGGGCATCGCTCATCCGTTTCTCTGACCACTCCTCTGTTGATCTTGGCTTCATTGCCCAGTATCTGAAATGCTCTGAGTTGCATGCTTTTACTTTTGTCTCACTTAGATTATTGCAGCTGAAGTTAAAGGTATAAACCAGTTTTTCCTTAACCGCCTCCAGTTGGTCCAAAATCCGGCTGCTAGTCTTTTAACAGGCACATGTAAATTTGAGCACATCACCTCAATCCTGGCTTCCTATTAAGTTGAGGATTGAGTTTAAGGTGTTTTTGTTTTTTGTTTTTAAATCACTTCATGGTTTAGCCTCCTCTTACTTATGCCATTGCACTCCACATAGATCTTTGAGGTCTTCTGGCCAAAGACTCTTGGCGGTCCCCAGGTTTAGCTGGAGCCAACAGGGATGTCGTTCCTTTGCAGGGTTAGGGTTAGGAACGACCTCCCCCTGATATCAGGGCTTCTCCTAACCTGGACATCTTTCAAAGTTGGCTAAAGACACACTTTTACCATTTCCTGATCTGCAACAGTTGACTTTATGTTGGTGTTTTTATTTCTATTTGTGTTTTTTTTCCATATTCAGGGAAGAACCAGTCGTGAATGATGTTTAACAATTGCATCTCTTACCACACGTCCAGTCAGTCCCTGTTTCTGACAAACAGCTAAAGGTTGGTCCGGTACCTCACCATGGGGCTCCGTCCGGTGTATAATTAACAAAGTCACAGAGACGTTTTCAGAATATCCACAATAGTTGTTAACGGATTAGTTTTATATTTGTTGTGGCTCCGATGGGAAGTCATACAGTTATACATAGAAGTGGATGTTCATGGTTGTCATGTGTGGAAATGACCTGAAGTAACCCCATACAGGCTCTTCTACCTGTTGTTCTTCACATAGCCGGAAGCCCACATCGATTCAAATGCTGGTCACCCGGATTTGGTGATCCTGAAAAACGGGATTCTGGATCAGGGTGATTCAATCCAATGTTGCTTTGAATAACCGGCATAAAAATAAGCTGGATTACGTGATCCTCCATCCTGAAAAATGGGATTCACTAATCAGGATAGCTTTTATCTGGATTAAATTGTTTGAACAACCGGCCCCAGATGTTCCAGAGCCCTAATTTATTCTCTCCTGCAGTTCCTGTTTGTGCCTCTAGATGGTGCCACATCAACATGGTTTAAAGATGGTAATAATGGAAACGTGTGAGCAGGAACTTTTTTCAACTTTGGTGCATCAGTTCATGTTTTGAGGTGTTTTTTTTTTTTTTTTTCTCCTCCAAACAGTTTCCCCAAAGCCCTGAACTCAGCTTTGTGATGGCATGAAATGACAGCAAATCTCTGCAGCTGGGTTTAAAATCTGGAGGTAAGCAGTAATGCCCGTGGCTTTTGAATTACCCACTTAATTCCCACACTGAGGCTAAATACAGTTTGTTTTCCCACTGATGGCTTGTTGTCTCTGTGATCCAGCGATCCAGTGTGAGAGCATAGTTTATATGATGTTTATTCTGTTACTTGAGTTTCACGTTTAACATTAATATGTTTGTCCAAGGACGACATTATTTTTGTTTGTTTGTTAATAGAAATGGAAGTTTTTATTTTTTAATTATTTAATTATATTATTTTTTTAAATTTATGAGCATTTGGTTTCATCCCAGAAAATTTTAGCCCATGTCTTGTTTCAGAAATACACAAACAGGACTTTCTGCATGAGACACACACAATACACTCCCAACTAATGATGCAATTAGTCATGTTTGAGC
Organism: Melanotaenia boesemani; assembly: GCF_017639745.1. Lineage (NCBI taxonomy): Eukaryota > Metazoa > Chordata > Actinopteri > Atheriniformes > Melanotaeniidae > Melanotaenia > Melanotaenia boesemani. The sequence goes on along the minus strand of NC_055699.1, from coordinate 2,091,605 downwards.
TTTAGTGCACAATACAACAATACATAATAGAGCAACTCAACACAAACAACATCTCACCTGCAGCAAATGATTGTAAGCCTAACTGTATTACAAAAAAAGCTCCTCTCTCTACTTTAACATGGAAAGTATTTCACAGAGCACCTATAGGACCACAGGTATCTACACGGAAGCTAAACCCTCTCCATCGTTGATTCTGGGTAACATTCGCTGGTAAGACACCGAATCCAAACATTGTTTGAGGCCTGAAGAAGATGCAGTTTTTCATAATCTGACGATCACTCTGGCAGCAGCTTTTGTAAGGTCATATTTATCTGGTAGTTCTGCACAGTACCCCACTAGGCACAGCCTTGGTGGTTTGTGTTCCACTATACACAGACATTCCTCCAAATGTTCTACAACGTTCCCTAAAACGAGTTTACGTGCAAAAATGTTCCTATCCAGAATTTTCAACACAGGTTGCTAACCTGAATGTCTGCTCTGGAAAGTCTAAAATAAAACTAATTATTGATTCAAACTGAGCAAATTTTTCTTTGGTCTTCACATATAGTACCAGTCAAAAGTTTGGACACTTTCTCATTAAATCTAATAACCAAACTTTTTACTGATTGTATTTGACAATGTTTTGAACCATCCCTCATTATTAAATGAACTTTAAAGATCCCTCTACCAGATGTTCCTCAGATATAAATATAAATTATTTTTAGTAACCCATTAAAGAGCTTATAGAACAGACTTGCCCACACATGAGACATGGGCCTTCCTTCCTTTAGACACAGGTCACTTATCATGTCAGTTCTCTCTTTAAGCCGTTTTCAGTCCACAGGACATTTCCCAGTTTGTTGTATTTTTAATGTTCTCCGTGTGTTTAAACGTTTAGAACCACCTCAAACAAATAACTAATCCTCCAACATGGAAGGAGGAGAGTGATGCACACACAGACATATAAATCAGATTATTTTATTTTGTTCTCTGTTAAAATACAGCGCAGTATCACAGTGTCTGTGCTGATAGTTGCAAAACAGTATTACTTTAAAGACTGCTGTATTATTCTTAGTTTATGCGTGTCCACGTGATTGATAAAGTTTGAATTGTGCAGCAATGACTGCACCAATTAGTGGTCTGATGTTTTCATACCGTAAGTTCTGCAGTTGCTCCACAGTTAATTATTAGTCCTTGAGATGTGCTGCGTGAGTGTCTCGTTGCTTGAAGAGTAGGGACATCTGCTGGTTAAAAGCTGTCATGTCCATCAAGTGGTGATGTGGATGGGAAAGTGAGCCACCTCTGTCTGTGAGGGTGTGGCGTGACAGCCCCCTCACTAAGATGAAAGTGTTCCAGATACTGTGACAGTGTTTAAGTTGGAATTTCTTTTGGGGAAAAATCACTTACATCTCTCTCTAAGGCCTTGCTGGCTGTGGCACCATGGAGTGCACACATGAGGGCAGTCTAAGGACCCAAGCTGCTGGAAAAGGTCTAATAATCACCTGATTAGCTGAACCAATATGTCACCATGGATTCCACCATGGATCCTTCCCAGTGGAAAAGTGGACTTCACCTTACTGGAAAGGAAGAGCAGGGGGAAGGGAGGGAGTTGTGATTCAGGTTGTGTTCAGGCATATATTGACCATTTCTGTAGTTAAGTAAAATATATACAGACACAGCCAAGAATCCATTGGGTTGTGCAGGAGTAGCAGTCATTGTGCCAGAGTTTAGAGTGCAAGCAGGCAAGAGATAAACAATGGTTGATCCGTTTACACGGCAGAGATGTTGGCGTTGCTATTAGCAACCCAGTGGGTGGAGGGCACAAAACCTTTGAGATCACTTATAAGTTCGGACTAAAGTTCATCCTTAGTCAGTATAAAGAGCAGTTACTCAGAAAGCAGACCAGATATATTAATTGAAATCCAGCAAACACTGTACAGGATTCACATGATAGGATCAGTAATGGCATTTCTTTGGGTGCCAGCTCATATTGGGGTAAGAAGGAACGAATGGGCAGATAGGAGGGCTAAGGAGGGGTCAAAGAAGCAGGATGTTGGTTTATCAGTTAACTATGTTAACGTGGAAGTAAGGAGGAAAATATAAAAAGAAGTGATGGCAGAAACAGTGAGAAGACAGAGTACAAAGGGCCGTGGGACAAGGGAGGAGGCTTTTAGGACAGGAAATATGGTAGTGTTATTTCAAGACTGAGATTGGGACATATTTGGCTTAATGATACACTGTGTGGAAAACATGATCCAGGATGGTGTACAACTGCAAACAAAACAAAATAAAACAATAGAAATGTAATGATTCGCTGCAACATATACCAGACAGAAAGGAAGAAAATGATAAACAAACTCAGGGCAATGAAAGTTTCCAGGTATTTACCTTTGATAAGCATCTGATAATTTATTTTCTATCTAAATCAGGGTTGATTAAGAGAATATAGAGGACAGGGTGTTTTTTTTATCCCGTCCTGTCCTACACTCCATACCAGTTGGTGATGGTAATGCACACCTGTACGTTGTTTGAAACCGCCAATAAACAGAAGAAGAAGAAGAAGAAGAAGAAGAAGTCATAGTAGAGAGGGATGAGAGTGAAGAGGCGTCTTGATTAGTTTGTTTTCTGTGAACGTTACTTTTGCTTTTGCGTTATATATTTAAGTTTAGTTAGCCACAATATATGCACTATGTAAATAATTCCAGGAGAGTTGGGCTGTAAATAGTGTTTTATTTGTATTTATAAAAATGAGGGACCCTCGTGTTCAGCAGGATGGTTCAACGTATTATTTAAGTGTTGTGTAACGGTGTGAAGGGGGAGGGGCAGAGAGGTGCGATGGCTGCTTTGAACCATCCCACCACTGGTGATCAGTTTGAAAAAACATGAGAAAACCTTACTTTATAAGTAAAAGAATATTCAGAGCTCTAAAAAATGACTGTAGAGATTTTGTCATTCGGATGAGACCCTTCTGCTGACTGTTTTGAGGGTTTTTTAACACCTCGACCCCAAAACAACGATATAGAAATGTTTGCATCTGCTGACTTTCAGGGCTGCATTTAAATCTTCTCTCTGCTTTCAGCAGTTTCTGCAGGAATGTTTAACATATTGACTTTATTGACATATTAGATCAGAAACTCAGCAAACTTTAGGAAAACAGAAGTATTTATGTTTTAATCTTGTTTCCTCTGGACAATGAAGTTGTCTCCTGATTCATACTGGCCAAAGGAACAGTTGTTTTGTTTGTTTGTTTGTTTGTTTGTTTGTTTGTTTGCATCTGTAGAAACTTAGACCAAATCTAAATGGAAAAAAAAACATATTTATTCATTAACTTTTTAAATAAATAACAATATAACTACTGTTTTTGGCACTTACTCAACCTTATATGAGGTCCAGATTTAAACAAACGAACAAAACAAACAAAACAATTACTGTATTGTGAATATAATTATCCAGCAGAGGACAGAGCTTCTTTCAAACAGCTTTTGATTTGGGATCAGGGAGAGACTCAAGTTCAACAAATATGTTTTAAAGAGAATAAAGACTGGACATTAACTCGTTTTCCTGAAAAGGTCAGTAATACTTTAACCAACATATAAACCATTTTTCTTAGTTATTGTGTTCAAAATGGCAAAAGAGTGATTTTATTACTTTTAACTGTTAAATATTTCTGTATGTAACTGATCAACTAAATGAATAATTTCAACTCAGTTTTGAAGAAGATGACAGTACATTTTAACATGTTACAAATTATTACATGTTAATTTTAACATTATTGGGGGAGTTTAAGTATTTGAGGTCTTGTTCATGAGCAAACTGAAGCAAGAGATTGACTCGTCCTGCATGATTACTGTTGACGTGTTGCACTGATCTGAGCTTAACTTGAAGTTCTGAAACTATTAATTTACTCATGCAACTATGCCAAAAAGTGTTTGGTAGTGACTGAAAGAATAAGACTGGGGATATAAGTGGCTGAAATTAGTTGGTGTGACAGGACTCGGTTAAGGATTAGGCTGGGCTGCCTGGGGGTGCCAGGAGTACCTGGAGCTAGGATAGAAGCACGTGTCTTCAGTTTTGTAACTTGTACAGATGTTTTGTAATTTCTATTCTATTCTATTCTATTCTATTCTATTCTATTCTATTCTACAGTCATTTAGCAGACGCTTTTATCCAAAGCGACTTACATATGAGAGTAAGAACAACACAATCAAGAAACAAGATGGGACGTCATCATTAGGTGGTAGTCTGACTGCTGTGAGTCCAGTTGGACCAGCTGCTGTCATGTGGTGCTAGAGGCAGTGCATTTTTTGTAAGTCATTTTGTTTAAATAAAAGATCACGATTTCATCAAACAATATCATCTTGGGTATAAGTGCACGCAGCTTATTCAGTACTTGGTTGAGCCAAAGAGCTGGACAAACCTTTCTAACTCATTCTGTTGAGTAGAGGAGTTAAGCTAAGGTCGGCTCCTAACAACAGAGCCCCACACCAGCAATGTAAACAATAACCCGAAACCAAGACAGAAACTCAAGCAGTAAACTCACCTAACTGACTGAACCAACCCTGATTGACATCAGTGCTTGTTCTGCTGAAGTAAAAAAAAGTCTCTGTTTTATACAGGATTTTCCTCAAAATCACCACCTCTGTCTGCTTTGCCCTGAGCAGTTCATAGTGGGTGTGACCCGCGACTGCAACAATAAATACAGGTAAAAAATCAAATCTACAAGTACAGATTAATTCTGTGAGTCAGAAAATACGAGTGAATGTCCCTATGCTAGCTCCACAGAGATACAAGTTATAAAACGTATGTCCCTATCCTAGCTCCATAACAGATTACATTGCCAGATACTTGGATGAAAAACGCATGCTTCCTTTCGTCTGGGTTTTCTGATTTAGGCTTTTACAATAAACAAGTAGCAGGTTTAGGTGGCAGCAGTGTACTGCATAATCTGGCACAAAAAGAAAAAAAAACACAATTCTGTTAGCTTTGACAAGCTAATAATCAACACAGCAAGCTTCATTGTAATGGTTACAGTCTCTCCATGCAAATGGCCAGTCAGTCTACTGGAGGCCAGCCTATTTAAATTTATGGCCAGTCAAGATACTGTCTAATCCAGTTGGAGCCTAACTAAGACATGCTAGTTGCTTCTCCAGTGCTTTTACTACCATTTGACCTGCCCTGCTCAACAGGAAACTACTGGCCATGCAGGTGGATGCTCCACTCGCAGCCTGGATCCACAACTACCTCACAGGCAGGCCGCAGCATGTGAAGCTGGTGAATATCACATCGGACACCATTGTGAGCAGCATGGGGGTGCCACAGGGGACGGTCTTGTCCCCATTCCTGTTTATACTTAACACCTCATACTTCAGGTTATCTTCACAGCCCTGCCTTCTGCAGAAGTTCTCGGATGAGTGTCATTGTGGCCTGTATCAGCAGGGGCCAGGAGGAGGGGTACAGGTTTGTAGAATGGTGTGGACTGAACCACCTGCAGCTCAATGTCAAAAAGACAAAGGAGTTGGTTGTGGATTCAGAAAACAGAGGACCCATCTGAACTCTGGTACCACCAGGGGTACAGAAGTAGACATTGTGGACAGCTGCAAGTACCTGGGTGTCCACTTGGACAATGAACTGGACTGGACAACAAACACTGATGCCATCTACAAGAAAGTCAGAGTCACTTATTCTTCCTCGGGAAGCTCAGATCCTGGGGTCCTGCAGATGTTGCTGCTGGAGATGTTTTATCACTCAGTGGCATCTATTGTCATCTTCTATGCTGTAGTGTGCTGGGACAGCAGGCTGAAGACAGCTGACACTAACAGACTCAACAAGCTCATCAGGATCTATCCTAGGAGTCGAACTGGAGTCTGTGGCAGAGGTTTCCGAGAGGATGATGCTGAAGAAGCTCCTCAGCATCAGACATGTCTCTCATCCTCTGCATGCCACACTCACGTTCTGTCAGAGCTCTTTCAGCCATAGACGGAAACCACTGAGGAGCTCCACTGAATGCCACAAGAGGTCTTTCCTACCTGAGGCTATCAGACTTAGTAACTCCTCCCCCTTCAGCAGCAGGGAAACTTAAAAACTTTTAAAACTTACTGTAAATAAGAACTGCAATATTTATCTGCATATACCTGTTCATACCTCTTCATAATCATAATTATCTGTATATATCTGTTCATTACCATTACATGTGCAATAGGCTTTCTTTGTTATATTTTTCCTGCACTCTGCTAAAATTTCCTTCTGGATCAATAATGTTGTTCTGGTTTGTATTTGCATTTATTTATTTTTATGGGACAGCGGTGATAGAGTTCAAGGGGGTCTGAATACGGCCATAAGAACTGTCTGCATCCCCAATACATTAGCCTTGTTTACACAGAAACAGACACCTGTTGGTCTTTCAAGGGGCATGCGGAGGGGACAGGAAACAGTAAAGGAGTGAAGCCACAGAGGAGTGATTGTGTACAACGGAACCAGAAGTCATGCAGAGGTCAAACGGTGCCGTGACAGAGATGCAAGATCTGCACCTGCAAAGACCTGCAATGTAATAAAATAAACAACAAATGAACAAATCTGAGCTGAAAGGGTGGTGGTAGCTGATTCATAACATTATAAAGGTACACAAACTGACGGACATCATGGCAGCAATAGTCCACTGACTAAAACCAAACATTTGAATTGATATTACACCAACCTCAGTCCATTTCCTGTCTACACTGTCTTTGCCATGAGCAAAGGTTTATGGGTGTTTTGAAAACATGAATGAAACACAGAAGCATCCTTGCAGTTGTTCAGAATGAAAGCTAAAACCTCCAAAAGATCCTTTACTTAAAAAGTTTTATAATATAGAATACCAAAAAATATTAATAACCCCTTCCTTAACTTAAAGAAGAGCCTGAAATCTTACTGTTCAGTGTCCATTCAGTGCTCAGCTCCCATTGGCTGCAAAACAAGTCCTGCCACCACCATGCTTGACAGTTGGTATGAGGTATGTTTTGCTAATATACTGTTTGGTTTTCTCCAAATATTATATTATGTATTATGACCAAACATCTCAGTCGCATCTGTCCAAAGTACATTGTTTCAGAAGTTTTTTTGGTTTGTTTAGATAACATTTTACAAACCTAAGCTTTTTTAAGAGAGGAGTCTTTCTCCTGCATTTTTTCCAAACAAGCCATAGGCTACTTGTTCAGTATTTTTCTAATTATACTGTTGTAAACTTTGTCATTTAACATGCTGAAGCCTGCAATGTCTAACGTAGTCTTTTTTGTTTCCAGTTTCTCTGAGCTTTGCATGGGCTGGTCTGACCTTGGGCTGAACTTGGTTGGATGTTCGATCAGGGGAAGATTGGCAAATGTAGAATAATGGACTCCAACTAGTCTGGAATTGCCCTATAACCCTTTTGGGCAGGTTTACCTGATTCTTTACGATCCTTAAGCAAAATATGAACCGTTTATGATAATTTTTAAATTCTTGATGTTCTATTTCAGCTTTTTCAGGTTTTTATTTCCGTATGTTTGAATGCATGAAAGGCAGAATGAACCAGACCAAGCAGAGGACTTTAATGACTTCACATAAGCGTCCGTTTGATGTGACACTAAGACAAGAATAAGTCTTAATAATGTCCCATGAAGGTGTCTAAAAAACATTTTGGCACCTGGGGGAAAAGGGCATGGCGATTGCCCCTCGTCGCGCACCCTCCTGTGCGTGGACTCGCCCTTAGCTGACAGTGAACGGTTTTTACTGTCAGTTTAGTCCGTAATAAGCTGCCATACAGGAGCGAACAGCGGTAGAAATTTGCCCTTTCGTATGTTAAGGTGTGTAGTTCTTGTGTGTCTGTGGGAAAGACATTGTGGGCGTCTCTGTCTGTAGCGCAGCCTCCTCACAGGCCACTCCCGGGAAGCACGCGGCTGTTCCGCCACCCAGACGGACTGACGGACGGAGTGTGTTCACCCTCGGTGCGTCTCGGCTGCTGTGCGCTTCGGTCCTCTTGTCTGTGCGCGTCATTCTCAGCTTTCTTCTCTACTGTTCACATCGGGGGGTCGAAGTGGAGACAAGTAGCACCGGATTCACCTCTCGGAGCAGCATGTAGCACCTGGAGCTCCGCGCACATCGCCTCCCTGCTGCGCTCCTCCACCTCCTCCTCCTCCTCCTCAGTCTTCTGGAGCATTCATTCCTCATTTCAGAAAAAAGCATCGTCTGCGCAAGGATATTTGGAGATTTTTGGGGGGTGGGTGGGGGGATTTTTCAGGCCTTTTTATTTTTTATTTTTAATTTTTAGAGGAGTGTGTGTTCATCCCCGCCGCTCTGCACCTCTCGGTCGATGGTCGTTGAGGAAGCTTCCATCTTGAGTCCCGTATCTATCGACAGAACCATGGCGAGCGACTCCCCTGCGCGGAGTCTGGACGAGATAGACCTGTCTGCACTACGGGTAAATGTCTCTCTATGTATGAGTATGTATGTGTGTGTGTGTGTGTTGGGTGCTTCTTTCTGTGCGCGCGCGTGCGTGAGGAACACCTGTCCATTTCACTTTCTCTCCTCCCCATCCATCCCATCTCTCCCAGCACCACAGATGCATCTCCCTGCGCCTGCCTCTGGTTTTACTGCCGCTCGAGCTCTGCCGGGCGTGCGCGTGCTTTAATCCTTCACCATGAGTGCACGGCCGAGGTGTAGTCCTCGTGCACAAGCAGTCAGTGATTGAGAAAATCTGACATATCAGAGTTGGGATCATGTGGTCTCTCTTGTTGTTTGTTGTTGATGTTTTTTCTTAACAATTGGGACGTGATGTAATGAGGCCCCGAGCTGCTGCCGCTGCGCGCGTGCATCTAAACTCCTGCGCGTGCGTCAGACAGCATAATAGAAGCCGCTCTGTCTGTACTATGTGGGGCAGATGTTAAGCTGCCTGCTCACTGACAGTTTCACGGCACACACACACACACACACAGATGGAAGCCTTCAAGCGCACGCACACATAGGCATGCACGCGCGCACTTTTTTCTCTCTATCTGTCTCGAACACACTCACATACACGTGTACACGCTCTCACCGGGAATAAAAGCGATGATAAACCGCAACAGGAGCGAGTTCCGCCATTTCGTGATGTGGCGACAGCGGAATCGCATCGCAGCGGCTGTTTATGCGCGTGCATGCACGCGCATGTCCACGTTTACATGGAGCGTAGAGGAAGAGACGGTGCAGGAACGTGTGCGTTAGCTTAAAAACGTGAGTGTGTGTGTGCGTGAGAGAGAGAGAGAAAACATTATACTCTTGCACAAACATGAACTTTTTTATTTTAGGACCAGTCCTCAGAGGACATATGGAAGTTGCTGCATGTGTGTGTGTGTGTGTGTGTGCGCGTTTTTTTTTTTTTTTTTTTTTTGGTCACTGCTGCTTTTGCAGCTCTGCTACCTGCAAAGCAACATTCAAGTCTGGACATGATCGACCGGGTGGGACTGCATGTCTGTGTGTGTTTCTTGTCTTTGCAGCACACACACACACACACATACACACACATACAGAGGGGGGCACGAATAAAGACAGAAAGATTTTAGTGAAACCCGGACAAGATGTTCCTGGTAAGATGATGTCTCCCTCTGTGGCATTTCAAATTGAAATCAGGTCACTAAGGATGGAGCAGAGAGTTGAGTGAAACATTTCAGCGTGATACCAAACCTGTCGCAACCCACACTTCCTGTTTCTGTGAGCACCAAGTCCCAGATGATCTCTTGCAACTACTCTTCACAGCACTGTGCAGAAGTCTTGAGCTACCCGCATTTCCTTGCATATTGCCAGTAAAACATTAAATAGATGTAGTGATTTACTGAAACATAAATAGAGATAAAGTAAATGAGGCACAAACAGAGTTTGTTTACTTCAAAAAAGTTTGAAAGTCAAGGTTTGGTTCTGAGAGGGTCTGAATTCTCTTAGACAACATTTCTAAAAGCAGACTTCAGGAATAGTTCCCCTAAAGGACCTTTCAAAGCTCTTCTTTTAATGTTTCTGCGTTTTGTTGTGTTCTCTGTCAAGATGATCCCACAATGCTGCAGTTATATTGAAGTTCAGGCTCTTGGAAGAATTCATCTCACCAGCAGACCTGTTGCCACTGATTTGCAGTCTAGTTTTTGTCGTTCGGCATATTCAGTCTTTTCTCCCTGTTTTTCTTCCTTAAAGACGCTAGGGCTGCTCGATTATGGCAAAAATTATAATCATGATAATACTGCAATCTCGATTATCTCGATTAACATAATTATCCATGATTTACTTTAATAATGTGAATTTTTATCTATCTATCTATCTATCTATCTATCTATCTATCTATCTATCTATCTATCTATCTATCTATCTATCTATCTATCTATCTATCTATCTATCTATCTATCTATCCATCCATCTCCATATGTTTATATGTTTATATATATATATATATGTAGAGAGACAGCAGCCAGTGTGATCTGGGAAAAATGAGTCTGGAGACATTTCGTTTTCACGTTGTGGGTGGGGGTGGGTGGGGCTGTGGGAGGAGTCTGCAGCAGAGCGCTGTGGGAGGAGTCTGCAGCAGAGCGCTGGGCTGTGGGAGGAGTCTGCAGCAGAGCGCTGGGCTGTGGGAGGAGTCTGCAGCAGAGCGCTGTGGGAGGAGTCTGCAGCAGAGCGCTGGGCTGTGGGAGGAGTCTGCAGCAGAGCGCTGTGGGAGGAGTCTGCAGCAGAGCGCTGTGGGAAGAGTCTGCAGCAGAGCGCTGGGCTGTGGGAGGAGTCTGCAGCAGAGCGCTGTGGGAGGAGTCTGCAGCAGAGCGCTGCAATGCCAGTGGCGCTGGATTTACAAATGCACAAGAGTAAACTGTGAAGGAGCAAAAAGTCAGATCATTTCATTTTTATGATCGTTGAAAACCCAGATCGTAATTGAGATTAAAATTTCATTAATCGCCCAGCCCTAAAAGACGCACTACAGAACTTTTGTAATTTTCTTCATGTGGAAGAAAACGAAGAAATAATTCAATCAGCCTCTCATCAACTTAGTCCATTGGGTGTTGTTTTTTAAAATGGCGGTTACTACACAAATTCACAGAGAAGATCCAGAAAAACGGAAACTCGTAATCCCATATTGACCAGTCATAAGGGAGTACTTCCACATAACCGTCTGCTAGGCAGGGGTGCACGTCATATCTGGAAGAGTTTTGCATCAGGCCTCCGCAGCGCCTACGACGGTGACGCAGACACCTCATGAGCATAAATCCGCCTTTAAGGCTATGTCCACATGGAACCAAAGCCGGTTCAGGTGTGGAAACGGTGGCAAAAACTAGGAGAAAGGCTTCAACCTCTCCATGACACCTCTGTAGTACATACTACAAGCCTGTGGGGGGCGCTAAAGAGTAACACTCCAAAGCTAGAGCAGAACAACGCATGCGCAGATAAAAGCTCACTGCAGGAAGTCCACATCAGAAGCAGAGGAGAGAAGATGGCTGAGGATTCACTGCGAAGCAGAGAAACATTTCTTTGGATTAATGAAGAAGTTGAGCTTCTTCTTCAAAAAATGCTGGACTACAAAACATAAAAACTCGAGGAAAGGTGGATTGGGAATCGGCGCGTGTTCGTCACATTGACGTCATATCCCCGAGTTGTGCGGCTTCGCTGTCCACACAGTACGGTAGAGGACTCAAACCGATCCACCTTGGTACCTGGCTTCAGACAGGGCTGGTTTCATGGAGGCTAATCCCTGCTTCGTGGGGATGAGAGGGTGGTTTGCTAAAATACTTTTGTGGTTGTGTTTGCAATGACCATGGTACTCTCTACTCACCCCAACCTCTTGGCCTTGCTGCAAAACAAACTGTAAACAAACAGGCGAGAGCAGGTTTATAAAAATGAAAAGTTTTCCATCTGGCACTGACAAAAGAAAGATATAAAAACCAAAAGGAGGTAAAAAGTGACCAAGACAGTGGTAATAATAATCCAGAAGCTAATTTAGTTCAGTCTGTCCTCCTGACGACTGCTTGGTGTCGCAAGGCTGAAATTTAGCAACAGATAATTTGGATAAAATCAAATTAAAGCTGTCTAGTTCATATTAAATGTAAAGCTAAGAATATTAAATCACAGAATTCATGGGCCAGAAATCTGATACTACTGCAAAGTTGTGTTAATGTTTTGTTTTCCAGGCTTTCTGCTTCTGGAACAACGTATGTGCTGTATTAGCTGTAAATGTAATCCTAAAGAGTCATAATGCAGGTTTTAGCACGTAGTTTAATCTTCTGTACCGAAACTAGAATAAATCATAAAGCCCTTGTTCATTTAAATGAAAATAGTAAATAATGAAGTAGAAGTCAGTAGAATAGTTAAGCTGTCAAAAAACAATTACAAGTTGCAAATGAAGAATTTAATGCAGCCACACATTTAAAGTTAATATTAACATGTTAATGTCATTGTTCTTAGTATATAATATCATAATAAAAGGGTCATGAACACTGGCTGGAGGGGCCCCTGTGAAATTTTGCTTGGGGCCTCAGACCCAGACTCACCTCAGCTCGTTGGAACAGTGCCGGAGCTGATGTGATGCCAGAGGGCAGTCTGTGGTATCTGAACAGTCCCGTGTCAGAGTTAATGGTGAGTAATTTATGTGACTGCTCCTCCATGTTCATCTGTATGTAAGCCTGGTTTAGATCAGTTTTACTAAACTTTCGCCCCCCACCCGGTCCAGTAAGTAATTAAAGGAAGGGGATATTGCTATGCTGCTAACGCAGGATTTAGTGTTACCTGAGCCTCCACACGTCCGGACACCACGGTCCTTTTTTGGCACCAAAACAACAAGTTTTGCTCAATCATTCTGTATCTATCTGTAGTTTTTACAGAATGCTCCCTCTAATTTGGGTCTGACCCAAAATCCTTCTGAGTGTTTGAACTTGTTTATTCTTTCTGTGCTTTACGGCATCTTTCTTGTGTTTAGTCTGTAAACTTTTGTCCTTGCTCCTTTTGTTCCTGGATGTATACTCCACATGGTATTTTTTCCACAATTATTGCAGTCCTCATCCTTTCACCAACAGTCTTTTTTATGCAATCACTAGCGGCTTGAGTGAAAAATGGTTGGTTAGTGTGTCCACAGTTACCTTTTAATTTGTGCTGTCTGGCTTCACGGGCTGTAGAAGATTGCGCAGTAGGTTAAATGCCATTTTGCAGATCCCTTTTTGTATAGCGCCTCTTCACAAAATGCCCTAATAAAGTTCCTCCTACTCGCGGTATCAAGCCGCTCAGTTATGCCCCCCCCCATGTCAAAAATGGTGTGCCACGGGATTAACCTCAACTCACACCAGCTCCATCTAACACCTGGTCAGCTGGATGTGTTATGAAACACTCCGCTGTGAGCGGCTTGCATCAGTCCAGACGTCTTTACCACCACTTTTGTTATGTCTTTCACCATTTCACATCATGGGATATAACAATGATAACCTAACCACGACTGAACTGTAAGTGTTTATTAACGCAGCACGTAACTTCCATGGCCGCCTGACTCGCAGCTGAACACCAACAATAGAGGACAAAGCAACAGGTGGTTTCACTACGGCGTTCATAATAGCCCAAAATACATTATAGATTATTTGCTTAGTTTTCTGTCATTTGCTGACACAGCACGGTTCTTTCCCCGAGTTAAGAGCTTGTTTTTATGCTTGAAAGAGTCATAAGTAAGTCAGTGTTAAGTGGCTAAATGGACAAAAAACATATTCCTCTGGAAATGGTCTGGTACAAGGACAAGAGTGAACCTGAGTAAAAAGCAGCCCATATAAGACCTTCAGAAAACCGGAGAACTAATGATGGAGACTGCTTTAAAGATTACAAGAAAGTCTGGCTCATTGGAAGCAAAAAATGAAGGGTGGTGCAAGATTTGCACAGTGCTGTAGTTTGACCCGTCCTCGCCTCCACTTCCTCCTCCTCTTCTCGTTGTATGTCAGATCGCAGCTGGTGTCTTCATCCTCCACACTGACAGACTGGATGGTGAAATATGTCAGAGTGTGAGGAAAAAGTTCTGTGGTAGCTGCTATCGGGAGGGGAATTAATAGCTGTTTGTGTCACATAAGGACATAACCTTTGTTATGTCACATCCTTGGTGATTCATTCAGGAGGATGAAGAGTGTTTTAAAGGAGAATCCACTTTTAAACCAAACCGGGTCTTTACTTATTACTGTGGCTGTCTCACAGCTGGCATGTTGGATGTGGTGTCATGACTACGAAGCGCAGCATAGCAGATGAATGAAAAGGCTCAGTATAAGCATGTTAAAGCTTGCACAGTACACATAGTGTCATCAGTTGTGTATTTTTGTAATCATTCTTTTTATCTTTTCATAGCTGCTTTTAGTTCTTGTGGTTGTTTTTAATCTCTGTATATCTGTTTTATGTTTCTTTGTGGTGATTTCTTGGTTCCTTGTGATTGTTTTCATCCTCGTTGTGGTTGCGAGTCTGTGCTTGTGTCTTGAATCTTGTAGGTGTATGGCTGTCACTACATAGCCATTTTGTGTTTGTTTATGTCTGTTATTTTGTCTGACTGTGATCATTTTTTCTCCCGCTGGTTGTGTTGCATCTTAAATTTAGTCATATTGTGACTCTTGGTGGTAATTCTTTTGTCGCTTTGGTTGTTTTCATCCCTTTACAGCCATTACGTGTCTTTTTGTGGTCCAGTTGAACCATTCAAGACTTGTTCTTGTTCTTTGTGGTCTATTTGTCTTTCTTGGTTATTGTTTAGCGTTTCGTTGGGTCTTTGTGATCATTTTGTGTTTCTTTCTGACCTTTTGTGTCGTATCTTTGTGAAGTTGTTTCTCTTGATGGTTGTTGGTGTCACATTTATGTGGTTGTTGTTAATTAGCTTTTTTTTGGATGTTTTTTTACTCATTGTGTGTCTTTTCTGGACAGTTTCTTATGCCTTGTTCCAGGAGTAATGGGGCCTCTATGTGGTTGTTTTACATAATTTTTAAAATTTTGTTGTTTGTATCTCCTCTTGTTGTCTCTGTGCTCATTTTATGGTCTCTTTTTGGTCATTGTGAATCTTTTCAAATAGTATTCTGTCCATTTGTGGTCAACTTGTGTCGCCATTTTGCATTTTATCATGCATTTTTAGTCATTTGTTTTTGGTTATTTTATGTCTCACTGATAAGTGGCAGGTAAGGTTAAAGGACTTACTTTATAAAACTCTTGAGTCTGTGTACAGATGGCTCATTCACTAATCCATCTGTTTGTACAGTAGCTCATTCTTCCAAAAGTAACTCATCTTGTTTCATCTGGTGAATCAGCAGTTTCAGTTTAAACATTTAATGTGTTCGACATTTTTACCCAAAAGTGAGAGTTAACAGAGACCTGGAGTAACTTTTCTATATGAAGTAGCTTTTTTGGGTATTAACTCTTTCACATCCAAAATGAGCCTTGATCTTGTTTGCTTTATGCATTCAAAAACATTATGTACAGAAGCTTAAAGCTGAACCCTTTATTTCTTTTTACCTTTGTTGTGGATTTCATTATAATCTTCCTCTGATTAGCTAATGTTACCTGTGAGCCAGTGAGTGAGATGGAAAAACTCTCAACATGAATAAAAGCAAACTTTCATGACAGTTTTACTTGTGATTTTTCATTAAGAGCAGAAAATACATGAGCAAAGGGCAGGAAATGCAGATCAGCCGATCGTGTATTCAGTATAGCAGTGTTAAAGGTTATGAATATGGGTAAGATGAGACATCGAGAAACCTGAGGCTTCACAAGAGTTCTTGTTATGTTTACTGAGATAAGTGAGGAATTTGATTGTCTAAACTGTTTAATCAAAACTGGACTCACTACAACTCATACAGACTTGTCAGTGGGAAATCATTTACCATTTACCATTTACCATTTACCATTTACCATTTACCATTTAAATCATAATCCCCACCGAGTAGCTCGAAAATCGCAGAGAGACCGCTGTTAAATTTAGGTCCCCTAATTTGCCTTCCCCTTGTCTCCTTGCTTCTTCTGTTTTTTTTTTTTTTTTTTACTTGCGGTGTGACAGACAGTAAGAACTAACAGGTGAAGCGTGTATATGTGCGTGCATGTGCTCGTGTGCACATTTAGCTTGGTCCTTGAGGATTAGATGTGCTTCATTTTGACCTTGAGTGAAAAGGAACGCTGTTTTTTAAGCTAATCCCTTTCAGAAGGCTGCACTGTAATAGTCCCAATGCTCTCCTGTGGCCCACTGTATGCTAACGCATGCACACACACACAAATACACACACACTAATACCAAACACACACAGGTATGCTTTAAGATCGACATCTGTGTTTTGGGAGGTTTACTATTTGTTAATCAGCCTGGAGGAGATTAACTCCTGTGTGTTTTTGTGCATATGTGAGTGAATTTACCTGCTGACCTTTTATTTTATCCACTCTGGTTTCCTCTGCCATTTTCAGTGGTCATTAACTGTATTAAAGTCTGAATTGAACAGTTTAAAGCATGTGTGTCAAGGCTTTTCAGATCTGAAGATAAATGTTTGTTTTTGTTGTTATGCTAATAGCTAAATGAATCCAACTAGCTAGCACCGTCACTGTAATCTTGGTAAGGTGCACAGAAAGTGAGCAAATAATTTTTGCCAGTCTCATTTAAGGCTTATACTTGTACTCCACAAGAAAAGAGAGAATTTCTCTCTCTCCCAGGGCTGCAAGAAAAGAATGACATCTTTCTTTTTCTCTCCCTCTCGTAGCCCTAGTTAGCCCTCAGAGTTCTCGCAGTCTTGACACATCATCTGGGTTTTTCCTTCTCTGTTCACAAGAAAAATCCATCTACACGGCACTATCTACAAATACTATCTCCACCTACGTGAACACAGTGTGCATGCAAATGATTTCATTTCGTAACAGTTTCATGGTGAAGCAACTCAGTCAAATGCAACAGCAATGTCCTGAACATATGAAAATTCACACGCCACAGACTTTGTTCCTAAAGTTGTTCAACTATGCTGGATTCTGTTTTGTTGGATTGTTTTGTGAAGGGCTTCAAACCAAATCCTATTCCCATTTTTAATAGATTTCTTTTCCTTTTCTTTCTTAAAACCATTTTAAACTTATTTAAAACAATATTAAACTTGAAGCTTTTGCATGCCAAGTGTGTTTTTGTTAATTTATTTATTTATATTGATGAATGACAGCAAAAAGTAACGTCATAACTTTTCTGCAGTATAAAAAATGTGCAACACAAATGCACCTGTGAGCTCTTTCCATCTGGATCCTTATCATATGGGATCGACAGCGGAAATAATTGCTCTGATGTTGGTAGTCTCTTTATGAGAGTTTATGGGGTGAAGCTGTCTTCTGCATCTCAAGAGAGCAGCTATGTCACTGCAGTTCATTGTATATCTGTTAGTACTTTCAGAGAAACACTGTTCTGTTGCAGAGGTGAAGGCTAAGTTCTCAGCTAACTATGGAAGCCCAAATAGAGCATTTGTGATGCATATAAAGGAAAAAAAAAATACAGATTTTCAGAAAAATAAATCATCATAAGCAGAAAATTAATCACCCAGCCATAGTTTTAAGTAACTGTGTACTCCATAACACAATTTGATGCTTTTCTTCCTTAATACAGTGTTTCCTAGCTATATATTTATGTGCAAATAACTAAAAAGTCCTGTTAGCAAGGTTAGCACCAGTACTAGCTTGTCTAAGCTTATCATAGCTATGGATAAAAAGAGTAGATTGCTGCATATTTTAATTAAACCAAGGACATGGTGGCCTACAATCTGATAAGCCAAAATCCCTCCAGTTTTCCAGTGCATATAATAAGTAGTGAGTGAAAATCTGGAAGGTGTTTTACAAAATGTTTTTAAATAGGGCAGCATGGATCAGTGGGTAGAATGGTCATCTTGTAGACTGTGGGTTCGATCCTCGGCCTGTCGAGCTCATGTCGAGGTGTCCCTGAGCAAGACACCAAACCAAATTGCTTCTTTGATGGGTTGTGGTTAAGCGCCTTGCATGGCAGCTTCCGCCATCAGTGTGTGTGTGTGTGTGTGTGTGTGTGTGTGTGTGAATGGGAGAATATGATAGAAAGTGCTTTGGGTATTATTCCAGGTACAGAAAAGTGCTATATAAATACAGACCATAAATGAGGACAGTAGGTGTAAATGCATCAACAACTCTTATCAAGAATTACATGTTTGTTTGTACAAGGTCTCAGTCTGAGGGCCTTGGTGTCACTTGTACTAATGGGTATATTACCTCATTAACATAATTATCCATCACACATGGTAGTTAATAGAATATAAGTTTGGGTTTATAGATTTGGGGGATGTTTGACTCTCAGCCAAGAGACTGGGGTTCATGCCCAGTGTGGGACTATTGTTTATTTAAAGCATTTTTCACAAAATACATAAAATGCTTTCAGTTGCTCGTGTGATACTAGGGACAATTACTGGGTTCAGTATATTTAACAGGTGCACTTGTATTATCAGTGGAACTGATGGGTCTCCGATTATGGAAAAAAATCTATTATACATTTTAAACCAGTCACAACCTTTGTTTCTTTTAGAAAAACACTGCGTTTGAATAGAACCTTTGACATGTGCCACATTAGTCTGCACGCATCTCTTCTGCAGCAAACCTGTCCTTTCATTTATTTTCCTTACTTTCATGATGAGTCAAAATGTTATCCTGGTGTTATGGTGTCCTAGGTCAGATGCTCAGGAATGGATGAGGTCTGTCAGACTACCATGTATTTATCATTTACCACATATGACATAAAGAGAGTTGACCAAGAGTCTGTAAATGATGAAGTGGTAGTGAGAACAGGTTTAAAAGGTTACCTATAAATGGAATAAAAACTGTGGTGATACAGGAAGGCTGTTACAGGGTAAAACCGCAGGTACCTGTATGCAACACTCGCTCAGTGTTTGAATGTTTGAATGGCCACGAGTTTTAATTCCCCTTTAATTAAGAAAAAAATTTAATTGTCTTTAAAATGATTTTGTAAGCACCTAATTTCAAATGAAAATGGCCATTCCACTTGAAATTTTTTCCGGTCGTTCTGCGCGTGCTCGTTCCCTTGTCCTGCCGCCATGACGGTACGGTACTCTATCTCCCGTCTCGTCCTCAGCTGACGTGAAGTGGTATGCTGGTGTCCAGCTGCTGCTACTAAACTCTAGTCAAAATCAACGCAATGATGGTTCTTATTATGTGGTCTTCCATGTTGTAAACAAAAAGAAAGGAAGCAGAAACTGGAGTTTATTTACTTCTGGTAGAAGTGAATACGTCACGTCCACCCCCTGTCCAATCAGAACCCTTCCCAACCCCCTGATCTTAAGCAAAATTGAACAAAAGTGATTAAATGCAAATCTCTATTTGTAATTATTATTTCCATGTAAACATGAAGGAGAATACTTTAATTATGAATTATTTAATTCTGAATAATTAATTCTGAATAAAAAAAGACCATGTAACTGTGGCCATTGTGTGAAAGTGTGTATGTGTATGTGTGTGTGTGTGTGTGTGTGTGTATGTGTGTGTGTGGTGAAATTTCATGTAAAACTTCCTCCATCCTTCCTATATTCCATTAAAGCAATGCTAGGCTGCCTTTTCCCCACCCCTCCTCATTCACATATACCTGTGTCTCTTCCAGGACCCGGCTGGCATCTTTGAACTGGTTGAACTGGTTGGAAATGGCACATATGGGCAGGTCTACAAGGTAAGACAATTTTATTTTATCGTTTTAAAAAATGAAGTCATGGGGTTGGGGGATGCTAAACAAAATGCTAAAAAAAAAGGGTAAAAACGCTGCAAAAAGTTATGATTTTTTAGTGTTTTCAGGGAAAAGGACATACAATTTTAAAGAATTTAATATGACAAAAATCCATCAAGGAAGGACAACAGTTTCATTTAGTTTTCATTTAAAGGAGGAACTTCTGTGTTTCAGTGTGGAACATGAGATTCAGCGAGTGCGAGTTCTCTTTATCTCTGGCTGTATGTGAGCTTCCACAAAACACATCTAATCTAAAACTACAGTTACTCCTGTTAGTTACTTCTACAGTTTCTTCACAGAGGCTACTTCACAACAGTGTGTGTGTGTGTGTGTGTTTGTGTGTGTGTGGGGTTAGGTATGTGAGCTGTCTCACCTTAAAAGCAACTGACACATTCACACGTTTGCTGATGCACACAAAGCTTCATGGCTCCTGCTCTGTTTACTGGATGCTCTGTATTGATCTGCTGTTTCAACAAGGTGACAAATGCTTTGCAAAGATAATTGATAGGACAAAATGAACACAACCTTCACTTGTAGACAAGTACACAGGACACACACTATCATTCATTCATCCATTCATCCCCTCTATATCGCTTAATCCAAATCAGGGTTGCAGGGAAGCTGGAGTGTGTCACTAGCCCTGGGTTGGTCACCAGTCCATCGCAGAGGACACACACTGTTTATAATAAACTGTGTGCTCCTTAGTCTGTTACAGGTAATGGAGGGGTGGCAGACTGACACCTCAATATGACCTCTTTAAGCATTTAAACGTGTAAGCATCCACACATACATGTGGTATGCCATAGATTGATGGTTTTAATGTCATTTCGTTGTTACTGACAACGACAATAAATTATTGAATCTTGAATCTTGTGGAATCTTATTGTTAGCAGGTCATTAAAGAGATATTTTAGTTTATTAACTGGGGTTGTGTGAAGTAGTATCCTGAAGGCTGTTACATACTCAGCGAGAAGCAAGACCTTCTTTCTTGTTCTTGAGGCCGCAGACATGGTTGGGAACATCTTGCGGCTTGTTCTTGACGCATCAGCCAGCAGAATTTTCTGGTTTGTGATTGTGTGGACATTTCAGGTGAGCGTTGCTAACGCGGAAAAGTATGAAGAGGAAAGTTATCAGTTGAACGGATAGCTTTAATTAACAGCTGATTGAGGTGATGGGGAAAGTATAAAAATGAAAAAAAAATGTGGTAAATAAAGACACGGATACGTGCACATCCCCTCCCTGTTTCTCGTTTACTATGAAATCACCGTCAGTTCATTGCACATAAACACACAAAGCTGTTTTATTGTTCTTGTGGCCTCAAAGCGTCAACAGAGTTCTTGCTTCTCGTAAAGTATTTAACAAGTGTAAAAGCTCGACTAAAGGAAAACAGACTCCTTTTCATTGGTTCTTGAAAATGTTTAACTGTCATCCGAAAGGCCTCTTCATTTCTGACGGGCGGTGGAGTTTACACTTGTTAAGGGTCATTAGGTCACATGTGTCACTGACTCAGCTGAGCATTGTGTGGGTCATTCAAGTCATTGTTACCTGTGAGTTGTTTACCTGTCTGACTGGAACTGTTTTGGTCACAAAGGCTAATGTGTGAACTGTTGTGAAACCGCCTCGGTGGGAGGATCAGGGCTGCAGTGTAAGAGCAGGAAAGGTGATACTTGAGGCCATCCTTCCATTATTTATACCGCTTTGTCCGTTAAAGGTTGTGGGGTGATACTTCAGGCCTTTCCTCAATTCAGACATGGTTTTTCCAGATGGTTTCCTTGACACCATCTATTTTCCCTGTTGAAAGTGTGTGCATTATCGTCCTCAGACAGTCCTTAACATGTCACCATTCCTGTTATGCTTATACGCCAAAACTCTCCACCAGCTTTTGAAAGATTTCAATTTGAAGCATTTGGACTTGCCAAGCAAAAAAAAGTTTTAGCATTTTGAAAAAGATAGTTCTCTACTCATTGGTGCAGTTTAATCCCATTTAAATGAACCCTGGACTGCTTCCATGGAAAGTACGGTTCATTTGGAGCAGTGTGAACGTACATTCCCACACTGGTGCGGCCCAAAATGAGCTAAATCTGGTCTACTTGGAAGTGAACTCCTGTGCAGTTTGCTTGCAGTGTAAAAGAAAATGGAACCACAGAGATGAAGAGACTTAAGATGTTTCATAGCGTAATTTGTCTTGCTGCCTCTCCTGCTGCTCATACTGGACAAATTCTTGTAATAACTGAATTAGGTTATTACACAAAAACAGAAACCCGGCGACTGAATAAATTAATTGCTGCTTCTTTGTTTACTGTGAGCTGTTTTCTCAGCTTCTTTTGTTCCTTTTGCTTCCTTCTTGGTCAGTGGTCGTTCTGGGAAAACCACCTCTAGCAAGCAGTTATTGTAACTGCATATTTTTATATTTTTATTCAGGTAGTTTGGTCCACTTCAGTAAAGTGCAGTGTGAAACCAAACCAAACCAAATGAAGGTGCAAAATTTCTCAATTCCCCATGCATTCGAATCGAGCCCCCTGGACTTTCCTGGTGTGAACGTGCACGTTGGGTAAAACTGAAACAAAGTGATGGCACTATGTGGACAGAAACCTGTCACAGAGCAGTGTCACTATTCTCTAAACTGAACTGCATCTTTGTTAAATATCCATTTTATTTCACTGATTGGCTGTTTCTCAAATTTCCAAATGGCAAATGCAAAACTAATGAGCCAAAAGCCTGGAAAACTGCATTTCTCATCTTTTAAATCTTAACAATAGCACTTCCCAGCAGTAAGCAGATAAGCAGCAGCATGTGTGCAGCTTGTAATATTATCTAAAATTATAACAAAAATAAACAAATGACGACTGCAGAATTCACATTTGGAGAAAAATTCGCTCTGCTGCAGCCTTCTTCTGAGTATGTTAGCTTAGCTTTTTGCCAGTTTTCCTGCCTAATTCTCCAAACTGAAAGCTCTCAGTTGTCCACTGCAGGTAAGGTCCTGACTTCTCATGAGTACTTCACAAAGCCCCATTTGAATAAATCCAAAACATCTTAGCCAGCTGAGCTTTCACAAGACTTTGCAAGAAATGAATGAGGATTAATTAGTATGAAGCTTCCCCATTGCCTTTGTAATTAACACCGAGTTACATCATTTCTCCCCTGGAAGCTTTACAACATGACTGCTGCTTTCTAGGAAATTATAACAAATCTGTGGAGGTGATGAATTTAAGTATAATATTCTCTGAAATTCTGGGGTTAAAACATCTCAGAAGAGGTCATGTGTGGCAGCATGCATACTTTCTGCACAGCTTTGTGACATTTTATTGAACTAAAGTAGAATCTTCATTCATCCTCCCTGCCAATGTTTTCTTGCAGCTTTGAAATGGTTTTTCCACCTCCGAGGCTGCTGACGCCGCCCCCTCTTTGTTTCCAGTTTTAACAATCTTTTACAGTCACAGTCAGTGTGCAAGCAATGAGGAAGGAATATCTGAATGATGCTAGAAGACAGCTTGCAAAGAGCATTAAAGCATGAAAAATACTCCATTTTATCGCAGGCGTTAAGCTGCTACTGTAGAAGCTGCTCTGCAGGTTTTGTGACCTTTTTTATCCTCTTTGTTTCCTTTTACCTCACATTTAAAAGCTCGGACACAAGGATGGGAACTAGAAGTTTTTACTCGATTTGATTAAGCAGTGGATCTGCCTTTACAAAGTGGACCTTATTCAATCTGTTTTATTGATTGACGTGCAGAGAGGCTGAATATCTCCTTTCATCTGCTCAAACTGGTGGTTTCCCTTGTATTAGCAGGTTAAAGAGGATTCTCAGAAAGGCTTTAAGCCAGTAATGAGTCATGACCTAGCTTGATTTTAAACATTATGATGGTGACAGTGAAAGGATGAAGAGCTAAATCCTTTGCATACACATTAAAGTGAGTACTTAAGGAATATAATAAAACAGTGACTCCAGTATTTTTACCTGGATGTTGATGAGGACTATGAAGCATACTTAATAAATGCTGCTCTTCCCTCATTCATGGCTCATGTCTCATGTGATGTGAATAGAAGTATTTGATTTAGCTCAGAAAACAAAATCAGTGATCAATGAAAGCATGTCTGATGTCAATGAATAACTGCAGGAGGTGCCTGTCAGAGGTTCTGATGTCACAGACTTTGGTTTACCACGGCTGAATGTGGGGTTTTTGTGATTTTACTTCCTAAGAACATCAGTGGCAATTTCAGCTACAACCTGCTGTTTACAGGGTGACCCCATTGAGTGTATAAAGCACTAATTAACTGCTGTCTGGTCCCTGATGGCACCTTGATACTGATATTTAAGAAGAAAACAAGACTAAGGGGAACAAATGCGCATTTTTAGAGGAAAGTATAAAATCTTATACAAAGTATTTGGTATACATGGCAAATAATCTGTTAACATAAATGAAGTAATCCATCTATTATGTTACCTTTCACGTTCTTATTTCTTTTAAAAGTTATGGTGTCAGTATGTAAGAGAAATGACATCGTAGTAGACAGGACCTTAAATACACCCATACTTCAGCGATGCATCTGTCATCTTGTCTTTTGCAGTATTAGAAATAAAGACCAGACATGAAATATGTCAATAACTGGAAAATCTCATCCTACTTGATTTGAAGTAAAAAAAAACAAGAAACAAAAAAAGTTTCCCAATCCCATTTTTAATGCTCTTTTGCTGATTAAACATTTAGTGGCACTAAGTTGTGTCACTGAATCCATCCGGTAAAATCCTTGTTGTTTGCTGCTGTTTGGATATTAATTAAATTAAAATAAATTAAAATTAAATTAAAAACTTCACCTGTCTTTATTCTACTGACATTTCTTCTGTTATTAAATTAAAACAGCAGAATAAAAGAATTAATAATAATTATATTTTCATTGACTCATTGAGGTAAATAAACCTTACACGAGCAACAACACAAAACATATTTATATTATTTAATTATTAACTAAACAAAACCTAAACCAAAGTGCAGAAGCAGTGTATGAAAAAGTGCATCTTTACCGCCTCCACGGATGCACCGATACCGATACCAGTATCGGGTATCGGTCCGATACTATGTGTGTGTAGTCAGTATTCATAAAAGAGTTGCGATACTACAGAACCCGACATCAATGTGAAAAAACTAGGACTGTAAATATTTATGCATTAATACAAAGAGATTAATCTGTGCAATTAACTTGTAATTTTTTAATTCATTGATTCATAAACACCCAAGTTATTACAGGTGCTATTTCACTTCAATTCTGACATTATCTCAGCAAGAAAAGCTGATTTTTGGGCATAAAGGTGTCTAGTCACAGCTGTGGATCAAATCCACCAAAAACCACTTTATTCTCATTTATGAAGATTTCAATCTTTACATTTAGAAGATGCTGCAGGATGATCCATTTGATAAATCACACAAATAACCACTCATTTGTTGCATCTGACATTCTGGTCCATACTCCTTCCCAGTGATTATTGATTTATTAGTACTCATATCAGTACTTGGTATCAACATGTACTCAAATGTAAGTACTTGTACTCTGAAAAAACGTGGTAGTGGTGCATCCCTAACTGCTTCAAGCCCTGTTAGCTGTTGTTTATTATTTTTACATTTGTCTGTTAAATGCTTGTGGTTTGAATTGTCTCCTGTTTTCCTAAAATTGTTTTTATTGAGCTTTTTTATTGAGACGTATAACATGTTTAATAAAAAGTTGACTTTCTTCTGGTTACATAGACGTATAACATGTTTAATAAAAAGTTGACATTCTTCTGGTTACATAGACGTATAACATGTTTAATAAAAAGTTGACATTCTTCTGGTTACATAGACGTATAACATGTTTAATGAAAAGTTGACTTTCTTCTGGTTACATAGACGTATAACATGTTTAATGAAAAGTTGACTTTCTTCTGGTTACATAGACGTATAACATGTTTAATGAAAAGTTGACATTCTTCTGGTTACATAGACGTATAACATGTTTAATGAAAAGTTGACATTCTTCTGGTTACATGGACGTATAACATGTTTAATAAAAAGTTGACATTCTTCTGGTTACATGGACGTATAACATGTTTAATAAAAAGTTGACATTCTTCTGGTTACATGGACGTATAACATGTTTAATAAAAAGTTGACATTCTTCTGGTTACATAGACGTATAACATGTTTAATAAAAAGTTGACATTCTTCTGGTTACATGGACGTATAACATGTTTAATAAAAAGTTGACATTCTTCTGGTTACATGGACGTATAACATGTTTAATAAAAAGTTGACATTCTTCTGGTTACATGGACGTATAACATGTTTAATGAAAAGTTGACATTCTTCTGGTTACATGGACGTATAACATGTTTAATAAAAAGTTGACATTCTTCTGGTTACATAGACGTATAACATGTTTAATAAAAAGTTGACATTCTTCTGGTTACATAGACGTATAACATGTTTAATGAAAAGTTGACATTCTTCTGGTTACATAGACGTATAACATGTTTAATAAAAAGTTGACATTCTTCTGGTTACATAGACGTATAACATGTTTAATGAAAAGTTGACATTCTTCTGGTTACATAGACGTATAACATGTTTAATAAAAAGTTGACATTCTTCTGGTTACATAGACGTATAACATGTTTATTGAAAAGTTGACATTCTTCTGGTTACATAGACGTATAACATGTTTAATGAAAAGTTGACATTCTTCTGGTTACATAGACGTATAACATGTTTAATAAAAAGTTGACATTCTTCTGGTTACATAGACGTATAACATGTTTAATAAAAAGTTGACATTCTTCTGGTTACATAGACGTATAACATGTTTAATGAAAAGTTGACATTCTTCAGGTTACATAGACGTATAACATGTTTAATAAAAAGTTGACATTCTTCTGGTTACATAGACGTATAACATGTTTAATGAAAAGTTGACATTCTTCTGGTTACATAGACGTATAACATGTTTAATAAAAAGTTGACATTCTTCTGGTTACATAGACGTATAACATGTTTAATGAAAAGTTGACATTCTTCTGGTTACATAGACGTATAACATGTTTAATAAAAAGTTGACATTCTTCTGGTTACATAGACGTATAACATGTTTAATGAAAAGTTGACATTCTTCTGGTTACATGGACGTATAACATGTTTAATAAAAAGTTGACATTCTTCTGGTTACATGGACGTATAACATGTTTAATAAAAAGTTGACATTCTTCTGGTTACATGGACATATAACATGTTTAATGAAAAGTTGACATTCTTCTGGTTACATGGACGTATAACATGTTTAATAAAAAGTTGACATTCTTCTGGTTACATAGACGTATAACATGTTTAATAAAAAGTTGACATTCTTCTGGTTACATGGACGTATAACATGTTTAATAAAAAGTTGACATTCTTCTGGTTACATGGACGTATAACATGTTTAATAAAAAGTTGACATTCTTCTGGTTACATGGACGTATAACATGTTTAATGAAAAGTTGACATTCTTCTGGTTACATAGACGTATAACATGTTTATTGAAAAGTTGACATTCTTCTGGTTACATAGACGTATAACATGTTTAATGAAAAGTTGACATTCTTCTGGTTACATAGACGTATAACATGTTTAATAAAAAGTTGACATTCTTCTGGTTACATAGACGTATAACATGTTTAATGAAAAGTTGACATTCTTCTGGTTACATAGACGTATAACATGTTTAATGAAAAGTTGACATTCTTCTGGTTACATAGACGTATAACATGTTTAATAAAAAGTTGACATTCTTCTGGTTACATAGACGTATAACATGTTTAATAAAAAGTTGACATTCTTCTGGTTACATAGACGTATAACATGTTTAATGAAAAGTTGACATTCTTCTGGTTACATAGACGTATAACATGTTTAATAAAAAGTTGACATTCTTCTGGTTACATAGACGTATAACATGTTTATTGAAAAAACATCACATAGCAAGAAGTGTACAAACACTAACACAATGGGACAACCGGGATCAAGAGTTCAAGTGAAAATTCACTCTAGAAACTGATCATCATTGGTCTGAAAACCACAACAAAAGCAGAAATCTTGGTAGTTTGCATGTTTGCAGCATTCGGGTGTTAACACAATGCCAAGGAGGAAAGACATCCTCCCAGCAGCCCGAGGTCAGGTCATTAATGCTCAGAGGAGCTGCACAAAGACCAAAGAGCTACATCTCAGACTCTACAGGCCTCGTTTAGCATGTTAAATGTTAAAATGAATGGCAGCACAATTAGAGAAAGTCCATTTTCTTCTTTGTTTATCTTTTACCGTACCGCTATGCAAACACTTTAAACCGTCCATTATTTCTTTACATTTTTCTTCCAAGTGGCCAAACATTCTTGTACACTTTTAAAGAGGTCTTGTTAATAGTTCTCCAGCTTTCTGAAGGTCTTTCATTGTGTTTCTTTGAACATCGGCTGCTTTTTCACCCACTTTCAGTCCAGTCCTTGTACCCGACCACTTTCAGAGGAATGTGGTTTTTGTATTTTGGGCCACTTTACATCCACTTGTAAAAACGTCATGTAACCCAACTGGTGAACAAGTGTTACACATAAAAACAACTTCACAAAGAAACCAAAGAACAGGGTGTCAAGTGAACAGAGCACCTCAAGTTTTATCATTTACTTAAGGTTGTTGCACAAAATTAGAAAGGTCTCTTCAGCTGAGGGAAATACTTCAGTCTTTTAATTGTAAGAGTTTTTAGAGCAATGAAATTCTCCAGTTTACATGAAGGCTGTTTGTTCACAGGCTTTGCAGAAGCCAAAGCTTTTGTTCTTTAATCGTTATCACTTGGCACAAGCAGTGCACTGATAATTCTTGTACAGTATTACACTGTAACATGTTCTTTTGCATTTATATTTGTTTTTTTTCTTTTCATTCTTTAGTTTTTTAACATTCATTGTGGCGTTAAATGTAGCTGCTGCAACGCAACGATTTTAATGTAAGGGATCAATAACGTATCTGTCTTTTCTTCTACTTCTAAGTCCAAAAACTCATAAATTGAGTGCTGTTTAAATGTGTTCATTTCCTACATTTGTCACCATAAACTTTGCCATGTTGCACTTAAGATGCAGTTGGAGGTGCTTTACATTTTTTTCATAGCTTGGTTGCTCACATTTGCTTACACATTTTAAAGAATTTCTCAAGTCAAGATAAGGCCAATTAATTACTTTATAGCTGCTTTTTAATATATATATTTTTTTAACACATCTGCAGAGAATAAATAATTAATAGTTTTCCTGCCCTTTTATTTTTAACTGCAATATTTGCAGTTGTATTTTTTTTTTTTTTTTTTTGTGCTTTTGTCCAGATGGAAAAATGATGTGTCAACCATGAAGAGTCACCTGATCTTCAGCCTATGTTTATTTGGAACACCTTTTATGGTGCTGAGGGAAGTAAAATTACCCTCATTGGTCTGTTTATGTGTGTGTTTGGTTGGCTTTGAGGTGTGGGAACTCTGGAAATCGCTGTTGGGCATAAATGGAATGATTGTGTGTTATCTGTTGAACGCTGCTGTGCACCCTGATTTGAAGGTGAAGATGTGGAGGTTTCATTAATTTCTTTTTTGTACCTTCCTGTCATGCTCAGTTCACACAACAGCAGGCCTGAAAAAGTTCCCGCTTTGTGTGAACAGTCTCAAACATAATTAATGTCTTCTCAGAGAAACTGACGAAAATGTGTGCTGTTATTATTTGAGTCGTGTCTCACTGCTATCTGCAAAATGCACGAGTGTCATGAGAAGTTAAAACTCGTCTGGCTTCAGACACCTTCTACAAACTAACTTATTTCAAGCTTTCACAGGTTAAGCACAGAAATTCTGCTATATATTGATTTGATTATATTTATGAAAAAACAGAAATAGTTTAGTATTTAGCTCAGAATGCTGCCGGGAAGATTAAGTGTGGAGAAGGAATAATGGTTCATTTCCTGGAAAAAGTGTGTTTTGTCAACAGTTCCTTGGAATTCTGTCATTACTCCCAGAATTAAACTAACAGATCTCTAGATACTGAGACATGATAGACACAAAAAACAACTAAACCCGAGGTTGTAATATAAAGCTGGAATCATTCTCCTCCTAAACAGAGACACAAGAGAACATACAGTACCATTTCTGACTTACCTGATCACGGAGCACATTTTAACAAAAGTTACTGGACATTCAAGGTTCTCAAGTTCTGCCATGAAACAGCAGAGTTCTGCAGAAACTCTGATTCATGCTGGAAACTGCTTTAACCTGAGACCCAAGGCTACAAATAGGAAAAAAAAGAATGCAATGATTTGTCACATTAGGGTGGAAAGGTAAAAACTGGGATGTTTTCAGGTCTGTGGGTGATACATGAGATTTTGTCTGACACAGAAATGTTGAGAACTGATCATAAAATAAAGCTCATTGTTTCAGCAGCCTCCAGTTTGCTTTCACACAAGCACACACTTGCTAAATATTTCACGTGGAAAAGAAAGAACATTGTGGTTCATGGAAATCTTGGGGGGCCACTTCGTGGTATTAAGCATTTGTGTACAGCAGAATCCATACACCATTTTTAGAAATGTTCTGCAGTAGTAATCTAATGTTCCAGCTGATATGAAGAAGAATGTGCAGTTCCAACTTTTTAATACACCAATGCGAGGCATTAAGATGAAACAGGCTTTAGACTAAGAAATATAATATATCTCTGCAACTGCAGTGTTTCTTTTTTTAGTTGAACTTCTGAAATGCCAGATTTGATGGTTTGCATTTATATGCAGACAAAAGCTCGCCCTAGTTGCACAAACTTGCTGTTTCCAGTCAGTGTGTTACACTGGTGTTCATGGATGGAAACTCAGCTTTTGTTTGCATCTGTCTGGATTTTTCTCCGCCTTCGTGTGTTGAAGCTTGTGTCAAGGTTAGGAATGTGAGGCATGTCTGAACGCAGGACCTGAGGTGTGTTTTTATGCCTCAAGCTGCCTCAATAGGATATTCTACCCTTTTCTATCTCCAGATCCTCCTCCTCCTCAGCTGCCACCTCCCTCTCTTCACATTCAGGGTCTATCTTTATCGCTCCCTTCGTGCATATGTGTAGTTTCAGGTGCTGTGTCAATGCAGCTTCGTCATGCTATCTCACTTCAGCTGTAATCTCTCACTTACTCACGCAAACACACCGAAGGTTCTGTGTCACCTTTGGGTTATTGGCTCGGTGGCTGTCAGTATTGGTGGGGTGGCAAAACAAAGAGCCTCTCGATGGAATTGTTTCCTATCATCTGCCCTGTTCTGTCTTCCTCGCCTTTTATTGCTTTATTGTGGTGGATCACTGCCAATAGTCCTGCAGTCACAGCAGCATGGTCCTAGAAGCCAGTTTAAATCTGGATTGTAAAATATTCTGCACAGATAGAAAATAAGTGGATTCTTTATGGAAAATGTGCAAATGAAAATGAAAATATAGCATGTAAGTCTTGAATAGAGTCAATATTTGGAGCAACCACCTCTTTAACACAGCCTGAACCTTCTTAGTGATGGCTGCTTATTCAGAGCTATATATGTGTTAAGCCTGAGTTTTTAAAACCTCACTTTCATGTTTTGTGAAGCAGCAGCCAAGCACGGATGTGCATAAAAGAACTGGACACTGGATGCATCTCGCTTGAATAAAAACATTCACCTAGAAGTTCACTAGCTTGAAATATCTCTTTCATGTCGTGCAGTCAGCAGGACATTAACACCTCTCAAAGGGAATGTCTTTATTTATTTACCATTTAAATGATTTAAAACTCAAATGGACGTGGCATTTCTTTGGAATTTGCAGCAAGAGAAAGGAGAATGCTTGGCTAGAATGCCAGGCTACTGCGCTAACCAGAAACAAGAAGTTTCAGTGTTCATGGGAATTTTCCATCTTTGTCGTTGATTTAGGTCAACATTGAATATTTTTATTAAACATAATTAGGATTTTATTTCAGACTTCAGTAAGGTGCAAATGCTGCAACTCTGTACATCAAAAAATGGTACATTTTCTTTCTTTTCCTTTGAAAGAGCAGTTCTTTGCATTCAGTGAAAAAAGTACCTTTGTGTTCTGTTAAGGAATGTCACCATTAGTGGTGTAAATCACCAGTTTGATTACGATACAATATATCAATTTAATGGATTATTTGATGTTTGTCGATGTCTCAAGTTCAGTCCCGATCCGATTGTGATTTGATTTAGGATCAATGATATGAGACAATATCACAAGTAATTGAACACAGTTATTTATGAGAAAATTTTGTCTCCTCTCTCACTTGCTTGCTCCACTTTTTAGCAAATGTGTGCTCAAACGTAAGTCTGAGATCTTTCGCGTTGTGACCTCACGAAGGGAAATAACCACTCCCCCAGGTAGTGATACTGCCATTGAACCGTCCCCTGACTAACTGAGCCTGCCCTCTAAAATCACAAAGCAGACGTCAGCGAAAGCCGGATCTTCTCCTAGAGAGGGGCGTGGACAGGCCTGTGGTTCAGACATAGAACCTTTATTGTATAGAGCTTACTAGAGCCACCTTTGGAATGACTGAAATTAAGGACCAAGGCTGAATTTGGGGGTAATACCATAGACTGTATATAAAGGATGGGTGGAGCCATGTACCCGTAGGTCACCCATAGGTTTCTGAAGAGCTGAATTGAAGCTCATTGGGCGGTTCCCACCGTCTCCATCTTGGCAGCATCACGCGTGTCGTCATTCCTGGAAAATCCAAAAATGGGAAAAGGGTTGGAGCTGAGAGGGGACTGTGAAGGTGGGGGTGGATGATTGACACCAATCAAACTCCAAGCTGCCTGTAGCTAAGAGCTAACCGAGCTAAGTCGGAGTTAACGGTAGCTAACCAGCTAACGGAGGTAGGCGGGCTACAGCTAAGGTGCGCGGTTAGCCGGCTAAAAACCGCAGCTGTACTGCACTCTCCCTGCGGATATCGGATACCTGTCAATCAAAAGGACACGCCCCAATTATACCAAATTTCAAGATTAAATAACATCCAAACAGATGAGTTTGAAAAAAAATCACCCTCACAGTTGTCATGAAGGTAAACTTGACCTATTAATCCTAAAATGGAATTTTGTACCAGGCTTTAAACATGTTCATTTCTGCTGTGAAATTGGTCTTTTTAACATGGGAGTCTATGGGGATTTGCTCTGTTTTGGAGCCCCTAGTGGATGAGGGGGTAACTGCATTGGGACCTTTAACTTTATATGAATGGCAGATTTATGGTAATTATGTTCCAAAACTTTGAAGCTGTGATATTCTTTGTTACATTCCTACTGCAAAGGGCTAAATCATCAAACAGTTGCAGGACTGAAGGGAAGTGGAATAGAAACAGGAAACAAAAGATGAGAGACACAAACACAAACCGAGAGATGTGAAGAACAGAAAAAGAGACTTTCTGTACTTGGAGGTGATGTCGACTTGTCACATTCGCTCAGTGTCTGATGCAATGCTCAGCAACTGAGACACGTGCGTGTGTGTGTGTGTGTGTGAATCTGAGCAGCTCACATGTGCAAGTGACCCAGTGTGTGAAATATCATGGCCCCCTAATGCACACTCATGCACATAAACACACACTGCCATCACTTTGACTCCTCTAGTACACCCCCCACCCACCCCTCACCCCCCAATTTGCTGCCCTCGCTGCCAGGCTTGTTGCTAAGTTACCAAGAGGAAATGGTGTGTGGGGTTGAGCAGTGAGGTGAATGAATTTCCACTTTCTCGCTTTAACAGCTGCTGTGAATTTTGGTTCAGCTTCAGGCTCGGTGTAAATCATGTAAAGTTCCTCTGCTGTGTTCAAACTTTGGAACAAAGGCAACAAGAATAAACACGAAATACAAATTCAAATTGATTAATGCACCGTAGTCAGGAAAGTCTCATGAACAAGCCCAGCTAACATCCCGGCACGTTTGAATGCAGCAAAGTTTGTTTCGCTAAAGTTCTTTAACATTTCGTTATGCTTGCATAATGAAAATAAAGATCTTGAATCTTGAGTCTCGATTGATGATTTTGCCCATTTCAGGACTGTTCTATCGGGATTTTCTAACACAAGGAAGAATTTTCCTAAGCAAGGAAGCATCTTTTGTTTTAGGAAGTAAATCATGAAGGACAGCAAGCTGTGATTGGTCAGGGACACTTTCATATTCTGTCATGTGTGTTGGCCATGCCACAGCAACATTTCTGAACCCATAATCTCCAAAGATGACACACAATGCATTTTCAGACAAAACTATTCTGCAGTGTGAGTCTGAGCTTTAATGGATTTCTGTTGGGAAGGCGAACAATATATTTAAAGTCATGTGTGGTGAGTGGGATGTCCTGTTAACAGATTTTAAACAACCCGCTCGGCTGAGTCACTGTCATCCATGATTGACTCCATTTTGGTTGCTGCATTTTCTGGGGCAAGAAGATCATGTCTACACTCCTAATCCTGCCTGCAAAGCTCTGTTTGGTTCAGCTGTTTTTCCAACTGGGAAAACAGGAGATGTAGGCGATGAGTCAGAGCTCTGAAAGCCGGTTATTACAAAGGGAGAAAGAAAATCAAGAGAAATCAAACTAAGAAGTAGTAGAAAGAGAATAAAACACAATTAAATCTTGGGTAAAAAAACTGAAAAAACATAAAAGTTAAAATTCAAAAGTAAATTTAATATATATTGTAAAGTGTAGTTAATATTCCGTGTATGAGATTTGGCTGATTATCTCCTTTCAGGCCACGACAAACGTGTTTATATGGGAAAAACAGCATGTTTGTGTCACTAAGATACAGTCTCTTAAATGAATGTGAACATTAGATGGGATCAAACATTAACGTAAACAGTTTCTCAAATATTGATAAATACCTTCTTACTTTTTTGTTTTTCTCTCTAGTTCTCTATCTTGACTTGAAAAACATTTTAGATTTTAGTTGTTAACCCCTTAACCATCATATTTGACACATACAGCTTCTGAGACCTATTGCATCACAACCCTGTTGTGTAAAATTTGATGCTCCCCCTGGTGGAGGCCTTTTGAACTACAATAATTCTTAGACTTAACTTCATTAATCCCTTGACATGGCTCCCTCAAGAAATTAAAAAAATCCTGACATAAAAGGTAATAAATTGTACATATATGCAAATTATTTCTGTTACTTTGTTGTCTTTACATTTTGTCATCTGTCTATCTATCTATCTATCTATCTATCTATCTATCTATCTATCTATCTATCTATCTATCTATCTATCTATCTATCTATCTATCTATCTATTTATCTGTCCGTCCGTCCGTCCGTCCGTCCATATATATATATATATATATATAT
Organism: Melanotaenia boesemani; assembly: GCF_017639745.1. Taxonomy (NCBI): domain Eukaryota; kingdom Metazoa; phylum Chordata; class Actinopteri; order Atheriniformes; family Melanotaeniidae; genus Melanotaenia; species Melanotaenia boesemani. The sequence continues at coordinate 2,056,577 of NC_055699.1, read as the reverse complement.
ATATATATATATAACTGTCTGTTTCTTTCTAAAACAATTATCAGTAATGATGTTAAGACGCAATGATCAGTGTGTGAGTTGTATGTTAATTAGGAGACATTTCAGTGTCACTTCCACAACCCAGTCTCAAGGCAAAACAAAGATTTAAAGGGCTGTATTTAGTTTTGCCCACAGACATGAATTTCATACTTTTTCTTTGCTTTTGGACACAAAACTGACTTAAAATACAACAAAGTCACAGCTTTCTGTCAAACAGTCGAATGCTTCTTCGGAGAAAAAGTGTGAATTTTGAGGTCAGAGAAATTGGAGGACGGGGTTGCCATGGAGAAGAATGTCATCCTGACCAAGACAGTTAAAGTTTAATTTGTTGTTTTACAGATAATGCCTTGGTTAATGTGTTGCAATAAAAACGTTCTAAGACGTAATCATAAAGAAATGTTCTTTTTCTGGATTATTGGATTATTTCCCACTTCCTCATCTAAATACATAAAATGCATTAAATATTAGAAACATGTTCTGACTCAAAGTTTAGCTTTATAGCACAAAAATACAGAATATATCAGCTAGAATACGGAGTTTGTTTGGGACATTTTCAGGTTTTGCTTTGTTTTGTTTCTGAGATCAATCCTACCAAATATCCAGATCCTTGTTGAACATCAGCTCGTGTTCATGGTGTTAGCTGCTGATAAGCGGAGGAGCTGCATGAAGTTGTGTGTTTTTGCTTTTACAGGAGGTATTCGGGGATGTTTTCTTCATACAAAAAAAAAGGGAATTCAGATTTTATAAACAGAACCTTTAAAACTTAATTTCTAAAAAAGCCAAACATATTGGCAAAACTGTTTAGCTGATTATACATACATATATATATATATATATATATATATATATATGTATGTATGTATGTATGTATATACACGAGAGAACTAAATGTGCTCTAATGACATGAATCAGAAAGCAAACCAGAACTAAATATGACAAGACCATAAAAACAAAAACAAAGATCATGACAGACGTCCCTCTTTTATCAGAAATTTCTCTATAATAATCTTATTTATGGAGGTCAAAAGGGATTCCTCAGCATCACAAATGTTTGATTTGTTTTGTTTAACATTAACAGAGACTGGTTAACCGATGGATCTGTTCCACGTCATCATCTTCTCCCCATCTCTGTTTTTCAGGGTCGCCATGTCAAAACAGGCCAGCTCGCTGCCATCAAGGTCATGGACGTCACAGGAGTAAGTAACACACACATGCTTTGAAAATCTGCCTCATTGCAACTAGAGAAAGCTGCGGGCTGCATCTTCATCTCTCTGTTTGTGTGTTTCAGGATGAGGAGGAGGAGATTAAAGCTGAGATCAACATGTTGAAGAAGTACAGCCACCACAGGAACATTGCAACCTACTATGGAGCTTTCATCAAGAAAAACCCTCCAGGGGTGGACGACCAGTTATGGGTACGCGTGTGGGGTAACAAAAAGTCATCAAACCGTCCAGATCCGTGTTTTAAATGATCCACAAAGACAAAAAGTGACAGATTACAACAGATTAGATCCAAGATGAGGCCCATCAGGAATTCCACACTTCCACCATGAAACAGAGTGGACGTTTAGAAGTGGCTAAAACAACCTCATGATGTAAATACATTTACATTTTTTGTGTGTCTTTGCAGCTGGTGATGGAGTTCTGTGGGGCTGGTTCGGTGACAGATCTGATCAAAAACACAAAGGGGAATTCTCTGAAGGAAGAATGGATCGCTTATGTCTGCAGGGAGATCCTGAGGGTGAGAACTAAAACTAAAACACAGATTCAGTGTATTAACTGTACGCTATCTTCAAGAAAAACAAGAACTTCTAAAGCTAAGAAATGTTGCTGTTACAAACACAAGAAACCCCCCAAAAGGTTCCCTGAGGGACACCATATGGTTCAGACTTTTTTTTTATTTTATTTTTTGCTCAGGTTTTTTTTTCTTTTAATCAATATGTATTTAGAAATAAGTATTGTCATATTATCAGTGTTACAAAACTCAGTGTTTTATCTTTTACCACAAGTCTAAGTCATGAGTTGTGAGTATTAATAATGATAAATAAGATTCAGATGTATGCATATTGCATTATTCTGTAACAAAAAGTCATCACAGCATATTTCATGTTGCGAAACAATTCCCTTCCAAACAGCCCGTAGGGACAGTAGGGAGAAAAATACTCTTTTTTAACCCCTTTCCATTCTTAAAACTGTCCCATATCACCTTCAGGTGAAAGCAGGTTAGAGTTAATGCTTGACTTTTGGTCTCTTTTTACTGCTAACTTTCAAATTTTTCCCTCCAAGCAACCAGAATCACTGTGAGTGTAATCATGACTGACTCACAGATGTTTGAACACACTAAAGAGAAATAATCATGTCCATTTGAATTCTTGTGTTAGCAGATGTTTAGATTACTGTTACAGCTGTGAGCCATTGGCTGTAAAACATGATTAGACCACAGCTTGATGCCTTACTAAGTCCTAGCCCAAATGTTAAGAAACCCCTCAAAAATTATATTTTTCAGCTTTTTTTACAGTTTGCTCAAAGTTCTCCAAGAAAAGAACAGAAATGTTATTCTCTTTAAAATGTTCCCAACAAGCTAAGACGGCTGGTTGTTTCTTCAAATGGTCACATCCAGTTTACACAAAAGAAGGACCTGATGACTGAGGCTCTGCCTCTTATTCTGCTTTTAGAAACATTCGAAACCACAAGTTACCCTGCAGTCTGAGAAAAGGATCAACTAAGAGATTTTTAAGATACAAAGGGACTTGATAATTAACACGTCTGTAAAGACTTAACACAAAAAGTACTGTTTGGTGGATTATTTCTTTATTTAAAAAATGCTTCCTGGCAATAAATCTTATATTGCTATAAAATAAAATAAAAAAGTATGAGAAGCAAAGTTGGGTATGTGGGTTACATCTGAAAAACTTACTAAATCTTCTCTGCAAATGTCAAACAGCTGATTCTGTTATTCTGGTGCCCAACTTCTGCCCTCACCTCAACTCCATCAAACACTTGTGGGATCAGCTTGGCTGCGCTCTCTGTGTCAGAGTGACCAACACAACCACTTTGGCTGACTTGCAACAAATGCCGGTTGAAGAGTGGGATGCCATCCCACAGCAGGGACCAAGCTGGTAACCAGTATGAAGAGGAGGTGCCAGGCTGGAATGGTTGTGTATGGTTCCTGCACAAGCTGCTGAGGGTCTTGTTTGTAAAATGAAGAATTAAAAATAAATTACCCATATGTCTTGTTTCCTTAGATTTCAATCGTCCAAATAAAAAACACCAAACAAGAGTCAGTAGCAGCATAGACTGTCTGGAAGTGGCAGAGTTTTTCATGGGTCCAACCTACATATTCAACCCTGCTGCTCATCCCACAACCAATTTTTCTTACTAATATGGCTCCATATAAACAGGCTTTCCAATTGTATACAAATTATTTCTGAGAAGCATTGTTACAACAAGGAAAATCCACCAAACACTCTTTGCTGTAGTTTTTGTGCAGAATTTATATTGAGAAAACATTTATATTCTATTCTGGATTATGGAGTAAAAAAAAAAAAAGAAAGAAATGACTGGACTCCCTCAGAGCAGTCAGACAGAGGAGGTTCTGCTGATGAAAGGAGTGTTTTTTATGGTGAGACAGCCGTAATGAAGTGTTTTCGTCTGTCTCCAGGGTCTGACCCATCTCCACCAACACAAGGTCATCCACAGAGATATCAAGGGCCAGAACGTGCTCCTGACGGAGAACGCAGAGGTGAAACTGGGTGAGAAGCATCATTTTAACCAGTTTTAAGGGCTATTTGCAGCACTTATAAAGACACATGGGAACGTGTTTTTGAATGCTGTAAATAACGCCGTCCTGTCTGTGTGTGCTGTGTGTAGTGGACTTTGGTGTGAGCGCTCAGCTGGACCGCACGGTGGGACGGAGGAACACGTTTATTGGGACGCCGTACTGGATGGCCCCTGAAGTCATCGCCTGTGATGAGAACCCTGACGCCACGTATGACTTCAAGGTAGACCAGATGTGTGTTGGTGTATGTGAACAATGCTGTGATCCTTTACCAGGAAATGTCATACAGAGCAAAGACAGCAGTGAACGTGAGTAAAGGGTCAACACGTAGCTTCTTTTTAACCGACTCAATGCAATGATTTGTAAAATCTGGAAGCGATGTTGTTCTTCTTCTCTAACGTGCTCAGTTTACACGTTCGTCCTGGTGACCGCAGTGTTGCTCCAGGTTTTTTGTCGTACCACATAGTTGACCCTGTCCCAACTTTTTTGAGACACAGTGATGCCGTCTAGTTCAAGATGAGGCCTTATTTTTATGAAAGGACTCATTTTTAGACTGCTTTCTGACTGGCTGGCTGTAGTGATTTTAACAGGTTTTGGAGCCACTTGAAGAACTTGCCAAAGCTGCTGAAGCTTCAAGTTGTGCCAGTGCCGTTTTACCAGGTTTTGAACTGTTTTTGGATCTTTAGGGAGAACCTGTAAGCATTTGTCCATCGATTTGTCTTGGTTCTTCTGTGGATTCATGTTATTTTTGCATATTCTGTCTCTTAATGAGAAATTTTCTCTCTTTTTTTAACTTCCATGACATTGAGTTGTTTAGCGGGTTTTAGATTGATGCTGCTGGTTTGAAATATTTTGGAAAGGTTTTAGACTTTGTTTTGGTCTCGTTTTTGACTGTAGTCCCAGACTGGCCTCATGATAAAGGCTTCTTGGACTGGTTTCAGGCGTTTGTTTCAGCCCTGCTCAAATCAGTATTTCTGCCTTTCAAATCATGTGATCTGTTTTTAAGATTTCTGCTCAGAGGATTTCAATATTTGTTTGGCTCCCGGTCTTCCAGAGATTCTTTAACACAAACATACCAGTCTGTGTCACTCAAGAAGCACACAAAATAAGTAGAAAAGGAATCTTTGAAAGATTTGTGATGGTACAGTGCAGAGCCAGTTGATAAGAAAGCTGTTTTTTCCTTACTTTCTTGTGTAGAGCTCCCTCAGTTCAATATCTCATCAGTCAAACTGCTTGTAGCTGTGAACATAAAACACAAACCGACCTTTAGAAAAAGATCTGGCAGTGATCACATCTGTTGCTTTCTGAAGGCGTGTAATCCCTGATCAGGGCTACTCGACTGCAGAAACAAAAAATAAGCGATTTCCTCTAAGAAGCAGCGTCTGAAACAGTGAATCTGCTGTCATTGCTGTTTGAGGGATGTGCAGTAATGGGGACGGGACGGACCCCTGTGGCGATCTGGTAGAGGATGAGTGCCTACACCATTAACGCTGACCCTGCAGGCCGTTAACGTGCCAAGAAAGCCTCAGTTCATCTTTCAGCATGAGCATGGCAGTTTGCTGGCTAAAAGCGTAGCAGAGAAACACAAAACTGATATTGATAAAACGTTGATTTGAAGGCAGACACGGACAGTAGCAGTGGCAGATGGGCAGCTTTTCTGTCTGTATTTTTATAACATAACAAGTACACTGACCAGTGCATCAGTCTCTCAGCAGCATGAAGCTTTGAGTCGGGAACACGCTGTGAGGATGTGAACGTTTTGTGTTTCTCTCTACAGAGTGATCTGTGGTCACTTGGTATCACAGCCATAGAGATGGCAGAGGGAGCACCACGTAAGTGTGATTCCACTGTTATCAGCTGACACCCAGCTCAGTTTGTCTGAAACTTAAACATCTAAATCACTGTCTGTTTTTTCTCCTTCTCCCTCTGCACTTCCTCTCCTCTCCTTAATTCTTCCTGTTTTCATGTCATATCTCATTACTGGTCGCGTTCTTTTATTTTCTCTCATCTTGTGTGCTCATGTGCTTTTGTGACTTTTGTTCTTTCCCCCTCAGCTCTGTGTGACATGCATCCAATGAGAGCGCTCTTCCTCATCCCTAGAAATCCTGCCCCGAGACTCAAATCAAAGAAGTGGTGAGTCACTTAAACATGTACACAAATAATTTAACATCTGGCAAAGACACATGCAGAAGAATGTCAGAAGGAAGAACGGTGCAGCTTTACCTGCGAAAACATACAAATAAATATAGTTTCAAAATACACTTTTCTATTTATTAGTTTATTTCTAATTTTTAAAAAATAAATTATTCACTTCTACATTTGTTTCAATATTTGTTTGTACAGTACCTGCGAAAAGTTAATGGGCGACTCTGTCCAAACCCTTGACTGGTAGCGTATATTTAACAAAAACAATAAATAAATATAAATAGTAGCAAAGTTAAACAAACAAACAAAAAAAAATAAAAATAATAATATATTATTATTTTTATTATTATTATTATTATTATTTTAATTAATAACAATAATAATAATAATAACAATAATAAAATATATTATTGTTATTATTTTTATTTTTATAATAATAATAATAATAATTATTATTATTATTATTATTATTAATATTGTTAATAATAATAATAATAATAATAATAATAATAATAATAATAATAATAATAATAATTTGTTTATATGATTGATATATGTGATTTATACAAAATTACTTCTATTCTTTTATTTTTTTATTGGAAATAAATACTTGATAAATAAATATTTATTTTTATTATTTTATTTTATTTTTTTTAAGTTATAACCCGTCTCACTTTGGAGCCTTAATATGAGCCTTTTAGAGGAATGAGCTGTTTTAAAGGTCCCATATTATACACTTTATTCCCAATCTGAGACCATTCATTAATATCTAAATGAAATATTTCCGCCATGGTATGGACAAATCGACCCTCAGTTTGAGTGCAGCGGCTTCTCTTCACCTCCCTCTTTTTAGCAGCTTCAGAAATGTGCCGTTTATGGTGGGCGGAACCCTGGTGGAGCAGCTCAGCTGTTGGCTCCGCCCATCGCATCGCCCGTCATGAGGTGATTGACAGGTTAATATATTTTCAAGCTATCAGACTAATAAGGCCGAAACGATAAAATAACTGCCAGCTCTTACCTCTCCAGCTGTGTCACGGACAGTTGGTATTGAACCTGGCTTCAGCTTCAAACGGTTGGCGAAGCCTGCTTTCCATGCCCCCATGTTGTGGAAACAGTCCTCTTTGAAATGCTGGCCACAGACATGCAAAACCTTTGGAAGTTTTCCGGGTACATTTCCTCCAAAAATAAAATTAATCCACTCAGTCCTCGTGGGTTCAGTGGATGGAAGTAAAAAAACGTTTTCGTGTTCATTTATGCAGCCACAAACAGAACAGTGCTTCTGTCGCTTAGCCATGTCCGCTAACGAGGGTTGCCGAAGAGGGAAAAACACTGGGCGCTAGGTGATTTTTAGAGGGCGGGCTTTGAGAGCCGGTAGACGGGTCCATCGCTCTGTGGGGAGTGGTTATTGTCCCTTATGACGTCTTAACGTACAGGCTTTCAAACAAGCTCATTTCAGCGCTTACTTCCCTAGAGGTGGAGCAGGGGGGAGAGAGAGCGCCTGAAAGAGTTTCACACTTACGGGTCTCCTACACATGCGGGGGGACCAGTATGACTGTTCCAAAACCATTAAAAAGTGAATTTTGCATAATATGGGACCTTTAAGTCAATGGAAGGGTTAAAACACTTTTTTCCCTCTGCCCCTGTGTTTGACCTGTGTGTGTGTGTGTGTGTGTGTGTGTGTGTGTTGTCAGGTCAAAGAAGTTTCAGTCGTTTATAGAGAGCTGTCTTGTAAAGAGTCACAGCCAGAGGCCGAGCACTGAGCAGCTCCTCAAACACCCGTTCATCAGAGACCTTCCCAATGAGCGGCAGGTCCGCATCCAGCTGAAGGATCACATCGACCGCACCAAGAAGAGGCGGGGAGAGAGGGGTGAGGCCATGCCTATTCTGTCTCACCTCACTGCAGCTCGCGGCTCCATCGACACTTTTAAACACTGACCTGAAACTGTCTGTTTCTTTTCAGATGAGACAGAATATGAGTACAGTGGGAGCGAGGAGGAGGATGAAGAGAGGGACGTAGGAGAGCCCAGGTAGGACACGACTACTGACAGTCCCGCTGCTGCAGGTGAACTGAAATTGTCAAATTAGAAGAGAAACGTTAAATTTTTCTGACAATAATCTGAATGGCTGTCATTCAGCTCCATCATCAACATTCCCGGCGAGTCCACGCTGAGGCGGGACTTCCTCCGACTCCAGCTAGCAAATAAGGAGCGCTCGGAGCTGATCCGGCGTCAGCAGCTGGAGCAGCAGCAGAATGAGGAGCACAAGCGCCAACTTCTGGCTGAGAGGCAGAAGCGCATCGAGGAGCAGAAAGAGCAGCGGCGACGCCTCGAGGAGGTACCGGAAGCCAATATTTTAGAGTTTCAGACTTCCTGTTCAGCTCATGATAGTTTCATTTATTTGAAATCACTGAGGTCACTTCCCATAATGATACATATCTCACTTTTTTTTTTTTGAAAATCAGATGAAATTTTGCAGATTTTGTAAGCAACATCCAGGAATCACTTCAAAAAGTCCTGGCACACCAGGAAAAGTGACTGATGAGTACAAGATAACTGAGAACAACTGCATGCAAAATTGAACCTGTTATTTTAACGTGTGAAGACGCCTCTGCCTTGTTTACAAAAAGCTCTTGTCCCCTATGCAAAACTCTCCACACCTGTGTTGTTAGCACCTTTATCTCACTCAAATGGCAGGGAAACACACCTGACATGCACACACACACACCTGAAGCCCTGTTGTGTAAAATGATTTCCACCTACAGCAACAGCGTCGAGAGCGGGAGGTGAGGAAGCAGCAGGAGCGGGAGCAAAGGAGGAGGTATGAAGAGCTGGAGCAGCTCCGCCGGGAGGAGGAGAGGAGGCACGCGGAGAGAGAGCAGGTAGGAAAACACATGACTTGACAGGCGGCAGAGGGGCGGAGCTGCTCACTTCATTAAAACTCACTGATGTCATCTTTATAGCCTAGTTCCACATATTTAACCCTTAATATCTTGGAAACAGGTGGCTCAAAGTATATGGCTGAAAATAGAAAGAGTGCTGGGATTAAAACTTAAAATTTCATGTATTTGTTGCTCAGAAATTGACAATATTTTTATTGAACAACCTTTCTTTTGGCTCAAAAGGAAAGAGCAACCTCCAAACACCAGGGGGCGCTGCAGGAAAGCTAGTATAACATTTTACAATTAGCATCACATTAAAGTGCTTCTTATGAAACAGGGCTGCTCAAGTCCGGTCCTCGAGATCTACCATCCTGCAACTTTTAGATGCAACCCTTCTCCAACACCTGAATCAAATGACTGGCTCGTTACCAGGTCCCTGCAGAGCTGAATGACATGCAGATGACATTTGATTTAGATGTGCTGGTTGTGCTGTTATAAAACAAACAGTGAAAATGTCCAGCCTTATGAAAAATGTTCTTACATCCCAAAATGTCTTCATTTTACAATAAGTGATCATTCTGCAGTGAAGTCTTTGCTTCTCTTAATATACACTCACCGGCTACTTAATCAGATCCATCTTCCTACTATCAGGTTGGACCTCGTTTTTCATTCAGAACTGCTTTAATTCTTGGTGTCATAGATTCAGTAGGGTGCTGGAAACCTTCCTCAGAGATTCTGCTCCATATCGACATGACAGCATCACACAGTTGCTGCAGGTTTTTTTCTCATGTTCTACTGGACTGAGATCTGGTGGCTGTGGAGGCCGTTGGAGTCCAGTGAACTCATCGTCATGTTCTAGAAAGCAGGTGGAGATGATCTGAGCTTTGTGACATGGTGCATTATCCTGCTGGAAGTAGCATCAGAAGATGCTCCACTGTGGTCATAAAGGGATGGACATGGTCAGCAACAATACTCAGGTAGGCTGTGCTGGTTAAACCAGGCCACGTTGGTACTAAGGGGCCCAAAGTGGACCAAGAAAACCTCCCCCCACCATCACACCAGCAGCAGCCTGAAGCGTTGATCCAAGGCAGGATGGATCCATGTTTTCATGATGTTTCCAGCAGATTCTGAGCCGAGCATCTGAATGTGGAGCTGAAATGGAGACTCATCAGACCAGCAACGTTTCTCCATCTTCTATTGTCCAGTGTTGGTGAGTGTGTGTGAATTGTAGCCTCAGTTTCCTGTTCTTAGCTGGCAGGAGGCACCCGGTGTGTCTTCTGCTGCTGCAGCCCATCTGCTTCAGGGTTGGACATTTTGTCTGTCCAGAGATGGTATTCTGCAGACCTTGGTTTGAGTTGCTGCCATGTGATTGGCTGATTAAATATTTGTGTCACTAAGCAGCTGAACAGGTGTGCCTGATAAAGTGGCCAGTGAGTGTATATCTGCTATAATGACAATCATGAAAATTGCTGAATTCACTTCTCAGTTTTGTTACCACATCTGTTTTGGTAATCACAAGATACCAACTGTCTTCACCAAAAATATTATTACAACAACTGACAATCATCATGTCAGAGTATCACAAATGTTTCCCGTTATCGCAGCGACTGAAACCAACAAACACTAACAGCAAACACACAGCGATGAGGTGAATGTGTCTGTCTCCATCTTTTTATCCTTATGGTAAAAGCAGAAAACATTCATTTCAACAAGATATATTTGATCTTGAAGATCACATGTAAAGTTTGTGATAACAGTTAAAGTGACTCCTTGTGGTGTCAAGTAATACTTATAAATGCACTCGTGTAAATGATTGTTTTAAAAAAATAGTCTGTTGTCATAATGAGCCATTTACAAGAATTTATCAGCATAAGCTTGTTTGATGAATATGACATGGCAAAAGAAGATTAAATCCAGCAAGTGACAATAAATAACTGAATAATTGCACTTTTTAGGTCATGAGGATTCCTTCACCTTAAAAAAAAAAAACATTTTTATCTCCATTAAAATTAAATGATTATAAGTTGTTCATAATGCACAGTAGCAAAATTTACTCCTTCTTCTCAGATTTTCAGATACTCGTCTCAAATTTTCAATACACAAAACTTCTAAACTGCTGCCTTATAAAATAACTATATGATAACTTATAATTAACTACATCTAATTTATGACACATTATGTCACTTTCTGTGACAAATCACAAACTTTGCTTAACCTTTCAGACCACACATCATGAAATGTTTAAATCTAAATGTGGGCTGAAGCAAATAATGTACATAATGCTCCATTTAGGAAAATTTGTTTATGGTTTTCAGACGAAGATCAGGATACATTAGTGTGAATTTGATTGCTCATCCTGTTCTTTTAAGATCAGATAGAGTATGCACATTTCTTACACTCCTTTTGATATGCACAACAATTAGTAATAATAAATAAATAACTGGCAATTCTCCCCCAAGTGACTGACAGGTGACTGGAGAAGGGGAATATAAGTGTCTTTCCAGACACTCATGGATCACCAGTATCACTACACCAGTTTAAAGTAAATTTTAGTTTCCTAATTAGTCATCCTTTAAAAACATTTACATCTGGCTGCACATTTCTTAGAGAGATTTTGTCCCTGAGCAAGTACAGCCATTATTGTTATATAAGGCTATTAACCAGATGTTAGCCTGAAGCTATTTCGCAGTGCTAATCAAGTTAGACGTTAGCACTAGATTAGTTTTAAGATAATGTGGGGAAACCATGTCATATTTAGTTTTCAGTGAGTGTATTTAGGGACTAAACATCAACTCAATTAATGAAAATGTTTACACTGAGGCTGAAAATAAACTATATAGATCAGGGCTATTCAATTCGGTCCTACAAGGGCCGCAATCCAGCAGGTTTTCCATGTATCCCTGCTTCAACACACGTGCATCAAATTAAATGGATCTAACAGCCAATCAAGTTCTGCACAATGACTAATTAATTTGAGTCAGGTGTGTTGAAGCAGGGATACATGGAAAACCTGCTGGATTGTGGCCCTCGTCGGACCGAATTGAATAGCCCTGGTCTAGATGCTCAAAGAGAACCTCAGTATCCACGTTAGCACTGACTAAGCTAATGCTACATGATCCACTTTAATTTAAACAGGATGCTAGTAAGGCTGCTAGCTGATTTTTAAAGTAAGTTATGGCATGAAAGTGTGGAGAAATAAATCCTGTAACCACATGTCATAGGTAGGAAGATATAAGAATGAAGATAAAGGAAGATATTCCTGACTTTTTTGTAAAAGTAAAGGACACAGATCAGACCGAGATGGACCCTAATCCCAATATCAGCAGCCATCAGCTCCATGTGGAGCTAGCAGCACAAAGATCCAGTCTACCACTTGACAGTAAACCAGAACTGATACCCCTACCACCACATCAAGCTCCACATCCTGAGTCCCACAACACACTTACCTTTCTATGCACCTTTTTAAACTTGTTGAAAATATTTCCACATTGTGATCTAGAATAATAACTTAAAGACTTAAAAATCTTGCCCACCTTCTGGCCCCCTCATGAAAAAAGGTCTAGCTCCGCCACTGCTGGGAGATTACATGATGGTGTGATCTATTTAAATTTGGAAGTTGCAATTTCCAACTGGAAGTGGTTTGAGTATAGAGTATTAAATTACACTCTGACTGGTGAAATGATTTATACTGAGCCTCTCTTTTTAAATGTGGCCACTAAATGAGAAAAATCCTGGACCCACCAGTGAAACAGCAGAGAATATGTGACAATGTGCAAATAATGGCTCATTTTTCAGGTGTTTATGGCAAAATAATAGCAAATGTCACTTTTTTTACCACTGGATCAGAAACAACTGCACAGCGGGATAAAATCCTGATTTTTCATTTTGTGTCAAAACTTAAAATTGGATAAGATTTTATTCACCATAAAAAACAAAACATGACAATAACTCAAAGAATATTTTAAATTTTTCTTTATGCTTTTGAGGTCCACTGGACTGCTAAGAATAATGACTTTTAATTAAAACTCTGATGCAATAAGGTTAAGGTCAGTTTTTACCAGAACTGAAACTGTTTTTAGGTCAAATTTAAAGTAAATTTAAAGTGATGGGCCCTGGTGAATACTGTCTTTTGATAATGCTGGTATTGTAAAAATCCAATGTCTCTTATGGGTAATGTCATCACACACTACAGTAAAACAGGAAATAAGAGGCTTTGAAAAAGTTTAATGTGAACTTTCCCTGCGGTGAAATGCTTCCTCAGCTCCCTCCCTTTCAGATATAAATGTCCTCCTCTTGCACAGCTGATTTAACATCTCCATCGTAATAAGCATGTCTTTCTCTTCTACTAATTACGGCCCCCTGCTGCTCCTTTCATGTTATTTCTCCTCTCCTGTTTCTGACTAAATCCCAAATCTCACACCTCCTACTTTTTGTCTGTCCTCCTCCTCTTTCCTCTTCTTCTGTATTTCCTGCTCTGCTGATGTCACTGGTTGCCTGGGCTCCGATTTGCTTCTGTTCCGCCTGGTTACTCTCTGATTGGTGGCGTCTGATGCTGGGCCGGGGGCTGATTGGTTAGGAGTATATCCGTAGACAGCTGGAGGAGGAGCAGAGGCAGCTGGAGATCCTGCAGCAGCAGCTCCTGCAGGAGCAGGCTTTACTGCTGGTAACACAACACGCAAACACACACGACCCAGAAGATAAAACCCAGAACAACAGCAGGCCAAATTAATCCTGTACGTTCTCATTATTTGGCACCACTTTGATGACTGATTTTTGACTGGATGTTTCTTTTATTATCAGAAAATGTTCACTTTTTTAACCAAGTAAAGTATCTTCATGAAGTTATTTAAGTAAGTAAAAGAACTAACTGCCTTTGAAGCAGCTGCTAAGGGCCACAAGCCAGTAATAACTCATTGATTGCTTCATGATTCATTTAGTCCTAATTTTAATAAAAGGGCAGTTTTTAATTGGTGGAAGTAAAGTTATGAACACAAATTGAGTGGATGGGAGTGTTAATCCAGAAGATCCAGGCTAAAATATCCAGTCAGTAAATTCCACAACGGTGAAGCTAAAATGACCGAGAACAGGCTCCGTGGCTGAGTACACTACTTTTTTCTTCCTAAGCCTCATGCAGCTTAGTAAAATAATGCAGTAAACCTGATTTTAATAAGTCTCTTTTGCAATTCTGCCAGATCGTCATGTCAGGTTTTAACCACAGACGTGACCTCCTGCCACTAAAAGGCAACTTTCTGATCCCACACTGCTTTAGTGATGTTGAGGTCCAGGTTCTGGAGATGATTTATCCCTCCATCGGACCTGTTCCCACTGATTTTCAGTCTAATTTTTGTGTCATTTAGCATCCCTCAGCTTTTTCTCCCTGTTTCCCTTCCTGTAGAATGGCTTCATGACAGGAATCCTCCCATGGAGACCATTTCTGGTGAGGTTTCAGTGAGCAGTAGATGGCTTACTGCCCAAGGAATTTCAAAGGGAGTGTTTATACCGGGTAAAAAACAAAAACAAAACTAAACAATGTTATACAGCACATGTAACATAACTAACTTTTGAAGGCGGTTATCCTGTAATCTAATGAGTTATGTTACCCAACATTGCAAATCAGCAGCTCTGAAGGCAAACCTTAGCCTGGGTTCTTGCTTCTGGAGTTAATAAATGAGACATCATTAATGTCTCTTAACCAGTTTTTCCTGCTCAGCAACAGGATCTCAATCAAACTAATAATTAAAGGGATTCAGCAAACTTTTTCACAGACTCGCGAGATGAATCCCAATTCCTTACCTTGACTGTTCCCGAGTGTTCTGCCGATGTAAAGACTCCTGGTGAGTTAAAGGAGCATTAGTCATCATGTCATCCAAATGGCCCCCAGCAACCCAGCTAAAACAAAAAGGGGGCACCCTAGCTTTGGAAAATGAGAATAAGACTTAAGGGGAGGTTTTGGATAACTAATCAGAGTAGTTTGTCCTCTGTCCTTGCTTCCTGTTCCTCTGTTATCCTGGAACGACTACTTTTATACTAATACGACTACCACTTTCTCTCTTGTCCCTGTGATTTTAAAGCGCTGTCCTCAGAATGAGTAGAGGGTTGAAGCCATGACCATCAATCATTTTATTGGCTAAGTGTTGATCATGTGACTGAAGGAACATGTGGAGTGTTCTCCCATCATGCACTGAGAGCGATGGATTCATGTCCTTATCTAATTTCATTAACACTCATTTAAATAATAATAAAAAAAAGATCCAGACAATCTGTAAACCACAAACCATATGTACGTTATTAAACACTATTATCTGGTAAACATACAAAGAAAGGAGTTTGAGTAAGACCCCTGTTTCCATGACAACATAGGTTGATGACCTTGGAAACAGCATGATAATTGGACGTGTTGAGCACGTTGTTTACTCACAGAAACTGTGACATGAAAGTGATGGCGATCAATGCTCGATCAATACGAGCCAAAACAGACTCATACATCACCTGGTTTTCTTTTCTTCTCACCTGAAAATGTATCCAAACATAAAATCAATCAGCACCAGGCCGTGGGCGTGTCAGACAAAGGCTGCTGGCCTCGAAATGACTCTTAAATCAGCTTCTTTGTGGGTGATGAAGACGTCATCCATTTGTCGGTGGCATCTAAGCAGACATCCTGAAGAAGTTCATTTACACACACACACACACACACACAGAGGCTGATGCAAACTTTAACATGCGTCTCAGATGAAAATGCGTCCTTTAATTAGACAAGAAGTTGCAAGAAACATGCAGTCGGTCGATGGAAGATTTGTTCTAGAAAGTTTTGTTCTAGCATGTTTACTGTTTCTGTTGAGAGTTTTGTGGCTCTTTTCTTAAAGAAAAGCTGCCAAAGAGGTTGGCATTTAAACACCAATTTCAGCACTCTGGTGTTGTTTTAGTGAGTAATAATAACTGGGAGCCAAGCAAATGTGAGAGCTCTTGTTTAATTTCACGCAAATTCATCTATTTCAACAGATCTCCACTTGGACTTGTCTGGTTTGGGCCAGTCGCAGTCTGTCAAAAATGGGTCATGAAGCATGTAATGCTGTACAGAGGAGCACCACTGAGGCATGATCCTCAGCACTGTATTACATATTTCATGATCCTGGTCCTTGGCACGCACTGCCCAGCATGTTCCACATGCTTACCTGCCTCAAAACATCTGATTCAAGTGAATGGACTTTATCAGCTTGTTATCAGTTTCTGCAGAAATGAAGGCTCATCTCATGATCTAATGGCAATTTAATTATGTTCTAGGTTTATATAAGTAGCATTATTGGGGTAATCAGTAATTATGGTTTTGTTTTTGGACAAAATTTCTTCTTTAAAAAAAGCCTCCTTTAATTAGAAGCTGAAGAGATAGTTAAACAAAACCTAAATGTAGTTTAGAAATATAGCCTGATGAAGCTCTTTATCTATAGCACATGTGTCAAACTCAAGGCCTGCGGTCAACATCCGGCCGTGAATGAATTATTTTTGGTCCACACAATCATATCTAATCACTATTTGACCTGGCCTGCCGATAGAGCCCCACGCACCGCTATAACACTACAAGTCCCACAGTGCACTGCAATTACATTGGTGTGTCAGTCATGGCTGCCATCGTGTACCTAGTCGCCTGACAGAGCTGCTCAAACGTAAGAAGACACTTTGAAACGAAGCACCACGACAGATACAAACATCTGGACAGGGGAAAAAAGCCTCCAAAAGGTTGAAGAGTTATTAACCTTTTACTCTGAAAAAGAAAAATGCATATAGAGCCATAAAAAATAAATGCAACAGATCTGAACAGACTCTTTTTTTTCATTTTTTTAATGATTAATGATGTTTTTTAGGCAATGACTCACAGGCTGTTAGTTCCAGGTTCAATATGTGCAATAAGGTCATTTAAAAAAGTTTTTTTTTTTAAATTTAACATTGAACAGTCTGGCCATCAACTTGTTCCAGTTCCTTTATTTTGGCCCGCTGTGTATTTAAGTTTGACACCCCTAATCTACAGCATGACCAATAATAATGAATCCGCTGCCTATCATTATTTTTCAGAGCTATAAAATTGAGTTTGTTTCCCTAAAAGACTAAGAATCCAACTGATGATTCTTTGTCCCTTACAACTCAGCAATAAGTTAAAAAACTGCTAATGTCTTTAGAATTAAGTTTTGTCTCTATTTTGAGGCCAGAAAACTTCGAACCGTGGTGGATGACTTGTTGCTGCCACTTTTCCATCTCTGCTGGTTATGGTGGTGTTATTCATACACATGCATCTTTGCAACATACGCTAGAAACAACCTTATGCTCTGATACACTTTTGATGCTTGGGTTGCTTGGTCTGCAATGATCTCTCATTTCTTTAAACACGGACATACTTTTCTTTCTAAACCTCTTGATGATCTGCTCAACATTTACAGACCTACAGTGTTTTAAAAAGTACAGGAAGTTGCTGTCTTTGTCCTGAGGAATTATTCCATTTATTAATCCCCAATGTCCATGCTGAATTTGGGGAAACAATAAGCATTTGAATATGTTACTACCTCTATTGCTACTATTTAAAGCTTTCTATGGGCATATATGTCTGTAAATATTATATAAATTCTAGTGCATGTCTCTCAACATACACTGTAATAAACTATTGTAAAGGTTGCTTTGTGGCTGTAGATTGTGGGGTCTGAATAGATGCCCAGTAGTGAAGTTTTGCTGCAGGGCTCCCACAAAGGTAATAGAAAACAAGTGTTAGTGCGTGGAGTGTGTGTTCCTTTCATCTCTTCCAGTTTAACCTTTGCTCTCCTGTTATCTTTGTATTCTGCAGGAGTACAAGAGGAAGCAGATTGAGGAGCAGCGTCAGGCCGAGCGGCTGCAGAGGCAGCTGCAGCAGGAGCGAGCGTACCTGGTGTCGCTGCAGCAGCAGCAGCAGGAGCCTCCACGGCCGCCGCAGGACAAGAAGCAGCTGTACCACTACAAAGACCAGGCGCCCAGCACCAACGATAAACCCGCATGGGCTAAAGAGGTAGCGCTTGCACAGGCTGCCAGTCACAAAATCTGTTTTTCACCTCATCAGGCATCACGTTAATGTGGTTGGCTCTGGGCCTGTGAGAAGCCACGTCTGTCCTTATTCGAGATTAACAGGTCAATACAAGTAAAACGTCCACTTGTTTCACGATTTCCTCACTTTTTAGAAGATACCTACGGCTGAAAGCTGGTTTAAAAAAGGGAACTTTCTGCTTTCAAATGTTTTTAATACAAGAACTTCGTGTTTATGAGGAGGTGGAGCTGAACCCCTGTGAGTTCATGTTTTAAGACAGGGAACTTTTTTATACAAAAAAGAATGAAATAAATAGACAAAGGTAGATTTTCACAAGGAAACAAGAAAAGAGAATACAACACACACACACACACACACTCGTGTTTTATTCCATATGAGCATAAACACACCCTGATGCGTTGGAGCTGAATCGAGAAGAGGTTTGGTGCATGTTGAAGTTGTGTTTGTGGAGTTTTTTACCCTCCAGGTATCACTGAACTGCAGCTGAAGAAGCATCTGCCATCAACCTTCGAATCACCTTTTTTTTTTTTTTTTAATAGCTGATGCAGCGGAGTGTGAAGTGTAAAGGCTGTGAAGATGTTAGCAAATGAAGAGTTTTATTCCAGAAAATTGCCTTTTGAAACTTTATACAGTGGCATGTTGGGAAAGTGTTGTGCAATGCAGCTGTGCTTTTGAGTTGAGTCATCACATAGTAGACGGATGAATCTCATGCTGCAGAGCTGAAAGCATGAGTCAGTAAGGACAACTTTGTTTTTGTTTGCTTTTAAATCAGCATATGTGTGGGGATTTTTTCTTAAACTGCATAAAAAGATGTGAAACATGGAAAGTCGTTGCATCCCTCAGTCTCTGCTCCACACACATTCTGGATCATTCCTTTAACTGTTTTTCTTTAATAACTGATCCCTTTGTAGAAACTTTTTGCAAACCAATCACATTGTTTCATTAAGTTGTTTTTATTTTACAGGAAACAAGGATCAAAGGTTTGATACAGAGCTCTGAAAATCTGCCAGGTTGTTGATCTTTTGAATGAGCTGTTGAAATGCTTAGTTTAATTTTTAAGTTTTAATTTTTCCTCAACTTGCAATTCTGTAAAATGATACCAAGAGAAGAGTAAAATTTTACTGAATGAACTGAATTCTGTTCTAATTTATTGACAGAATTCTATTATATACATTTCTTTAACTTTGCAGATGCTTTGATGAGCTTTGTTATTCAGTCAGTTTGGTTCATTTTCCTTTAACAGACTGAAGTGAATTCTTACCTTTTGCTAGTTTGACATTTAGAAACACTCTTAGCTTATCTGTGGACTTCTACGAGCATTCCCTCAACTTTTACCTGCTATGTTGTCAACACTCACCCTGCTCTTCAGGTGATGCGTCGAGCTCAGAGTAACTCTCCCCGCATCCCTCCAAAGAAATACCACTCCTTCAAGGAGGTACGAGACGTCAACCCCGACAACCTGCTGTTGCTCCCTGGATACAGGCCTAGCCGCCCCCCTTCATATCCTTCCCACGTCAGCCCCACCAGAGATCATCTTCATGTGCCTCGAATCCGGATCACCTGCGTACCCGAACCGAACTATGCTGAGCCAGTAATGCGGCGGCAGAGCCCGGGCGGGAGCCCCACCAGGCAGCCTGACTCCAGGGGCCGCAGCCCAGGCCGTTGGGTCAGTGGGAAGATGAACAGCTGCTTTCTCACCCTGCAGCCCGTTCAGGCTGCCTAATTAACCCTGGCTGCTAGAATGATTTCTCCTTTCATCTCTATTAACAGCTTTATCTCTCTAACCAGGTGAACTCACGTCCTTTAACTGGCAGCAACACAAACGATGATGTGACCTCATCTTTTTCCATTTTCCGCTTCTTAAACTTAACACTTCTCATGAAGGTTTTAGGATTAATTTTCTCTGTGACTGGTTATGTCGGTGTTTTCCAAAACTGAGATTAACTCCTGGTACAGAAATGCTGAATCACCTCCAACTTCTTTGATGAAATCAGGATAAACCTCCCTCTGTCTGTGAGGAAGCGGTTGATGCTGATTTACACTGTGTGTACTCTCGGTTATAACAATGAAAACACACACCACATGTTAATTTGGCATCTAGAATTTATTTTAGTATAATGTGAAGAACATGTATTGAGAAATTGTAGGCAAAGCTATTGTAAGACGTGAGGATAAATGTCTTTATAACATCGCTGGCAGTGCTGTGAAAAAGGTCTTAAGCCAACCCTCATTTCTTCATGTATTCAGACATGAATGTACGCAGTTTATGAGGCAAAAGCAAAGTTTGTACAATTCCAGCAAGCTTCAAAGTCAATCCTTGGTGTGCTCATTTTTATTTTTCAAAGCAGTCTGAGCCCTCTTAGACAGGCTTTCTGTCATTTCTTTAAGTTGTCTTTAGGAATAGATTTCCAGGCTTCTTGAAGGACTTTTCAAAGATCTTTTTTGGATGTTTTTGCCTTTTGTTGTGTTCTCTGCCCAGATGATCCCACACTGCTTCAGTGATGTTGAGGTCCAGGCTCTGGGGAGGATTCATCCCTCCATCAGATCTGCTGCTACTGATTTTCCGTCCAGTTCTTGTGTCATGTGGCATACTTCAGCCCGGTTTTACTTCCTGAAGAACGGCTCTTGATGGCCACCTTTCCATGGAGACAATTTCAGATCAGACTTTGGTCAATAGTAGACCGATCACATCTGCTATTACTACACGGATCACGTTTTTCATTTCTGAAGAACATCACTTTCAGAACCTGAAGGAATCTTCTCGATGTTGCAGAAATATATTTTTAACTGTGTTATCTCCTGCATTTTTCGTGGCTGCAACCAAGAAATTAGTTAAAAATACACTATCCAGAAAAGTAAAAAAAAAGCTTTTAAAGACGTTCGAAGGCCTAAAGAACTATTGTTCAACGTCAAAGATTATTTTTTTTGTTGCTTAGAAGCTAAATAGAATGAACTGAGGGCTGGATCAGGACCTTTGCACAGGGCTGTATTGAGCATGATGTGTGTGCTAAACTTCTGGAAATGCACCAGCTCTCTTCTTGTTTAAGTCTTCAGTAATTCTTTCTCAGGTCTTTCAATCTTCCATGTAACCACAGTTTTGCAGGTTCCTGACACTTCCTGGGTGTAAAAGGTTTTTTTTTTATGCTTGGGCTCTTAGTCTTTAAATTAATTTTCTGGGGTCATATTAAAGGACTTTTATAGTTGCTATTTTATTGCATGTGATGGTGTGATTGGATCTCTAACAGGTACTAACTTTAGCTAACAAAAACCTTCCTCTTTCAGGTTTCATTCTCATCATCTTTAATCCCAGGGTGTTAAAGCCTTTCTGTTTGGTGTATTTTATGATTTATTGGCTATTACATAAATAGTTCTCATTGATTTGCTGAATGAGTGATACCTTTTAACGTGAACCTTTTAATGCTCCTCGCTTCCAGTGTCACTTCGTAAAGTAGCTCCAGTGCATTTTATTGAAGAAAATGCAGCTCTTTACTCCATGATTGAACTCAAGGTTCATTAAATCAAAGCTTTAAAGCATGCACTTTCATGTGAACATCCCCTCACACACACATACACACACATTTAGGGCAGATCTCGAGGCCTGCCCCCTGGTGGCAGCTGGTAGACAGATGTAGGGCAGCTGTAGCTATATCAGTCCCTCCCCCTGTGGACATCACACATGGAAACACAGTCTGTACAGAGGTCTACCCTCATCTCAGCCTCATGAGATGGCCCCTGAAGATTCAGGAAAAGAAAATTTCCATCACGCACACATTCAGTGTTATGCTCTAAAAATAGATGTGCACCGTTTAGGAAGAGTTAACCTTCGTAGAAAGCATTGCAGTCAAAGCAAACCTCATTAGTGGCTGTGAAAGACGTTTGCAGCCATTATGTTAGCATGTGGTTCCCACCAGTTACACTGTACCAGGGCTCACTTCTATGGAGTTATGTACCCTTAACTTTTAGGGAAGCAAAACCCCAACTTCCTCTGTACATTGCGTAGTGATCCTCACACAACCTTCCTAATGGGTTGTATTTTGGTATTTCTGACTGCAACAATAAGAATGTTGTGCAGAGTCATTAGGTCATTAGGTTTTATAAAGGTCAACTGTGATGGAAAGGTTGATGTAGTCAAATGCACAAATTCGGCAAAAGCAAGAGGAGCTAAAACATGCAGCTAAAATCTCATACGACTTCTAAAGTAAACTTTCAGGGATTGTTCCCACAACCAAGAAGGAACATTTCAGGAATATTCAGGGTGGGCGTACATCACAAATTTGTAAAATTAAATGAGTTTGGGAGTGTCTGTGCTATTTAACCCGTTGGTAACAGACATCTCGTAGGTGAGACATGACAAATAAATGTGTATTTTACTCTGTCTCCCTTCCAAGTGCCTACACGTTCTTCACCATTGGAAAGCTAAGTCTTGAGATTTGAATGATGTTCATCATTCCATGCTACATTCATAACTGTACATTCAGCAAACACTTATTTTAGACCAGTAACAAATACTAAATAAAGTACTAATTCTACACTGTTCAAGTGGGAGCACATGGTTTAAAATTTATTTACATCTAAATATATATAAATATAAATATAAAGAAATGAGTTTGAGCTCTTCTCTACTGCAGCGTCGTCTAACAAAACATGGCATTATCAGGGATGTTAGACTGATGTGATGTATAAAATCACCCTGATTCCCAGTGAGCTCATATTTCTAATGTTGACAGCAGAGTGCAGTAAATGGAATATAATATTAAAATTTTACAAGAAGAACATCTATTTATTTATGCACATCTTAGATATAGTGCTGATATGTGGAGGATGAAAAATGTCTGGAATATTAATAAGTAAACGCAGAATTAGATAATACATGATTTTTTTTACACACATTTTGGTAATGGAAAAGTAACTACACATCCATACATCAACTACTCTAAAGGCTATTCATTAGAAGAGGACATAATACAGTATTTGTAGCCTAAATTAAAGGTTAAATTAAAGGTTAAATTATAGTAATACCCTTTTGATTTGCTAAATATTTCTGCTCGTCATCTTTTTACCTTTGTATTTGTGTTATCTTCAACCTTATTCATGATGCAGAATAATTCAAACTAATGCTTGTTTAAACCACAAAATAATCCATCATTGCACGAGTTATCAGAGATTAGGGAGCACTGAATACACCCTGATTTAATTCCACAAATATAAAAGTCTCCAGCAGGAATGAGATCCATCTTAGCCACTTTACAAATCCAGTAAATGGAGGCGTCACTAAACAAAACGGCTGCAGATGCAAACACACATGTAGGACAGTAAAAACATGCAGTTTGGATTAAATGGCTTTCACACACACAGTCTTGCTGCATGCCGAATGACTGCGGTCTGATGTGTGTGTCAGGTGGAGGAGCATTATGAGATGAACAGACAGACTTCTCCTGCGTTGCAGCATAAAGTCTCCAACCGGATCTCGGACCCGTCGCTGCCTCCTCGCTCAGAGTCCTTCAGCAGCGGAGGAATCCAGCAGGCCCGGACTCCACCCATGCACCGCTCCGTTGAACCGCAGGTGAGTATCTGACTCCTTCACCTGTGTCGCTTAAGCTTGTTTTTGCAAGTTTATGACGAATTAAAGAGGAATTTGAGGGTCATAACAAAGTTCATTCAGCAGGGAAGGAAAGTTGACTAGACTAGGATTATTTTACCAGGTGGGAAGGGTGGAGGTGGACAGTAAGAGAGAAAAACATGCCACGACATGGAGGGTGTAGTTATGTGGTGCTTTTTGCACAAGGATTGTTGTCAGAAGTGTAAAAAACTATGAGGAACATTTTATGTTATCTTATGTTGGAATATTGTATTTGGCTACAGATCTAGCTGTAAGAAAGCTTCAGAGCTCATATGAACACTGTGGTGGAGAAAAATAGAAAAATCATTCAACTATGAAGACATTCAGTAGAAAAGGAATATTTAGTTTAGCACCTTTCATATTTTAATCTATGATGTAGCCCATTTGTATCCCTTAAATATGTAAAATTAGATTTATATTTATGCTTGAAATGTCATACAAACAGCCGTTTTTAAAGTATGTGTGATGTACATCATTTTTTTCATGGTTCAGTGTTATTATGCATGAACATATAGTCACTTTAATTTAGTTCAGTGGCTTTAAAAAGGGTGAAAACTTAAACTGCAGACTGTGTGTTGAAAGTCAGAGCAAATTATTTATTACAGCCATCACAGGTCTAATATGAATGATAGTTAATCAGCTATATCGTTACCTCATTATGTGTCAGAAACAGATAAAAGTAAAACTTTACTTCATTTCTAACCCAAGCTTAAATTTGATTGGCTCAGAACACAGAAGCCTGAGGAGTGAGGTCTCCCTCTACTTTATAATGCAGCTTGTAATCCAGAAATTAATCTCAGCAAAATGTTTTAAAGCAGTTTTAAATTCCTTAAATTCAACCAGAGGAGCCAAGAGGCTACAGGAGAAGCTGCAGGAGAAGCTGCAGGAGAAGCTGCAGGAGAAGCTGCAGGAGGAGCTGCAGGAGGAGCTGCAGGAGGAGCTGCAGGAGAAGCTGCAGGAGAAGCTGCAGGAGGAGCTGCAGGAGGAGCTGCAGGAGAAGCGAGGATACACTAGTGTAACCTTATCTGCCGTGTGGAGGAGGGCGGGACATGTTAATCCCACATTTTAAATGTACTTTCGGTCCCTCTCCTTGGCATCAGTGCAGAATTAATTCCTATTAAGTTGTTCTGATAGGATCTCAGGGCTGTGTGGATTTCATCTGGCTTGTGGTGCTCGGAGGAGAGACGAGTGCAGGTTTGGAGATTTGGTAACAGCTTTTTTGGTTCTGTTAAAGGAGCTGCAGAACCTGCAGGTTTAGTTCTTCTCAGGTGTTTCTAACCATAAAGAAGTGGTTGTCTGCGGCTCTGTTTTGCTTGGCTCAGACTTGCAGCAGTGGAAACTGTTGACTTGTTGGAGGACGTGTCATCCTTGTTGCCAGGTTTTCAACATGATAGTGTGAACGCAGCATTTCTTACCCCCTTTCTCACCTCCTTTTCCTTCTCACCACTCTTTCTGCATCAGCTCTTCTTGACTTGCTTCCTGATCTCAAGTGAATCCTGATCCTGCTCTTCCTCCTCGGCATTGCCTGTTTCCTGCTTGCGTGTGTGTGTGTATGCGTGTGTGTTCAGATGGCCCACCTGGTACAGGTGAAGAGTCACGGCCTGTCAGGCTCCCAGTCTCTGTACGACCCCCACGGCGTGTCCTCCTCCACCTCGGCATCGCCCACCCCCTCCCGGCCTCCCATGCCCCGGCAGAACTCCGACCCCACCTCCGACACCCCTCCTCCCCCGCCCCTCTCTCGCCTGGCGCCCCCCCTCGACAAGCTGGACCGCAGCTCCTGGTTGCGGCAGGATGACGACATGCCGCCCAAGGTCTCTGCATGCCCCACCTGAGTGTTTTGTGTATGTGTGTGTGCATGCATGTGTAACTTTGCTTTTTTTTTCTTTTTCCAGGCTCTGACTTTGTGATGCGAGCATGTTTGATTTTTTTCTCTGTGTCCTTTGAGGCTTTTTGTTTTTGTGTTCATTTTTAGAGCAGAGGATGTGCTCTTGTCTGTGAATGTTGATGCAAATCTCAAAGTCCGCCAGCAGTGAAGATAAAAGAATTCTTATCTGTGGGGAAAAGCATTGAGCAAGTTTGATTTAATATATCTGATTGAATTTTACTTTTCTGTTGCTGTAGCCAGCACCACATACTCACATTCATTCTTCATACCGTGGCTGAATAAACAACAACATCCTCTGTGGACCTGAGCGAATTTTGAGATTCTGCAAGTCTCCAAGTCAAGTCGCATTAAGCTCAGTGACCCTTGAAATATTCATTTAAGTTTGATTTAATTCTCCTGAGGAATAATTTCTGAATGTTTTTGCAGCGCTCAGATTTGAACAACCTCAGACTGATCAAGATAAATCCTGTCTGACAAAACATAACTCCCATACTATGTTTTTTGTTTGTTGTTAGGTTCCTCAGAGGACAACCTCCATCTCTCCTGCTTTGGTCAGGAAGAACTCTCCTGGAAACGGTCCTGGACTTGGTCCTCGGGCCGGAGCTCACCTCATACGGGCCAGGTACGCCCACACACATCCAAACACAGTTCCAGTAACAGTCTCCTTCATGTATGAGATTCCACGGTGTTTGTGTTGCTGTAGCAACCCTGACCTGCGGAGGACTGACATTTCCATGGATACGCCTCTGAAGAGGACGAGCAGCGGCAGCTCCTCCAGCTCCAGCACCCCAAGCTCCCAGGGAGGCTCCAACGAGCGAGGTGAACACATACACCCTCATCTGATGATTGACTGAGTCTGAACCTGCAGACAGTTCTTTGAAGATCCGTTCAGAAGTCAGAACTGAGCAGAGTGCTCATTGGTGGTTCTGGTCAAAGCCCATGTGGAGCGCTCAGCAAACCTCATCACTGGCGCCCCATTACAAAAAAATAGTATTAGTCTAAAGTAATAAATAGTCCTATATATGCTGCTCCTATTAATCTGATGCTGCCAGTAATTTTATAATAAATGATTTCTAAACATTCAGCTTTCAAATATTTTTGTTTCCAGAAATGTAGACATATATAACCCTTCACAAGTTATATGTGTGATGTTTGCTCATTTTAGATGTAGCATAAAGAATTAGTATGAAAACATGCGTATGTTTGGGTGGCTAATTTCGTTATTCTGACTATTAATTAACATCACTTGATTTACAACTGAGTCCTAAATGAATGAGTAGCAAAAATGTGTCTTCATCAGTCTTTTCGGTTACTGTTGATCTTTAAAGAAGTACAAAATTACTGATATTAATATTACAAATACAGTAATTAGATAGATGACATGTTAATTATCAACTGTTATGAAGACATAATAAAGACACAAACTTATAAATTAAATATATTTATTTCCTCCTTTGATGGCTGTAGATAACAGCACAAAATTTATTTAGAAAAATTCCCAAAAAAAGAATCTTGTAAAGTAGAAAACAACAAGTCAAGCTGACAGCTGATGGTGTGGTGATAAAATATTGTGACTACGTTGTTTTTCATTTTACCTCATTTCTTCTTTAGTTGAATATTTTTACTACTCAGCATTAAAGAGCTGTCTCCTCTTTGGTTTGAACCCCTGCTAAGATAACTTGCTACAGCAGAAGTCTCCCAGAAGATGGCACACTGTGCAGCCACTTTGCTAGTACCAGGTTGGATCCACTTTTCCCTTAAAAACTGCCTTAATTCTTCATGGCATAGATTCAGCAGGGTGGTGGAAACCTTCCTCAGAGGTTTTCTCCATGTTAACATGACAGCATCACACAGTTGCTGCATCCATGATGAGAATCTCCCGTTCCACCACATCCCAAAGCTGCTCTACTGGACTGAGATCTGGTGGCTGTGGAGGCCGTTGGAGTCCAGTGAACTCATCGTCATGTTCTAGAAAGCAGGTGGAGATGATCTGAGCGTTGTGACATGGTGCATTATCCTGCTGGAAGTAGCATCAGAAGATGCTCCACTGTGGTCATAAAGGGATGGACATGGTCAGCAACAATACTCAGGTAGGCTGTGCTGGTTAAACCAGGCCACGTTGGTACTAAGGGGCCCAAAGTGGACCAAGAAAATCTCCCCCCACCATCACACCAGCAGCAGCCTGAAGCGTTGATCCAAGGCAGGATGGATCCATGTTTTCATGATGTTTCCAGCAGATTCTGAGCCGAGCATCTGAATGTGGAGCTGAAATGGAGACTCATCAGACCAGCAACGTTTCTCCATCTTCTATTGTCCAGTGTTGGTGAGTGTGTGTGAATTGTAGCCTCAGTTTCCTGTTCTTAGCTGGCAGGAGGCACCCGGTGTGTCTTCTGCTGCGTCCTGGTCCAGACAACTGCTGCTCGCCGGATATTTTCTCTTCTTCAGACCATCTCTGGAAACCCTGGAGATGGTTGTGGGTGAAAATCCCAGAAAATACTCAGACCAACAACCACGCCACGTTCAAAGTCTCTTCAATCCCCTTTTTTCCTCATCCTGATGCTCAGCTTGACCTTCAGTGAGTCATCTTGCACTGAGTTGCTGCCATGTGATTGGCTGATTAGCTATTTCTGTTAAGCTATTGAACAGGTGTACCTAATAAAGTGGCCAATGAGTGTACAAATATGTTTTATATTTTTGTAACATGTCCTCACCTGTTACCATCACTCAGGTGGTTGGTTTATCTTGTTGGTCAGTTTGCAGCAGGATTTCCTTGGATGCTGATCTAGATCCTGATCTGTGTGTTTTCAGGTAATTCAGCTGCTAAAACCGAGGGTTCGACTCTTTCTTCCCACGACACCAAAGACGACAGCAGAGAGGTGACTCGACCCAGCAGACCTGCAGTGAGTACACACACTGTTCATTCACACAAACAAATACACACTTACATGCATCCATCCATCTGTGTTTGTCAGTCACACAAACTCCTGTACGATAAAAATAGCAGGGACTCAGACTGAAGGCTGTCTCTGAACTAACCATGATGCTGTTCATTCTCACTCTGCCTGTCTCTCTCTCATCCTGTCCTCCATCCTTCCTTCCATCGTCCGTCAGAGCTATAAAAAAGCTGTAGACGAGGTCAGTGATGTTTCTCCTCCTTCACCCCTCTTTCTATCTCACACTGTCCCTCTGTCTTTTTGTGTGATGGTTCCTCCTCAGGCCTGCAAAATTTCACATGTCACATTTTCACATTTCTAAAAAAAAAGTTAGAGAAACAAGATTAATTAGTCCACTAATTGTCACAACAAAGTCGGCACATGTCGATTCTCTAACATCGAATTAGACTGATGAAGACAAAGAAAGCCCTCGTAAACATTTTGGTTTTTGGTTCATGAAAAATGATCAGATAACTTTGAAATACAGTATGTATTTTTTAAAAAAACTACTATTCTGTGAATGTTCAGCTAACTAGCAAGTAAAAAATACAGTTCTCTGCTGAATAAAGAGGTCCAACAAACCAAAGCGGCTAATGTTGCGCAAGGAAGATGCGAGACATGCAAGAGTACTTTCCCTGCTGACATGTGACTTCATGCAATAGATATTTTCAAAAGCTTTATCTCTGTGATGGCATAAATCCTCAAACACTATCCAAAAAGAATTAAGGTTTGAATTTGAAAAATTCTGTAGTTTAAAGGGCAAAAAGTGAGTTTCCTCTACCTCTTCCCCCCGCCCCCAAATCGCCTCGTCTGCGAACGAATGTGAGAAGAGCAAACACACCGAGCAAACAAGTTCACCATTTCGTGGGACATGTCAAAGTGACTTATGTTGTGTTGTATGTCCAGGAGAAGAGCTAGCTCCGGGTCAAATTGCAGCCTCTTTAGCGCTCGCAGTGCTCTCCTGTTTGGAAAAACAAGCCCAGTGTTAATCCGAGTTATGTCCCTTTTTTATCCAACAACTTCGCCAACATCCGTTATTTTTTGGAGGTAATGTGGGATCATGGCCGTCTGCAGGTGAACGTTTCGTTCTGCTCTCCAACAATTTGCTTCATAAATATGAGCTGTCTTTGCTCGCTTGCTCCAGCCTTTTATAGAGATGGAAGGCCAAGGGATCGGAGAGGAGAGAGGAAGCAACAATTCACATGAACGTACATGAAGGTGCTGCCGGGCCGGCTGGTAAACGCAGGGCTGGAGATAAACAGAGAGACGGTGTGTGACGTCCTGCTATACTCTAGATGAAATTACTCCGCTAGTTCTTCACAGTGCCATTTTTATTTCTTTTGTCTAGAAATGAGGAAGTTCTGCTTATTGCTCCTTTAAATCCTGCTTACTTATATCATGTCATCTCGAGGCACTTTAAAGATACGGTACAGTTCAATCCAGGTTTAATTCAATTTAATCAAATTCTTTTATCACCTTTTAAAATGTCTTTATTCTATTCTATTCTATTCTATTCTCAGTCATTTAGCAGACGCTTTATCCAAAGCGACTTACATTTGAGAGTAAGAACAACACAAGCAAGAATTCAAACAAGACGTCATCATGGTGGTGGTAGTCGCTAAATTCTTGTTCCCTAACACTCCCAGTTTGTAGATTTCATTGGTTTACAAAGTTTCCTGCACTTTAAAATTCAAATTACCAGATTTCTCGTTTTCCCCCAAAAATTAATTAAATAAATAAATAAATCTTCCTTTACATGATCCAAACACCATCAGCACCTCAAACCTGACCCATGTGTCCCGTCTGGTCCATGTCTCCTGGAAGATGATGCTGCTGCAGTGTTTTCTCTTGTATCAGACAGGAAGTTGTTGTTACTGTAGGACTCTTTTCTTCCTGATGTCACCTCAGACACCTCTGCTCTCATCCACAATCACTCTATTTCTCTTTCTTCTTCCATTTTACCGTTCCTCTCTTTCTCATCAGGAGGAGCTGGTAAGATAACCCCACTACCCTCCACCAACGTCACCACATCTCCCCCACCCTGTCCACCTCCTACATGTAACGCTCATGTGCACAAAGTCCCAGCAGTGATATTTAAATGGTGGCTTGTGTTTTTGCTGTGATGCTTCAGTCCTAAAGTGAATCCTGTATGTCTGACAGGTCGGGAGGAAGTTAACATACCCTGATCATTTTTTAGGAAACCAGTTTTCATTCTACTTCCTTTATTTCAAATATCAGACATGTATTAGTGTTTTTTAAAAATCTAAATTTGGTTTTGATTCTAAAACTCAAATAGAAGTAAATAAAATGTTGTTTTTGTAGTAATTTATTTCTCAGAGCATCAGTTTCTAGTAAATGTTTGAAAGATGAATTTAATATATTAGTTGTTTTTTGTACTGTAAGAGTTAAAAACTCCCTGTTTTTTCCTTTTAACCACATTTTTGGTACTAATTTAATACATTTAATTAAATATTTTTAATAATTTATTTAATTACATTTTTCCTGTCTTTATTTATTTTTCATTATTTGCACTTGATTAAATTGAAGTTTCAGTTTGGATATCCTCATGTAAACTCTTCTGTGGAGTCTTTTTTTACTGAACAGCTAAAGTCTTGCTTTGTGAATGTAAATGAAATTAAAGTAGTTATAAATTAAATGTTCTTCATCTGAAACCATCCAGTCGCTTTGTTCATGCCGTCTTAGAAGACAGAAGGCCGGTCTCAGGTTAACACATCCAGAGGAAAACAGTGTCATTTGTAGATCATCCAAAGCAGCACAGCAGTCATTTTCTGCTGGATTAACTTTGAAACGTGCTGCAACGTGGCGACAGGACCGATGCATTGCTTGAGCTGACTGAAGCGTGTACGTGTGTGTTTTTATCTGTGGCTGCTCTGAAATATTAGAGGCTGAATTTGAAGTGTTTTGAACTTTAACACTGAGGCATGGCGATGTCTGTCTACTGACTCTCCTCCTCCCGTTTTCTCCGCCTGCTTGCTGCCCTCCTCGTGACGGAGATTCAGTCATTTGGCTGAAGTTTAAATAGACCTTACTAACAACCTGCATGGTGTCTCCGTGAATCTGCTTGGTTGGTTTTTTTGTGTGTGTGTCTGTCAGAAATAGATTGATATCTTGAAGAATTTGCTTCAGTTTTGCTGCAGTCGGAGACTCTGTGAGGTTCAGAAGACACCAAAGCTTATATTTGATGTTGAATTGCTTTTTTTAAACAGGTAAATCTGCACACAGCAGCAGGTGAACTGTGAACCTCCAGTCACTTAATGAAACTCTTCACGTGCACCGTAATACACGCCTAAAATTGATTAAAAAGTCAATCTTGCATCACTTCCAGACTGTTCCTGCAGCGGATGAGTAAAGACCTTCTACAGATGGACAGATCTCTTTAAACTTTTATGGCTTAAAACAGACAGAACACTAATTATTTCCACTAGTTTAATGAAAACCTTTGAGTGTCTCCATTTCATCGTGTATGACGGTTGATTTTTTTGTCCTCCAGGATCTGACAGCTCTGGCCAAAGAGCTGAGAGAGCTGCGACAGGGAGAGGAAACCAGCCGCCCGCCTGTCAAAGTGACGGATTACTCGTCATCCAGCGAAGAGTCTCACAGCAGCGAGGATGAGGAGGGAGAGGGCGGAGCTAACGATGGAACGGTGGCTGTCAGCGACATACCGCGCATTATGTGAGTAATGCAATGAACTCAACAGCAGCTTTCTCTCCAGCTGAGAATAAGTTAGACAGTTTTCACTGTAGCCTTTAAAATTTATAAACCAATTTCTAGAAAAGTTATTTCTAAAACAATGCCATGAAAACTTAAATTCTCAGTGTCCTTACTGACCAACTTAATTGCATTTAGAAAAAATAAACAAATCTTAATGTTCAGAAACTGAGGATACTGATTGCTGCAGTTTTTTAAGGAAATTCTGTGGTTGTCTGATTTTCCTCTTTATATTACTCAGTACATTTTCAATAGGAGACAGATATGGACTGCAGGAGGGCCAGTGAAGTACACACTGTGTGTATGAAGCCATACTGCTGGTAGTGGTGCAGAATGAGGTCTGACATCCTCCACCTTGATAGCTGAAATCCAGCAGAGGACTGTATTGATTATGGCTGCAGTGCTGTCTGAGGTCTCAAAGGTCTCAACCATCTAACAGTGGTTTCTGTTCGTGGTCATCATGCTCTGTTTTCCCCAAACTCGCTGAATCTTTTCACAATATTTTGCTGAAAGACCAAAGTTCTTTATACTCATTTTTTTTCTTTTCTTTTTTACCTTTGATGGAGTTTGTGAGCACAGACCTGTCCTTGCTTGGAAACATTAAGGGTGCATTCACACCAGGATGGTCCATGAGACCCGGTATGATTGGGGATTCAGAGTTTGCTTTCATACTGCACCCACTCAAACAAACTGGACCTTTTTAAATTACTTGTTCCCCTTCTCATCAGAGGCGGCGCTCCGTCAAGAATTACTGAAGGAGCTAGGATTAGAATCTAAAGATTTGGTGTCAATGCACCCTAAACCTTTAGAGATGCTTCTTTTATATCCAATCCTGACACCCTCACCAGTTCCAGAATGATGTTATTGATGTTTTTGTTCTATAAGTTTTTATCTATTTTTTCTTTTTCTATTTCTTTTCTTGTTTGTGTGTGTGTGTGTGTGTGTGTGTGTGTTTGTGTGTTTGTGTGTGTGTGTAGTGCTACATCAAATTACTGTCTTATATTTGCTATTGCATTTTAGAAAATTCCTCAACTTTTCTGGAAACAAATCTTGTAATAACTTTTTACTGAAGAACGTTAAATAAACAGAGAATAAAATAAACATTTCAAATAAAAAAATCGAGGAATTTCTCTTCTAAATTTACAGTCAACAACTGTTCTGATATTCATAGACATGAAAGACCAATAAGATCTTTCCTTGATCTGCCGGTCAAGACAGTTTTTCTGATTTACAAGAAAAAAAAACGTTAGTAAAAGTTAAATCATTATCACTTTTATTTCTGTTTCTCAGGCCTCCTGCTAGTCAAAGTACCAATGAGTCCTTCAGCATGATTGGAGGCCACAATGATGACCATGGTGATTTGTATGGAAACAGCTCCCAGGACAACACCCTGATGATGCGTGAGGTGAGACACAGTCCTGGATCTGACCCCTGGCCTTTATTTAATCCACCCCTGCTGACTCCACAGAAACATCATCCCTGCATGGCTGGAGGTCTGCAGTTTTTGTTCTGGTCTGTGTGAGCGACACTCACACACACACAAAGAGGTTTGATGTTATTGTTTGCAGATTGAGCTTTGACCACAAAAATGTTCAGATAAAGTCAAACTTCATGTATGCCAGACTAATGTTCAGTTCCTTTTAAAAGAGTCAGCGTGCTCCTGACTTAACATGTTTGTTTATAACAGTTTAGCAAAAAATTTAACAAGAAATGTATAAACAGTTAAATAGTTTGTCTTTTATTACATTAAATAAATGATTAATGTATAATTAATATATTCACCTAAATTAATTTATCATTTATATCAGTGTGAGTACGTCTATGAAAGCAGGCGTTTTGGCAGATTGCTGCTGTGTAGCATTCAGGTGCCAAGGAGGAAAGACATCAGCAATCATCTTAGAGAAGCAGTTGTTGCTGTCCATCAATCTGCGAAGGGTCATTAGATTTCTTAATTAATGGAGTTCTATCATTCTACAGTGAGAAAGATTATTTACAAGAGAAAACATTCAAAATAAATGTCAATAACATTAAAACATCCTAATTGTACTTGCATCAGCCACTTGTGTGAAGTGGAAATTTTGCATCACAGTTGTGTTTAGTATGTTTGGTTTGCTAAGTATGAGAGTACCTTTCCTGTGCCTGCCTGCCTCCAAAAGAATAAAAACAGTAAAAAAGCGAGCTCACCTTCACTCAAAAGATTAGCTTTCCTCCCTCACCTGACCTGTCAATCACAGCTTCCCCCCACAGTACTCCGTCCCTCTTTCTCTTTTTCCAGAGGTTTAGGGGGCGGAGGCGGAGCTCTACCGCCAGCAATGGTCTCCCTGGAAACGCTAATCTGTTCCTTGGCAACACCAATCTCCCAGATTTGGTGCAGCAAAGCACCTCCCCTTTGGTCTCCCCTGGTGACGCCTCTGGGGCACAAGTAGGTGGAGCAGCACCCAGATACCGGCCCTGAATCTCCCTCCCTCACCTGATCCTGAAAGACTATCACCGTGGTTACCTGCTCACCTGCCAACAAACCCCCGTATCTGGTGCTGATGGGAAATTACCAGCAGCCACCAGACTGCAAACTCAGGCTCAGTGCCTCTCAAGACTGAAAAAAGCCCTTACGTATATTTTATTTCTATCCCTGATTTTAAGACCATTCAAGCAAACACAGGCGGGACCTCTGACCTGCAGCTAGGGTAGATTTTACAGCAAGTACATCACTCAAAATTTTTGTGTACTATTAAATATTCTAACATAAGTTGCATAATTTGATTGAAAAGTAAGTAAACCACCCTTAAAAACATAAAATATAAATCAGTCTTCATAATAATAATAATAATAATAATAATAATAATAATAATAATAATAATAATACATTTTATTTAAAGCGCCTTTCAGGGCACCCAAGGACAAACAGTCAAACAGTGAAGTAACACATTCAGGATGAAAATATTCAGGTCAGCTTTGGGCTTCATGTCGTGCATTTTGTG
Organism: Melanotaenia boesemani; assembly: GCF_017639745.1. Lineage (NCBI taxonomy): Eukaryota > Metazoa > Chordata > Actinopteri > Atheriniformes > Melanotaeniidae > Melanotaenia > Melanotaenia boesemani. The sequence continues at coordinate 2,021,532 of NC_055699.1, read as the reverse complement.
ATGGCGGTATGATAAATCAAAAATTACATGCGGCACCTTTGATTTGTTGCCCCACCTTAGCTTTGGTAATCCCCCACAGATGGGAAAAATAATAAAAATAAAAAGCTCCCTTTGAATGCTCATTGGTTCCTCCCTTCCTCTGTTCCAGGAAGTATCCTCCACCCTGATCCTAATTCACGGCTGGCAAAATAAAGGAAATACTAATGAAGACCACTTCGTCTTATTGGGAAACTTAGTCTAAGTTCTGAAAGCTGTGGAGAACAAAAATATCCTCATTGACCACATCATGTGTTTCCTTTATTTTGACATCAGTTTCACCCTGTTGTCTCTTAACAAACCATTAGACAAGCTGGTAACTAAGGCTCACCCTGTTTCTATGCTCTGCAGTACGGGATGGGAGGTGGTGGAGGCTCCAAGGCTTCCTTCACACCGTTTGTCGATCCGAGGGTGTATGGGACCTCCCCAACCGACGACGATGATAAAAACTCTGCTGCAGGTACATTTCCTATATGAAGACGGTCTCACAGGGACGAGACAAAAAAGATTCACTCCCTTTATAATCAACTTTCAGCGCCCAGGGTTCTTCTTTAGGCCAGATATCTCTGCTGGTGATGTCACTGTTTAATATGTTGCCATGGTAACCTAGACTTAACAGACTTAAACTACAAACTTTTAAGTCTTAACTTCATCTTTTATTTTTAAGTCTGATTATAAGCAGATCTGATCTATTGTAAGACAAATAATGTTTTTACAGGCAGCATGATGTATAACCCGTTCCCCAGTCTAACATTTTATTTCTGATAAATAATATTTATTTTTTCTCAACAAGTATCTGGTTACACCATGAAATTTTTTTCTTTGTTTAAATAAAGATAAAATATGGCATTTTAAAAAATGTTAAAGTGTTTTATTTTGTTGTTGTTGTTAAAGTTATTCTTTAAATTTGGACCATAAAATTCTAAAAATATAAATTAAATAAGTTCTTCATTACAAGAGGCTTAACAAGTCCGTATCTGACTTGGCATCAACGATCAACACTAGTTTGAGAATATATGTGCATATCAGATATTCGCTTGAATACAATATCGTTAATTCCTGAGCCTGAATTTTTAAGTGCTTTTCGTGTGAGCCAATACTGTTTCAATGTAAACAATCAAAGAACTCAAAGCCAAAAAAATGTAACCACAGGTACCAAATATCGCTATCTCTGCAGTTTATAAAAAATAAAATAAAAATCCAAAATTATAACCTGGATGGAAAAAAATCTGCGTTTTGGTCATTTCTTTAACAGTGGGATAAAGTTCCTTTGGTTTAAAAAGGCATATGGATCAGTTGGCACATTTAAAGTTGAGGTTTTTCCTCAGTAATAATAATAATAATAGCAGAAAAGGAAAAGTAACGTACATCTTTGTAAGAAACCTTCCACCACATGACGATGCTGTTGTGTTGTGCTGCAGCGCTGTTTGCTGATGAACTCCTGAAGCAGGAGCAGGAACAGGCCAGGCTCAACGAGGCCAGGAAGATCTCCGTGGTTAACGTCAATCCAACCAACATCCGACCGCACAGCGACACGCCCGAGATCCGAAAATACAAGAAACGCTTCAACTCTGAGATCCTGTGTGCAGCTCTCTGGGGTGAGATGACAGCAACAACTTCACAGTATCATTCGACCTGTGCAGTTACCCGGCTGGTAACACTTGGACATCTTTGTGTCTGCAGGGGTGAACCTGCTGGTGGGGACGGAGAATGGCCTGATGCTGCTGGATCGAAGCGGTCAGGGCAAAGTTTACAACCTGATTAACCGAAGGCGCTTCCAACAGATGGACGTCCTGGAAGGACTCAATGTCCTGGTCACCATCTCAGGTTGGTACACTTCTGTTACCCGCTTCAGGCCGCTTTACATTCCTCTGTTCCATAGTGAATATCTTTAGACATTATGTAACTTGTCGTGTCAGTATTACAGAACTTAGACTTTTTTAACTTATCAGTCTAAAAAAGCTCCTTGTGCTGCTTCGATGTGGAAGTTTTGTTGCTGAAACATTTTAAAGCTTTTTAATGGCCTGAAAAAGACTAATAATGAAATTTTAAGTTAGTTTTGAAATGTATTTGTAACAATTAAAAGAAAAGGTTGCATTTGTAAGGTCTTATACTAGTAGCTTCTTCTACATCATTGTGGCTGCTGCAACTATGGATACACACTCTATACACTCAGGTTATTGTTATTTGGTACACCTTGCTAGTACCGTGTTGGACCCCTTTTTCCTTTAGAACTGGCTTCATTCTTGGTGTCATAGATTCAACAACACAGCAGCCTGAACCGGTATGAAGCTTGAAAAGGTGTATCTAATAAAGTGGTCAGTGAGTATAAACTTTAGGCTAATTTCAAATTTAATTTACAGCTAATTAAACACACTAGAGTCCATAAAGCACCACTTGGATAAACTCAAGCCTGAAGTCCAGACACAAAACCTGCACTGATCCTTTGTTTAAATAATGTTCCACTAATGTGACCATTTATGGAGGCGTTTTTATTTTTTCATGGCATGTTTGTTAATTATTATTTGGTCCCAGATCAATCAGTTTTAGTTGAATCAGGTGGGGTTTATTGTGGATCTTATTTTTTTCTCCTTTGTCCTCCTACAACGCAACACTCGAAGGTAAACCAGTGGTGCGGTTAAGTGGGTTGTTGGATCTCTGCAGCAGGCCAAAAAGATAAATGGCCTTTTTCTGCTGCCTTTTTTTCCAAACCAGGGAAGAAGAACAAGCTACGTGTTTACTACCTGTCATGGCTGAGGAACAGGATATTACACAACGACCCTGAAGTAGAAAAGAAGCAGGGCTGGATCACTGTAGGAGACCTGGAGGGCTGTGTGCACTACAAAGTCGGTAAGAAAACTAGTTCAATACGATTTGGTGACTAGTTTTTGGGTAACTATAACTTTTTTCATGTAAACAGTGATTTTAAGATTTATTTCTTCCCCATAAATTTTCTTTTTATTTTTATCCCTGTGGCATTTGTTTGTTTTTTTTCCTAAATGTGCCTTTTCAGGCATTTTGAAGCTGGGAATCCCAGGACTTTTCCTTTACATGTAACTTCTTTTATGTTGTCCTGCAGTGAAATATGAGAGGATTAAATTCTTGGTAATCGCTTTGAAGAACTCAGTTGAAATCTACGCCTGGGCACCTAAACCCTACCACAAGTTTATGGCATTCAAGGTAATTGGAGCATACTTGAGGTGTTTCAAATCACATTTGTATTTCAAATTATTAGCGTGAACAACACAGATATGGATGAGCAGGATGGTGGGAAATTTCTTTTTCATTTTCTGCCCTTTATTACCTTACTAATGTAAAGGATCTATTTAATAAAAAGTCTCTGACAGATAAAGAAAATAAAATATCAGGGAACAAAAATGTATTGAGTGAAAAAAAAACGACACAATTCATGCTTTTTTGTATTTTTTTCCTACAAATAATTATCTTTTTCTTTTTTTTTGCCAGTTGTTTTTAATCCAAGCCAGAATCTTAACCAACATTTGATAAAATAAAATGAATGTTCTCAACATGATTTGAAGACAGTAATAATAAATGTTTGTTGCTCAGATCTTTTTATCTGCAAACACACATTGCTGCAGCACCGAGTCGCCTCCGTTTGTCTGTACGAATAACCACACGGGAAGAGGGCTGGCCTGCTTTTTGTTTTGTTTTTATAAGTGGGGGTGTGTTTTTTACTTATGAGGAATCATTAACATTGTTGGCATATAAACAGAAAGAAAGAAAGAAAGAAAGAAAGAAAGAAAGAAAGAAAGAAAGAAAGAAAGAAAGAAAGAAAGAAAGAAAATCTATTGTGTTCATTCTTTTTATTCTGGTTCTCAGAAGACCTCGTCTTTTAATCAGTCCCCCTTTTCTCTGTCAGTCTTTCACAGACTTGCAGCATCGCCCTCAGCTGGTGGACCTGACTGTGGAGGAAGGCCAGAGATTGAAGGTCATCTATGGCTCCAGTGTTGGCTTCCATGTCATCGATGTGGACTCTGGAAACACCTACGACATCTACATCCCCTCACATGTAAGACTTTGGTAGGAGTACACTGTGGGGACCTGCTTCCCGATCACAGGTCCCCATAATGTTAATCATTAAATATTCAGGTGGAGACTTGGATTAATATTGAATTCAGGTTATTAGAGAGCTAATGGTTTGCTTAGGCTGTTAGAATGAATGGTAAATAAAAAATTAAGGACCATGAAAAAATTAACAAAGTGGATGAGTGATATTGTGAGTGACTGAGTGAATGAAATTATAATTAATTAATCAATTAATTCATAAAAAATGAGAGTTCTCATGTAAAAAGCCGACTGTGAGTGAGTGAGTGAGTGAGTGAGTGAGTGAGTGAGTGAGTGAGTGAGTGAGTGAGTGAAGAGATTATATTTATGAATGAATGAATAATGAATTATTATCCTCTGGAATACTCAGTTTAGGATGGAAATAATATAAATATAATATAACATAGAAATCAGTTAGTAAGTGAATGGCTGAATAAACAGGTGAGCAAGAAAACAAGTGTGACACTGAGAAAGTGGCTTGATGTGAGTGAATGAGAAAGTAAATAAGTGCAGGAATGATTGAAAGCCTGAAAACATGAATGAGTGATGAAAGAATTTGGTGAATGGATGAGTGTTGAAACACAGAAACTGGTGGCTGAATGAGAGTGATGGAGCAGGTGAGTCAGTGTCCTCCTCTAACCTCAGTCTGGTTACAGTCAGAGATGGACGGGGGAGGGAGACAGTAACCATAGCAACCGCCTCACATTGCTTTTGCCAGTCATGAATCACGCTGTGCTCATGTCTGTTTCCATGGCAATTGCGTGGTTGAGGAGCAGGAGACTCTATTGTTGCAGCAGTTTCTTCTCTCTCAGGGTGGGGAAGGAGATTTTGGGGGAGATTCAGCAGTACCCAACCCCCTGCCCCCACCCCCTTCAAACCAAATCCCGTGTGTCGTTCCGGCAGATTCAGGGTCAGGTGACCCCGCACGCCATCGTGGTTCTGCCCAAGACGGACGGCATGGAGATGCTGCTGTGCTATGAGGATGAGGGCGTCTACGTCAACACCTACGGACGCATCACCAAAGACGTGGTGCTGCAGTGGGGCGAGATGCCCACCTCCGTCGGTACGTCAACCAATCAGCTCGCTTCTCCCTGACCTCTGACCTCTATAAGCGGTTTCAGCAGATCATCTTTCACCCTCACTATCTACCACACCCTCCTCCGTTCCAACCAACACTCCTACTTTTTCTTATCTTTTGTATTTAGTTACACCTTTAAACAAGAACCCAAGACTGTAGTCTCACCTGTTTTGGTGGCTGCTTAAAGGGATACAGCCAGTTTTTGGGAGACCGAGTTGTTCAACTTAACGTGCAAAAGTGATGAGAACAAAGCACTACCATCATCATTGCTTCATTGCTCCATGCTTCCATTTTTAAAGCAATCAGACCATTGAAAAACAAAATTGATGTGGGCCATTTTTTTAAATAAAAAAAAAACAGACATGACTATAACTAGATATTCCCAACTCCAAACCACCAGAATGCCAGAACCAGTCTTAACGTAGCCAGGATTTCATGTTATAAGCCTCAAGAGCCAATCAGTTCAAATCTCAGCTAAATAAAAGGGACAAATCTATGCGTATGGATATGACTCTGGCTGTATACCAAGTCAGAGGACTCTCTCAACTTGTATATTTAAAAAAAATGTTAGTTCTAATACTCTAGAGCTGAGACGTATGGGATTAATATCTACATTTGCTCCCTCCTCTGATATTTCAGTTGTTGAAGAAGAGGAGAGTATACATAAGCAACACATATGTAAAAGTATTTATCCACCCCTCGTTTTTTTATTATGCTTGCAAGGAGCAAGACTGTCTTATAACCTTTGAAAGTGGTGTTTAGCGAAAGTTCTTCAGGCTTACTGGAGGTCTTTCAAGGTTTTTCTGCTGCTTTGTCACTAATTTTCAGTCCAGTCCTTGTACCTGACCATTTACAGAAGAATGTGTTTGTATGTTTATTAAGCTACTTAACACTGACATTTAAACCATTCATGCATAAAAAAAGACTCTTAATTCAAGGGACTATACTGTCCTTTTGTAGTTAAAAAAAAAAAAGCATTGAGTGATAAAAATCAGCAGGCGGCAGCTTTACGTATGCGTGTTTCATGTTTGGTCTGAGTGTGGCGCAGAGGTGAAAATGTCCTGCTCTGACTACAGCTGGAAGGAAAACAGTTGCTAGATTTGTCGATAGTTGCTTAAAAAAAGTAGAATAAAAGTAAAATTGTAGAATAAAAACATAAAATCTAAACAAAAATAAATGCTATCAAATCTATGTAAAACTAAAGTAACATAAATTATATACAAAATATAGTAAAAGGGCCACACAAAGGCAACAATCAGTAGGTAACATTTTGTATATTGTAATTATTGCACAGGCTTCAGCCAGTAGATAAGCTCATTGTGACAGAATAACAGCAGTGCTCATAGTGAGGAGTTCAGGGTTCTGACAGCCCAAGGGTAAAAGCTGTTCTTTAGTCTGTTTGTTCTGCACTTAAATGACCTGAAGCACTTTCCTGATGGCCACAGTTCAAACAGATTCTGTCCATGCTGGGAAGTGTCTCCTGAGATCCTCAGAGCTCTGCCCAAGCAGCAGGACCTGGTCCAGGGATGGCACAGGGCATCCAGCGATCTTTTCTGCAGTTCTGATTATCCTCTGCAGACCCTTCTGTCTGCAGCCAAGCAGGCAGCAAACCACACAAGCGTTGACTCAATGGAGGCCCTGTAGAAGGATACCATCAGTTTCTTCTCCAGGTGGTGCCTCTGCAGTACTCACAGAAAGTGGAGCCTCTGATGAGCCTTTTTAATCAGTGTTGAGGTGTTTGCCGTCCACTTTAGGTCGATCTGGATGAGTGTCCCCAGGAACTTGACGGAATCCACTTGCACCAGACATGCCTCCTTGATGGCGAGTGGGGAATGATTCTTTCTCCGCCAATGACCAATTGTTTGGTCTTGGTGGTGTTTAGTGTTAGATTGTTCTTAATGTACCACTCTGACAGCTCCTGTATTTCCTCTTTGTAAACTGACTCACCACCCTCTATGATCAAGCCAACCACCGTGGTTTCAGAGGGGTGTAGATAGTGTACAAGAGGGGGACTGAGCATGCAGCCCTCAGGGCAGCTCATGCTGAGATGGTCAACCTTTACCACCTTTATGTGGTTGGTCAAAAGTCTTTGATCCAGGAGCACATGAGGAATACACTCATGTGTGTGAGAATGATGGTGTTGAATGTTGAACTGTTATCAACGAACAGCAACCTGACGTAGGTGTCTGGGAGCTCCAGATGATTTAGGGCTGTAGGGAGAACTGTGGTGTTAGCGGTTTCAGTACAGCAGTTTGCCTTATAAGCAAACTGGTGAGGGTTGAGTATTTTTGGAGAGGCTGGACTTGAGGTGCTGAAGAACGAGCTTCTCAAAGCACTTCATCACAAAGGATGTCAGTGCCTGCTGATCAGCACTGCCATCTGAACCAGCAGTTTTTCTTGGGTTAGGCACCAACAAAAAACACCTGATGTTCCTGGAAAGATGGAGCTGGGGGGCTGTTGGCAGGACACCGGAGGTCAAGCAGAACTGGACGTTTCAAATCGTGCGAGGTGGTGGTTTAGCTTTTCTGCTAGTGAGGCATCTGTGTGAGTAACTACAGCTGGTGAGATGCTCTTAGTAACTACAGCTGGTGAGATGCTCTTGTAGCACCATGTATCAGATGTTGATCCCTTCCCACACCTGCCTTGTATTGTTATCTTGGAGGTGATTCAGCTTTTCCACTGAACTCCTCTTTGGCTGTTTTAATATCTCTCCTAAGGTCAGACCTTGCTGCACTGTAAAGAGCTTTGTCACCTGACTTGAAAGCCACGTTTCTGGCCTTCAGGAGTGACTTTACAACAGGGGTCATCCAGGGTTTTTGATTTAGATAGACTGGAATGCACTTATTTACAGTTGCAGTGTCTGTGCAGTGCTTGGTGTATGTTAAGACTGCATCAGTACGTTCCTGGAGCTCTGGGTGGTGCTCCCTCAGGCCAGATTTTTACAGTTTTTGTCATTAATCTGGTTTTCCTACCATAGGGGACATAGACAGGAACGAGGAGCAGGGAGAGGTGGTTGGACATATCCAGATGGGGAAGGTGGACAAGCTTATATGCCCGTTTCTGGTTGGAATAAAGTTGGTTCGCCAACTCCGGTCCTTGTGAGCTACTGTCCTGCAGGTTTTGGATTCTACCCTGATGCAACACACCTGACTCAAATCACCGGGCCATTAACAGGCTTGTGCAGAGATGTATTGTAATAGGAGACATCTAAAACCTGCAGGACAGTAGCTCAGGACGACCGGCGTTGGAGACCCCTGGTCTAAGGTGTTCTCTCTTCTGGTGGGACAGTGCATATATTGTGCAAATCCAGGAAGTACAGACTTTAAAAAGGATTTGTTAAAGTCTGCAGCAAAAATAAAGGCTCCATCTGGATGATCTTGCATCTGCCTGGACATCATGCAGGAGCAAGAGAGCTATGCTAACATTAGCTTCCAGGGCTGTTATGATCACTACTTTTAGCTCTCTGGGCAGATGAAACAGTCTGCACACAACTGAGACTGCCTCCAAGTCCAGACAGCAGTGGGAGTAGATAACTCTACTGTTTATGCACCACTCATTGTGTGTGTAGACGCAGAGTCGGCATTTCTGTCCTGCCGGCACAGGCTGTGGCCTGGTAGCTGAACAGCGGCATTGGAGATGAGCAGATGTAGCCATGATTCCAATATTATAATCACACAGGTGTCCTGAGTTGTGTTACTACTCGCCAACAGTAAAAATGCTTGTAATCGGTGGCTCAAAAATTATGTGCACTGTTCCAATTTTACGTCCACAACTTGGTATTTCGAGCCTTGAAAGTAATGTTCTAAAGAAATAGGAACAAATCCAGTAAAGACCTGACACAGGACTGGAGAAATGCATCTGGACTTTCAGTTTATCCAGCTACTGTTAGACAAATTCTCATCAGAAATTATCTCCATGTTTTGGTGGCTGTCGAGAAGCCATTCATACAGACTGGAAACAGGGAGAAAAGGCTGAGGTGTGCCAAACGCCAGAAATGAGAGGTGCCTCAAGACTTTCACACAAACTGCATAACACATTCTTTCAGATGAGAATTTGTCACCTCATAGAGAACTTCACCATTAAAGGACAGTTGCTTTAGCTGCTGGTTTAATTACCATTCTAGCTGACCTCTTCTGGAGCAGGTTTAGTGTTCAGTATAAATCATCATGATGATGTAGCAGCTTTAATAGGAACTGGTTTAAAAATTCTGGCTGTAGGCTCAATATACTTTATCAGCTCATTCCTCTTACTTGGTTGTTAAAATCTGATGTTCATGCTGAGTCAATTTCAAGGTAAAACGAAATACACGAAAGCGACAATAAAAGCACATCACACAGAATGATTAGCTTTGTAACGTCATGATCTGTTTGGTACACATGAAGACTTTCATTACCAATGTTCTCATCACTTAACAGGTAAGTTGAGCAAAGGTGCAACATCCCAAAAACTCAGTGTATGTCTTTAACGAAGTGCTGAACCTCCATCTGCTGCAAAGATTTACCTCCAATCCTCTCTCCTACTACTGTCAGATGTCTTCAGTTTCCACTCCTTTTTTATGTGTATTCAGGTTTGCTCTGTTGTCCTTTGTTCTGTGGTTTTGTCTGATATTGTAAAAGTGATTTTGCATTCATTTTTACTTTCATCCTTGAGTTCAAGTTCAACCAGATGAAAGATTCAGCAGCCCAGAGGTGTGATGAAGGGTCTGCGTGACATCAAAATAATTTTGTATTTATTGGTACATTTAGTCTAAACAGATGAAGAGGAAACTAAATGTAGTGGAGCAGAGTAAAAAAAACAAAAAAAAAAACAAGGATGGCTGCTAAATTTTGTGATCCATGTTTTCCATTCAGCTTAATTCTTTTTATTTTTTAGGTGTCAGTAAACTTCCTGGTTTGTAGAAAATGTGTCTTTGGCTGGCAGCATCTCTGTCCTGAAGCACTTTTATGTCATCATCTTCTGTTAACATGTTTGTGTGTCTTTTACCATCAGACCAGAATTTCTCACAGCCAAGCCCGGCCTCAGCCCCCCATCTCCCAGGAAAAACACAAAAACCTGCATTTGAATATTTTTTTTCTGCTCACACGCTGTGTTGATGAGCTGCTGGTTGGTCCAGTTTGCATTTTAAGCATTTTGGATTATGAGCAGCAACTATAAACTGAAGCTGCATGGACCCTGGGTGACCAGGAGGATGAGGCCATCACTTAGTAGTGTCTGTATGTATCAAGTGTTCGCATCTGGGTGAAAACAATTCCAGTTAGGCCAGTTTGTGGTCTTAGATCTGACATAAAGCAGCATAATTGTTCTGACTGGCGAACTTGTTCTGTCAAGATATTAAGATGCGCGGCCATGGGTGAACCATCAGAAGGATGTTAGTGCGTAGCTGCTAAAAAGAAAACTAGCTCAGACCACAAGCAACAGCCACAGATGCTCACTGAGTCAAATTCTGATGTCAAACCGATCCAACACTCAGCAAGTCTGTCACGCTGTCCTGTGTTACTGTAGCTCTGACAGCGTCTTCCTTATCTCTGATGTCGAGATCGTTCACTTCAGTCAGAAACTGCTGCAATAATCTCCCGTAGGTGAGGCGGAGGCGGCCTCGAGGTGTGATTGGCTTGGATGTGAAACTGGTGCTGAGTCTTCTTCTGTCCAATCCCCCTCTGTGTGTGTGGGTGTGTGCGTGCGTGTCTGTGTGTTCGTGTGTGTGCATGTTTACCCTTCTCCTGTCCTTGCAGCCTACATCCACTCCAACCAGATCATGGGCTGGGGAGAGAAGGCCATTGAGATCCGCTCCGTGGAGACGGGACACCTCGATGGAGTTTTCATGCACAAGCGAGCTCAGCGATTGAAGTTCCTGACAGAGAGGAACGACAAGGTGAGGTTTCTGTTGCAGCCTGTGCACAGACTGCATCTCTGTGCATGACATCCACAGTCTAAAAATATATAGCTTGTTCAGATTTTCCAGTTATCCTATTTTATCCAACGTAGAGGCAGAGGCCCTAACCCAGGGATTCCCAACTCCAGTCCTCAAAGCCCACTGTCCTTCACTGTGTCCCTGCTTCAACATACCTAACTCAAATCAATAGCAGACTTGTACAGAGCTTCAGATCCTTTTAATTTGGAATCATGTGTGTTGCAACAGGGACACACCTAATACCAACAGGATAGTGGGCCTTGAGAACCAGGGTTGGGGATCACTTCCTTAACCAATGCTGCATTAAAGACCTCTTCATCAGTATCAGTGATTCCCCACCTGAAAACAGATGAAACAGTTCAGTGAAACTCTGCTTATTTGATGATGTATTCGCTCACATTCAAGCTAATTCAGCGTCAGAGAAATAATTTACAAGCAAAACGTTTTGGACAATCAAAGGAAAGGCTCTTCCAAACATGCAGTTTGGGCCATTCTGCAGTAAATATGTATTGGGTCCTTCAGTACCTTGTAACAATACAATTAAAGCCTGTACCTGAATATAATCATCACATCTTGATGAGAGGTATTGAAGCTCAAGGTGGCTGTTAGCTCTTCATTAAAGGAAAATGTGACTGATCGTTTTGGATGCCAGTAAAGTTTTGATGATACAAGCACACACACCTGCCCGAGCTTCTTTAGAGACAAACGTTGGGCATTTTCAAAGTTTCAGTTTAGGATATGAAATTTCAATCAACTTAACCTTTTTTGTCCCAGCTGACTAAATTTTCTGGGGGTTGAAACAGGATTGCTTCCTTAACAAAGCTAACAAGTCTTAATCAGACTGATGTGCATTTTTAAGTCTATTCACCAGGAAGTTCATAAATAAACCACTTCAGATTCGCTGTACTAGTTGTCAGATATCTGTTTAAATAAACCAAAGCTCGCTGACACACCCTGTACATCCTGTTCTCTGCAGGTTTTCTTTGCCTCAGTGCGTTCTGGAGGCAGCAGTCAAGTCTTCTTTATGACCCTCAACAGAAGCTCCATGATGAACTGGTAACCAACACCCTCCTTCGATCCACAACCCTCCTCTTCTTCACCTTGAGTCAGCCGCCAACAGGAGGGTGGGATTACAGGTGTATGGTGTTTGTGTGTAAATGTATGTGCGTGTGTGTGTGTACTCCTGGATGGAAACCACAAGCTGCTGAATGGACTGAGCATCTGGAGGAGGACTTAAACCACATGACTGTACCCCAACGTAGAAACAGAGCTGTAGTCTGATGGATGGCATTACTGCCTGCAGGGTAAAGGTGACTCCATGTCCTGTCAGCTGATGTCGCCTTCACCTCCACTGAGGACAACTGATCTGGGCTGACGGTTGATCTGGACACTTAAAGGACATGCCGAGTAGCCTTTGAGCTGTGGGGAACTTCTTTCTGTAGCACATCAGTGACTTTTATACAGGGTGTTCACACTGCGAGTATGTTGGAAGATTGCCGGCAATGATTCGGGTGTCCTAACTGCAGCCAGTCGATCACTGTGCTCTTGTTCTTGTAGTGAAAAAGCAAAGTAGCATTAGACAGAAAAAACACTCGAGGTTGTCACTGAATCCAACAGTAGGTGCACAAGTTTCAACAAGTGCTTATATTCACATTGCAAAGCCATTATTGCTTCACTGATTTCAGTTTCATAAGATTAGAAATCATTATTTTGAAGAGCACCCGAGAGAAAAAATCCACACCAAGAAAATCAGCCTTTTTAGCTCAGCATCACAATCAGAGCTGCAAAGTTTTAAGAAGTGACAGAAACTATTCAACACTGAATTACTGTGGGCTATGCCAGATGAAAGTTGACAATCGTGGGAGAAATGTGGGGAAATGTTTGTCAGTTCATAAGTCTGTTCTCGTGTCTCACTGTTAAAGCCACTGATGGCCGAGACCGAACAGAGCCTAACCAGAGCTTTTAACCTGCAGTGTCTGCCTCACAGGAAAGTCGGTGTAACTCTGCTGCTGAAACGCCCAAACTGACAATTTATGCTGCTCCTGCTGCCTTTTTAGAAGTTTTCCCTGCACATTTGTTGAAGCGGCAGCCTCAAAGATAAAGTATGAAAGTTATTGCGTGAATGCCAAATATTGCAGTTCCCTGACCAACCACTTGAGGCTCCGAGTCAGCGTTCATCTTCATAAACTGAGAGGAATGCAGACAGATGCAGCGTTCTGCACCTCAAGCTTCACAGGAAGATAACAGTTAAGTTCATACAGATTAGAATGACCTTGTTCTAGTTCATATCTCACTTTTTATGAGCTCCTCTGAATAAACCTTCTTACATGGGACATAGTACTATGGAGTACTGTTACTCCACCACACCACAGTTGTCCATGCGGAATACCACTTCACACTCTGGGCAAGAATACTGTCTGTAGACCTAATGGACTACAAATATTAAACATGTTTCATCAATTTCTGTGATGATGCATTCATAAAACAACTTTAAATAACTTTTTTATAGTTTAGAACAATTATAAAAGGTCCTACTACTAAATGTAGTGTCCTACATTCCTTAAGCTTGACTGCATTGTTGGCTGGATAAAAGTTAATGTGCTCTAGCAATTATTACGTAAGGAAGGGGTTGTTTGAAGTGCTTCTCTGCTGCATTTTGACAAGCCCAAATAAATCCAGAAAACAAAAATAATTTGACACAGTACAGCTGTTTAACCTTTTGAAGTAAAATCTCTGAATAATTTTTGCTCAGACTACCTGAAAACAGCATTTTGGAAATAGCCTCAAATTATTCCAGCTTTGTGTAGAACAAGAGCAACAAGCCAAATGCTGAACTCAAATTATGGATTGATTGTGGCTGTTGTGACTGATGTAGCAAAGATTATGGATGCTTTCTTCGCGGATTTCCGTAACAAAGCTGTATCAGCCAGCGGGAGCCCAAATGGCTCAATGAATTTGTCTCTATCTGCTGAAATTAGGGGAGCAACTGTGACTCGGGGATGGTAGTGCTCATAGTGTGAACACTCATTTTGAGTGCTGCAAAGACCCTCTGTCTCTTCTCAGTAGGAGAGAGTAATGCTTCACACAAGCAGTTAGTGTCACAGAAGAAAATGAGACATTTTACACATCACTGCAGATGCTGCACAGTCAGCTACTATGGCTGCTTTGTCTTGGTGTATTTCTGCCAGGGGAAGAAATATTGTAGATACTGTACTATTGCTGCAACAAAACAAGAAAAATCTCCACATCATTTCTTGCTGGAAGAGTTAGGCTGTAGAGTAGTTACCAACTCCTGGAGGTTTTTACTTTTGTTGGCATTTGTTCTCACCAACTTTTTCCTGCTCATACTGTTCTGCGTGCACCACAACTGTGTAAATACTCACTTTGATGTTAAGGACAGACTTTGTAAAACAGGTGAGAACGCTGAAGAAAACAATATTTTTTCTTTCTTTCTTTCTGTTTTTCGGTGGGGGGGTCATACCCCTGTAAATCTGTCTGATCTGTAGTAGAGCAGCAAGCCAAGCAGGGAGTCAAACTATACTTTTCTCTTTGTAATTTCATTGTTTTTATTAAGTTGTGCAGTCTGCATGGAGACATACATTTTTTACCTGTCTTCACTTGTTATGAATTTCAAGTTTAAGGCAATATGTTTGTAAGTTTGACTGTGCTAGCTGGATGATGAGAACCCTAAAGCATTTTTCAAACACTGAACAACATATCTTAGCATCTGGGTTTTTATCTAGCCAAGATGGTACACTGGATAATTATACACTGAATAATTATATTAATTTAGGTATGTCAAGAGTGTGCAGGAGTGTGGCTTTTTTGGGGTGGAACTGACATTTGGATGACTGTAAATGCTGGTATTTGTGGGAGGAAACTGGTTCATTTTTACTTGATTTTCATTCTTTTGTTGTTGTTCACAGATCTGAAAGGATGGGATACATGCGAGCATTGGTATTTTAAGACCAGCTGAAGCCTTTAAGATTTGCAGGATTTATTAACAACCTGTGAATGAAGGTCAGGAGGCAGAGTCAGTGTGAGAAAGCATAGCATAAAAGATATATATACTGTAATAATTTTCATTATGATGATATCCTGCTGATCATTTTAGCGAAGGACAAAAATAATGTTCACTTATTAAAGCTTAGTTGTCTTTCTACAAAATAGAAAACATAGCTTTACTGTAAGAATTTCTAAAAAGAAATACAATGTTTTTATTGTGGTATTATTTGTATTTAAATTTTTGTACGTATCAGACTGTGAACGTATGTTGACTGTCAGCTTATGAGTGTGTGTGCTTGAGTGTGTAGGCGAGTCGGTGCGTGTGCAGGTGTGCAACATGCATGTGAGTGTATGTTTTCACCCCGTCTGAATCACTGGAACCAGTCAAAAGACAACCTCAATCTGGTATAAACACATCTGTGATGTTGGGAAATCTTCAATAAATGTCCTCTCCTTGTACAGCAAAAACACCTGTTCTGCTCTTTTTTTTCGCACCACACGTAGACAACAAAGTTTACACACACAGCAAAAAGAGGAAGCCTAAAGGAGAAAAATCTGATGACCAGGTCTCTTTAAAGTTCACATGAAAAGCTTGTAGAGTGATTTTACTCACTGTAAAAACAAAGCTGGGCAGAACCTACAGAGACTCCAGTGTGCTGTGATTGGTCAACTCCTGCGACCTGATCAGGCACCGCCCACCAGTCTGCATTAGCTATGATTAAATTTTGAATTTGGAAAGCTTTTCATGGAATATAAAGTGAACTTTTTAATGTCTAATGTATCATATTTAATTCATACAGTTTTGAACTATTGCATCACATTATGGTATATGATATGCATTCTGATGTTAGTCTTCTGCCCCCTGGTGGATCTCTTTTACACTACAATAAAAATAAAAAGTAGACTTTTTGTTTTGATGCAAGCTGACTCATTGCAACATGGTACTGTTCGCAGTGCTGTTAATAGAACAGCGTGGCTCCTTTAAGGTGAAGCTAGAGATGGAGAGAGAGAGAGAGAGAGAAAGCATGTCAGCTGGTTTGACACATGGGGCAGGTCTGAGTCAGAGGGGGTGGGGCAGGTGTAGGAGCAGAGAAAGTCAGGTGTGAGAAACTTCTTCTGGTTCCAGTAGACTCCTGTGTTTGCTTCACTGCTGGATACAGTGAAGGAAGTTCATCCCGAGGCTAGCTGCAGCTTCAGTCCAGGAGGAATCACCTCGCCTCTGCCTCTGACCTGGGTTTGGAGGCAGAAACGGACATTTAACAGCTGTTTCTGTTGGTGTTTCGTTCATCTTACACAGTAGCTGCCCCATAAATGCAGCCCTCCCAGGTTTAAGCCTGGCATCATCCTGACCCCCTTTTTCATCTACCTGCTGTACAATAAAGAAAACTAGAGCCCACACAATGTTAACAATATAACAAACACAAAAAACCCTCATTATACAAATAACATCTCACACACATTTTACAACTGCCATGTTCAAATAAAATGTTCTTCACTTAATTATTGATGATGTCATGATGATTTCACGACTAATCGATTTTGATTGACCTGACTAGACTTCACCAAAAATGCCCATTCAATATACTGGACATACTGTATAAGAAAATTATTTTTCTGATTTATTAATTTATTTATTTATAATAATAATAATAATAATAATATTCTTACATTTTGTTAAAAGCCGAATAAAAACTTCAGATTTAAAAATTTGGAATTTTCTGTCCATTATTTCTTGGATCAGGTGTTAAAGACTCACTATAGAAATTTACCTTATCCATCTTCACTCTGCACTATGAGCTCTCTCCAGCCAGAAAAAGTCCAGCGTTGACTTACTTTATCTCTTGCTCTGTCCCATTATCTCTTTCTTTTATTTGCTTTCACCGATAATGTCTTCATGCATTTTTTTTATTTTATTTATTTATTTGTTTGTTTTTTGGGGATGAATCAGCCTTGGTGCACATTCCAAACGGCTAGTATGTCGACATCAAGTTGCTGCTGTGTGCAGTAAAGCAGAATGCTGCTGTGAAAAATGGTTTCTCACTCTTAGGATGCTGCAGGGCAACGACAGTTCCAGGAATGTACATAATAAATGTCCTGAGACATCAAAATGAGTCAGAAGCACATATTTTTCAGGTCAGAAAGTAATGTAGTGGTACTTTAGCGGGTTAATGCATGCCCAAGTTCAAAATAAGCCAACAAGATTATTAACCTGTTCAGGAAAACATGAAATAGAGGCTGCATCAGTGCAGTGAAGTGTAACTGAAACATAAACAGTATAAAAAGCTAAAATAGCTGGTATAATTATATCAAGCTTTCTTTTTCTTACAAGGCTTCAATGAACAGTAGATGTTTTACATATGCTGTGCGTGTTTTGTTTTTAAATGCGTCTTATAAATAAAGTTGCCATAGTTGCCTATGTGAGATCTTACATAGATTTATTCCCTGTATCTTAAGAACTGCTCGTCTGCTGTAGATAGTTGTTTTGGCGTTTTTTTGGACTAAATATTTGAATGACAATATGCACAATACTGAAATATGATAAGTAAAATAAGTAAAACTAAAGATTGTCAGGTACAAGACCTGAACTGAAAGTGAATGATAAAATAGCCAATGTCCAAAGAAAAACTTTAAGAAAGCCTGGAGAACAATTTCTCAAGATCACTTTACAAGTTTACAAGAAAGTGTTGCTCCTTGATGTAAATTAGATGTAAATTAAAAAAGAGGGATGGATAGAGATATTTGCACCATACTATTTTATACATTGTCAGATGTTCCTTTGCTTTAAAATCAGTCTTCACTTTAAAAAATTTTAACATTTTTACCATGCCCATAAGATATTATTTATGTATTACAAGACATATCATGAACAAAATCAGCCATCCATGCTGTGACTGCAGGTTTCTGCTTTGAACCTGCTGAGAACCAAAACATTCAGAAAGATGAGGTCAAACAGCTGATAACTTCTACAGCCTGCACTAACCCATTCTGACTACTTGCAGACTGGAGCTGAACAACTAATTCGCATGTGCTGTGATGAGCAAATAAAATGAGAACAAGCTATGTGGAGATTTGAGGTGGAGAACACAGCAGAGGTTCCAGCAAGCCATGGTTAGGTAGCAGTTAAATGGGAGCCATCCACTGAAGCCACTGGCTCCAGGAGCTCTAGACTTGATAGGGTGGGAATTGGGTTAACCTGGGTGTTAGCAGATTGATCTCTTGGCACACAGGAGAAGCTGTGACACGTCAGCTGGGTGAGCAAACGCCACCAGCTCAGGAATTTCAAAGACGGCAGAGTTTCAGCTCCAGCAACTCCAGTCCTTGCGGACCAGTTTCCTACAGGTTCCAACAAGACAATGTATAACTGGATATTCGTTACCTTTACACTAGTATGAATAAATTGAAATGTGCAAGTGTCTCTTCTTGAGTAAACTTTGATTTATTGCTTTCATATGCCCTAGCTAACATGCAAATAAATAATGGATAAAGTGGATCTAAAAAGTCAGGCCTAAAAGTTTTAGCGTGGTCTCCAGCAATTGTTCTCCAGGCTTTCTCAGGGTCTTTCAAAGTTTCTTCTTTGCACATTGGCTGATTTATCACTACTTTTTAGCCCAGTCCGTGTGCCTGTCCATTTTCTGAGGAATGTGTTTTCTGATTGTTAAGCTAAACAGCAAAGGACCAATTTCAAATTTCACTTTTTATCAGCACTGTCTTTTTTTTCTTTAGGAAACTGGAAAAGAGAAACAAATTAGGTATGCCTTTATTACATTAGGTATGCATTCATTAGGTATCCCTAATGTCACAAGAACTGGACTGAAAATCTGTGGCTGCAGATCTCATTGGGTAGTTTATCCTTCTAAAACCCCTGACCACAAATGTTGCAGTATCGAACACCGTAATGAGGCAATTAGTGAGCTGCTGGGTTGCCATGTTTGGCTTGGACCTGGCAACCTTTCCTGCATGCCTGCAACCGGAACACATAAACGGCCCCCTCCTCCTTTCTTCCTCTACGGATGCTGCAGTAAAGTTGGCCGCGCGTGCGCATTTTCGGTCCTCTTTTTTTCTTGGAAGGTAAGTGTGGCATGGCGCGTGTTTCTGCCTTGAGGGAATAAATTGAAGACTTTATTGGTTTTTAAGCGAACTCATAGCGAATTAAGAGGTACCAAAGTAGCTGTGTAGAGGTTCTTAAAGCCGTCGAAGTAGTTATTTCGTTTCTTGGTGGATGTAGTCGAGGGCAGGGTGTGGGTGTCCATGTTCTAACCAGCACTACTAGGCTCAATCAAAGGGACATGCGGCCTTCAGCGGCGCGCTTGGAACAAGTCTCTTGGCATTCTGTTTGGTTTTAATCTTTCATTTGCAAATCAGTAGCAAGGTTTTTGTTTATATACGCTAAATAAAGGTTCATGCTCCAACTGCCGTCGACCGGGCGTCATTTATTTGCTATTTTTGGACGAAGCTGAATGGACGGCTAGCATCATTAGCCGCTGCTAGCATAGCATTACTCGCACATTTAGATAGCGGCAGTCAAATGTGTCGCTCGGAAACCCAGAGATACCGGTTGTTTATCCATTGAAATATTTATGTTGATTTTAACCTGATATATCGTCCATAATAACTTCTGCTAACGCATGTAATATTCGTTGGGATTGTATCGACGTCTGTGACGCTGTTTCTGTTGTTAAATAAAAGGCCAGTCAAACAGTAACAGCGCAAGCTGTTATATTACCCTTTAAGACAGTCAATTTATCAAATACACTAGATTAGTTGTCCCAATAATTACCTTAATGTTGGCCGTAAAGTTCAACTGAATTTTGATCGCTAACGAGATAAATCTCGCAGTGGATTGGTTCCACAGTGAAGCCTCGTGCTGAGCCGGTTAGCTGTTCATGCTTCCACGTTTCAGGGACTCTGCAGGTTTATCCCTTCAATATATTCAGACCAGACCTAAATTAATCTGCAGGATACAACAAGAGCAGCACCTTTACCTTACGCGATAAATGAAGTAGAAAACCACATATTGGGGCCCAGGAAAGGCTGCAGTGGTGGGGGGTTAGTCCTGGGTTAACCAGGACTTAAGATCAGCTCACTACAAAATATCATTTTATAGAAGTAAAAACACTATCTTAGTGACATACTATGTATTAGACAATTTGTGACTATATAATTTGCAAACCGTTTTTGTAAAAATATGTTGAATTAAATAATATAGCAACCTGGCGCAGGATTTAAGAGGATTAGGTACTTAAATTATACTATGGTAGCTGTTAAAACGGTTGGATATATAAAGGACAATAGCACATTTTAATTGTGAAATTAAGCTTTTAACATATGTCAGTGTTAGTAGCTCTGCACCCCTTAAAGCTTTTCTTGCAAGTCTAAAATCCTTATGAGCAGTTATTGTGAGGACATTTGCTAAAACAATTAAATCAACATTGAGGCTTAACTAAGAGTAGTCGCATCATCTGTGAAGTTCATCCAAAAATTTAAACAAGATGTGTGTCCAGTAATCTGTAGTGAAATTCCCAAGATTTTGCATAGTATGTGTTATGTGCTTTCAGTAATTGTTGGCACCAGGAAGCTGTAGTGGCTGATGTGTTCACTAAGCAGACTTAAGTAGACGTTTTTCTTCAATCACATGTACAAATGGCAAAATATTTATTTTGAAATTATTTGGAGTGCAAGATGATTTTGCTTAAGTTGTCCATTTCATGCCTGTTCATACTACAGGTAGTGTAGTGTTGCACATTTGGTGATCTCTGAATGTCTCTCCAGCGCCCCTGACCCAACGCACCATGGCAGATCCTGATCTTGACTTCCAGACTGGTGAGTCTGGCGCCTCCGCCACCTACCCTATGCAGTGCTCTGCTCTGCGCAAGAACGGCTATGTTGTGCTGAAGGGACGTCCCTGCAAAATTGTGGAGATGTCTACCTCCAAGACCGGCAAGCACGGCCATGCAAAGGTAAATTTACACTTTAAACATGCTAATGTACCTTCTTTAACTGAGCTGCCACAGGTCATAAATGCAGATTCCTAAATGGAGTTCAGAAAGGGGGGCAGACTTGACCAGGGATGTGGCCTTAAGCCAGAGTTGGGGCTCAGCTCAGTCTAGAAGGATCTCACATTTCAGACCAGTCTGATTTAAGTTGTCAGAACTGTTGCTTTGGGAGTGAAAAGGTCTAATCTGTTTTCTAACATCAGGGCGCCACCACATGTACTTTGTTCTCATGTTGGTCTTGGTCACAGTAAATAAGAAAAATGAAGTTAAAAACATTTTAATGTTCACGGAAAGGAACTTTTTTTTTTTTTTAAACTTGTAATTCTGACACTTGGTGTCACCATATAATAAACTGATCTCTTTCTGCAGGTTAACCTGGTTGGTATTGACATCTTCACCAACAAGAAGTATGAAGATATGTGCCCCTCCACCCACAACATGGATGTTCCCGCCATCAAAAGGACAGATTATCAGGTACGCTACGGTCCAAACATTTCTGGAACTTTCTCACGCTGGTGCCACCACAGTGACCCAAAGACAGTTTAACTCGGTTAGGAAGGACACGTGACTCCTGCCATCTGTGTCGGCCGCACAGCTCAGTCGTTTATTTTTTTGTGCATAAAGTGGAGCTCTGGTCTGGTGGCAGCTGAGTTCATATCAAGTGTTGATGTTATGATTTACTGCCCCAGATAATGGCAGCCTGAAAAAAATCTACGGGCATTTAAATTAAATAATTTCCTTTAGAAAGTAGTAAATTCAGCTTTTATGGGCAGGAAATGTAAGGAATTAAAGGGTAAAAAAAACAGTTTTGCCGTATTTGTTTTTAGCTTTGTGATGCACCGCAGTTCTGTGAGTAAACACATTTGTCACATGAATGTTTGAATAAAGTCATTTTATGTTTAAATTCAGGGAAATGATGGTAAAGTGCTCAGTGTGAAGCCACATGCACAAAGTACATCTTTAGGGAATAACAGAAGCTAGTACAACATGAATAAATATATTGTTTGAACATGTATACTCAAATGTGAGGCATGTTTTTGCCTAGAGATGTAGACGGTATTTAGTTTTATCACTTTCTTTTGTGACTTTTTACCTCGTAAGTAAATTTTCTGGGAACATTTTCAAAGAAACATTGCAATGAGTGAGCACACAGATCACTGAGCTGTTGAGGTCAGTTAACAGAATAATTCACTATTTTTGCTATAATTGTAAAGCCCCCACTTGCTGTCTTTAATGGCCTGTTAACCTCATACTTTATTGTCCAGTTAAAGCCGCCTGGATGGGATTTACATGTTACATGATTTTCTTTTAGGCATGGAAGATTTTTTTTTTATATAACCTGTCATACTTGGGAATTTCCTGCTTCTGTCTTATGAAACTGGCTAATTAGCAAAATCTGTGTTTGACAAGTCGGACAAGACAAAAAGCTTTTCAAAAGTAAATTTAAGATTAAACTCAGTAGCACAAAGTGCCCCAACTTATTGCTGCCACATTATCTCAATGTAGTGAAAATATTCAAACGTTTTTATGGAGGAGAAAATAAAATACTCAATATTTTTTAGTTAACAGTTGTAGGTCAATATTAATACAACCAATATCTTCTGATTACCCTATAGTTTGAAAAGCTTTGCACAGATTACAGCAAGCTTAATTTTTTCTCAGGATTTTTACATATTCACATAATTACGTTTTACATTGTTTGCAGTTGTGATGGCTTAATTTTTTTTAAAATGGGAGGTAATTAAAGGAGACGCAATGTACTGTTACAAGCCAGTTAAGACTGAAGACATGGGTGTTTCAGTCTATCTTCAGCTCAGGTCTTAATTGGATATTTAAATGATTAGATTCTCTATAAGCTGCACAGGCTGTGCATTGATTTAGTTTCATTAAAAAAGAAAATAACCAGTTTCTAATGTTTGTGATGTGTAAGGTATTGACAGAAAGGCTGCACGGACGCGCCAGACTTCTTGGTGTGTGTCATCCTTGGAAATTGTAACAAGTATGTGGAACGTGCTGCATTGTTTGACCTGTTCATCAGCTGCAAGACGACGTAACAAACGGTTTTGTTTACTTAACCAAAAGGGTGTTAAATGTTGTTCTGAGCTCTGCAGAGGAAGGAGGTACTGCTCTGCAGAAAGGGTTAATGACTTGATGTGTTTTCTTCCCAGCTGGTTAACATCAATGAAAACTACATGTCCCTGATGAGCGACAACGGCGACATCAGAGAGGACCTGCGTGTTCCTGAAAATGAAGTCGGGAGGGAAATTGAGGCAAAGTTTGAAGGGGGTGAAGAATTCATGGTAAGTTGAAATTAAGCCAGTTACTGGTGCTGTTTCTTGTTTTTGAGCAATGAATTTGGTTTATTAGAACATTCTAATTCTCAGCAAGCACTTGGGGCAGAAATGGTGTCTTAATATAAATCAGATGTGAAGTTTCAGTCCTGAATTAGAGCAGAAAGTTGCGTGGGGAGAATGTGAGGCGCGCATGCTGCATGTGTAAAGTTTCAGATGATTGACTCGAACACGTTGTGTGCTCTCTGCAGGTCACCGTGATTTCTGCCATGGGGGAGGAATGTGCTGTCGCTACCAAGGTCTTGGCCAGCAAATAGGGAGATGGACTTTGCTGCCCAGGCAACAAGCACCCCCCACAACCAGTCTCTTGCATTCTCATTGGTTCTGTCACCAAAGCGTCGGCCTTCACAGACAACCTCAATCATTCTGTTGTAATTTCGCTCATCAATGATCTTTTATTTTTCTCTCCCCCTTCTCGTTTCTCTTTTCCATTACTGTTGGGAATGTTCCACTGCAGCTCGCTGTGTGGTCCTCTGCCTGATCACTGAGGTTTTGTTAACAATCTACTTTATATAAAACAACTTAAAAAAATAATGATCAGTTGCTCATTCCTGCTTATTTTTGCCTTCAAAGTGTTGGTTTTGCCACTCACATTCCTGAATGTTTAAATAACAACGGGATTCAGCTTTTGTATGATTATTTTTTTATATTCTTTGACTATAGCAGGTCTAAAGCCTTTTAGAGGGAAGGGAAGGGGGTGCAGTTTAAGTTGTAAATGCAGTGGGAGGGAGGGTTTCCCCAGTAGAAACTGAATTCGTGTTTAGGTTGTCCTACTAGCAGCCATACCCCGTTCAGCATGGCCTTTGCTCCTGGATCCTACGTGGACTGGGTGCAACAAGGTCAGTTTTTCCCTCATCACTTGGATTGGTGGCGGCTAGCACTTAAGAGCACTTGAGGTCCACCCCAGCATGTCAGAGCTCTAAACCCAAGAAAAGAGAAGGGTGTTTTTTTTTTTTTTTTTTTTTCCCCCTTTCTTCTCTTCCTTTTTGTTTTCCTCCCAACAAGAAACTTAAGTGATTTGCCCTTGTGATGCCAGTCTCTTGTCTGTGTAGAAGTTTGAGAGGCGTGACAGTCCTGTGCGCTCACACCTCTGGCCCGCCGGGGCAGTTGAGGGCCCGTTCTGCTGCCCTGGCTATCCCCCAATTACAGAGTGTTCTATTTTGTTTTAAGAGGCGTGAGTGTGTAGCGGTGTGGGCCTCCGAAATGTGGGAGGCAGTTTGCAGTGAGGTGTGTTTCTTTTGAGGGACTCAATCAGGATAGGGAGGGTGGTTGAGTTGCAAACTTTTTGTTCACTCGAGGCCTTTGTCACCTGACTGGAGATGGCAAAATAAAAACAGTGATACAAATGGACAAAAACTGCAACAACTGTCTGGTTTTCTGTCTCTAAAATCCCTGCTAGTCAGGTTGTCAAAATGGCCTGGCTTGTTTAAAAGACTGCTGAGCTCTTAAAAGGGGTTTTTGTTTTGTTTAAAGTCAAGTGCAGGATGTTTGTCGCAATGGTCTTGGTAAACTTTTTTTATATATATAGAATATACACACATACATATACTGGGCTTTAAAATACTTATGACTTAAATTCCTCGTAATAAAAATACTGAAAGCAAAAGTATTCCCTGGCCCCTTCCCCTCATTTTATTTTAATTTTTTTTTTTAAGCAATTGCAATATTTTCCTGTGTAATCTGTAGATATTTTTTTTTTTACTGCTGTGTGCGCATTTGGTCACTTAAGAAAACTAATTGCTGGCAGTGGCACAAAGTCCATAAAACCAGGAGGCTTTACAGCACAGATCCAAATACTAAAGAACATTATGAGAAATTCACAGGTATCTTCAGAATTAAAAGGCTTTTTAATAAAACATTGAATAGTTTGAGTTGGTCATCTTCAGGATGAACACAGTGTGCTGCCTGTGATGCTCATTAGATTTAGCAAGAAGTTTTTTTGTTTATTTTTAAGTCAGGCTAAGGATTGTAGCTTACTGTAATAAAATAAAAATGTACGATATTTGAACTAACATGAAATCTGCTAAATGGGCTGACAATTAAAAACAAAAAAGGCTGATTTCATTATGATTTTAAGGGTATCCACCTTCACAGGCTTCCTTTTGGCTCATTACATTGCACATTCGTGTACTGTTTCCTCTGCAGGAGCATCTGTTTGTGTGTATGAAAACATGGCAGCTGCAGACCTACCCTGTCTGAATGCCTCACACTGTACCGTGAAGCTGAATCACCCTCGTCTCCACACTGGAAAAGGGGAAGGAAGCTTGTTGTCCTCTCAGTCATCGCACTGGATATGGTTCATCTGACTCATGAGGATTTTTAAATCCTGTGTGTTAAAAGAAGTGCTGCTGGATGATGGAGGCCCAGGACAGAACCGTTTGTCAATGATTGACCAAGCTCAGCAGGTTTATTATCAGGGTGTGTTTGGGCTGCAGTTGACCTTTGGAGTTGCATCATCTCTCACATTTACTGCATCAACAGACAAAATTTAACTCCGAGAGCCATTGTTTTAAAATCTAATTTTATTTATAAAGCATTTTTTCAAGCAAAGCAACACAAAGTACTTTACATAAAACAAAGTATGCATATTAAAAACAATTTAAAAGACCTCCACACACCAGAATATATAACAGCAATTTAAAAATGCACCTCAGCGTAGTCTCGCACACAATCATACATGCACACCCAGCCTTACCTGTTTCTGCACAAACATAAACTCTCATCTCTACTTACTGTCTCTTAAATGAATGTAGGAATGTAGGTATAAAAATACCAGTAGCATGAAAGGTTATTCCAGACTTCTTCAGGCATGTTTATAATTAAATGTAAATAAACATTAAGACAATTCACAGATTAAAGTTCTGAAAAAGCACCAGTTTGCATATAGGTTGATAAATAGACCCATTATTTTCATAAATGCCTTCATTTCTGATTAAATTATTTTGACCATATTTGGAAAGGGCGTTCCAGGGGCACGCCGTACGTCACCTCTGCGTCACGTCCGCTTTTCCCTTTCCAGTTCGAGCTCTCAACATGGCGCCGGTAAGCTTGTTTAGCTCCATATACATTAACGTAGTTAAATGGTAATTCAGTTATTTTTATTTACTTATTTTTAACTTTGTTCACGAAGAAGTTTAAATATCAATATCTGAGCTAAAAATACACATTTGTAAGCGTTTTTTTACAAAGAACAGAACACTGAAGCTAACAGCTAGCATTAGCTTGTACCAGTTTGATTACACGTGTTCAATTCACTAGAGACCAGTCAGCGTTGGTAAGAAATGGTTTTATGTGAAGAGGGATTTTGCTATTCTGGGCCATTACTGGAGCATTACTGAAGTCAATTTAAATATTGCGTGTGATCCGCTGCTCTTTTCGGCTTAACCTGCTACCGGTCTTATGTAATATATACTAAGACATATTAGTGCATATATGCCATTAATAATTGCAGGGTAAGCCTACATGTTATCAGTTTGTGTAGCACTGAGTGCAGGCCCATACCCTTAAGCAGGAGCTTAACATTCACATGATCAAGCAAAAAATAAAGACGAAACAGTAATGCGAAGAACTAGCAGAATACTTGGTAAATGGGTTATTTGACATCTGTAATGGAAGATATGAATATATTCTGTCAAAGAGGTGTCTTACAAGAATTGTTGTAAGAAAAAAGGCCATGTGAAAGTCGTAGTCTACTGCTCTGTAACATACACGCTTTTTTGTTTGTTTGCCCTATAGCAGATCAAACAGAGGAGGCCAGCTGTTGGCAAGAAGTCCAAAAAGGGAGCTTCATGGAAGTTCACCTTGGACCTGACCCACCCTGTAGAGGATGGGATCCTGGACTCTGCAAACTTTGTAAGTTGCTCTTGCCTGCAGTTGTTAGGACAGAACTTTTATTGCAGATGTAATATTTCATAGCTTTGTCTTTGCCATTAATGGTCAATTTAGTGATCAAGCAGTTGACCGGGTGTGTGGACTAGGGCACCCTTCCCTAGTTCCAAATTTACTAGGGTTCCCTTCCCTAGTATGTCACTGTGCTCTGTTCAATAGGAAACCTTCCTCAAAGAGAGGATCAAGGTGAACGGAAAGACGGGGAATCTAGGTAACATTGTCCAGGTTGGCCGCCTGAAGAACAAGATCAATGTCACGTCAGAGAAGCAGTTCTCTAAAAGGTGAGAGGAGATATGCTGCTGATCCTGAACAAGCCATTAGAACTAATGTCACAAACATTAAAAACAAGTTGGAAATCTTTCAAACGAGCGATCTTTTTATGTTGAAATAATTCAGACTGAACACCTCCTCGCTATCTCCACCAGGTATCTGAAATACCTGACAAAGAAGTACCTGAAAAAGAACAATCTTCGTGACTGGCTGAGGGTTGTGGCGTCTGACAAGGAGACTTATGAGCTGCGTTACTTCCAGATCAGTCAGGACGACGAGGAGTCGGAGGCAGACGAGTGATGAGCAGCAGCAGCATGAAATGACTGTCTGTCATCTGGAGAATAAATGTGGGGAAAAAAAACAACCTGTCTTTATTTTGTAAAAATTCTTTCATAACTATGAAAAAAATGCACAGATTTAATTTTTTTTATTTCAGATCAGACTGTTTTGTAGTTGATTAGTTTTTTGTTTGTTTTTTAAGTGTAAAAGTAATTGAAATGAAGTCCAAAGAGAGCGATTCAGCCACTTTATTTTCTGTTTTCTTTTTTTTCTTTCCTCTCAGGCACAGTTGGCATAAAATCTCAAAAGAAATTTAATCGTTAAGAATCTGTTAAAACTCTGTGCCCACGTTATTATTTAAACCCAACTAAGTCTAATGACAACAGAGGTAATGTAAGAATATATATATATATATATATTAAGAGAAATGAGATGAGTCTGGTCTCAACATGCAAAAACATTCACTAACTTTTATGAAGCAGCTTGGAAAATGACCAGCAGGTGGTGCTTCAAGTTAGCAAACTTGTCTTCACTCTGCAATGAAGTAACAAATGCAGCTTTAATAAGCAGCCACACAATTAAAATGGATCAAAGTTGTAATTGAATTCCAGAGAAGGCATAAAAACCAACTCAAAAAGATGTGCACTACTGCTGGAAAATGCTGCAAACTGATGCCAAAGATATTTAGCAACTTGTACTGTTACATATAATTAAAAGTTGTGAGGCAAAATTAAAATTGATGTACAAAATGAATTTGTGCATTATGCACAAAAACTAACCTACATAGAGGGAATATGGATATGAAGGTACCAAAAAAACTACATATAGAAAAAATATTTGCTAAATCTCACCTTAAAATGCCTACAAAGAAGATTACTACAGGAGGGTAAAAATGCAGCAATTCAATAGAAACAAAAAGCTGCAGAGAGAAAAAAGGTGGATATAAATGAGTAGAAACTGAGGAAAAAAAATGCAAGAATGTGATGACTGACAGAAGTGATAACCACAATGTTTTCAGTTGTCTCCAAGGTTTTTTGTAAACCTGTAAAGAAGGAGGCCTGTAGCTTTTGTTTAACAAGCATGTGCATATTCATCCAGGCACTGAAATTTCTTTCCATGTTGTCAGCTGGCACGATGTCAACATCCTTCAAGCCTCTACCTCTTTTCTTCCGTATAAACTGTCCCAAAGGTACAGACAGAAAAATTCCCTTCAACAGAAAAACATGTTCTGCTCTTTGGTCAGTGTTTGGACTAACTCCCATTTTCCAATCTGTTGCACATAGAGCACGTAGCTTCAGGAATGCATCCACCTTCAGCTGCTCTGCAGTTACCAGTCACACCAGCAGCATCTCAAATCTTTATGTGAGGATTCACAAAGCTGTTCAATTTTATTACACAGAGAAAAACAAACAGTTTACAACGAAAATGAAAAGTTCTCACATAAGCTCAATATTTGCATCTAAATGTTTTTTTTTTTTGAGGGGGGGACATAATTTTTAAAAGCTGAAAGCAGGTTCACATAAAAATGAACCGACTCAGAAATAACCAGTGAAGACGTTCAGCGTGTTGCTACGAAGCTGCGCTGACAGTGAAGTCCTGTGTTTTCCATTATAAACCGTCGTGTAACCGTGTCTGCTGGTTCCCCTGTAATCTGAATCTGTGTATCCGTTTACAACCAGGCTGTGACAACACATCTCATATGTTCAGTGATGTTAAAAAAACAACGTGCACCTTTTTTCAGCGGTAGGGTTTTACATATCAGAGCATAAAGAATCATCGTTTCCTTACCGGGTCCTAAAGATTGTGTTAGATAAACAACACATGACATTGTGCACTGTGTCATTATTTATTTAAAAAATACAGAAGCAGTTTGGTGACAGTTTGCAGTTCTGGAGGATTCAGGTATGTGTTCACACAAAGTCAAGGAGGAAAGACATCAGCAATGATCTTAAAGAAGCAACTGTTGCCCAAGAATGTGGGAAGGATCATAAGTCTGTTTGAAAATGGTTTGGAGTCCATTATTCTTTAGTGAGAAACAAAAATCAGCCAGAGGGAAACATTGAGGACAGCTGTTGATCTTCCAGGATTGGATGTCTCAGCAGCTCAGTGATGCAGGGCTGATAACTTAATATCAGCTGGACGTGGACACCTCGCATTCGCTGAGTCACGTGAGGCCGTTTGGTGGCTACGAGCTATTGAACCATGGGATGTACTCAGATTTTCACACACTTCTTCTGAGTTTTGTGGGTTTTTTCTAATGATTGTTTATTTTTGGTAAATAATCAGCATCATGTGTTGTGTTGTTCCTCTGAGGTTGTATTTAACTAAATTTAGGATCTGGTAAGAACCAGACGAGTTTTATGATGTGCTCATAAAACATTAGAACTGAAGGATGTGTACGCTCTGTCACATGATCTAACAAATGTATGCTTTATTTTCATTTTATTTACTGCACTGTAAAATAAACCACTTATAAATGTGCAGTGTATAAGAATTGTAGAAATGACCTCAAATGCCAAGCACAGCTGCGAATGGACGGAGGCCAAACCTCTTCCAGATGTTTTCCCTCTGTGTGTGGTTCCAACGGCCTCAAAGCAAAGCAGCTTTATTTGTAGAGCACATTGAATGACGTTAATGACATTACAGGAAAATTCAAAGTGCTTTACATAAAATATTAAAAGAATCATGACAGGGTACAGAAGAAACATTGAGTCAAAACAAAATAAAAGGAATAAAAATGAGAGACAATAAAGAATAAAAGACATTAAATAGAAACAACAGGCTAAGATAGAAACAGAAGATGGAATACATACAATTTATTTTATTTATTTAACCTTTATTTAACCAGGTAAAAAAAAATGTTTGAGAACCAGTTCTCATTTGCAAACATGACCTGGCCAAGAGGCCCCAGCAGGAATAAATAACGTACATACAAACATACAACTGTGCATACACAGGACCACAATGCAACAATACAATACAAATTAAAAAAGCGCAGAGTAAGTACAAATATATAAAAATGAAAGGGGGAAAGGGAGTAGAACACAGTATATAAGACGGACAATGAGGTACATTTGATACGTCAGCCACCTATTATCATCATTATTTATGTACATATGAAAGAAAATATATTAAAAAAGAAAAAGAAATATTCTCTACCGTAGTTAAAAGCAGTGGCAAATAAAAGAGTTGTAAGACCTGATTTAAAAGAACTAAGGTTTGGAGCAGACTTCAGGTTTAAAAACTAAGCCTTATTTCTTTTCTACTTCTGGGATCTCTGAAATTCCCGTGGCTGTCATCAACAGTCATCACTGCCCTACAGGTGACTGCTGTCTTCTTCTATGTGCCCTTTAAGGTGTTACTTACCCCAGACAATGCTCTAGCACCTATCAAACACAGCAGGTAGGGTTAGGGCAGAGTCAGGGTGGGGTTAGGGTTAGGGTAGGGCTAGGGTAGGGTTAGCGTAGGGTTCCCACACCACACACAGGTGTTGTGACACAAATATGGCAGCTGACCTGTATGTGGACTCATGGCAAGCAGGTAAAAATGGTTCATTCTAAGAGAATAAAAACATAAAAATGATTTTAGTGAAGTGATTAGAGACCCCCCCCCTTTTAACGGTCAGTACTTTTGAAGTTGATTTTTGCCCTTTAACTTTTCTGCAGCTGGACAAATTTGACCTGTCGAAAACGATACAGCCAAAAGTTTTACTAAAATTCTTGTAACTGTTTTGTTGGTATTAGTATTATTTAAACTAACTTCCGGAATATGATCATTTATTATTATTATTATGATTTATTTATTATTATAATAAATTAGATGTTCTTTTAGATTAATGTCCCAAAAACTGGGATCAGTCTCCTGCAGGTTCTATCCACAGACACACCTGGTCAGTTCCCAGCCATGCACCAAACACAACCTCACAGCTGCCCTGTCATCCCTCCCATGAATGCATGATGGCAGCTACATGCACACACCCCTGCTCACTTTTAAAGTATTGAATATTTTATCAGCTTGATCACATGGTATCAGGTCTGAATCATTAAACGTGGCCGTCTCATATGGACAGCATTTCCTGCAGCTCTCCGGTGGACGAGGACAGAACCAAATGCCCAACACTGCCTCAGGAGGGGAAACACAACGAGTGAGTGTGATACCTGCTCAGAAGTGCATCTTTATCTGCTTGTTGGATGTTATCAGTGCTTGCAGGCCTCAGACTAGCTGTTATCTTCACCGTATCGAAACTAACCTGCTGATGTCGGTCAGGAGTTGATTTAAATTCAGGTGTTGATGGGAATCTTCTGAGTGTGAAGCAGCTGTTTCACAAGTGCAGACTTGTTCATAGTTCAGGTTTAGCTTCCATATCGGAGCTTTCCACTGTGAAAGTGGATCCTTGGTGGTCATTAATGTTTCAAAGAGGGAGTCTCGCTCTGATGATTGAGGAGAACAGTTGATGGTATCTTCACCTGCTCACATCATCTGCATAGAAGGATTACTGAACAGGTTAACTGGACTCAGGGGCTAAAGACGTTTTTGTGTGTCTGTTTTGCTTGCAGTGGAAAGTTAAGAAAAGATCTATTTTTTCCAGCAGCACAGGGGATAGCCAAACAAACTATGTGGCTGATGGTTGCATTGCCAAGGAAAACTATAAAGTGATGAAATAATGTCCTGAGAGGCTTAAAAGAAATATTAAGATACAACTTGATTCTTTCACATAAACTTTGATCAGTAACTACAAGTAGTTTAAAAGATACTACTTCTTTTTTCAATATTTAAGTTTTACTCATCAGAAAAAAAAGAAAATCATTTGGTTCTTACTAAGTCTTTGATTGAGGTAAAAAACAACATATGACGAGTAACAGTGTCCACCTCGATTCGGCGGTTAGTAGAACCATCTTTGGCAGCATTAACATTTTCTGTAAAACATCATCAGCCTTTCACATCATTTTTCATGAACTTTAGTCCCTTCTCCTTCATATTTCTGTTCACTGAGGTTTCTGAATGGCTCTCTTAACTCTTTCAAATTTTCACAAAAAAAAAGAGAGAAAAACAGTTCTTTGCATAATGGTAATAATCAATATTTTTGTTTTGTTAAGGATGGCAGAGTTAACAGTGATAAATACAGAACCAGCCAAAAGTTTAGACACACCCATCCAGTCAAAGTTAATGTGTAGGTGTGTCCAAACTTTACCAGTTTAAATATAAATAGCAACAATAATGTAATGGTCAAAACTTGGAAATGGGAAGAGTAATGGTTTAAGAAACACTTTATTTTTGGTATTAAATACCCAAACCAGAGATAGATGGATGGTAGAGAGGTCGAGGTAGAAAGCGGAGTGTTTGGTTTCTCCAAATTTTCTGCTGTGTATTCTGACCAAACATCTCCACCTTCTTGTTGTCTGTTTAACATTTTTTCAGAAGTGTTGTGGTTTGTTCAGATGGAACTTTGCAAACTTAATCTTAAGCTTCCTGCTGAATCTCTTCTAAACAAACCATGCTTGTTCGGTCTTTTTCTGTACTCTCATGAAATGTAACATTGATCCTGCTAACAGAGACTGTAACACCAAACCAGCCACACTCCATAACCCTCTACTACTGTCCACAAGTTAAATATTCTAATATGTATTTCTCTGTTTTCACAGTCTTTGCTCTCCATTTGGACTTCAGTTTCATGAAACAAACCTGATAAAGCTGGTTTTAGGACACTGCTCATGAGGTTGAAACAATGCTGGAGGCAGTGAGAGAAGAGAGGAAGGAGGACTGAGTAACTCGGTGATATTGGCAGGTAATAACCAGGTGAAGTGATGGCGGCGTGGCTGGGCCGGTTGTCTTTGGGAAATGCCTGGTACAGCATGTACTCCCGCCTACTACGGACCAAGCCTGTGGGCTCTATGGCTCACAGCTCAGACGAGGTTACTGAGATGGAAGAGGGGTCTGTGGTTGGACTGGCAAAAGTTCTGACCACTGTGGACTTGGTTTCGCTCGGGGTGGGCAGCTGTGTCGGCACAGGGATGTATGTGGTTGCTGGACTGGTTGCCAAGGCGATGGCTGGGCCAGGGGTCATCCTGTCTTTCATCATTGCAGCTGTGGCATCCGTACTGTCAGGTAAAAGACTCAGAAGTGACCAATGATTCAAAGTAATAACTCAAGAGGAACCCTGAGAGACACATTTGTGATTGCTGGCTGTTCTCAATGCCTGTGCCTCATCCGTGCACCAAGAATCACAGTATTATAAAGCATGTTGTTTTAGGGAGTAAAAAATGGTGCAATCAGCAGTGAACTGCGAGGAAAATGATTAGTAAATTAGTCTTTGTGATTCATTTAAATGTTTCCCTCCCCAAAATTTTGCAGTCTGTAATGGAAACCAACAGAAATATACAAG
Organism: Melanotaenia boesemani; assembly: GCF_017639745.1. NCBI lineage: Eukaryota > Metazoa > Chordata > Actinopteri > Atheriniformes > Melanotaeniidae > Melanotaenia > Melanotaenia boesemani. The sequence goes on along the minus strand of NC_055699.1, from coordinate 1,987,274 downwards.
TTCCAAAAAAGTTGGGAACCTGTTTAAAATATAAACAAAAACTAAATGCAATTATTTCCAAGTCTCCTAAACTCATATTTTATTCCCAAAAGAACATAAACATGATTGATGTTTAAACTGAGGCATTTTAGATTTCATGGAAAATATCAGCTCAATTTGAGTTTTTTAAATATTAGCTTTTGAATTTAATGACAGTAACACATCTGTAAAAAACAAACAAAAAAAGTAGTTCCAGGGTGATGTTTGGCACGGTGGGAAAAGTAGTTCCAGGGTGATGTTCGGCACGGTGGGAAAAGTAGTTCCAGGGTGATGTTTGGCTAGGTGTAAAAAGTAGTTCCAGGGTGGTGTTCGGCACGGTGTAAAAAGTAGTTCCAGGGTGGTGTTCGGCACGGTGGGAAAAGTAGTTCCAGGGTGATGTTCGGCACGGTGGGAAAAGTAGTTCCAGGGTGATGTTCGGCACGGTGGGAAAAGTAGTTCCAGGGTGGTGTTCGGCACGGTGGGAAAAGTAGTTCCAGGGTGATGTTCGGCACGGTGTAAAAAGTAGTTCCAGGGTGATGTTTGGCTAGGTGTAAAAAGTAGTTCCAGGGTGATGTTCGGCACGGTGTAAAAAGTAGTTCCAGGGTGGTGTTTGGCACGGTGGGAAAAGTAGTTCCAGGGTGATGTTCGGCACGGTGTAAAAAGTAGTTTCAGGGTGGTGTTCGGCACGGTGTAAAAAGTAGTTCCAGGGTGATGTTCGGCACGGTGTAAAAAGTAGTTCCAGGGTGATGTTCGGCATGGTGTAAAAAGTGGTTCCAGGGTGATGTTCAGCACGGTGTAAAAAGTAGTTCCAGGGTGATGTTCGGCACGATGTAAAAAGTAGTTCCAGGGTGATGTTCAGCATGGTGTAAAAAGTAGTTCCAGGGTGATGTTCAGCACGGTGTAAAAAGTAGTTCCAGGGTGATGTTCGGCATGGTGTAAAAAGTAGTTCCAGGGTGGTGTTCAGCATGGTGTAAAAAGTAGTTCCAGGGTGATGTTCGGCATGGTGTAAAAAGTAGTTCCAGGGTGGTGTTCAGCACGGTGTAAAAAGTAGTTCCAGGGTGGTGTTCGGCATGGTGTAAAAAGTAGTTCCAGGGTGGTGTTCGGCACGGTGTAAAAAGTAGTTCCAGGGTGGTGTTCGGCATGGTGTAAAAAGTAGTTCCAGGGTGGTGTTCGGCATGGTGTAAAAAGTAGTTCCAGGGTGGTGTTCAGCATGGTGTAGCATCTTTTCTTCTAACATGTCTGGAAACGTCTGTTAAGCGAGGAGACCAGTTGCTGGAGTTTTAGGAGAGGAATGTTGTCCCATTCTGGTCTGATGCAGGATTCTAGCTGCTCTACAGTCCGGGACCTTGGTTGCTGGATTTCTGCTTCCATGATGCTCCAGATGTTGTGTACTGGTGAAAGGTCTGGACTGCAGGCAGGCCAGTTCAGCAGCCGGACTCTTCTCCTGTGAAGCCATGCTGCTGTGATGGATGCAGGATGTGGTTCAGCATCGTCTTGCTGAAATCTGCAAGGCCTTCCCTGAAAGAGACGTTGTCTGGATGGGAGCAGATGTTGCTCTAAAACCTCCATGTACTTTTCAGCATTGATGGAGCTTCACAGATGTGGAAGCTGCCCACGCCATAGGCACTAATGCAGCCCCATCCCATCAGAGATGCAGCTTTTCACCTGTCCACTGATAACAAGCTGGATGCTCCCTCTTCTCTTTAGTCTGCAGGACACACCGTTCATGCTTTTTGGAAAGAATTTTACATTTTAAACCATCTGACCACTGGACAGTTTTCACTTTGCCTCAGACCATTTTAAATGGGTTTGAGAGTTTTGGTCCAGGAAGACAACAATATTTCTGGATTATGTTCACATCTGGCCTCTTCTTCGCATGATAGAGCTTTAACCTGCTTTTGTGGAGTTCAGGAAGAACTGTGTTCAAAGACAGTGATTTCTGGAGGTTTTTGCTTTTGCTAATTACTTTTTCAGCCTTTTCTGCCCCTGTTCCAACGTTTTAGGATGTGTTGCATGAAATGGTCAAATGTTTCAGCATCTGATGTGTTGTTCATGCTCTATTGGGAATAAAATGGGGATTTATGAGATTAGCAAATTATTATATTTGGATTTAAATTTCATACATTTTAAATCAGACTTTTAATGTAATCAATGAAGCTATCCTGCCTAAAAGAACAAAAAAGGAAAAACTTTAAACTTAACTTTCTTTTTCCTTCGAAGGAGTGTGCTATGCAGAGTTTGGTGTCCGGGTCCCCAAAACGACCGGCTCGGCCTACACATACAGCTATGTGACAGTTGGGGAATTCGTGGCGTTCTTCATCGGATGGAACCTGATCCTGGAGTACCTGATAGGCACAGCAGCAGGGGCCTCCGCTCTCAGCAGCATGTTTGACTCTCTGGCCAATCACAGCATCAGCAATTACATGATAACACATCTGGGCACGCTCAGAGGACTCGGTCAGTGCTAGAAAATTCAGTTTATTGCTTTTAAAATCATCAGTGAGTCATTAATAAGGATGAACGGTTGTTCAGCCTTTGTGAATGAATCAGTATATTTTCATTGAAATGCTGATGTGTCTGTCTCAGGTAAGGGCGAGGACACGTATCCTGACCTGCTGGCCCTGTTCATCGCCCTGCTGGTCACAGGGATCATAGCGCTTGGTGTGAGGAACTCTGTTGGCTTCAATAACATCCTGAATGTGGTCAACATGGTGGTCTGGGTCTTCATAATCATGGCCGGACTGTTCTTCCTCTCAGCAAGTAACTGGGAGAGTGGCAAATTCTTGCCATATGGCTGGTCAGGGGTGAGATACTGTGACATGGCTGCAGTTAAGAGGCATCATGTGCAGCTTCATAAAGAAAAGAATAAATATATTTTCTTTAGATGACTCTGAAACATCATCTTTATTTAGCGATTTGTTGTTCCTGTCCAGGTGATGCAAGGTGCAGCAACATGTTTCTATGCCTTTATCGGCTTCGACATCATTGCAACGACAGGAGAGGAGGCGAAAAACCCCAACACCTCCATCCCCTATGCCATCACTGCCTCACTGGTCACCTGCCTCACCGCCTATGTGTCGGTCAGCACATTACGTTGTTGTCAGTGTTTATGCTTTGAAGCAAAGGCCAAAAAATCTCTTTGAGCAGAAACATGGTTATTTTAATATTCTAATTTAATATTATCAGCTTATTATTATTTTAAAAACAGCATAATTGATTGCGTTTGATGCTTTACAACATTATTTATGCTAAAGTCAGCTAGGCTAGCTTTCACTTTCCGCTTTGGCTTTCTTTGCTCTGGACCGACATTCTGCTGCTCTGTGGTTTTTCAAAAATGCAATTAAGCTTCTTAATATAATGTAACGATAATAAAAGCACATTCTCAAATCTGTTTACATCCCTGATTTCCACAGGTGAGTGTGATCCTGACTCTCATGGTTCCCTACAACCTGATCGATGGCTCGGCTCCTCTGATGGAGATGTTTGCTGTGCACGGCTTCATGTGGGGGAAGTACACGGTGGCTGTTGGCTCCATCGCTGGTCTCACTGTTTCCCTGCTGGGCTCCCTGTTCCCGATGCCCAGGGTTATTTATGCCATGGCCCGGGACGGACTGTTGTTCAGGTGAGGCTTGAGGTGTGCAAACATCTGGGGACATCTGGGGGGTTTAACATGAGGTAATTTACTTTGTGTGTCTGTAACTGAAGGTTCCTGTCGCATGTGTCGGCGCTCACACACACTCCCACTGTGGCATGTGTTGTGTCTGGAAGCCTGGCAGCCATCCTTGCTCTGCTGGTGAGCCTCAGAGACCTGATCGAGATGATGTCCATTGGCACTCTGCTGGCTTACACTCTGGTTAGTGTGTGTGTGCTGTTACTGCGCTACCAGCCCGACCAACAGATCGACACACACCAGTTTAACTCTGAGGAAGACATCAATGGCCTGAAGTTCCAAGATGGTGAACCTGTTTCCACAAAAGACGACCAGACACTTTATGGAGAATCAGATCATGACGGGTCATCTTCTTATCACACTGGTGGGACTGAAGGGGAGGGAGACGGCTCTGATTTCCACACAGGCCATGCCTCGCTGATGAAAAGGCTTCTGGGAGGTCATTACTACACCCTGAGACTTCGGTTAGGAATGCCTGATTCTTCAGCACGGCCCACCCCTGCTTCTGGCCGCATAGTGACCAGATGCACCCTCCTCTTCTTCTTCACATCCTTCCTCCTGTGGTCCACTGTCATATTTGGTGTTGAGCAGGGCACAGGGGCCGGAGCAGTGTTTTCAGGTCTGATGGCCGTACTGATGGTTGGATCCTTGGCAAAGCTTTTGATTCTGATCATACAACAGCCAGAGAGCACACGGAGGCTGCCCTTCATGGTGCCATGCGTGCCCTTCATCCCTGCAGCGGCCATATTGGTCAACAGCTACCTCATGCTCAAACTGTCTCCACTCACCTGGGCCAGGTTCATCATCTGGTGCCTCATAGGTTAGTTTAAATATCCTTGATTGTAAATTAGCAGTAACACATGAAAACCTGCTGTGAAAATAATGACATCTGTTCTATCATGGTCTATTAAAACCATACTATATTAGCCATGTACACATGAAAGAATATATTATTTTCAAGTGGTTGTAGACAATGTAGCCCAAAGTTACTTAGTTAGATCTGCAAAGTCAGAAAGTAGTAAGTCCACCTTAAGAGAAGTTATTCTTTTCCACAGAGGACATGCTGCACTGCAACTGCCTGAAGTACTTTGTCACCTCGATATCTTTTTAGCTTTATTGTCAACAAGTATGGATGGAGGCATGGATGGATGGATGGGTGGGTGGATGGATGGATGGACAGATGGACAGATGGATGAATGGATGGATGGATTAAAAATGGGAGCATGATGGTGGGGATGCTTTTAAAGTGAGCCAGGAGAAAGACAGTTTCATCGTGGCCCATTGACATTTATTATGTATTTATTATGTGTCACGTTGTTGTTGTAATTTGATTCAAAAAATAATTTATAGATGTTAAAATATGACTTTTTAGAGGAGCTGTGGCATAAAAACAGATGATTTCCAAGAAATCACTGAACACTACAACTGAAACACTACTGAACAACAGCAATCCTGAACTTTCACACTCTGCCGCCCCCTAACGACAGCATCCGTCTTACATCCTTTCTCTACACTGAACTCTCTCCAGCCAGTAAAAGTCAGTCAGATGTTGGCTCTTGTTTTAAATCTTGCTCTGAAACTTTCTCTCTTTCTTTTCCTCTCTTTCTCCAATGATGTTCTCTTGCATTTTGTTATGAAATAGCCATGTTGCATGTTCAAAACGGTTAGATTCTTGATATCCAGTTGCTGATGTGTGATGTGGTGCTGTAGTCCAAAATGCAGCTGTAACCTGATGCGTTAGGCTGGAAGAAAACAGTGAAGTGCAGTTTCTCAGCCTCGGGATGCTGCAGGGCAGCATCGGCTCCAGAAATGTGCATAATGAATGTCAGTGTGCCATGGAAACAAGTCAGCAGCACAGAGTTGTAAGATCACAGGTTATGTAGTGTTGTTTACAATTATAATAGAATAAATTGGCTTTAGTTCCATCTTTCCAATTTTTTTACCTGTTTTATACTATTCATAGTTACGGAGGTGCTAGAGCTGTAAAGTCTAAACTTGACTGATCCAGTACTGATGGTGAACTGTTGCAGGATTTGGGAGCATGTCATTAAGCTTTGCATGTTTGATATTTGAAAACAATTGTTAAAGAGCATTTCATCAGGAGCTGTGTTTTGTTATAAAAGACTAGAAACCTGGATCTTTTTTGTCTGTCTTCAGGTCTGCTCATTTATGGTTGTTATGGAGTGTGGCACAGTACACTGGAGCTAAATGCCCGTGAGCAGCAGGCGCACTCCAGCTCCTACCAGCGCTATGATGACCACCTGGATGACACCTTCTCTGCTGACGTGTACCCCCAGGAACAGGATGAGAGGCCATACCAGGGTTGGTCTGCCCCAGATGAGAGGGGATACCACAACCAACAGCAGAACCAAGGTGATGACCAAGAAAGCGAGCAGCAGAGCCAATATGAGGATGATGGCGAGCAGTACGGGTACCAGTCTGGAGCAGGAGACCAGGATACAAGGGGCAACAGCAAGTCCAGAGGAAGGACCAATTACGGATTTGATGAAGATGACTGAACTAAGGAAGTTTCATACTTTTCCATCCACCAAAAAAGGAAAGAATCCCAAAATCTGCAAGCATGGATAAAATGTTTAATTCTGCATGTGATTCTGAATGAAATGAAATCCTACTGAACAAGATTTTATGTTGATATTAACTAATGAAGCGCACTGCAGCTGCAGAAGCTTCGTAGTTTGTGAGATTGGTCCCGTCTTCCTTCACAGCCCAATAACCCTGCTCTGCCGTGTTAGTGCTGAAGCTAAGCTCATATTACATGTTGTTGTGGTTCAACATTTGGCCTGATATTATTCCTGTGTGGTGTGAATGAAGAAAAACTGATATGAATCACTTCCGTCATTATTCAGTGGATTACATGTGGAGGAAGGCAGTGATGATGATGATGGAAAAATGACAATGTTTCAGGTTTCTTGAACAGGTATGAAGTTAAACAATGAGTGTGTAAAGCATTTAACTGTTGTACCCAACTTTGTTTTATTTTATTTTATTTTATTTTATTTTATTTTATTTTATTTTATTTTATTTTATTTTATCAAAATAAAAACTATTGATAAAAGATCTCTTATTCTAAAGGTCCCTAAAAGTTTAATATGAAAAAGAGTTGCTTCTTTTTATTATTTTATTTTATGCAGACATGTGGCTTACAGGTGGCATTTGTGAATTTAGTCTTAAAAAGTCACCACAAGGGGGCAGAGTTTAATAACATGAGGTGTATGTGTCTATTTCTTTCCAAGACTTGAGTAATTTATGTATTTCTACTTAAATTTCTGCTTTGTTTTATTTTTCTGCTTATTAAATTGTTGCGAGGAAGTGTGGTAGGGGAGACTCAGTTTATCAGCTCACTTTATCCCCATATAAAATCATATATATGGATAAGAAAATAGCTCATTAACAACAGCCACTGGATGAGAACACATCCATTCTGATCTTATTGTTGGAACTGCATATGCTGGATAACACAGCTATGTGTGTATTTTATGTTACACGATTTGTTTGGTCTTTACCACGAACATAGTAGCAGACGTTAACGCTGAGGTTCACATCATCAGTGTAAGAAGCATGTCCTTGTTAATCTGCCTCTTTTAGGTGATTCACACACACCAAACAGAAACAGCTCAGCCCATTGAGGAAAGCTGCTTCCACCATACAAGCTTTTTACTTCCCAGTCAGGAGTTTCAAGTTGGGCGTCATATTTCTGCTGCACGGAAAAGCAACGCAGGGCTGGACTTCTGGCTATTTTTCTGCCATTTCATATGGTTTCATATAGTTTCTTTGTGGGAGGGAGTAATGGAGTAATGGAGTATGAAGGTAATGGTATTACTAGAAAATCTGGTCCTCGCCAAAGTTTCTCAGTGATTTATCTCTGCTGTCTCGCGCATGGGCCTTTTTTATTCATAACGTTATACATGTCGCTTTTTCCTTTTCTGTTTTAAACTATTTCAGTTGATCCACCATATCAACATTTTATATCTTTGCATGTGCATCATCATCATCATCATTATCATCATCAGTGCTGCTACAGAGATTGGAGGAGGATGAAGGCAGGTGCCTACTTCTTACCCTTCATCTTTTACAATATTTTCCACAGTTATTGTATTTTCGGACTTCCTCTCCTACTCAGGATTATTTTCATTAAGTTGTTTTATACCTTTGTGAAGGTATCAGTCTGCTTTGCTCTTAGTGCCACACAGAGAGGTGTCTTTTCATAGATGTGCAGTCCTGAAAAAAACTAACAATGCATAGCCCAGTTAGATGAATGATAATTTAAAAGTTAGTTGGAAGGGGTTAACTAAGGTTAACAATGTTCAATGTCATAAAGAGGATAAAGCACCAGAAGAGATAAATAGTAAAGAAGCACAGGTGAAAAACTAAGACCACAGCTGCAATGGACTTTTTTAATGATGTAAAACTACACCACAGAGCAGATATTTGTCCAGTATTTTTTAAGCAGAGCAAAGCTAAAGCAGAAACAGCCAAGAGCCGACCCCAGCTCAGATTGTTCCACATATTTCTGATACTACAGCCTGTGTTTCAGCTAATTTCTATATGTATTATATTAATATGGTTACAGCTTCCACATCATGGGTCTCAGTTCTTTTTAAGTCATCTGAATCCTGCCCTAACCATCTCACAGCAACAGATTGTGGCTTTACTACTGTTTTAAGACATGGACCAACTTACCGTCATCACTTTGCTTTTGATTTTGCTTTATTTGCTGTATAGTCCTATCTGAAATTTATTCAGACCACAGAAATTAAGGGTAATTTGAAGTTGTCCTTAACTTCTGTGGAGTTCATCTGGGAAATATTGAATTTTAGAAAGAATCTCACATTTTAAGAAAAGCTTTGCTTTGTAGGCGGAAGTGTTAAAAGGTTGTGTTAAACCTTAGAAGGTGGCGTCATAGAGTCTCAGATTTTACAAATCTAACCAACCTGTTTTCTCTATGATAAATTTTACATAGCTAGACATAAACTGAAGTTTATTTTCTGACCATCCATCTCATCATGGCATTAACATTCAGGACATCAGACAGCTTGATCCTCTCTGCTTCCCGTAGTTACTGCTCATTTCTACGGAACACTGAGTGACAGTGAATGCCACGCGCAGGTTTAGCTTTTCCTCTGTTTGTGTACTTTGTTTACAGTCTGTACTTGTTTCTTGTTTGGAAGTTTGCCATTATTTAGGGTTGTGTGTAATAATGTGTGTAAATGAGGGGGGCTGTTCTGTTAGAGGAATTTATCCGTTTGAGGGGACAAGTCTCTGGGTAAAAACTGGACTTGTGTTACAGTATTTGAACATTTTTACGCAGATGATGAGCTGTTTATTGATTATGCTGAAAAGTCAGGAAATGTAAAAAAATATATTTTTTCTAGCAAGCAGAATGGTGGTCTGGCTGCTGTGTTGTGCTCAACAAATCTGGTTTGCTGCTACACAACACAAAGAAAAAACATGAACGTAACTGTAGATATTGGAGATTAAACCCACAAGACAACACAGTGACGATATCAGCATGCAGGTTAGTAAATGTGGGGGCAACATGCATGAGTGAATAATCATCAGTGTAAATGTGGATTTTGGAATTTTACAACGTGGTTTTGTGCTTATGTGGGATTGAATAGGAGTAGATACTTCTCATATCTATTAAACTTCTATTTATTAATGAATGAATATAAATTATCAGAAGAAAATGTGCACATTAGCAAAAATTCTCTGTTTTGAAATCATAAAAACTTCCCTCTAAATCTATAGACGCTGCTGATCTGATCTAATCCTCCCGACAGGACATGACTAACTGGACTCGTTCAGACCAGAGGTCACGGTCGGCTTCAGGGGCAGACGGCCAGAAACACAAAATCCTCGAACTTTGCTGCCTGTTTGAGGAAAAAAACTCTGAATGCAGCTGGAAGAAGTGTTTGAAAGAGAAATAAAATGACAACTTTGAATACAAGACATATTTTTGACCCAAAGAAAATCCCCTCTGATGAAGAATAAACATTTCTCAGTGCTGCCAGAGATTTTTCTTCAGTTAAACGGAAGTAAGGCAGAAAAAGGACCATCATGTGATGTCTTTTAACGTCTTTTTTTTTCTTATTTACTATTAGGTTAGAGTATTTATACAACAAATAACCAGTAGATCAAAATATCTTACAAGTATAGGTGACACTGACATAATGTTCAGGTATGGAGCAAATTAATAAAGTAAATCTAACATTCTAAGAGATCCATAAATGGTATTTAAATAATGCTTTTTGTACCTGGAATGATACCCAAAACACATCACATTCACCCACTGATGGAGGAAGCTGCCATGCAAGGTGCTCAACCACAACCCATCAGGAGCACTTTGGGGTTCGGTGTCTTGTTCAGGGATGCCTCCGCATGAGCTTGACGGGCTGAGGATCGAACCAGCAACACTCAGGCTACAAGAAGACCGCTCTACCCACTGAGCCACACCTCCTGTCAGTGAAAGTTTGAGTAATCTTTTAGAAAAATTGTAGTAAAATAGTCAGCATGATGTTTTGTAAAATCTCATGTAATAATTTTCTTTTGTGTTAGCCTAAGAAGATTCATTTGAAACCACATGCAGCTCAATTTGCTTTCACATTTTCAGGAGCTGCTACAACTTTTGTTTTGCTTTTGGATGGAGAGCATGAGGTGGTGGGTGTTTCACAGCTAAATATCACTAAAACCTGTCACCTCTGCTTTAAAGAGGTCAACATCACACTGACGTGTGCTCGGGAGTCTTTCATGTCAGTTTTAAATTGTTTAAATTGTTTATGGTCACTTTCTGACACACAGGAAACAGCTGTGACAGTAAAGAGTGACAGTATAACGTCAAGCTCTAGTTGTGATTTATTAATAAAACTAACAAGCATGTAAGAAAGTAATAAGGGGAGAACATGGATAAACATCTGACCATCGAGCACAGGGCTTGTTTGAGTCCAACCTTGCACTGATGTTTTCCATGTGCTTTTTGAGGTATTGCTATTTCTGTTGTTTTCCAGCTGGTCAAAAGCTGAGGAATCTGACTTTTACTCATGATTGATGTTTGAGAATGAAGGATATTAAATAAAAATGAACCAGGTGCACTTTGTCAGCAGATTTTCTTACGTTGCATTCACTGTCAACGTGAAATTACAGTTCTTTCCAATAAAGTAATAGAGATTCAGACATATATGAATAATATAAAATGTTTACACACAGAAAACCTGGAACAAATAAAAACATCACAGGGTTTAAAAGGCAGAATAATTTATATACAAAAATATACAAATAAAAACAATTTCCAGACAAAGATATAGATTTCTTATACATGTGGATCAGTTGTCTAATCAGACCTGAAACTGTTCAGAGAATAACAGGAAATCAGGAAATTGCATCATAAGTCATGACCTGCGTTATGTAAGGTTATCAAAAACTTGTTCTAGGGTTATTCGTTAGAAACTCTTGGGTAACATCATATTTTTATGGTAAAATAGTCATTAATATACACACAGAAAGCTTTGCTGACTTTTTCCGTCTTGAAAGTCGATGCCTCCACACGTCCACACGTGATGCTTTGAAGGTACCATGTGCTTTTAAAACAGACTTTGAGGGCTGCTGACCAACATCAGTATGTGATGAAAAGGAAGAAACATCAATCACACTCACACCCAAAGGCCAGACAAGACAGTTTTTATTTTTAAAATGGACAGACTTGCCTCTAACTCCATTTGGTCCATTTCTATTTGAAGACAGAGACAAAAAAACGAAAAACAAGTGGATTTTGTACTTAAAGGGAAAAACTACATTTATTCTGTTGAGTAAAATTGTGTTATCAAAAAGCATTAACATTTAATTTTTATTTTAAAGATAAAGTTACAGTTATGTCAGCCATATGTCAAAAGGAAAATGGATGAACTTGGCCGACGGCAGACCCTGAGGCCATCACACACGTTCACTCTTTGCATGGTTGGCTGGGGGGTCTAGTAGCGTAGCTGCGCCCCCCTGTCTGGAGTAGTAGAAGCTGTTGTCCCTGGATGGGGTGGCCATGTAGGTGAGGTTCCAAAACATTATCACAATGCCGCCCAGCAGACAGAGACCACTACCAACCCAGCCGGCATACAGAGAGAAGCCAAACGACATCAGATGTTCCTCTTTGTAAGCGCCGATGGGAAACCAGACAGTCGACACGATGCCACACACAGCTGGGTTTCAGCAGACGGTTGTTTAAAAGACAAAGAGAAACAGAAAAATATATTACATTTTGTAAAGAACTGTTAGCATGAGTATCACTTTGTATGTCATGTTTGTAGCTGTTTATCTGGCTTTCCTGGAGAAGGGAAGTACCTACCTCATCCTAAAGGAAGCAGAACAATCAGACACATGAACCCAGTCAGGAGGAAGCCAAGCTGCCAGACCATGACCCTCTTTTCATTCCTCATCCTCCAGCTGGGAAAGACCCAAGCACTGTAAACACTGGAACTACTGTCCTCTAAAGGGAAACTGTTTAATTCAAGGTGCTTCTGTCCAATGACAGCTCTCAGTTAGCGAGTTAGATGTTAACATTAATAGCAGAGAAATTAGAAAAAGACTGGATTGGTGGGTTTGGAAGGGTTGCAGGGGAACGCCTCTTCTTTCTAAAAAGGAGATGGCTGCATGGCTTAGTTCTGCAAAGCTGCATCTGAACAAACCACAAGACCTCTGGAACAATGTCTTTTAGGCAAACCAGACCATAGTGGAGACGTTTGGTGAGAATTCATAGCAGCATGTTTGGAGAAACCAAACAGATTATCAGCAAAAACTCCTTATGTTAACTGTCAAGCATGGTGGTGGAGGGTTGATGATTTGGGTTTGTTTTACAGCTACAGGACCTGGACACGTTGCATTCATCAAGTGGACCATGAACTCCTCTGTCTACTATTGTGGAGTCATCTGTCTGACAGCTGAAACTTAGTTCCTGCAGCATGACAATGATCCTGAACACAGCAGCAGATCTACGACAGAATGACTGAAAAAGAAAAGAACCGTGATCCTTTCGAAGTCCAGACTTCAACCTGGCTGAAATGCTGCGGTGGGACCTTCAGAAAGCTGGAAGAAATTAATTCTGCAATGCTCGATGAACGGAAGCAACGCTGTAAAACCAAAAACTGATGGTGATATTCTTCATTTTAAGACCCCAGAGACCACGTAATTAATCATAATTCACATAGTTCAGTTAAACCTGCCGCCAGTCACAAACAATAGAGATACATTTACTGAAAAAAGAAGCATGAATATATTTTTATTGTACTGTAATGTTCTTTAATGTGAAAGAAGCAAAACCTTTTTTCATATAACATTGCACTCTGCACATTTTTATTTCCGTAGCTTATTGAGACAAACATGAAATTTTTTTTCAATTTGCATGATTTTTTTAAACATGTAAAGCACGTCGTGTTGCCTTCAGCGTGAAAAGTGCTTTATAAATAAAGTTTGATTTGATTTGATGAGTGAATGTCTGTTTTTTTTCCCTTTTTTTACATGTGGCATCCTCTGTTTTTATTATTAAAATGCTCAATGTTGTAAGATGACAGGTTTAATGTGTAGAGGTCTTGATTCAGGCATAATTTTATTTTATATTTCCAGTAACTTACTGAAATGTGGAAACATAAATGTTTATACAAAGGCAAAAACAGAGGTTGTAAAATTCTAAAAGTCCATATTTGGTATGAGCAGCTTTATTCTTCAACATCATCTAAACCAGGGATGTATGTCTGGTCCTTGAGATCTACTTGAATGCAACTTTTAGTTGCATCCCTTCTCCAACACCTGAATCAAATGTCTGATTTTCCTCATCCGCATTTCCCAGCTCTGCAGAGGCCTGATTATGAGCCTTTCATTGGATTCAGGTGTGTTGGGGAAGGTTTGCATCTAAAAGTTGCAGGATAGTAGATCTGGGGGACTGGACTTGGGCACCCCTGAGCTAAACCTTCTTTCTTGTTATTTAAGTAGTCTTCAGGGATATTTTCCAGGCTTCTTGTAAGACAGCTCAAAGCTCTTCTTTGGATGTTTTCTGCCTTTTGTTCTGTTCTCTGTCCAGATGATCCCACACTGCTTCAGCAATGTTGAAGTCTGGTCTCTAGGGAGGATTCATCCCTCCATAAGACCTGTAGCCTGAGTTTCAGTCAGGTTCTTGTATCATTTGGCACCTCTTCCCCCCTTAAGAAAAGCTTCTTGACAGCCATCCTTCCATGGACACCATTTCTGATGAAGCTTCGTCCATAGCTGGATCAACTTAAGGTCCAGATGCATTTTGCATATTTTGTTTCAGGTCTTTGATGGATTTTTTTCTTCTTCTTAAGGAAATCACCTGCATGTCCAGATTTCACAAAAATGTTAAGGACACGCTTCACAGCATACTGAAATATGCCGAGTTTTAATCTAAATGCTCATTGGAAATCACCTTGTTGGTGAAAAAAAAACACCATTTTGACAGTAAAACTGTTGTCTTGAGCAATTTTCATATATGTAACTAAGGAGTGGTAGCAAATGATGTGCAAGATGAACGGAAAATTAGCTACTGGGGGGAAAAAAGCCAAAATCCAAAGAAAAACTGAAAGACCCTCAGAAAGCTGGAGAACTATTCTTCGTGACCACTTCAAAATATCAGAAGAAAATCCCTGCTTGGAAAAAAAATATGAAAATTTGAAAACTGGATCAAAAGTTTTGCACCGTATAAATAGGTTAGTGTCTTACAGCCACCGAGTCTTCCTCACCCATGATGATGATGAAGACACCTCCTACTCGGGCGCGGCGCTTCTTGATGATCGCGGTGTCGTTCGGCAGCCGCACGCAAGGCATCGACATGAGCACCAACAGCATCGCAGGCAGACCCAGCAGACATGCGCAGATCATCAAAGCACGAGAGGTTTGGACGTAGGCTGAGGATAGAAAGCATGTGTTTCATCACCGTTCATCTCAGAGTGGTACGTTTACAGTCAGGAATGGATACGTGCGCTGATTTGGGCCAAGCACAATATTCTTATCTCAAAATACGTCTATCACCATGTGTTAGGCTTAATCTTAATAATAATATCCTTGTACGTATTCTAAACCGTCTGTCCAGAGGGACGGGGTCATTGGACAAAATATTCAAGAATCTGTTATCTTTTGGTACAAAATAAAAACCCACAGAAGCAGCAGGTTGAGACAAAATGTTTTACAAAGTTCTCCCTGAAAATCACTTAACTTTTAATATCAGTAAAACACAATATACCATAAACGGAGACCCGTTTTCTTTCTTTATTTATGCATCACTTTAAAAAAGGACTTTAATCCAGCCACTCACCCCTCTCTCTTTCACACACACACACAAATAACCCGCAGACGCATCAATTAAAGCTGGAAAAACCTGAGAGAAACTGTTGAGGATGAGTTTGATATTTAGATTATCCAGATGTTTTGCAGTCTCCATCCATCCATCCATCCATCCATCCATCCATCCATCCATCCATCCATCCATGTCCCTCACCTGGCAGCGAGAAAACCTGGTTCAGAGCCACGCAGTGGTACAGAGCTGGAGAAATTACGCACTCTGCCCAGAGGCCCCGGGAGCCCAGTTCGTCCATGCGAACGCAAGTAGCCACCGTATAGTCACAGGTCTGGACCCAGTCGTTGGTTGCCGTGGCGACGATGAGGCCGACCCAGCCCGCGCAGCTCGCCCCACTTCCCGTGATTTGCCTACAGATTTGCGCCATGGGGAACTGCCGTGCGTTTTTACGCGTTCGAAATTAAATAAGTTGAACTAGTTTTTGGATCTCTGGGGCTTCTTTAGATTTTTTTCCTTTTTCTGTCAGCAAAAAAAGAGAAACTCTTAAATGTAGGTTGTACCCGAAAGTTTTAAAGCAAAACAAATTATCACACGTTTAGCAAATGAAAAAATGGTCTAAAAATGGCAATGTAGTGAAAAATATATGCAAAAATATTTAAAAATAATTTGTCTCTGTTTTAGAGAAGATAAACGTATTTAAATAAATCCTTAAAAAGTTCCAAATTAATCAGCAGTTTTCCCGTTTGTGCGCCAGAGTCTCCGGAGCAGGAAGATTTATCATGGGGTGTGGTGAAAAACGCACCGCTCAGTCCAAGGCCAATCAGAGCACATGTGCCATCCTAACATAAACCAGCTGAAGAGAGGAGACATCCTCAGAGAAGAAAAACAAGAACTTATCAGACAAGCAGCGGGTACAGAATGATCGGAGACATTTGGAGGGAATATGTCCAAACTTGAGTTTTTGCATTTCAAAGAGCGTCAGAAAGGAACTTTGAGACATGAATTCAAATCAGGTTATACTACAAAGAGATAGTTGAGACACTCAAAAAGATAGGGACTAAAAAGCCTTTATTAATCTAATTATTTATATATACATATATATACATATATATATATATATATATATATATATATATATATATATCCGATATAAAAGCAACCACAGATGAATCGGAAGAACAAAGCGCAAACTGAAAGTAAGGTTGGCTGAACATAAGTACGCAATAAGAACTGGTAATCCACAATATCTTGGTAACTGTGAGTCATTAAAGATATCAGGAATAGAGCAGAAAATTCAGTTAGAGGCGGAGACAGACTTAAAACTTAAGACTTCTATAAAGAGAATCATTCTGGATTTATACACTAAAAGCTAAACAGTACCCAGGCTTGAATGGGGAACTAGATTTCTCTCCTTTTTTTTAATAATGGTCTTGTCAGTGACTACCCTGTGGTTTCTTAAAGTAATAAGGAACAATACCTATCTAGATGTATATGATTATATATGCATATTTCTTTTAAATATGGTTATTATGTAATGTTAACCTATTTGTATAGAATTTTTGACTCTGTCATTGGCAGGTCAATTATACCACGTGACCTGCCCACGCAGAGCAGCTGCAGCTGATTTTCTATATGAATCAAACTGACAAACATTTCATCATTTGCCCTGACGAAGGCCCTGTTGGCTGAAACGCTGGCATGTTTATATATATTTAATTAGATTAGCATGGCTTAAAAAATGCTTTTTATTCCCTATTTTCTTGAGTGCCTCAGTTATCTCTTTATAGTATAACCTGAATCCCTGAACTGAAGAGCACCAGAGGAAAAATATTCTGCACACCCAAGCTTTCTTTTCCTTTTATGAATTCAAATAAGTTTGGTTGATAAAACACCTATGTGTAGGACAAGACCTCACTGAGGCCCTCTGCTGGTGTTCCCTCTATTCTTGTATAAAACACCTTCAATCACTCAAAACAAGATAAATCAATATATTCTTTTGTTTAATTATTCATTTATTAAATAATTTCAAGCATGATACCATAAAAATGTGACGATTGAAGACACCAGTCTCTACCCTGTTAGTGACTTTTTTTTTTAAATCGACAGACATGTTTTTGTCCAGAATATATTGATATAAAACATTAAACTTTCATTAATCACTTACAAAGTCTACGTGTTAATTGTCGTTTTTCTTTAACACACACTGGTTATGTTAGCTACGGGATAGATTTGTCACTGACGTCACGTTTCTAAAAAAACTAAATAGACAAATTTAATATATTAAATGTTCAAAATCCTTCATGAAATAGCTTGAAATTTACACTCTCCGGTGGCATGTAAAATATACACAAACTTACAAAAGAATCCCTCTCCAGTCTCCTGCTACAGTCAGAGGGCCTAAAACAGATGATTTTCTTATGGACACTGGCATCCGCGGGCCTCTGCACCCCCGTTTCTGTCCACTAAGGCCACACCTCGATTTATAATCTCATAATTTATAATTTACCATTAATTTCCTCTTTTTGTGACTTTGTTCTGTCATCCTTGGTGTCAGCTTTTGTCTTCTGTAGCCACACAATTGCCTTGCAGATTTTCTCTGTTTTCCTCATGGTTCCCGTCTTTATTGCCTTTATTTCCTCCGTATTAAACATGACCTTTTTTCACCGCCTTTCCATGTCAGTTCTTCCCTCACTGGTTTTTCAGTGTGTTGATGTGAGCACAGATCTTGAGAGCAGGTCCCAGTTTGATGTTCATGCTGGTCATCAGATGGTCCTCAGTCAGCAGCAGCAGAGCCTGGCCGTCGATCTCCTGCACCCGGAAAGCCTCTGCAACGTCGCTGCAGCCTGACACAGCAACACAAAACTATTAGGCAAGTTTCTAAAATAAATGTCATTTAGCCTTTTTAGGGCCTTTTTCTTTTTACCTCCTGTCTGAAATGACATACCCAAAATGAATGGCATATACCTTCATTATTAAAAGGGCTGTACAAATCTGGTCTCAAAATAAAGCTGAGACATGAGAGATTACAGAAGTGTCAGAATCAAGACGTGTGTTTCTGTGTCAGAGTAAATTCACCAGGCTGCTGCACAGTAGAAAATGTAAATAATAATCTCCGCCTAAAAGAAAACCACATTACTATTGGTGAAAACATGAAGATAGCAGCCCAGTTCATCTAGGAATGACTAGAGCAGTCATAGGAATGAGTAAAGTAATGTCTGATAAGGAAGTGTGCAAAAATAGAAGCTAAAACAGTGAAACTGAACAGTTTTAAAGATGTTTTAACAGCGGTGGTAGGTAGGTAAATATCTCAGGAAGCCATCAGCTGGTGTTGATGATGGACACCTCTATCAATGGTCAGAGTCAGCAGAATCCAGGGATATCCCCCAAATTCAGCCCAGAAACACAATGAGGATCCAGAAAGAAGTAAAGCCTAAAATAGTTTATCATAGGAATAATTAATATTTTATTATAAAACCACCTTCATCTCCATGGAAACCACCAGGACCTTCATAGTTCATTTCTAGTAAAGGCAGAGGCATTGAAGACACAGCAGAGTTTTCAGAGCTGGAGTGAAACTTTTTACCACAAAACAGCAAAAGTAGGACATGATTTATGACTTAGTGCTTTTCTTTTGTCTTTGGCTGCTAGCTCGGACAGTTTTTGTCCCTCCGTGATGAGGAAGACATCTCTGTTATCAGCAGAGTCTCTGCTTTCGTATGACACCTTCTTTGTGTGGTTTGCTTAAAGTGGAGTATTTATGAGAAGCTCTAAAGCTCTTTTCTCTAAGTGATGTTCTCATGTTTTTGTTAAATGCCCAAATAATTTCTTGGGGTTTAAATTGTGCTTTTTGGATGCCAGTGCTTGGTGTAGTGTTTCAGCAGAGTTTCTCCCCATCATTTTGTTTAGCTTCATGTTAGGACTGCTGCTTCTTAGTGTGTGCTGCACATACCTCATGATGCCTCCTGTACAGGGGGCTCTTGTCAAGAAGAGGTTTGCAGTGTGCAACAATAAATATCTGTGAGCTATTTCCATCTATTAGTGCAGCAGCTTCTTCTGTACAGAAAAACAGGGACATTACCGCCATAACACACGAGCAGAAGAATATTGTTTAGATGTTGACACAGAAGAGATGGAGGACCCTGTATTTAACAATCTGAGATGATAAAGGCTTTTAACAATTAAACAATTTATATATTAAGGGTTTCTTTATGAGTTTTGCTGACTTCCCCACATCTCGTTGTTCTGATATTTTCCAATTCGAAATTTTATATCAAAGTGCTTCCTCAGGTTGTCCACTGGGTTTATTTCTCTAAATCCAGACTTACAGAAATGTCTCCAGAGTGGAAGACAAATGTGTGAATGCCACGGCTCCCCACGTCTCAACTTCCGGATCCATTTCTTTATCATGGCGGCTGTGCTTGGAAGGACCTCGCAGCCTTGCCCTTTGATCGCTCTGTTTGGGCTTCCTCATGCACCAGCACAAAATGAAATGACAGCTTTTACGTTGTTGGGACGCCGCCGTGTGTTATTGTACCAGAGTTCTGCTAAATATCATTATGGCTCAGGGACACGGCGCTGTTTTTAAAGCTTGAGAAAATAAAATATGCACTGTAGGGATCTACAGATCTGTTTCTTCACTAATGGCACCCTTTAAATTTCAGATTTTAAAGGATTACCGGTATTCCCCTGGTAAATGTGTGGCTATTATTCCAGGATACGGACAGATAAACAGAATTGCTAAACTGTGGGGAGTTCTTGTCTTGTCTTGTCTTGTTTTCAATGTTATGTGTGACTGTTTAAATATATTTGATGTATGCTTACGTTTATTTACTTTATAACCAAAAAATAAATGTGTATATTTTGTAATACTTGTTAAATTGTATTCTTTTTAATAAAAAAGAAAAGAAAAAGAAGCGATGGGAGGAATCAGTAGCAGAGCTGTTCTGTAAATGTATGATGAGCAACTTTGAGCTTAGAAACGTCGTTTTAGTCTCACTGCTGACGCGTCTAAATAAGCATAACATGCATAGTTTGTCCTCCTGCAGCAGGGCATGTGCCTTCCTTCACTCCTCTTTTCCAGTCCTTTTGTTATCATCGGAGAAGGAGCCGGCTAGAAATGACAACAAGCAGCGAGGGAGGAGTTGTCTTGTCGAAGGAGGGCAATCGTTTGCCAACATGGAGAAAAAATCTCACGATCCGTCGGAGATCCAGGTTTACTGTGTCACTGATAATTAATAAGATGAACGAGCTGCAGAGAAGATAAACTACCAGCAGCTGTTTGCTGGTTAGTACACACAGGCAGAAAATAGCTTCAGTAAACTACCTTGTTGTTTAGAACCAAGCAAACTTGCTGCATTTGTGTCGACCATATGATCGACATCAGATCTGATCACCTGGTGTTTATTCCTGCTGCTCATGGTTTTGAAAATTCCCGTTTCAAAAACGTTCCTGTTTCATTTGAAGTGCTTTATTCATGTACAGTGACCCTGAATTGCAGTAAACAGGTATAGATAACGGATGTATGTTGGTTTAAATCTGACAAAACGTCCTTGTTTTCCTGCTCCTGCTTGTTTCTCAGTCCTAACTGATGCCACGTGTGACTTGTCAGCCCCTGAGTTTATATACAGTCCTGTTTTCTTCCTCTTTGCTTGTAAATCTGTCGGTTCACGCCGCCTAACGTGGGTCTGGGCCAATCCTCGGTGCCCTCCTGAATTCCTGTTTTTTTTTTTTTATTGCATTCGATTTTCTTTCTTTTATTTTTTTTTAATTCTGCAGCAACCTGGAAATCCTCTCTTTTCTGGGTTTGTGTATTTTTCTGTGACTTTGTACCTTGAGAAATGTGCCTAGAGTGATAAAACACAAACCCATCTTTTAGTTATTAATAAATATGTATTAAAGATAACATCAGGGCTTGAAGAAGAAAATCTTCTTATCTCCGTCTCCACAGCGTTGGGCTCTCTCTGTCTTCCAGATGCTTCATGGTTATTTTGTTGAGACTGACAGTTTGAGGTTAAAAGAATGCACGTTACCTCACCTTGTGGTTAATTTAATCGTTTTGCGAAACATATAATTGGTTGAGTGGAGCCAGAGAGGCCACACACAAACCCCCCCGATCATCTGCTGACGGTAAGGACTCAGAGTACTGGTGTAAATCAAACAGACACTTTGAGTAGAGGCTGCCAATCCAGAGGAGGCGGAGTGAGCCTGAGGAGGAGCTCAGAGAGTAAACTAACCTGGCAGCGTGTGAATGAAGGCGGTCACTTCCTCCACGGTCCACTGGGAGGGGGCGGGCTTAAACGTAGTGGTGGGCGTTAAGGGCGTGGAGGTCGTGACAGCAGGCGCAGATGCTCTCCTTGCTCTCCGTGCAGCCCTGTGCTCCATCCTGGCTGCCATGGCAACCACATGATCCTCCTCCTCTCTATCATCCTCCTCCTCCTCTCTGCATCCCTCCACATCCTCGTCCTCCTCTTCTTCCTCCTCTTCCTCGTGCTCCACTGCTGACGCTGCCTTCTCCTTCCCCTCCTTCTCACGCCGACTGGAGCTCCAGAGATCCCGAGGCTGGAGCGTGTTGATAAAACAAGGTGAGGTCAGATTTAAGTCTCCAGCTGTCTAAGATGTGTGAGAATGAAACGGTTTAACATGCAGAAGCAGGGTGTGAAAAATGATTGTCAAACCAAATAATGAAATAAAATTGTTTTGATTAATGGGAACTTTTTTTTTGTTTTAGATCAAAGAAGAAAAAACCTGGAATCACTGAGCAGAAAGACGGTTACTGTTCCTGTGCTGCAGCTCCTCAGGCTTTATAAACAGCCTAACTTATCTGAGCACTTTATTAATGAAAAACAATATTCTTCATTAATCAGGTTCCAGCTTTTTAAACCAAATCAGCCTGGATGAAGCTTTTTAATGGACTTTTTGTTTCTACTTGCTTCACATTTTAAACATATCTGTCTGGAAACAACCAAAATCTTCACCAACCGCATTCATAAAAATGCAAATTACATGCAATGGATTCCTTTATTTGATCTGAACAAGTATTTATTATCCATTACATTATTTTTATTATTTAATTAATATATAGATATTTTTATTTATTTATTCATAGAGCAGTTTTATGTAATCTGGGTTTTAACCCTTTCAATCCCACTGCGTCAATGTCATTCATCATTATAGTACAAATAAAATAACAATGAACGAACATCCTCCAATATTATGATTTAATTTGTTTTAATAGCAGTACTGTCGTTACCACAAGTCTATCATATGGTTTTAATCCCATTTCTAAAGAGGTAAATTTTACTGAAAATTAAACAGAAAAGAAGCAAAATTATTATTATATAATAATATATAATAATATAATTATAATTATTTCTTAAAATTAAAGTCACCAACCCTTTGCAGTTTGAGGGCCCAGAGCCTTATGGTGGGAACCGTTTGACCAAACTGGATATTTAGAGGGTTTAAGGCGAAATAATCATGAGTGTCACATCCCCGGGCCTACAGCCTGTCAATGTGTAAATTCTGCTGTTCGGTTGCACCAAGAGGATTGGTTACAGATTCCTTCTCTTCAGTGATTGGTTGATGCCCGGACAGCTCCACCTACAGCAGGACCAACCTTCTACCCCACCTCTGTGGGACTCTGGGTCTTTAAAAAGGAGGAAATGTAATCATTGGGGGCAGCTGTGTTCCTTACGTGCACAGTTAGCCAGTTTGGGATGGTAGACGCTGGTTGTAGTTGACCCTGGTGGTTTGTAAGCCTTCAGATTCCCTGTTTGTTAGTTTGGTTGAGTAGAAGAGACACTCTCACCTTTGAGTAGTGATTTTGAGTTTTGGTTAAAGAGATTTTGGTTCACTCATTAGGAGTAATTTTTGTGAATTTGGATTCGTAGATAATTTAAGTTACGTTCTCATTAGGAGACGTTTTGTTTGAAATTGATCATTTTAATTGTATTTCTAGTTAATTGTTAGATATAAGTTGGTTTATTTTCCTTTTTATAGAGTTAATTGTATTTGTAATTGTTACCTAATTAAGGACACCTTTTTGTTAAGTATTTTGAGTTACCTGGACATGATATATTAGCTGTAATTGGACACCTTTTGTTATCTACTGAGTATATTTCTTTGTTTGAATCTGGGGTTTGTTTAATAAATTATTATTGTATATCATCTTGTTAGTCCGGCTTGTTTTGTTATCAACCCTGATACCCCTAGTTAAAGAGAGGGTCGTAACAATGAGCAACTTTACAACACTTCAGTATGTTTACTCTGAAATTATTTAAAAAGCTGAGATTATATGTGGAGAATTTACATGAGAAGAAGCTTTAGGTGTAAATATCACTACTGGTTTCAAAGTGCTCCGCGACCCGTCGTTGGTATAGAGGATGGTAGGTGGATGGACGGATGGATTTAAAGTGTTGATTGGTTTATGGGTTCCTACCAGCCGCAGCAGCAGAGGTTTCCCAGGTACAGATTCGGCCCTGTTCAGGGCCGGACGAGGCCTCTCCGATCGACTGCCTGCACTCAGAGCTCGCAGGCGCTTCGTCAGCCGCACGTTGAACCTGACAGAGGAACCAGGAGAGGCTGTGAGAGAAACCGAAACTTCCTCTTTCTGCAGCTTTGATTCACACTCAGCTCTGCATGTAACACCTGTGTGCCTCTGCATGGGAACCGCACACCACATCCTGCTGCAGCAGCAGCAACACACACACACACACACACACACACAATACACCACACCACAGCTTCCCCTCCTTCACATTTGCCCTAAAGCCAATGAAATGTCTTACCCGCGTGCACATGAAGTGGAGCAGAAGCGCTTGGAACGCATGAAGTTGTGGGCGTGGCCTCTCTTCCCGCAGAACTGACAGTGCAGCACCGTTCGGTCTTTATGGCCCGACCCTGTGTGACACAAACATGTTCATGGTCAGGTGTGTTTTATTCATTTATTTTTATTATATATTTATTTAACCAGGCAAAGAAGAAAAAAAAATCCCACTGGGATTAAGATGTCTTTGTCAAGAGTTTAGCAGCACACGTGTTAAAATACACATTCAAATCCAAAGAACATAGATTAAAAACTAATACATTAGTACATTTATACAACTGAGATTTTTAAGCGCAAACATTTTACCTGAGAGCAGAAAGGCTGCACAGATTTTTACTTTAATAAAGGTCCAATATATGAAACAGAATTACTGTTTTCTGCTTCACCATCACGTTTATCCTAATGTCACTTGTATTTATTCTTAAAATATAAATTCATCATGAGATTGCTGCATGTCCTCAGTTATCCGGCTTTTGTCCGTCTATTGTTTTCTCTGCTTAACCAATGTTTATATTATTAGTTCATGTTCTGCTCTTTATGCTTTCATTCTTTCTTTCCTGTTGGATAACAGCTGAAAGTTTTTCCTTTTTTGTTAATATAATTAGACTAAATTTAAGTGTCAAATTGTTGTTTGAGACCATAAAAATGACAGATAATGCAGTTGTTTACATGATGCACTGGCATCAGAAAATAGTGAAAACCTTTTCAGAGATTTTTTAAAGCCCAAATAAATGTTTGTAGGTCCTTTATTTAATCCACAACATTGGAAAGCTACGGTGGCCTTGAAGCCCAAAACAAAGCAATATTTCATGCAATGCAGTGACGTTTTAATTTTTACATAAAGACAGCAGTCCTTGTTTGTGACAGACAGCTGGAAAACCTGGGTTGACTTACTGAGCCGATAATCAAAATCAAACGTTTTGAACGGGTTCGCCATTGTTAGGACTGGTTAAGCCAGATAATCAGAGGATACTCTGGATATGCTGAACCTGTCACAAAGCCAGGCCTCAGATCTGATGTGGTTTATGTGCCAAAATAGAAATGAAACCATTGTTTCTGCCTTCCCTTTAACTGCTGTAGCTGAACCTGCAAGTAATTAGTCAGCTCAGGGAAAGCTGCAGACGCTCTGATGCATGAAATGTTGATGGATGTAGTTTGAGAACCATCAGTTTTATCCGAGTTTCTTCATCAATGTCGGCTGTTTAACTTCAGTCGTCCCGTCTGTTGGTTTTAGGACAGAAATTATCACCATGGAGACGGTTGGTGAGATGATGATAGATGAATTCTGCATTAATATTTTCAGCATCAGCTCGTTCTGTTGATACAATACAGTAAAAACGGGCAAATTTCAGACATAGTCGCAAATGGTGATTAATCGTGATTAATATGTAAGCTGTGAATAATCAGATTTTTAATCATTTCACAGCCCTAGTATTTACTGAAATGTGATTACATCGTATGAAACTCAATAAAATATAAATTTCCTGTCACAATCTCAAAGTAAAACAGTCAATCAGAAGACTGAGAAAATCCCGTTCTAACCGGTAAGCTCGGTTCCTCTCTGCTAACCTAAGTTCGTTCAACTTTCCAAGCAGTTGCTGGTTACTGTTTCTTTCCCCTGCAGGCTGCTCAAAGGTGTATCAGGTCATATCCTTTTTATTTTATCCTTTTTTTTACCATTCCAATGGTCCCTGAATGCAGCATACAGTTTAAATTTTACACTCTTCGTGTGGGTTTAAATGTCCGACAGAGTTTTCACTCAGGTAAAAGGGAAATGTGTGCAGCTCCCTAAATTCTTACTGGTCCCGGGGTCGTCTGTGTCTCCTCCCTCCTCTTCATCTGAATCTGTCGAGTGCTCAGGCTGCTTTATTGTGTCCTTCACAGGAAGTGCTGCTCTCCCATTGGTCCCGTTGACTTCCTGTGGTTTGGCCACCTGCTCTGGAACCAACAGGGATGAACGGGTTACCTGCATCAACACAACACAGGTAAGTAAATACAAGGTGATAATAATCAGCAACTGAGGTCTAAAGACATTTCTTTTCAACAAAAGCTTTGACTCCCTCTCTCAGACATCCTTTAGTTTTAGATATTTTTTAAAAATTAGTTTTTTTTTTTCTTTTCTTTCTTCAACCTGTAGCCCTTTGAGATCTTGTAATATAAAGTGCATTATAAATCCAATGTATTATTATTATTATTATTATTTATTCTAAGGTTTCACATCATTCTGTCACAGTGAGACAAATAAAGCTTTTTAAAGTACATATAATGCAACCTTAATTGATATTATCAGCCCAAGTTATTCAAATACACAGAAGCTCTGAAAGGATAACATTTCTGATTTAATTAATTTAATATAACAAAAGTTCTTCTGAATTTCTTTTTCTGAAATTTGTTTTTAGCATTAAGAAATGTTAACATTTATTCTTAAGATTACATCTGGTGAGAAAAATATCAGTGAAGAAAAACTTAATTCTGTTTATTTTTATTCCTTATGAAAAGATAAAGCTTGATTAAAAAAAATATATATTTTTTATTAGTAACAAAATATATATAATAATAATAATAATAACTTACATAAAATAAAATAAAATAAATTAAAAGTGTGCTTACAGGAAAAGGCTGGAGCCCCTCCTGAATGACGAATCCCTCCACCAGGTGAGTCAGAACCTGCCGTCCCTCAGGCCATGCCTTCGGCTCCCAGGGGCCGCTCAGCGATTGGATGAAGCTGTCAGACTCTTCCTCTGACTGTCCAACAGGCCCCGCCCCAGTTTCATCCATGTGCTGCGAATCACACACCTCTTTGTCCACTTTCTCTGTCTCGTGCTGGGACAGGCTGAGGTCAGTCGGGTGGGCGGTCTGAGATGAGAGGAGGGGAGGAGGATTCTCTGCTGATGGGGTGATGAAAGGCGAGGAGGGGGGAGACTGGGAGGAGAGGCTGGACAAAGCTGGGAAGAGCAAAGAAAATCATCTGATAAATATGATGTTTCAGTCTGCGTTAATCCAACAGTCACCCCGCGTGTCTGAGTTACTGTTAGGTTTGGCTCTGTGGTGAATGATGGGTTCTTAACAACAATAAGAAATATATATATATATATATATATATATATATATAGATATATATATATATATATATATATATATATATATATATATATATATATACATACACATTTTATATATATATATATATATATATATATAAAATGTGTATGTATATATATATATATATATATAGATATATATCTATATATATATAGATATATATAGATATATATATATATATATAGATATATATCTATAGATATCTATATATATATATATATATCTATATCTATATATATATATATATATATATATATATATATATATATATATATATATATATATATATATATATATACATACACATTTTATATATATATATATATATATATATATATATATATATATATATATAAAATGTGTATGTATATATATATATATATATAGATATATATCTATATATATATAGATATATATAGATATATATATATATCTATAGATATATATCTATATATATATATATAGATATATATATATATATATATATATATATATATATATATATATATATATATAGATATATATATATATAAATGAAGTAACAAAGAAAATAAATCAGTCAAAGGATTTTGGTTGAGTATGAAACTTTCCTAATTAGCTTTGTATGAATTTTAAGAACAGTTTGAAAGAAATGACAGATATAAAAAACCAGTAAATAAATCCAGCTGCAAAAAGGATTTAAAAATGCAGGGGAAAAGAAAATGGAAATGGAAAATGGAATTACTGTTTTAAATGTATGAAATAGAAAGATATTTATAGCCAAATTTATAAATTGTGTTACTTATTTTTACTTTTAGAAATTTACATATCACAGTATTTAATTATGAATTATTTCAATATGCAATTCCTCTTTAATATTTTAATTTACTTTAAATTACTTTGCAATTTGATTTCTTTTTGTATGAATTAATTGTCTCTATTTTTATTTTACAATTAATCACTCATCATCGTGATGCTGTATTACTATTTGAAAGCCGCCTGGACCTCCATATGCTGCTGGCTCAGTGGAAACTAAAGCTGATGATGGATGGACTCGTTTGTTTATTTTTCTTAATAGTGGAGAAAAAGCTTTTGAAGCAGCGCTGAATGTGTTCTCTCTGGTGGCCAGAGCTGCACACAAAGCATCTTTTCAACTGTAAAATGCTCCCTGAGCCAAAATAAATAAGTAAACCACATTTTCCCTCCAAAATAAACCCTTTTTTATTCTGGCATAATATCAAAGAAAAACACAAAGATTTCTTATGCTGCCATCAGAGTCGAGCTTAAGACTGAGTTTAAGTCTAACTTAAGTCATGGCAGCTAATTTTTCTGTATTTAAACTTTTTTAATCTCTTTCTTTTCATGGCTACCAGTTTTAAGAAAGCTGTCAGCTTAGTTTTCTTCCTGCGGCGTAATTTCAGTCCAGATTTCATGATAATCTGAACAGCTTCCTAATGCAGAGGATCTCTGTCCACTGGGAGGACCGGGGAGGTTCTGAGGGAAAGTGGTGGTTCTCTTTTATTTTTATTTTGTGCTGGAAGTTAATCTCATGCTCCAACACAAATACGCTGGAATAATCTGCCTGTCTTTTCCTTGAAGCATGATGTAAAAAGTTTAATTTCTGGGGCTTTTTTGGAACAGAAAGTTCTCACTGATGAACGTCTGCTGCGATAAGCAAGCAGAACGTCCAGGAAACGCTCGTTTTATCTACAGGTGTGTGCCTGCAGGTACCTGACTGGTTGTCAGACTGAGTCGACATGTTCTCGCAGAAGTCCTCCTGGGTGCCGGGCTGCTGGTCTCGGTGTGGTTCTGGCAGCCTCTGACTCTGGACAGAGACCTCTGGAGCGGGTGGTTGATCTGGAACTGGAGCTGAGGGGAGACCCAGGTTGGGTTTTGACTGCATGTTGGAATCATCAGTTGGAACAAGATCAGACTGTTCCATCTGAGCCTCCCCTTCCTCCTTCTCTTCCTCCATTTTCCTCTCCTCACCCTTCCCTCTCTTCTCTCTGTCACTTTCACCTTCCTCTGTTACTTCCATTTGATCTTCCTCTCTTTCCGTCTCAACTATCTGCTCCTCAGTCGGCTTCTCCTCCTTCACTTTCTGTCTTTGGTCATCTCTCTCCACCTGCAGGCCGTCTCTGACTCCTGCTTTCACTCTGCTTCTCTCTCCCTGCTCATCACTGTCCTTTCTCTCTCCTTTCTGGCTCAAAGTTTGTGTTTGAGGGCCAGTTTGACTCGAAGGAGAGGCTGGACTCAGGAGAGATGGAGGGGAGGACAGAGGAGAGGTGTTTTTTGGCAGGGAGGGGTTTCGAGGAAGAGGAAATATGTCTTCACCGCTTGCAGCACTCTGTGATTGGCTGGGAAGCTCCGGTGACTCTATAACTGGAGATGTGGGCCGCACCGCAGCATGAGTGTACGTGCTCGTCTGTGGCTGTCGACCCGAAGAAAGGGCGATGATTTGCAGCTGCCTCGCTGCAGACGGCGAGCGTTCGAAATGGTTTGTTAAAGTTAACGGGTCATGCTGGGGCTGACCTGAACCAGGCAGCGGTTTCAGCCCTGCTGGCTGACCTGGACCAGGCGGCGGTTTCAGCCCTGCTGGCTGACCTGGACCAGGCGGCGGTTTCAGCCCTGCTGGCTGACCTGGACCAGGCGGCGGTTTCAGCCCTGCTGGCTGACCTGGACCAGGCGGCGGTTTCAGCCCTGCTGGCTGACCTGGACCAGGCGGCGGTTTCAGCCCTGCTGGCTGACCTGGACCAGGCGGCGGTTTCAGCCCTGCTGGCTGACCTGGACCAGGCGGCGGTTTCAGCCCTGCTGGTGGCTGGCTGGTGGGAGAGGCCTGACTGGAGGGAGCAGCAGCGATCGGTTGGAGGGTCGAGGATTGGCGTGGAGCTGCCGCTCTGTGACTGTTGGGCGAATGAAGCCTGGGCCTCAGAGGGACGGCTCGAACTGGAGAGTAGAGAGCTGTGGGAGGAGATGATGAAGAGTGAAATTTTAAAAAGAGACAAACAAAGCATCAGGTTAAAAAAAGAAAACAAAAAAAAGACATACAGATTCTCATATATACCTTTTTCCATTGCAGGCAGTACAAACCTACAATATTTAATGATTTTGAACAATTTTACTTAATTTACACCCAGTTTTGCATTTCGGAGGATCTTCAGTTTGTCAGTAAATATCTGAGAACATGAATAAACTGTTTCAAAATAATATTCCTTAAAGATTGGAAAGAATGTGCATATTTCCCCTTTTACAAACCAGAATATTATCAAACCAAATAAGAAACCTGGAGGAGTTTCATTGTGTAATGTTTCCCCCTCAGACATCATTGCATTAGGAACCGTTCTTTACTAACCGATAGAACCGCACAGAGAAGCTTTACAACATGGAGTTACAGTCACAAATACCACTTCTAGCTTTACGGTGCAGAAAAGAAACTGCATGTTAATCTTGTCCAGGTTATTCTGTTCACACAGACCATTATTCCAGGTCTTTTATGGAACCAATTAATTCAGTGTGCATTGGACCAAACACCATAAGAAGCAGCCAGACTTGTCAACAGGTCTAAAATCCAGACCTGCAGGTTGCTGGAAAGAAACTGAAAAGAAAAACATTGTGGTTTCTAGGTTTTACCATCTCATATATTTTGTTTATATTAAGTTACTTATTTTTATATGTACCACAGGAACAGGGTTGTACAGCGTAGCACTTGATACGTAATCCAAAAGTAAATGAAAGCTAAACCTGACTTTAAAACCTTAATCTTGAAATAAAATCTTTTAGTTTGATGTTTGCTTTTAAGATTAAATAATTTGTCTTTAGGTGTTTTTCCAAATCACCAAAGAAATTCTTTAGACAGTATTTTATCTGTTTTTTAGTCCAGAACCCTAAAAACATCAAGTAAACCCGAGCTGTAAAACAAAACAAAGCACAATACCAACAAACATTAAAACCAGAAAATGTTGAAATATCTCATTTTTGATCAAGCAATCGTTTTTTTTTTTCCTCTCTGGACGACATTTTAAAACAGACCGTGTGGATCTGAACTCTGCTCATGTGTGTAAAGATGATTTAAGCCCAGTTGCTGTGAGACCAGCTCTGAAGCACCTGAGGCAACGCTGCCGGCTCCTTGGAGGGTCTCCATTCACACACGGACAGGAAGCGTCTTGTCCTTTTTATCAAAGCTCAATTGTTGCTTCATTCACGTTTTGCTAATTCGGTTTTCCTATTCAAATGATGGAAGAAGCAGAGGAGTAAAAGGTTGACTCAGCGAGGAAAAAGAGTCAAATTTTCATGAAACAGCTTCATGAAACCCAAAAATATGGAGCGTCTATCTAGATGGGATATAAACAGCATTTATTCTTGGCTTGGAGAAACTGCAGACTGTAAATAAAGATGTTCAAAGCTACTGTAACCTCACCTGTTGGATAATGGGCTAATGTTTTGAATCCCTCTATAACTAAAGGAAGAGAATAATCCAGTGTGAGCTGCTCTTCCAGCTAGAACCTACTTGGAGGAGGGACGGAGAGGTGTCGGCAGGGCGTGGTCGGGCTCTCTGTTGTCGTGGTGCTGGGCTGCGGTCGCGGCCTGAGGGGAGGGAAGAGGGCGCCGTGAGGGCGAGACGGTGGTGGTGGAGCCGAAGAGGGGGACTTCAGTCGAAGGGAGGGGGGGATGGTGAGGGTCCCAGGGGGAGGTGGCCTCAAGGTGAGACTCTGCAGCTGCAGGGGAGGAAAGAAAATGTTCAGGTTCATCTCATTATTTTCTGAAAGCCTAGCAACAGTTGCTAGGCTTGGCCTCTACCATACTGGACTAAATGAAAACTGAAGAACTATTCAGGATCACAATTTGACTTTTTCTGTGTGAGACCAAGCAGAATGAAATGAGACAAATAAAATGTAGCATCCATTTTCTAATTTTTTATTGTTTTACTTGTCCTTCGTGCTCTGAATGAATCCTGCGTGATGGAAACTTAAATTCTTGATTGTCAAATAACTGACAAAAAATCTCATTTTATCATGACAAACAGACTGTGTTCTGTTCGCTGTCAAATTTAATCATAATACACTGACAGTCTTCTATCTGCTAAAATGTTGAACTAAAATCTTCTCTTTTTACAAAACAAGAGTTAAATGTTTTTCAGTGGCAGTAAAATAAACTGCAGACTGGCAGTGATACTGATTTAAACACAGATTAAACAGTTCATTAGTCTGCAGATCAGAAAATATTAAGTCAATATTTCAGTTATTGCACTTTGGTTTGTGTGCAGTGAAATGCACGTGACTTTTAAGTTTATATAGTTTTCAGCCTCTTTACAAACTTCAGGCAGACATTAGATGTGATACAAAAACAGTACAAACATGGCTAATCCACATACTGCACAGACAGTAATCTGTACTCTCAACCAGGTTTCTCACAGGTCAACATTAAACTGAATTAAATTTAGCACTTATTAACCTTTGTTAACAGCATGTGTGTGAATGTGGAGATTGGCAGCCACAGCAAGAGTAGCCAAGGAATAACAGTGTTCAGCAAACTGCTAGTTAAAATAAAAAAAAAGGTTCATGCACAAGCAAAAAGTGTATCTGCATGGGTGTTTACCTGAGCGGAGGCAGGGTTAGAGGAAGGGGCAGAAGAGGAAGAGAAGGAGGAAGAGGATGACTGTGCAGGTCGCATAGCGGACGTAAGAATAAGCTGCATGGAGATCAGGAAAAACAGGGCGGATGAGGAGAATATAAGTGAAGAAGGAAAAAAAACAGGCCAGCAGGGGTGCAAGTGTGAATGTGTTTCCTGTTTACACACAAAAAAACTCCTCAAATCTACAGTTTAGAGACGTATAACAGATATATTCTCACAAACAAGCAGAAGGAGCTTGTATAGCTGTAGATGTGGTTGTGCTTTATGTCCATCTATGTTTGGTTTGGCCATAAAACGGACACTTTGAGCTAAATGTCAGGTTTTAATCCAAGAAACACAAGTTAAATATTTTTGTACTAAAAATTTGTTTTGCACTAACTGCTATCGTCCATTCTTCTCTCACCTCTGGTATCGCTCCCTCACCTCTCAAACTGGCTATAAAAGCACTCCGACAACATAAAACCTTCATTTCTCACCTTAAAACATCTTTTTAGACGAGCATATTCCCTTTAGTTCTGGGACTGGAATGACCTCGCTGTTGCACTTTACTGCTGCTTTTACTATATTTAATTATATGTTATTGTGTGTTTTTTACTACTTTCCCTTTATTCTTTTATCTTGTATTTATATAGTGGCTGAGTGCCCTGAAAGCACCTATAAATAAAAAGTATAACAGTAATAATAATTATCATTAATTTCACTTGATTACATCCAGGTACATTAAATCATTTAGTCATTAAAATACACTTTTATGACTAAACTGACTTTTCCTAAACAGCTTAATTTGGTCTGTTTTAGGTGAAAAGGTTTCTTTTTTCATTATAGTCCATTTAGGTGCCATATGCATTAGTTTCATTGTTTTATTACATTTTAAGCATTAAATTTTGGTAAAAATTTAAAAATTTGCTGAGTTTTTATTTGCACAAATATTGATATCAGATATTTGATCTGTTATGCGATATACAGCTTGTGTTTTAAGTGTTTCAGTGAGATGGACATAAAAACGAGAACCTTTGGGTGAGGAGAGCTCGGCGTTGTGCTGACCGTGTTCATTTGTGTTGAAGTTAGAGTTTAGTAGATCTACTGAAGCTCTAAATTTTTGTTGCGTTGTTTTTAATAAATCAAGAAAGACTGTTTTTGTGGAGGACACATTTTTTGGGGAACACACATCACCCATAAGCTCCCGATTTAGATGGGTTTAAATGAAAGAACCTACATTCCTTATCAATCGTTCCTAGGTTTAGTTTTCCCCCAAAAAAACATTAAATATTGTACAACATAAATCAAGAATACAGTGTAACATCAAACAAGTATCCATGTCAACGTCACTTATTCATTTCTTGGTTCTACTGCAGCTAAACCAGCTCATTTCAGACCAGATCAAGTATAAAACAGTAACTGCAGTATATACTTCTTTATAATATTCTGTGGTGCATATTAGAGAATTTTTTGGTGAGTTTTTCTTGCTGTAAAAGCTGATGTAAAGCATATTTTCAGGCAGAAAAGCTATTTGTTTCTGGGTTTCTAGACTACCTTGAACACATGATTAAAGTCTGACATGCAACTGGTTCATTTTAATACTGGTCATCTCCTGCAGCTGCACTCACTGCCGTGTACATTGTCTGCGGCAAACTGGATTACATGTGGAAATCTATGTAAATGTGGGTCTGTGTGTGTCTGTTTACCATCTGAGCTCTAAGCAGCACCTGGTCCTGGCCAGACCCCTTGAGGCCTTTACCCAGGAGCAAGGTCTGCTGGGATACCCTCTGCCTGACAGGGGATGGGCTCTGATTGGCTCGCACAAGACCAGGTGTGCCTGTAGGATGAGACTGTGACACCTGAAACAAAGGGAGGAGAGGAGAGGATGGAGGGTAGAATGACAGTAAAGAAACGGTAACGTTCAAGTAAACTCTTCACACGTTTGAAGGACCTGTTTTCATATTGTAGGAACTGGTTTGGTTTCGTTTAATCTTTTTTTAAGACATATTCCTCTAAAAACAGGAGAAATATTATACCAACATTTCTCAAAACATAAATGATAATTATGGTTAGCATGCAGTACTGGAAAACAGGGAAAGTGATTCATTGCTTTCCACAGTTTAAAACTAACAAAACAAGTACAACTGCAATTTGAGAAGTGAAAAAACCACTGAGCTGTTGCTATAATTTCTAGAGAATTTTATTAGAATAAAAGAAAAAAGTCTTTTACAGCTCCTCACACCTCAAGCTGCTACATCTAAACTCAAAGGTGGTTAAAAAACTCCTTGGTGGCAGGGCCCCAGGGTGGAGGAGATCCACCCGGAGTTCCTCAAGGCTCTGGATGTTGTGGGGCTGTCTTGGTTGACACGCCTCTGAAATACTGCATGGACACCTGGGACAGTTCCTCTTAAGAAGAGGGGAATGGAGGGTTTCCTCCAACCACAGGGGGATCACACGTCTCAGCCTCCCTCAGGAATCAAAGTGCAGAAAAACAAATGCAGCAACGTCTGTGCACGTAAACTGTGTGCGTGTGTTGCTTGCCCACAATTTAACTATATGTTGAGGCACAAAGTAAACAAACGAGGTAGCTGAGGTTGAGGAGGCGGAACGTTCTCAGATGAACGCAAACAGAAAGAAAACAGTTAGAAACCTTCAGACTGACACTGACCCAGACAGCAAAAACTACCTGACAGACTCGGCCGATGCAGCATCCATCGGTACCTGAAGAGTCCTTTATTCTGTCAGCTAACACCAGCATGTCATCATGGCGTTACATAACACACCTCCTTTAGTAAATTAGAATAAAAATAAACATCTCAGATGTGCTTTTGAGCCTTTTGAGCTGAAGTAGTCTGTTTGCACATGCTTCGAATGATTACCATGATTTCAGTTCTAGTAAATGAAGCTTGGGTGCAGAGATGTGGTTTTGATTTAGTAATGTTCTAAGTTTTAACATTTTTATTATCATTAGATGCTGTTTGAAATTTTGGACAATGAAGGGTCATTTCTTTTAAATGCTTTTCCTTGAGGAATATCTCAGTTTTTCCACACAAAAACTTGTTTTCATTTAAGTTAAACTTCTCCTTTGTTAAATAAAAGAATATACAGCCTAAAATCATCAAAATGATGTTTTAAACTAGGAACTCTGAATGCAAAGCTCTTAAAAAGAAAATAAATCTAAACAAAAGATTTGTTTTAATGTTCAGATATTAAAGGGAACAGTTTGTGAGCAAATATCAATAATAAGGACAAATAATAAGTACAATAAGTGTACAAACTCCATTTTTAAAGGTTACGAAAAGCTTTTTCTAAAATGCAATAAAAATAAAGTTGTAAATTTTTCATCCCTTTGAACCTTTATTTAAAAGACACCATTCGCAGAACGAGTGACTTTGACAAAGTTTTCTGAGTGACCTGAACAGACAGACGACTGAAGTTTCCTCTAACATTTTTCTTCCAGCAGGTTCTTCGGCTGCTTGCTGTTTTATAACGCTGCTAACTCTGACGCCATTAACAGTTACACACATTTATTTTCCTGAAAAACAGGACTGATGACGCGGATCTGTCTGCAGGAAAAGACATGTACACTAAATCTCTTTCGTAAAACATGTGTATGTGCATTTCAACATCAGACGTGATACTAACACTTATGACATTTTGGGATAAACTTTTACAGGCGGAGAAAATTATCACCATGTACAAATGTGATTGTGTTTATTTTATGTTTTCACACGGGGAGGCCAAAGCAGTCAACTCCAGGGTTCAGTCGTACAAGAATTTGAATGTTTTATGAATAATTTTACTCTTACCAGGGATAAAGTAGGATATGTCAATAAATAGAACAATACATCAATTTGTTGGTAAATTAAGTTTTCCATTGTCCAGCTGTTGATTATTATTATTATTATTATTAGAAATTAAAGTGAAGGGAACAGACAGAAGATAAAGGAGAAAAGAAATTCATGATGAAGGAAAAGGAGGATGACCTTGATCTGAACACAGTGCTCCTCCCCCAGCAGGTTCCCACAGCAGCCCAGGTTTAAAACCTCCTCCATCTGAACCTCCTCCATCTGAACCTCCTCCATCTGAACCTCCTCCTTCTGAACCTCCTCCTTCTGAACCTCCTCCTTCTGAACCTCCTCCTTCTGAACCTCCTCCTTCTGAGCCTCCTCCTTCTGAACCTCCTCCATCTGAACCTCCTCCATCTGAGATCCTACAGCATTACTTAAATTTCTTTTTACAACGGTCACAAAAGTCGGTAAAAAAAAACGCAGCTGTGGAAAGAAGAGGTAAAATATTTAGGCCACATTCTGAGTTCTGATAACAAACTCAGTGACCTTGAAAGGAAACAAGTCGTCTTAAAAGCTCCACAGCTTGCTACTAAAAGGCAAATGATGTCATTATCAGGTATGAACGGTTTTGGAAATTGGATACCAAATTATGCTGAATTCTGCTCTTATCAATGATGAACGTCACAGCAATGACAGATAAATTAAAATGGACTCCAGAAGCTGAAGAAGCCTTAACACTTCTTAAAACTGTTCTAACAGCACGGTAGCTTTTTCCAGACTACAAAAAAAGTTTATTCAGACTGTTGACTCTAAAGATGGACACATGACTTCAGTATTGTTGCAGCCTTATGGAGACAAATTAGGATCAGTAGCTTTACTGAAGCCTGTAAATTAGCTAAAGGACTAACAGCATCTATACTGACAGCTAATATGCTTTTGCACAACAATGGAAAAATAGAGGAGGGAGGGCACCTCCACGTTCAACAACAGGAGGTGATGTTTACACTTCGTCCTTTTATCAAAAAGTACACGTCAGAAAACACGTCAACCAGCTGAAAATCTGTGAGAGTTTTAAAAATGTTCTCCAGCAAGTGGAGATGGAAGCATCTTGCTCCAGTGAGGAGCAGATGGAGGATTTCTCCTCCTCCGTTGTTATGGCGATAGCATCGCGGTCGTCACGGAAACGTGCACAGCTGAACAAGCTGAATCTACATCATTGTAGGAATTCCTGAGTCGTAGTTCAGCTTAAAATGGATCCGATCTTCTTTGTAGGTTTTATTAACATCAACCCTTTATCTGCCATCTGACTCCAGTGAATGAAACGGGTTCATCAGGACATTTAAAACTTTTTTTTTGTTTTGTTTGGTTTCTTTTTCGTTCATCACAGCATTTCTGGCTCTGAATCTGGTATTTTTATGGTATTTCAGAAATGCATACAGATGAGTCAGATCAGATGATTACAGTAATCTGATTACTCCCAGATAACTGATTTTGATTGTCACATAAATGGACTCAGTGCTTTATAAAAATAGTTACCTGAGAAATCAATATCAATCTGAGAAATTAATAAGCTGCTGTGAATCAAATCCATTCAGAAAATTAGTGAGGATACCCGCCCTACATAAAACCAAGACAACACCAAATACAATAAAATGTTTAATTTAGTTGATTTTGACCCCAGTAAGAGTAGCTGCTGTGAAAGGTCAGCAGCTGATGGGATCTAACTGGAAAAACTGGTTCTACATGCCAAATAACACGCTACATGGATTGTTATCAGGCTCTTATCAGAGAAAGCTGTAAAAAAAACAGCATCTATGATGGTTTTTCAACTTATCTAGAAATTTTTTTAAATGCTCTCCAATGCAATATTGACTTTATCACTTACCTGTCTACCAGGTGGACTGGCTGGTGTATGAAAGGGTGTGATTAGAGTGGAGTTGGACCCAGGCCTGGTGTTCCCATTTGTCAGGCTGGTGGAGGTCTTGGTTGACATTGTGGTGTTGCTGTGCGTTGCAGAGGAGGATGGTGTGGAGGAGAGAAGGGGCGAATTTGTGGTTGCTGTAACAGAAGAGGAGGAGGTGGAAGTTTGTGTGGCAGGAGATGCTTTGGAGGAGCCTGACGGGGAAGGAAGGATGGGTCGAGAGTACGTGCGTAGGGCTGGGGTTGCGGTGGTGGTGAGTTTAGGGGGAGCTTGGATGAGGATGTGGGGGGAAAGGGCAACCCCCGCCGACTTCGATCTGTGGGTTACGGAGACGGAGGGAGCAGGGGTGAGAGGGGGAGGAGGGGAGGAGGTGGTCGGTGTTAACGTGGGTGCAGGGGAGTCAAGGAGCATGGGGTTAGGGGTGAGCCGAGGAGGGGTGGGCGTTGTAGGTGTGGAGGGGTCGGATGTTGGGGTTGTGGTCTGAGGACTGGTTCCATTGGTGGCCTGTTCTGATTGGCTCTGCTGAACCAGCTCCTTCTCCATCATTCAACACTGAAACACACTGAGAAACAAAGAAAGACAGATTTAGGGTTAGTTTATATCTCATACCAACTCTCAAGCATGGTGGTGGAGGGCTGATGGCATGGGCTTGTTTAGCAGCCACAGAACCTGGTCAGTTTGCAGTCATCACATGGACCATGAAATCCTCTGTACACAAGAGGAGAACCTGTTTATTGTTTATTTTAAGATTTTGTTAGCACTAGTGGCCTTTACTAAGCAGTAGCTAGAGAGGAAAGATGGTGGGAGAGAGAAGTGACGTGTAGCAAAGGGCCCCAGGTCGGGATTCAAACCTGGGCCAGCTGCGCTGAGGACCTATAGCCTCTGTACATGTGGTGGGTACTCTACAAAGACACTAAACACTACCCCCACCATACGAAGGTGTGATCTGTTTCTCCCAGTAATCTAACAGTTTTTCACAGTGTCTGAGCCACATATATAAAAAAAGTGAGACAAGAGTCAAGCGTATTTTGTCCGCTGCAGCATCTTGTCTGTGAGGCGTCATTTGAACTGGCAGGACTCACGTCTCCCCCAGAAAGTCAACGACAGCTCAGAGACCAACAGAAACACCAAAGTTGTCCAACAAATCGAGAAATGTCTTTAGAAAATGAAAAAGCTACCTCCGTTGTGGGTGAAGCGTTAAAAAAAAGCAGGATATTTGTCAGAAAATGAGATCAGCTTTGATCAAACTTGCTTCTCCTAAGTGTTTGAGCTGCAGCTGGAGCTTGATCGGTGGGCAAAAAATCATCGGCCCCTGTCCACAAAACTACTTGTAGGAGAGCCTGTCGTGTAATAAGAAGAAACATAATAATGTAAACAAATAAATAAAGGGATGTTTATAATGCTGTATATAAGCAAGTATGTAAGCAGCCAGCTGATGGCACTGGTTCAAATCCTGGCCTGGAGCCCTTTGCTGCTGGTTGCCCCCTTTGTCTCTAACCCCCTTTCCTCTCTAGCAACTGGCATAAAAGCTTCTGGACGCAAAATAATTGCTGAAATTTCATACATCCACTACATGATTAGACACAGCCCCCCCAGAAAACATGGGCTTAGATAGTAAAACACAAAATTAGGAGGAAAGAAGCTAAAAACACAGAAATTGGAAAGAAATTAAAACAGATTTCATGGAGGCTCTTCACATGTTATCTGAACATCTCCAACCTGAAACTCTCCACCAGTCAGTCAGATCTGAAGATGAGAAGGGAAACTTCTCTGAGAACCAAGAGAAGAAGTCCAGTTGCCCTCTTGTGAAGCACATAGGTTCACTGATGTTAAAGCGAGAGCCGCCATCTGTTTGACACGCGACACCGACAGTATCTACCTGCAGCCATGTGTTTTGGATTGGAGCTGCAGGAGCAGTTTATGTGACCCGCCAAGCAAGGGAAACTGAAAAGTGTCTGTTCATATCATTATAGTAAATATTTGACCATATAAAGTAAAAATTAAACTTCCATCTATTATTTAATCTGAATAACAAAAGTTAGTCTGTGTGAGAATAAAAAGCTCCTGTTAATCTCTTCTGGAACCTTTCTAAACAAGTCATTCTTGTTCAGTTTATTTAATTGTATGGTTATTAACTTCTATTTTGTAAGACTTAGACGTAGCTCTTCTACTTTTTTGCAGTTTCTCTGTGCGTTGCATGGACTTTTGGCTGATCTTGTTGGGCCGTCCACTCCCAGAAAGATTGGTAACTGTCTTCAATGTTCTCCTCAAGTTAATAATCTATGCTACTTTAGAATGATGGACTCCAAATGGTTGAGAAATGGTCTTATAATGCTTCCCAGACTGATGGGCAGCAACAGTTATCTCTCCAAGATCATTGCTGATGTTTGTTCTGTCGGTTTAGCATACGCATCAGAGTAGCATGCAGTGTGTTAATGCGCATGCGGGTTAAGGTTGGGGTTGGGTGCAGTCGTCAGTTTGCACTATGCGTATGCTGATATGACAATGTATGCTAAACTGACAGAACAATGTTTCTCCTCCTTGACAATGTGTTAACAGAACACTGCAGAGCAGCAAACTGGAAAAACCTCTGCTTTTATCAGTGTACTCAGACTGGTTATGATCAGCTGATCAAATGCGTTTGGTCAGCTGCGCCGGTCTTTTACTTTATTCCCGTAGGAGCAGTAATGGTGGACTTTTCACATAATACTGCATGTTGACTAAATAATAAAGACATGCCATGCCTTGTAGTTAATCTGATGTTTTATTCACCTAATTATAAAACCTTTTGAAGAAGATATGTTTATTTGTGTGTATGCTGGCATGTCAAACCCTAGAAATGAAAGAGCGCTTTCTTCTTAAGTCCAAGAAAACATGGGCTTCAAACAACTCAAAGATGTTCCGTTAATTAGAAAAGAATAACGATAACGTTCTTTTTGTAGCTTAAATTAGTGATCTGACTATATAGAAAGAAAGCCTAAAAGATTAATTAAGTTATCCTGCAACTAAACCGTCTTTAGTCTTTTAAAGTCTTTAGAAGCCGCGCGGTCACTTTGCAAAACAAAGATCAACCAGACGATCACTTGCAGACATGGGCGCAAAATTGGGCCTCGGGGTCTCACCAGCAGCGAGGTTTCTTTGGTTTAAAAGGGTGCTGAGACTGCAGACAACCAACCACGCAGACAGGTGCCACTCCAGATGCTGACATCTGGCCCGCAGCTTGTAAAGTGGACGAGTCAGTTTCACGTTAACGCTGCACGAGAGGCTGCTGATACTAATGAGTCACTAACACACGCTGGTGCCAGTTAGGCCAGAAATCATACATGTGACTATCAGAGAGAAAGAAAAAAAAGAAGAAGAAAAAAAAAGATGGACACAGGCCTTCACAGAGAAGTCTCACGATAAATACATTAGAGGAGCTTGCATGTCCACGCTCTGCGTAAAGCGTTTGGTCACCTACCTGCTGAGATCGGCGTCGTCTGGCGGTTTATTCCCCGTGGTGTCGTCCATCCGAAAGTGAGCGCATGTTTATAAAGTCTGTTGCTGTTATCTGATGAACGAGCCTGGGCTTTTTTAGCAGGCTGAAATGGGCGTGTATGAAGACTCACTTCCTCGTCTGACAGCGCGAGGGCTGCGCGTCACCCTTCCCCAGACAATAATCTCACCAGCCTCACCTACTGTGTGGTTATCCCCCTGTAGCCCCCTGATCTGAGGCAAAAACAGCAAAGTTACGATGCAAAACAGGTCCGTTTGTAATGTGCATGGGTCTGTGTGCGTTTGTGTCGCAC
The DNA here is from genome assembly GCF_017639745.1 of Melanotaenia boesemani. NCBI lineage: Eukaryota > Metazoa > Chordata > Actinopteri > Atheriniformes > Melanotaeniidae > Melanotaenia > Melanotaenia boesemani. Next base: position 1,945,260 of record NC_055699.1, on the reverse strand, counting down.
TTTGTTTAGGGTTTCATCACAGACCAGGCATTCCCCAGCGAAGCAGTCCGTAAATCCTGCAGCCAGAGGCGTTATGCAGCATGCCGTCCTCCGGTGAACCGCCGCCGTCTCACCTGACGGGTCTGCGGCGGGAATCAGGCCGGCTCGGGGCCACCGTGTAGCGGCTGCAAGGGCCTGGTCAGTCCGCTGCTGGAGAAAAACGATGGAAGACCGTTTTTTAGCACAGTGACAGAAGCGAGACAGCTCCACTCAGAGTTCAGGAGGACTGCGCCACGCACACTGTAACACTGTGCAGCAATGGAACAACACAGTCACTGTTGGCACAGAGTAAATAAACAATATGAAAAAAGAGGTTAATTTAACACTGCGCAGAAAGAACATTACAGAAAGCTGTGCGTAAAGTATGCAGAAAAAATTCTATGCGTTCTGTTTTAGTATTAGACAAGCCCACATTTCTGAATAATTATAGAATCATATAGAATTTGTCTATTGTATCAGAGTACTGTGAAGAGATCTCGGCCCATCCTTATTTATATCTGAAGAGTGGAAATGTGTGTTACGATTTTCTGAACCATGTGCAAACATAAATGGAAATACATTAAAGAAACAATCCTAACACTAGCAGCCTGTCACAAAGACAACGTTATTTGTTCCAACTGCTTTAGTTCCCCCCTCTCTCTCTCTCTCTCTCTCTCTCTCTATATATATATATATATATATATATATATATATATATATATATATATATATATATATATAGTTGTAGGACATGCTGTATATTTTGTAAGCAAACTCATTTTTTGTCAAACGGCGCTCCGTAATCTGGAATGATGTGGTCATGTGACTGGTGCGCGTGTCAGTAATCCGATGAGCCTCTGTTATTGGACAGGCAGCTGGACGAGCACCAACTGACAAAAACTCTGCTGCGTCACTAACTTTAATCTGCAGGTGCTCAGACAGCCACGAGCTCACCGGAAACAAGGTGGGTCTGCCTTCAAGATAAAATCGCTGTGCAATCATTTCATCAATTCAGACTGAGTCCCCTGACTTTCACAGGACATGGAGAACAGCCCCAGGTTTTATTAGCATCTTTAACTGAGACATGATCTCTTCTTAATAAAAAAAGCAAAAACAAAACACACAAAACAAATAAACATTTTTTTTTGTTTATTTGTTTATTTACTTTTTGATCTTTTTTACCTTTATTCTGGATATCTTGAAGTAATTATTCCATTTCATGTAATAAGTCATTTTTCTCATTATCTTTAGTTTTTCAGGTGACTGCTTGGTTATTTCAGGACCTGTCTGGTGATAGTAGATTTTGATGGCCATGGATTACTTATGCACTGAAACTACGTCATACATCACGTGTTACTACATCACGGGATATTGTGATGATTCATCACAACATAGAAATGATCCGTGTTACATGCTGCAGCCATATAGGAGCTCATTATATTGTGGTTGGTTTATTATCAGTTCCCACACATTCATTCATTTGCTGTACTGTCTAATCCATATCAGGTCGTGGGTAAGCTGGAGTCTATCCCAGCATTTTCAGCAGGTGAGAGGCAGGTACACCCTGGACAGGCCACATACTCTCTCCGAGGGAAAATTTAGGGTGAGCAATTAACCTAACATGCATGCCTTTGGACAGTGGAAGGGAGCCAGAGAACCCAGAGAGAACCCTCGCATACAAGGGGAGAACATGCAAACTCCACACAGAAAGGCCACCTCCCCCCAAGGTTCGAACCTCCCCCCAGCCGAGGCTCGAACCAGCGACCTTCTTGGATTCATATTTTTTTGTTAATGGCAGCAGAGGGGCTCTGTAATTTATCAAGCTTATGAGATGATCAAGATAAAGTTGAACATAAGGGGTTAACACTTAGGCTAATTTAGTTGTTTCATTGGGTCAAATCCTATAACAGCTAGTTCAGGCATGCGTGTTGTCCCAACCAAACACCTCTTTGTTTTTCTATCATTTTTAAGACTGTTGGCGCAAGAAAACATTTTTGTTTTCTGGAGATAATGACATAAATTGACATGTTAAAAAAGAAGAAGAATTGGCTTCTGTAGAACTTGATCCACCACTTTTTTTTAAGTTGGAAAAGGTGGGCTTTTATTTTAAAATTTTGAAGCGGAAGTGTGCCTGTACTGCCAGGACTTGACTCTGGAGTTGTTAGGGTACAAGCTCCATGGCAACCGGATCACGAGGAGAGAAAGTTAAGATTTGACGTTTTTATCATTAAAAACTGAGGACAGATCAGCAGCAGAAGATGACGCGTCTTTCCAGAAACTCAAGACCGGAAAGAGAAACTTTGCCCTGAAATAAAAATGCCTTCCACAAAGCTCATTAAGCCCAAACCTGTGGAGTCCACCAAGACAAATCTCGAAAAAAACAAATCGGTAAGATCAAAAGTACCCAACGGGACAGAAAGTGAACTCAAAGTGCCCGCTGTGCGTAAAAGCCGCGCGTCGAGCTGCCCGCGGTGCCCGCAGCAGCGGGGCCGGTGCGACAGGACCTCCACAGGTGTGCGGGACTCACCCGCCAAGCCGAGCGAGAGGAAAGCCAGGTCTACATCCACTGCCCCCAAACATACAGAGAAGATCCCCAAAAACAACACGGACCACCGGAGGGCGACCAGCTCTGTGAGACAAGCCGATGCCAACCAGAAATGCCGGGACGCGACCGCGTGTGTGGGGCAGAGGGGCCCCAGAGCTGAGGCGAAGCATGCCGAACAGAGGTGAGGCAGACAGGAGGGGCTTCTGGGGACTTCAAGGGGTCCCGACCAGAAAAACCAGTGAACATTTAAGTCACAAATACAACCTGGTGCTTCAAGTACTTAAAGAACTTTGGCTATGTTATAAACATCAGTATTGTTTATTAGTGCATTCTTTATTAATTCAGAGGTTTTAGAAAAGCTTCCAGTAGCATTTCTGAAAGGCAGTATCCTGCTTCATGTTGCTGTCTGTGGCCATCTGTTGCAGCGAGTTAATCCCCACACGTTTTACCACCTACTGGCACAACAGCCCTGCAGGTGAAGTGCTGCACGCCACAACCACAGGAGCCACATCCTTCCGTTTCCCTTTACATACATATTCATCGTATTGTCTTTTCACGCATGTGCTGCAAATATCCAAAGAAAAAAGACTGTTTTCCTGGTGTTGCACCTTCAGTTAAAATCTTTGCATGTTTGCTTTCAGTATGAAGTAGAATTTTTGGTGAATGAAACAGGAATAATCATTCTATTTGCTATTTTATTCTTCATGCAGGACAATTAAAAATGTACTAATAAAGCCCTGGTAGCTATGGTAATAGTTATCTCCTCTCCTCAGCCCTGCTTGGAACCAGTAGAGCCTCCTTACAGACATTTATTGTGTAGAAATGTGAGAAGCGTGAAGTCCAGCATGGCAGAGAAATCCATCTGATGCTGGTTCGATGGATTTCTTGCCAAAAAAGACCAAAAATAACACAAAGCTGCTAAACAGATATTTTTTTATTTTACCTGTCTTCAAACACTCCAACGGCTAACATCGCTGCAACAGCTGGAAAACTTGTGAAGTTATGGTTATTCGTCTGTTTGGGTCGTGTGATCACAAGTTAACTGGTTGGAGGTTTGTTTAAATACAGATATGTGTGAATAATTTAAGGATTAAAAAAAGTTTTGCAGCATATTGACATGTTGTTAAATAAGAAGTGATGGAGAATGAATGTGTTTGTGTTTCAGTAACAAAGCTTTCACCGTCATCCCCCCGAATCCAAAGAAAAGAAGAGAGATCCAGAGAAGTGAGTCACATGTTTGCGTTTCCTCAGCGCTGCCTTGAAGCAGCTGGATGTAAGTCGTTGTGCTCGTGCTGTTGTTCATCCTTGTGTCATCTCTGATTGGCTGAGCAGAGGCGGAGGCTGAACTCGTCGCTTTAGAGGAGCTTCGGCTGAGCAGAGCGATGACCTACGTGTCCATCAACCCCAGCAGTGTTGGTGGGAGACCTGCAAAGAAAAAGTATCTGATGTCTTCTTGTGTTTGCGTGATTTTCTGACTGTGTGTGTGTGTTGGTTAACAGGTGGCTGCATGAGTCTGGAGGAAGTGCGGCTGAAGCAGCAGCAGGAAATGTTGCTGACAAAGAGGAAACAGAAACAGGTGTGTGTTAAGAGCATAAAAACGTACTGCGTGCTAATTTATACAACTGGAAGCAGAATTACTGGCTCATCAAGGTGACTTCAGGTTCAGCTCTGGGTTTTATGGCATCACAAAGCTGGTTCACCTCTTATCAGGTTGTATCACCATGGTAACTGATGCTGAAAACCTAACGTGCTCCAGAACAGGTTAGAATCTGAGATAAAGTCTAAATTAAAATAGTAAATTCATCTTACATAAGGCAGAAATGGGAGCGAGAAGGTAGCAGAAAATTACAAATTTAAACTCCAGGAGAGCTTTTGGCTGGAAGACTGTTTGTAGATGTTTAATTACTCCAATTATAAATATCATATTTCCCAAGTTCTTCCAGCTGCTGGTGAAATGTCCAAAAGTTCAGTCTTCTTGGTCACTTGTCTATGAAAAATAATGAAATATGTTTGCTATTAAAATTATGCTCGGCTAGAAATAACTGTTTTTTGGGTTTCTATACTCAACTTCTGCAAATAATGAAGACAGATGTTTGTTTGGGATATTCAGCATTACAGCGATAACAAAGAAATGGCTAAAAGCAGAATCCCGACCACAGAAGATCGGTAGAGACTTCTCTTAGTGGCGTCAAGAATCAAAATTCAGAAGACTAGTTTCCATCATGTAAAGTAATACTTTTCAGTATTTTATTAGTCTGTCATATTATTGTTGAGTAAAGTTAGTCCTTGATTCTTTACTGCGTTGCTTCAGTTCGTTTAGGTTCTCTGAAGGTTCCACCACAGGCTGCAGTCTGGATTTTTACACCAGTGTGTTTTCCTGAGAAGGATCAAAGAATTTGTTTCTTTTGTTTTGATTTATCCTGATTCATAAAACCTTAGAAAAGACAGCGTCCTAAACAGCGTCAGGGATTCAGATTGAGGCCAGATTATCTGATTTATCACAATTAAAACAAGAAACCAAGTATATTTTGTAAACTGCTGCAGCTTCAGCACACATTCAAAGATCTTGTTCTTTAGTTAATATGTTCTTTTGAAGCTCTTCTTACTTTATAAATTAAGATTATTTCTCAGAATGCATATGAGGATCTTCAAGCCTGACAACAACTCAAAAGTACTTCTGTGACCTTCTTTTATTCTAATAATATAAACCTGTTGTGGATTAATTTAAAGATGGACTATCACATTTACCTGTTACAGCTGTTATGGTTGCTGTTTTCAGAGATTTTATAATCAGTTAATTAAGTTTATTAACTGAAAAATTTTAACTAGGTATGAAGAATTCAGCTCCTTAGCCAGTTGTGGCAGTAAAATCCTCTACTAGTATAATCAATAATAATAATTCTATTATGAAGTTTAATAACATGAACAGAGGCTCCTTTTCCTCCGTTGACACTTCAGCTTACTTAACAATGTAAGTTGTTGTCATTTTTACACTTTAATATTTTTACTTTTGCTCATACAAGAGTGTTTTTTTAATTAACTGCATATTTGTTCTTCTTAATTTACTGTATCCAGGACATAACAACAACTTTTCTGCATTTTAAGACAATACCAGCAAATATAACCTCATCAGAAGAGGATTAAACTTTTTCATCTCGGGTTTTCCTGAATGTTTTAAAGGGTTGGCTACGTTTCTTCATAAAAAATACAAATTTCTAAGTGTTAATATAAAAAGACATGATAAGCAAACGTCAGTTATTTCAAGGTGTTTCTTGTGTTCTTTGTTATTTCAGGTGAAAAAGCAGGTGAGGGAGGAAACTGCCGTCCTGACGAGCTGACTCGTCCCTCATCTCGTCTCCGCTGGCAGCTCAACTGCTCACAGAGTTAATGAACAATGTAGAAATAACTTTATTTATTGATAAAAATGTAAGAATATTATTCACAACTCCCTTAAAATAACATACATCATCACTTTTGTATTCATGTATAAAGTTAGTTATCAGAAGAAGGATCCAACGCATTTCTGCCTCATGAGAAAGTCCAGAAACAGGACGGTGCAAAAGCCTTGATCAGCAAATCTTCACATTTTCCTTCAGACTCTCTTGTAATCTTTTAAGTGATCTTGAGCAATAGTTTGCCAGGCTTTCTGAAAGTCTTTATTTGGGCTGCTTTTTCACTCATTTAATTATCATTTGTATCAAATTCTGCTCTCAAATCAAGCAAAATCAAGTAAAAACACGGTTTTGGTGGACTACAGCTGTTCCTAATATTATCAGTTGCTTTCTGACTTGCAGTTAAAGGCAGGTTACACCGTTATGTCCTCTGACCTTTGGGACATCACGTCGTCAGGATTTCTGAAAGTCTTTTTACTGTTGCAGGAATAAGAAAACATCAAACACATAGATATTCTTTTCTGTTTCTTCTGTTTTTCTTTTCTTATGTAGAACACTGTGTAAGTGGTGGGTTTGGGCAGCTCAGATAGGATGAAATCTGTCAGGGACACTGACATGAAACACAAGATTTAAAACATCTAAATAAATATTATGAAGCAACAGTTTGGCCTCAATGTGGTCCACTGGTTGGATTTAAAGTGGTTTCGGACAAAAATCCCTGTGACATTAAGGAATAAAGAATATTTACATAATAACTTGTAGAGTATGTTCATTCATGCTTTTTTAGCTTTTGGGGGTGAAATAGTATTTTTTTAATATGAGTTCTTTATTTGGCCCTTTAACAAAATGTAACAAAAAAATTAACATTTTTTTGGAGGGATATCTACCATTTATTACTATTTCATACATTAAAAATATTATAACGTGGTTTTCTGCTTCTGGGTATCTATTAGGGGACAGAAGACGAGTATCAGATTGTGTTCAACAGGAATTTAAGTTTAGACCATAAATTGAAGCAAAATGTCTCAGAAACTGTTCTAATGGCTCTTATGGGTTAAGCAAATAATTGTGTTTTACATGACTAAATTTTCTTGATTTAAGACTAATATTTTATATATAATTTGGTGAACATTATTCTGAGACTGGAATTATTGATCACACACACACACACACACATATATATATATGTGTGTGTGTGTGTGTGTGTGTGTGTGTGTGTGTGTTTGTGTGTGATTGTGTTTCATGATATTTTTGAGAAGATTTTACATTAACTGTCAACAGATGCTTGCCCAGAACTGAATCAGATTTTTCACTTAATTATAACAAATTACAATAACACTCTTATTGTAAGTTTTCAGGAATCATTCTGGGGGTTTATTATTAGTTTATTAAAGGAGGAAATCTACTGTTTTCATGGCACTTTGTTGACTAAAGTCAACATCCCCCACTTTCGTGGCTATAAAAAGTTAGCATGTAATTCTGTAGTTGTCTCAATCCTCCAGCAGAGGTCGCACTCCGCGCGATTCACAGACAGAGTGACGATCTTTCCGCAAGTCTCTGGAGAACATTTATAAAAACAAAAACAATTTAAAAGATTAACATAATAATTATAATGAGGAACAGCTAAACACAAAGACTTCTACATACTAGTAGGCTTTTAAAGCAATAAAATACAGTAACAACAATATAAGGTCACGTGTGTGTTTTTGTTTTTAAATCACGATTAGTTTAAAGTCACATTTTCAACGTTTGCATCACTCAGACAAAAAAACAAATGAAGAGCAAAGAGGGCTAAATGTCAGAGTCGTGCTTCTGCCTCCGGGATGCAAAATTTATGTCACGTCAGGCGACTAAAACAGCAAACTGCGCATGCGCCACAGGTGTTGCGGGTGTATGTAGTTGAAAAGCGGATCTGTAGCCATGATTGTAGTCCTTGACCGGAGGCTCAATGTGACGCAATGCTGCATTCAAAGGTCATTTGCAGGTTCGGAAGATTAAAGGTTGAGAGCTGTGCATAGATCTTGTGGGACTATATTTTGTATTAAAGATGGGAGAATCTGTTGTTGATTACATACCTGGAAATTAAAACTAATAAACTATTTAATATGAATTTGTCAAAATAATATTATTTTTTCATACTCGTGAATTTTGGGAGGAAGAATTAAAAATGATCCAATCTGATGAGAAAAGTATTTTTCTACATGTAAAGATTTTGACAGATTTTCTAGAGTAACTGTTTGAAAGGAGGGTGTTTTTCTTTTTTTGTAAATTTTGCAGTAATTACACTTACAAATGCATCTTTTTAATCAAGTGGACAGTACATAGGACTGTTGCGAAGGTTATAAAGAAATAACAACACATATACCTGTTTATTATTTATGTGTTCAGCTTAAAAGATTAAAGAGCTCAATTATAAAAGCACTGCAAGGTTTTCTGGAATATAAATGAAAAACACTTTATTAATCCCAGAGGGAAATTGCTGTATACTATTTTTTTATTAACAAAGATTATTTAAAGATAAATTTAAAGACATGTCAGGTTGCTTAGTGGCTTTTTATTTCAACTAGTGTCATCATAATGTGTTACTAAAAACTAATAAGCAAAAGGACAAGAAAATAAGCTCAGCTAATGCCAACTGACAGAAAAACTGGAAAATAAACAGCAGCAGGTTGTATAGAGTAAATATCGCCAAATATTTACTTCCAAGCTCATTAAAATTTTAAAAGCTCTGTTTTTTTTTAAAGCAAAATAAATAAATAAATAAAAACAAATAAAACTTATTTACTGTATTTCAAATTATGTTTGTGTATATTCAACAACATTGATACATTTCTTGTTTTCCACAAGGCCACTAAACCGGATTCCCTCAACACCTCGGCTGCACCTAGAAATTCTGTCCATGAAAGTTATGAACAGAATCGGTGACAAAGAGCAGCCTTGGCGGAGTCCAACCCGCACTGGACACAAATCTGATTTACTGCCGGACCAAGCTCTGGCACCGGGTCCGGTAATCTATACTCCAGGAGTACCCACACAGGAGTCCCCGGGGGACACAGTCGAACGCCTCCTCCAAGTCCACAAAACACATGTAGACTGGTTGAGCAAACTCCCATGCCCCCTTCAGAACCTTAAAGAAAGTGTAGAGTTGGTCCACGACTGGGATGAACCCCACATTGCTCCTCCTCAATCCGAGGTGTCAACCAACACAGCCCTACAGCATCCAGAGCCGTAAGGAACTCTGGGTGGACCTCATTCACCCCTGGGGCCCTGCCCCGAGGAGCTTTATCACCACCTCAGCAACATCAGTATCAGAAATAGGAGAGCCCACAACAGGGTCCCCCAGTTCTGCTTCCTTGTTGGAAGATGTGTTGGTGGGATTGAGGAGGTCTTTGAAGTATTCTCTCCACCGACCCACAACATCCCGAGTCGAGGTCAGCAGCCCTCCATCGTCCCTGTACACAGTGTTGATGGAGCACTGCTTCCCCCTTCTGAACCGTCAGATGATGGACCAGAATCTCCTCAAAGCCGCCCGAAGTAATTCTCCATGGCCTTTCCAAACTCCCCCTAGTCAGAGTTTTTACCTCAGTGACCCCCAAAGCCGCGTTCGCCTGCAAACAAATAAAACATTCAGTTTAAACAAGATAGTTAATAATTGACAATTAAGTATTTTCTAAAAGTCCCCTTGCAGAGGATTGTATGCAGGCCAGCTCTGTCCACACCTACTATGCTAAATGTAATTTGATGCAAACAGTTGGTGTTTTAAAATAATTTTCATTTATATATGTTGTAATATTTTTAAATCCAAATTTCTCCAAAAGGTTGGACTTCCATCAGGCGGTCGTTGTCTATAAGAATGTTTTTTCTCATTAAAGTGAAATTATATAAATAAACTAAGTTGGAACATTTAACCTTAGATCGACTTTATTTGCGTGTTCGTGGGGAAGTTGTAATTTAACGTCGGTATTTCCCACAGCACCTGAAGGTGGCATGATTCGGTGGCTGCTGAGATGATCTTTGTGCGAACGAAGCAGCAAAGCGGTCGCAGTTAGCAAGACACAGCAAGCACACACAGAGACGCGAAAGACGGCGGGCGAGACCGATTTTTAGCCTGAAAATAATCCTTACGGCGACTTTACAGTCACAGCGACGGCCTTAAAATGGTAAGAAGACATTTAAGAGTTCTGGATGTGGGCCTGTGGCACTCATATTTAATGACAATCAATGTGGCTAAAAGCTAGCAGGCTAATACTGAACGGTTAGCCAACTGTTTTCCTGACTCATTATTGAACAGTCCCAGAAGCTAGGCTGCCATTTTACACCAGGCATTTAGTATGTCCTGACCACTGCTTTTCGTTCGATGAAGATTACCTTAGGCATTCAAATATTCCAAATACCTCATCTGCATCCAGGTGATTAATAAGTATGAACAAATACAGTAGTTTGATTACGCGCTAGTCCACCCAACGGCAAGGCAGCCAAGCTAACTGGCTAATCTAAAGAAGCTAATAAGACTTAGCAGTGTTGCGTAGTAGTGTCAGACTGATCGTAGCGTAGTTAAAGGTATTTGTAACAATAATTTCAGGAAGCCACCAACACACAGCTTGAGGGCGTATTTATGGGATCACAATGTCTTGAATAAAATTACTCAATAGCAGCACGTCCCTGAACAGAACCGATGGGCCCTCTGCCGCGTTGGTGTGCTGGATAGGGATTTGAACCCAACACTCCTGGAGAACCTGGAAAACGCCAGTGTTAAAACCACTCACTTCCTGGCCTAGAGACCTGTGAATAACTCTTTAAGCGGGGCAAGTTATTATTTCTGTTTCCCCTGACTCTATCACAGCTTGTGCTGCTTAAACAAAGTAATTGTTGTTTGCCCAACAGTTTGTTCTTCGTTTGAAACTGTTGCCAAACCTTAGCATCAACTACGTCGTTTATAGTTGTGGATGAGCAGAAATGAAGTATTTCAGTTGATTACCTGTAGAAGTCCTGCTCCAGTATCATATAAATGTTTCATATTCTGTTAGTTTTCAGCTCACTTATAAATATTGCATCATTATTTGCTCACACAGACAGAATACTGTATTTCTTATATCAAAAGTCAGTCAGTTGTTTTCTTTCTTTTTAAGGTTGTATCTGGTTTAAATAGCTTCATGACCATTTTATTAGCTGGAAATGTGGAAAAAATAGGATGAAAATCAGATATTTTAGTTTGATTTTGTTATTTTTTAAACACTTTACCACATAGTGACCATAAAAGGGTAAAATCAACACTACTGAAATCAAAATAAAAAGCACAACATTAATAATGTACTGAATGGTATTTTACTAACACATAGGTAGCCCTGTTTTCCTGACAACAGTCCAGACAATCTAGTCTGCCCCTTCCCATTTTTTTCTTCCTGGCAGCTGTGCCAAATCTGACACACATTCTGTGTTTTGAGTCCAGTTGATGTGGTAAATAATAATAATAATAATAAAGCCAGCTTTCTTAGCTTTCTTAGCTTAGAGTAACACCTCTCATGAGACTATAGAACAGGGGTGGCCAACGTTGGTCCTCGAGAGCCACAATCCTGCAGGTTTTCCAAATTTCCCTGCTCCAACACACCTGACTTAAATTAATGAGTCATTGTGCAGATCCTTATAGGCTGTTGGATCCATTTAATTTGAGTCAGGTGTGCTGGAGCAGGGAATTTTGGAAAACCTGCAGGATTGTGGCTCTCGAGGACCAACGTTGGCCACCCCTGCTATAGAAGCTATTTTGCAAATATTCACAGGCTACATACAACAACCAACTAAGAGCCCACTTAGTAAAAAAACTACATGTCCCTCCTCTGTGTGTATACCAAGCATCTGCTGATGAGCTCATAAGGACGAATGCATCAAACAGTGAAATTCAGAAAAGAGGATCTATTGTTTGCATGTATAACTTTACCTGTCCAACAAAGAAAGTCCTACTAAATGCAGCGTGCAAATTAAAGTCGTTGTGTGCTGATAGTTTACTAGAGTTTCGGTGGTCAAAATACGACCCATCAAGCAGCAAACTAAGGTCTATATTTAAAATGTAGTGCAGACCTGCAGCAGCCAGAGACTCCATGAGTCTATGGAGGAAATAGTTGACAAAGAAAGAAACATTTAGGAGGACTCTGAAGTCGTTTTGGTGAATGACTGAGCATACCTCTTTAACATGTGTAACTCAGTCCCAGTAACGCTAGAGTTTTTTTGTTTTGTTTTGTTTTGTTTTAAAATTGTTTTTGGGATATAAGTTTAAAAAGTTCCTTTTTGTTTTTTTAAGGACCAGTTAAGCATTTATTCTGCATATTTCAAAATCAGCTTTCTGTGTACTTTGGGTAGAGCTTTAATAGGCCTTTTACAACATTTTCACTGGAATGGAAAGAAGATAAGGAAATACATATTTAGTATTGCTGAGCCAGCCATGTAAAAATGGTAAACTTTTTAATTTGACAAGGTATTATTGCTCTAACGTGGCATCTACAGTTTTGTCCTGTATTATTTAATACAGTTGCAAAATGTTTTGTGTTAAGAATCAAACTATTGAAACGTGGAGTTGTGTTCCTATTCATTAATGAGATTTTTTGAAAAGCAGAGTGAATCAGAAATATTTCTATCGACTTGTGTGAAGAGACTAAGGCACGCTGTTATAATGCTGGAGGACGGCAGCATAGATTACGCTGCTGGTTTAAGTCAGTAGAGGTAGCGGTCCTAAAGCAGCTGTGGTTGACATCCATGACAGAAAAATGGGGAGAGTTTGTCATTAGGACTAATTTTGATGTGAAATCTGGGAAGATTGTGGTCAGTCATGTGAGTAGGTTTCCAGCTTGGAGCAGAAACAGCTGGTGGGAAAAATTTTAATAGTGAAGAGTCAGACACGAAACACAACGTTGTTACCATTCACCCAAATGTGCATCAGGCCTCCAAAATATATATAATAAATACATCAAATGAATGTGTAAACTGGATTTTCCTTTTCAGATCTTAGAAATACAGATAAAAAATGACAATAGGAACGTGGCTGAATTTTTTGTATGAAAGTTTTCTGTTCACTAATAAAAAGCTGGAAAGAAAAGGCTCATTTTCTCCTGCTACATCTGATCTGTCATGTTTTGTGGGACCTGTTGGTTTGAGAGGAGTTTTATTTCCCCTCAGCAGCAGCTTGTACATTACATATTTTTTGTGGCTAAAAGTGGTGTTGTTTTTCTTTATCTAATGTGAATGGAAATATTAAAGGTTATTACTCTAAAGGTTACTGTTAGCGAGTGTAGCTGACTGATCATTTCTGTGCTCACCATCATGTCGGTCCGCACAACTGAAGTTGGTTTTATTTGTGTGTAGCGGCGTAAAAATGACTAATGCCCCTTCTAGGACAGCATAATTACAAACCAGCTGTATTATACATGTTGCTTTCAGTAGAAAATGTTTGCTTTCAGGTGATAGGTACAAAATATGCTTTATGATTTTTTCCTCTTAGAGGACTTCAAACATGTCGCATTGTCATGCTGTACAACGTTTTCTGTTACGCTTCCAGAGCTTTCCGAAGTGATTTTAAAGTGAGTCGTGAGTCTGCTTTTCTAAATTCTGACCAGAGCAGCAGATATCAGCAGCTGCTTACGCTGATTAAATGTCCATCTTTGCGACTAAAGCGAGCACATGATGGTTTCTGGACCCTAATGTGTGCTGCAAACATGTCTAAGAGGCTGGTGACCGACCCGCAGTGCTCATCTGAAGTTCTGTTACACCTGAGTCGCCTCTGGAGTTTCATGCGTTTGTTTTAGCTACTAAAACAATTCTTTTAAGGAAGGAGATCCAGTCAGCATCAAGTTTAGATGTTCTGACTCTACTCTGAGGTGACAGGTGCTTTGTTTTTATTGTTTTGTTTTGTTTTTTTCAGCTAAGTTTGCATTGTTTGTGTTTTCAAAAGTAGGGTATTAGGCTTTTGAGTCTGGCCAGGACACACGGTGACCAGGGTAATCTGATTTACTGAGCTGAGCCTTATTTTTCTTCCCCACGAGCACTGCTCTCCCTCCCTTTCTTCCTCGTTTCTCCACCACTTCCTGAATCTCTCTAGTTCAGCAAATGTTTCAGCTGCATTACAGGTTCTGTAAGGACTTAGTTAAGGGTGGAGAACAGAAATGGAACTAAATGCAGGTGGGGTTTGTCAGTTTGTCTGCCAGGTCTCCAGCAGACCTTTGCCATCTAGAACCACTAATATCAAGGTTTGATTGGACTTTGGAGACAATATATTGCTGCTGACAGCAGGGTAAGCGCTTGTTTTTGTTGGCAGTTATATTTAAATGTAAAGAAAATGATTAGTTCTGGAAACTTGTGAAGTGTTTTGATTTTTCTCGTGCTGGCGGCTGATGACAGGCTTACTTGTTTACCTTCTTAGTCTTTTCCGCCCTTCTTTGGAGAGGTCCTGGATTTACTTATAGTGTACTGTAAAAAGTCATCGTCATGTTTACTGTGATGAATCTCAGAAGATATTTTTTTATTAGGTTGTTGTTGCTCTCTTAATAGTTGCAGCACTATAGATCCAAGTGTTGATCTGTTAGTTTTTCATTAAAATGTGAGAAAATAGTGTCCAGTTGTGGTTTCTCAGGTAATAATTCTAAAGTAATACATCAGCACTGCTTGTACAATCAGATCAACAGCAAAACTAAAAGAAAGCCATTGTATGAAAGGTGAACTCTAAAAAGCAGAAAGGTGCGCTCCAAGTTTATCCTAAGCACAAGTAGCCTCACGGCAGTGCGTCTTTTCCGTTTAATAGTGTGGATTAGACGCATATAGTTTAGTTGTTTTCTGTAACTAGGTCTGACCTCTGAACTTGACTACCTTCCTGGTGTCTGAAGGAAGAATGCACCAAACATGGAGCTGGTGCCGATGAACAGGGATGAGATTCCTGTTTCACAAGAAGCTTTCTAGAAACACTTCCTGCTCAACAAACTGTCCACATCGCGTTACCCCAGGCACATAGCCGTGGAGCTGATTGTAGGTCAGATATTGTGGCGACACACATCTGATACCTTCTGGTGTGGGAATCTGAAATCTGATCCCAGTGCTGCTATGAAGGGCACTTTTCTTACCACCAGTGAATAGAAGCCCAAGAGACAGACCTCAACACTTTGCCGTTTGTAGTCCAATGGCTACTCTGAGGCATTGTCTGCTCCAGTTGCCATGGCAACTAGTGGAGCACTTCAGGTAGAGGTGCTGCCTTCCAGACTTCAGCAAGGAATGGAGGCCGAAACGGGTCTAGATGGGCCGAGCTGCGTGAGCTCGCTGCCGACAGGTCAAGCTCAGTTTCCATCACTTAACATACCAACAACATGTTGATCCTATTCAGCTCCGGGTGAGAAGTAAAAGGATTATCTTGGTGCTCGTAAAAGTTTTTGTACTCAGAGTCTCAGAAGTATTGTAAAGGTTTATTGAGCTAACGTGGCGTGCCGACATGTCAGTTGGTTGTGCATACATTGCATGACGCTGAAGTTCTTGGTGCAGCAACCCCTCCATGTCCAACATGCAAGAATTTCGTTCCTGCACCTTTTCTGTCTAATTCAACTGTAAAAAGTCAGGGAATAACTTTTAAAGAATAGACAAGTTTTTGTTTGAAGTCATTTTATTTAAATTCTTGGTCTTCTTTCATTTCTTCATTTTTAATCCATATTCAATTTCTAAGTATGACCAAGACCTTCCCACAGACCTACTCGTTAAAAAAAAACAAGTATATCCAGGTTCTGACTTCAACTTATGATTAATCTGCCTCAAGCAGGTAGATGGAGACAATTAATTAACCATGAATGTGTCATAATCTTTCATAGATCAATAGCTAAGTAGAAATAATTACCTCGACTTTATGATATCAAAATACTGTTTTAAACCCCTGAGGGGGATTAAAATGTGATCTACCAATAGATTATAATTATTATAGAGAAACTTGTCTGAGCATCACTCCGAAGAATTCAAAGAATTCAAAGCTCTATTAATAAAAAAAAAAAACAACCTCATTTTCCTTCTGTTTTAAATAACTGACAGGTGGAAAGTAAAAGGTTTTGACACCTACTTTCCATTAAGCATATAGGGATCATTTAATTGTAGACATCAGTTGGTCTGGTCTGCTCCTTTCTTGGTACATCAGTTAGGATTAGATGCCCTCAAATGCTTTCAGGTCATTTTAATTGTATAAATTTATTTTATTAGATTTATTTTGTGTGTTTAGTGTGTTGGAGACCATCTTTACCAGCAGGTAGGCATGGTTTCTCAGTATGTTGTAATGGTCGATCTTTTGGAAAAGAAAATCATGAGGTTGTCGACATCGAGGAGGAACTGTAAGCAGGTCTGTCCACAAACCTGGAGGGAAAGAAGAAAAACCAGACCAGCGACTCCACTGGGGAAATAGTCTAACACTGTCAAACTGTAATTGAAATAAACTTATTTCTCTTCTAGAAAGATGTCGGCATAAATTAGAAGTCAGACAGCTGTAGTCACAGCAGTGTTGCTAAAGTCTTACTAGATTTAGAAATGAACTGTTCAGAAAGTCAGACTCGGTTCCTGTGCTCATGTTGACATTGAGTCATCGACAGCAGGACAAAATGTTCTCATGCTAATTTAAAGAGATGTCATGTTGCTCAGGCCCTGCTTTTCCTATTGAACTAAAGTGTAGATATGGTTCAGAGTAATTACTTTGGTTATTGATGAATATGTTGGCAGTTTGTTCTGTTTAGTTGATAAACAGCTGACTCATCATTTCATGACATATATTTTGTTTAATTCCCAGCACAAAGATCCACTGGTTTTAATCATGTTGGTGAATCAAACTCTGCTCCAGTAGCAGCAGAAAAATGTTTGCAGAGTTGTCTGTAGTCTGCAGGTGAGGTTTCGTGCCTGTGCAAGACGTTGGTAGCTGTTTGAGGAGGACAGTGGCAGCACCTTGCAGCTGCAGTCCTGTGGACAGTCTGATGGTGGGAAGATGGAGACGGAGGTGGGGCGTGGTGCGATCAACAGATTTTACTGGTTGAAGATATAATCCCAGTCTTGATGCGCCTGCAGCTTTTTGCTGTGGTGTCTCTTTTCATCTGCCTCAGTGGCCTAAGTGCTTCTGTTTGTCATCTTTGCCCTTACTGGTTCTAAAGAGCCACTAGTAGAAAACACACTGCGGTACCTGAACTGGAAGCTTGTAGTCGTGAGGGTTATTCCTTCATTGTTTATTCGTGCTTTGCCTTGTGAGTAAATAAACAACCATATTCTCATAGTTATAGTAGAAAACCATTCGTTTGGGGGGCTGTTATGAAAACAATATATTGAGGTGGTGTAGAAATTATGAAGGTAATTCTTCACTTTGTTCAACTCACGCAGTCAACAGAATGAATGCATGTGCATTTTTTCCACCTACTTAAATGTTACGATGTTAGTGTCATTTTTATGGCAAATAACATCAATGATTTAATTCAACCATTAGATAAGTAGGAATAGACCTTAATAAATAACTTGTTTGGTAGATAGTTCAAGGATGTTTTTAAAAGAGTGGAAAATAACAATTTGATGTTGAAAAAATTTATTTTTTACAATTTATGCTTTAACGTTATGACCAACAGTCTGAAGGCATCATACTATCATATTGGAGCATTTTAGCATTTAAGAATTCTTTAATTTTCCCTGTTCTGTTAATATAAATATATAATATATATATATATATATATATATATATATATATATATATATATATATATATATATATATATAATATAAATATATATATATATATATAATATATTTATATATATAATATAAATATATATTTATATATATAATATAAATATATATTTATATATAATATATATTTATATATAAATATATATATTTAATAAATATATATATAAATAAGTTGCAGTCCGATTGTAATAGTACTTTACAGCAAGTCCTGCTGTAAAAGAAAATGGCTTCATTTTCAGTTTTTATCTGAACATGAATGTTTAATGTTAACTGCATAAAAATGTCCTGAGCAACCGACGACGAAAACTACTGTTTTTCTGGTTTAAAAACCAAAATGTTAGAATAGTTTCCTGCTCACATCTTTACAGTCACCGGCGGATTTGTAGCAGCCAGGTTGTTCAGACGTCACATGTTTATTGTCAGCAGCCCAACAGGAAGTACACCGAACTGGCCGCTCAGCTTCCTCCCCTCTTCCACTAACAGGCTCCTGCTCTTGTGTCACGTCCTGCCTCTGTGGCTCTAAAAGCTGGGAATGGCCAGAGACTGGCATCGCTGCCTGGTGCTTCTAAATATAGCCGTACTGCTGCCTACATGTACACGGCAGATTCTACTTATCTACCCTCATTCTCCAGACTCCTTGGCTACGTTCACACACTGCTCTGGGGGTATTTTTGAATATGCAGTGGTATTTTTGTAATAGTACTTTCTCACAAATACTATTTATACAATAATGTCTCACACAGTCTTTCTTTAGCTTTTGCATTCATGTTAAGTTGCAAAAATGACTGAAAACTACTGAAATTTGGGGATTCAACTAATAGTTTATCCTCTAATCATGTTGGAGCATACAACTCATTGACTGCTTTCTAAAATGTTTAAACACCCGATGACAGCCTTGCAGAGCTCGTCTTACTTAACCAGGAAAAATGTACCTATATAACCCATTCTGACTGACTAGCTGAGTTGTTGAAAGGTTTCAGTCTGGTTTTGTTGCCTTGTATATCATCAGGAAAAGAATCTGTGAACGGTGGAGCTTTTTACACGTGAGTCAATCTAAACATCTGAACACGAGCTACCGCGGTGATCAAGGCTGAGAACCAACACTGAGCCACACTGACTGGGTCTACGAACTTGCTAAGCCATTAATCTCACTTTTTTTAAGTGATCAGAACAAAATCTTGAACCAAAACGAATGGCTTTTACATTTAAGGTGACTAAAGCTTTTTTATTTATTTATTTGAATTTTTAAGACAAATACCTTTTTCCTGAAACTGAAGTGCAATGTATCCCACGTTACCTGAAATGAAAGGAAGCAGAGGCTGATGCTCCTCTTGGCATTGCATCTTGTAGACTGTTCATGGATGTCACAGCTGTGAGCAAAGCCTTGATGCTGCTGTTTGTTACCGAGGAAATAATGTGAACTCTTGTGAATTTCAGCTTAGAGAGAGAGAGAGAGACCTATGTTTTACTGATCAAGATGAAAACCATCCAGTTCCTGCCACCAACTGATATGTCTCCCTACATGGTTTGGCCTGTATGACAGTTTTGGTTGTATATTTTAGTAGGTTTGTTATCTAACAACGTAAACAGCAACTATGATGTGTTGGTCTGGAAGAGCTTTTCTCTACATGAAGTTCATGCAGTTCTTGCATTTCTTCCGTCACGGTCTTGCATGTCTCCTTTTCCCTCCTCCTCTGTGGCTTCAGAGATGTCGATGCTGCAAACTCTGGCATTCATTTACCTTCTCCTTGTGTCCCATCAGCAGGGATGAAATTACAGCTTTAGGTCTCTGTTATCCTTAATGATCTGGCTTCATGGACTGTTGTCACTGCTGCTGTTCACCTCTGATTTTACCCGTACGATAGTCATGACCTGACCTTGTATTATTTGAGCAGTGTTTAGATTGTTCTGAAATGTAAAGCAGTTTCAGATGCAGGCAAGTTGCCACTTTCTTGTACAAGTTGCTCAGATGTAAATAATGGGTTGGTTTGGTTAGATGTAGGCAGGGGACCTGTGTGTTGTCTTAACTGTGCTAGAAGAGAAATCAGGGAGGCATAGAAGTGGACTAATCTGTCTTTAGCTTAGTGACGTCAGGATCAGGTCAGCTTTGGGCTTCTAGGACTCAGAGCCAGGTGTCGGTAGATAAATCCTTGTAACCTGCCTGGCTAATGACTGACACAGTACTATGACAATAAAAACTTTCAGTGTTGATTTTTGATCCTGATGGTTAAAATAAATTCTGAAAAGCACAACTTTTGATGCACCTTGTTGTCAAAAGTCACTAATGAGAATTTTCCCCTCTTAGGTCATCTGGTGAAGCGTGTGCTTAGGCCGAGGAGTGGCAGACAGCGCCATCCAGGCGTGCAGAATAGGACTGCATCCTGTCTCACATCCGACATCCAGCTTCCTGAAGCTCCATCGCGGCTGCCAGATGGACTACAAGCTCTGAAAGTACAGCGAGACAGGACTGAAATCATCTGAGGAGAGGAGCCGGGGGGGGGGAGAACGCTCACAGGAGGAGGAAAGCTTGGGAGAGTAGAAGAAAGGACAAGGGGCTCTACGATGTCGTCAAACAGAACCCAGAACCCCCACGGACTGAAACAGATAGGTCTGGACCAGATATGGGACGACCTGCGGGCAGGCATCCAGCAGGTGTACACGCGGCAAAGCATGGCCAAGTCACGGTACATGGAACTCTACACGTATCCTGGAAAGGTCGACGCTGCATGGCTGTGGCTAATGTTTGAATGTTGTGTGGATTTTTAAATGCATGTAATGAGCTGACTTGATTAGTGACTCTTGAGCAATTGGCAACTGTTTTCAGGAAACTGGTTAAACATTTTCAAGCAAGGGCTGGGGTTGGTCATTGCCTCTAACTGTGCATATGTCTAAATCAGGGGTGGCCAACGTCAGTCCTCGAGAGCCACAATCCTGCAGGTTTTTCAAATTTCCCTGCTCCAACACACCTGACTTAAACTAATGAGTCATTGTGCAGATCCTTATAGGCTGTTGGATCCATTTAATTTGAGCCAGGTGTGCTGGAGCCTGCAGGATTGTGGCTCTCGAGGACCGACGTTGGCCACCCCTGGTCTAAATAGTTAAATTACGATGCAACATCTGACTGCCAGGCATGACACCGGTGCTGTAGTTTAGTCTTAAACTAAATAAAACTAAACAAAGGGTTTCTTCCTTCATCAGGACAAATTACACTCAATGTTTTCACTGAGGCAGTTTATGACCAGGTAGGCGTTGCAGTACCACGCCCTCTCTGTATTTACCTCCACACAGTTTTCTTTAGCAATGGTGTGCAAAGTCGGTCTTCAAGGGCTGCTGTCCTGAAACTTTTGGATGTTTCCTGCTGCAGCATACCTGAACCAGATTAATGGGTACAACATGTTGGGACAGTACTTGTTAAGGTAAAGGAATTTAATTTGAATCCGGTGTGTTGGATCAGGGAGACGTCTATAACCTGCAGGAATGTGGCCCTCGAGGACCGGAGCTGGACATCCCTGTACTTGGCATTTAAATAAAGACAGTAAATTAGAGAACTCAGAAACATGAAGAGGAAAATAACTGAGACCTTAGAAGGGTAGAGGTGTGTGTTTGGGAAGGAGGATTTTGTTTAAGGGGTACGTTTTCCTCCCAAAGTAATTTACACCAGTTCAATTATCACAAAATTCTGATATCTGCAAGATATTTCTGTATATTCTTTTTTACTTAACAACCACTCTTCGGTCCTAGTTTAGTGATGGATTAGAGCATCAGTGGAAAAGAAATGCTGTTAAGACTGTCAACTGGCTGTTGCATGAACCATGTTTAGACTTTCACTCTTAATGAAATGCAGATTTATTTTTTTTTATTTTATAGATTTATTGTCATCTGATGAAATCACTGTTCCACTAATTTAAAGACTATTAACCAGCACATTAATGTTGCTGACCCACTCTGACGTGGCCGCTTTTATTGAATAAGAAGGTGTTACACTTCAGTATTTTAATCAGACTGTTAACTGGTTTATAACATAGTTTACTCGCTCCAGGGATCTCTGTGCTGCTTTAATGTTGAAATTGAGCCAGCGACCCTAACACTAGTGTAGAAAACTGGCCAAGAAATCTTTAAAGATGCACTACAAAACTTTGGCAGACTTTTTTCCAGTGATGCGCCCCCATCTTATATCCTACCTGTACCAGACCAGTCTGATGTGGACTGTTGTCTTTTCCCTTATTCTGTCTGTCTCCTCCTACTCTTGCTTTTTTTTTTTTAGGGCTGACTCAGCTACAGTTTGTGTTTAAAATGGTTGGTGTGTTTACATCCGCTTTCTGTCGTGTGACGTGGTGTGTAACGTGAAACTCAGTTGAAACATCACGCAGTGTCCTGGAAGCAAAAGTTGCAAAGTATATTTTCTCCGCTTCAGGATGCTGAAAATGTGCATAATAGATGTCAAAGTGCCATCAAACAGTATGTTAAACTTAAACTAAAACTTAAAAAATACAGCAGTGGTTTTTTTAAAATAAGTATTTAGTTACATTTTACCCACGTTTCCCGGGTCTGGTGTGTGTGATATGTGTTATTGGATGGCTGATTGTCCTTAGAGTCCTGAAAGCAGGAAACATTGTTCTGTTTCAGACGGGACTGTTTTAATTTTATCTGGTGTCCAGCTCAAGTCCTTTTTATTAGGTTTTATTAGATTATTGACAGCTTATAAATTCGCCATGTTTAATTATCATTCGCTTCTATGCCTGAAATAAACCCATTTTTAGTTTATTGTGTAAACAGCCAGTTCTTACAAATATTTAGTTTTAGCTGACCGTCCCCCAGGTAAACATCAGATGCCCAAAGGTCAGTAAATGCAGCATGTAATGTTGCTCTGCATCATCTCGACCATGTTCTGGGTCATAATGCAGAATTCAAACAACATCATCTCACCAACCAACTCCATGGTGATAATATCTGTCATAAAACCACCAGATTAAAGTGGAACAATATTGATGTGGAAACTGACGGTCTGTCTTTGTGCAGCCGTGATAAAAGTCCTACAAGGCAGCATCACCCAGAAACTACTGTTGATTAAAAATAACAGCCAATGAGATATTCTTAAGAGGCTTGTCTTCACTTCTTTTCTTTTTTTTACATTAGATGATCACTTAGTTATAATGATCAGTTTGCTGTTTTAAAAAATCTAGACCTTAAAAAGGCCTCATTTGTGCCATTTTCCTGGCCTGCCTGGCCCCCATTAAAACTTTTCTAGACTCACTGCATACATGAAGTATTAAGGAGTCTGTCAACTGCTGTGTTAGAGAAGGTCCTGACCAAAACAACATTTCGAGGTAAATATGTGATGGTGTGAACCATGAACCGCTAGTTTCCTCCTTATCAGCTGAACAATAAA
Source organism: Melanotaenia boesemani (assembly GCF_017639745.1). Taxonomy (NCBI): domain Eukaryota; kingdom Metazoa; phylum Chordata; class Actinopteri; order Atheriniformes; family Melanotaeniidae; genus Melanotaenia; species Melanotaenia boesemani. Next base: position 1,922,192 of record NC_055699.1, on the reverse strand, counting down.
CGAAAGAAGAGAGACGGCACTGAGCGCCTAGAAGAACCTCCATGTGATAACCGAGAACTGCTTGACGTTTGGGACTGGTCATGCGTTAAAAATCTTAATTACTTGTAGTTTCTGCTTTTAACGTGTTGTGTTTGACAGACTTAATATTTTTATTGTAAATCGTGTTGGGGAGGGGAAGTCGAGGCGGTTAGGGTTCATTCTGTGGCGTGTGTGTGTGGCCACCTGTTGGTTTGGCCACACGTCTGTCTGACAGCAAGTTTAGTTTGTTAGCACATATTTCCTGTCCTGCACCAAAGGTTGCCATCGTTTCCCCGAAGTAGGAAGTGGAGCTCATATGAGCTCAATGCTGTAACATCAGTACTCATTTAGATGATAAAATCCATGATGGTAATTTTTATTTTTATTTATTTTTTTGTTTTTGTTGTTGTTATGGTTGGTGTGCTTGCCCAGTGATTTTCTACATAAAGGAATTTTGGGGGGAAAGTAGATTTCTGAAATTCTTAAACTAGAACAACCAGATGTGAGAAATTTAATTTGGTTAGAAAGGTGTGAAGATGCAAATCTCCAGAAACGAATTGTGGTCTTACTGTTAGTCTGTGAGCATCTTTGTGTTTATTCCTTAACCCTTCCCTCAGACATGTATATAACTATTGTACCAGTGTCCACCAGTCCAGCCAGGGCAGGGGCTCTGTGCCTCCAGCAAAGCCCTCCAAAAAGTCCACCACTCCGGGCGGGGCTCAGTTTGTGGGCCTGGAGCTCTACAAGCGACTCAAGGAGTTCCTAAAGAACTATCTGACCAGCCTGCTCAAGGTCGGCAGACACACACATACACACCGAGGTTCAGGTGAGTTGTTTTACAGATCCTCACTTTTCTCTTTCCTGTTTTCCCCTTCAGGACGGCGAGGATCTGATGGATGAGTGTGTGTTGAAGTTTTACACCCAGCAGTGGGAGGACTATCGTTTCTCAAGTAAAGTCCTCAACGGGATCTGTGCCTACCTCAATCGGCACTGGGTCAGACGGGAGTGTGATGAGGGACGCAAGGGTATCTACGAAATATACTCTGTAAGTCAGATCGGTGTTAAGGCTTTTAGAAGTTAGCAGTTTATTACTGGTACCGGTTTGGTGCTGATGGGGATGATATGATTGGATTAAGTGATTAGGAGTCCCATATGTCTGTAAGCTGATGGGTTCTCCCTGCAGTCTTTCTCCAAACACACACAGCAGAAAATGTGCACAGTGATCACCTTTCAGTTTAAGTACAACCTTCTCATGTCTTTGTCAACATCGATTAATAAAAGAATTTAGAATTAAAAATATCCCAAACTTGTTTTCTCAGAAACACCAGACGAAGGGTGCGTTCACTCCAGCCTGTTTAATTCGAATCCTAGTCAGTTTGCTCGGAAAGTCCACCTCGCTTTCAGAAAAAGCTCGCAGTCAGACCTGGAAGAATTCGGGAAAACCAAGACCACCAGGATCTGATGCAGCTCCATGTTTTACTGTTATGTGGAAAAACAGAAGTTGTTCGGGTGTTCGGATGTGATGGAGTTTTCTTCTTCGTTATGTCTCGGCTTCTGCTTCCGTTATTTCTTGTGCAGTTCCACCTCTGGCAGAGAGCGGAACACATTATTTAAAAGGTCGATTCGTTTGAGGAGTGCAGCGTGAATGCAGTCCGGACCCCAACTGAGTCCCTAATCGGACCGAGTCTAGCAGACTATCCCGGGGTGAATGCGCCCTAAGCACTGACCTCTTTCTGACGGTTCATTCCTCTCATTTCCACCCTCCCCTCTGTTTCCTCCCAGCTGGCTCTCGTGACCTGGAGGGAATGTTTATTCCGACCCCTCAACAAACAGGTGTGTGTGACTCTTATGTTAAGTGAGAAATAACACAACAGTTTACTCCTGCTCCCTGGTGATTTTCACCAAACCGACTTCTGTCTCCTTTAGGTAACAAATGCAGTTCTGAAGCTGATAGAGAGGGAGAGGAACGGTGAGACCATAAACACCAGGCTGATCAGTGGTGTCGTCCAGTCTTATGGTAGGTCCTCCAGTACAGCCAGGAAGTGAAGAGAAACAACTTCCTGTTGTCACCAGACATGAGAATGTAAAAAAATAGTGATGTTGGAGTTTAGATCAAGAACAGCACTCACATGTCCAAGCAAAAGGTTTATTTAAATTTTGAGCATTTTATTTAAGTTTTTATTTTATACAATAAAAGAAAACCCTAAAAACAAAAGAAAAGAGGTAAAAATAAAAAAGTGACAGAAACTGAACTGTGAGTCAGCAAATATAGTATTTGTTGGAAACAGTAATTTTGTGAAGTTGGATCTTAAATGTTCATGTGTAATCCAAGATTCCCAGTAATTAGCACCTTGTCCACATCCTACCTTAAGGTCATTTTTCATCTTTTCATCACATAAATATCGTGAGCAACGTTAATCCAGCCTTGATTTCTAGGAGTCTGACATGCATTTCCTTCTTAGTGCTTTCTTAGTAGCTATCAGTATAAGATTGAACAAATATCTATTGGCCATCCTTTCACTGTCTGTGGCCTCAGGTCCAAATATGAAGTGTAAAAGCAATTAGGAAGAATTAGAATTACCTCCAGTACATTTCCCATTACTGTCCATCCACTGTCCATCCAATACAGCTGATTAACCGGCAAAATACATGGAAATGATTTTCAATCTGTCACCACAGGATCTCCAGCACATGAACTTTTTCTGTGGAAATTTGTTTAATCAGATGTTGTGAAAAACCGTCACCAAACTCTTCCATCCAAACTACCTCCATGACGGAGAGGAAGTGCTTTCCCACGGTTTTATTTTCCCCTGCTACCAACTGCATTAAAAATGGTCCCTCCTCTTCCTGTTTTTCCTTTTTATATGAGGCATTTTTTCTCTTCAAATCATGTAGCAAAATCTAATTTAAAGCAACCCACTGCATTAATCAATATCCATGTATTAGCATCCTTCAGTTGTTTATCCAGGGAATTACGTCCTGTAGAAGCCTGTAGGAGAATATCACCACATGTCTGGTGTTTCATCTTCTTCCAGTGTGTAGGATGGATGGCAAATATCTTTACTGAGCATTTTATTGGGTGAAGAGTAAATTCTTATTTTAGTTTTAACTGGGTCACAGTTTAACAAATACTCATATTTCCCACTCAACCATATTATTTTTAAACTTTAAACCGCATACACCTGCCAAAGGTCAAATTTCAAATTCATACTTAAGATTAGGGATAGGATTAAATTTTTGACTACCAATGACAAGCTGATCAGCTCATTGGAGTTCCTTATTGATTTCCTTATCAATAAGATGTTCAAAAAGAACAAAAGTTACACAAGTTTTCAAGAAGGACACAGAACCCACAGATTTAAAATAAACTGTTTTTATAACTTAACAAAATACTGAAAATGACCTGAGAATTGTGGGTCTTCTGCTTTAGAGAAACACTTTCAGCTTTTAGCCGCAGCATGCTGTGACAGCGTTGGGCCACTTTCACCCTTTTTCTCACTCATCACCTTCCCTGTACGAGCAGCAGGCGTGAAGCCGTTAATCTGAGCTGTCAGAGAGCTAATGTTAGCTTAGCCTGTTCTGAAGGATAAAGACCAGCGGTGACAGAGGATCCGCTCTGTTGGTAAACACATGTTGTGTAAAGACGTGTTTCAGCATGTTTTCACGTGATCATTTCAGTGGCTCTGTTAGACTGTTTAGACAGAACTCCTCTCATGAAGACTCGCATATCTTTTTGTGTTGCATGTTAGATTTAATTCAAACGCTTGCAGCTAATAAATATGCAGCAAAAATGAAATCCTTCAAACTTGAAGATTAACAGGACTTTCTGTGTTGCAGCATTTTAATTCAATGTTAAACGGCTTTTATTAGTAGCTGCTCTTTCTTGTGTCCTCCAGTTGAGCTGGGTCTGAACGAAGAGGACGCCTTTGCTAAAGGTCCCACGCTGTCCGTGTACAAAGAGTACTTTGAGTGTCAGTTCCTCACTGACACAGAACGTTTCTACACGCGTGAGAGCACCGAGTTCCTGCAGCAGAACCCGGTCACAGAGTACATGAAGAAGGTGAGGATGCAGCTGAGCATGGATGAAAGGATTCTGCAGCATCAGGATTTCCTGCTGCTTTCTAAACCAAACCCTCAGAGAGGAGTTGAAACTTGTAGGTTTGTTTATTTCTGTTAATGTTCTGTTCCTCAGGCGGAGGCCCGTCTCCTGGAGGAGCAGCGGCGTGTGCAGGTTTACCTCCACGAATCCACCCAGGATGAACTTGCCAGGAAATGCGAGCAAGTCCTGATTGAGAAACACCTGGAGATCTTCCACACAGAGTTTCAGAACCTGCTGGATGCAGACAAGAATGAAGGTGAACCTGAGATTTATTTTTCTGTGTGCTTGAACAACCGCAGGCTGATGTTACACAAACCTAGGACTTAGTGTTTTAAAACTAAAACTCTTCAGAAAACAAATGATTCTGTTTGTGGTTTTAAAAGATTTTATGGGTTTTTTTGCAACCAGAATCACAAATATACATTAAAGACGTTTAGTTTTTCAGAGCCTTGGTTTTATTGAATCTCAGCAAGTTTATTTTTTTCATCTGAAAGTCAAGTAAGCCACAAAATTCTGAGATTAAGTAAATAAAAGATAATAAAACAAGATGAGATGTGAGATAAATAAGATTAACAGAGTATGTGATGGATTAGATGTGTGTGAATTTACAGGCAAGTTGCAAAAAGTTAAAACTCAAAGAAAACCCAAGAAAATAGATTGATGCTTGAATGAAGTGTTGAATTTGAGACATTTCTGAGGTAGAGACGGTTGCCTGGAGTTTCTTATTCCCTCACAAACTATTCTTTGATGCACAAACTGACATTTAAAAGATGGTTGTGTTTGGCATCATGTCTCATTATCACCTCGAGTGTAAAGCTGCTGTCTCTGTTCTTAGATCTGGGTCGGATGTACAACCTGGTGTCGCGGATCACAGACGGGCTGGGCGAACTGAAGAAACTTTTAGAGACTCACATCCACAACCAGGGCCTGGCAGCCATCGAGAAGTGTGGAGAGGCTGCACTCAATGTACGGACACCTTTCCTTTCCTTTCCCTTCCTTTCCTTTCCTTTCCTTTCCCTTCCTTTCCTTTCCTTTCCTTTCCCTTCCTTTCCTTTCCTTTCCTCCCCGTGGTGCATGGTGTATGGATATATGGATAGATGATGTGCAACAGCAGCTGAAGTTAAGAATTAGCTTCATGTCACTGTTTACTCGGCTAAAAGCACCACTTGCTCACTATTATACTTTGTACAGTTCAGACGGTTTCTCATTAAATTGATGGGTGAAAACAGACAACTTGTACTTGTTTCCACAGGACCCCAAAGTTTACGTTCAGACCACCTTGGATGTCCATAAGAAGTACAACGCCTTGGTCATGTCTGCCTTCAACAACGACGCCGGTTTTGTGGCAGCTCTCGATAAGGTCAGTGATCCTTTGTGAGGTGAGTTAAAGGTGATATTTCTGTCCATTAAACCTTGTGAGGACCTGTGTCTCTGCAGGCGTGTGGTCGCTTCATCAACAACAACGCTGTCACCAGGATGGCTCAGTCATCTAGCAAGTCTCCCGAGCTGCTGGCCAGATACTGCGACTCTTTACTGAAGAAGAGGTGGGTTGTTAAATGTGACTGTAGCTGCTGAGCTGCCACACACACACACTCACACACACACACACACACACACAGTATTTTTGTCCAATTAACTATGAGCTGAGGTTGAACGTTAAAGACGAGGTTGTGAAAGTTTTGAACAAACCACAAACGACTGGGGGACTAAAAGCTCTCAGACAAACTAGAAAATGGACCCGAGTGGAGCCTGTTTGGTCAGCTGTTTTCCCAGAGCGGTGATGCTTTCACAGGTGTTTTTTTTAACTTGAAGGGACTCTGATCAGCAACTCAAACAGTTTGACGATGTTCTCAGTCACTTCAGACAAATGAGTTTTCACCATCTGTGAAGAACAAAAGAAGAAAAACTTGTTTTCTGTTTATGTTTCTTCTCAGTTCCAAAAACCCAGAGGAGGCCGAACTGGAGGACACACTCAACCAAGTGGTACGACACTTATCTGTCTGCTGCCTGAGCGTCACCGTGCTGTTCACGGCAGAGTTGATGGATCTGTAAACACAGCCACCAGATTGTTCTACAAACCTTTTTAAGCTGCATTTCCCTTTGTTTACACGTTTCAGCTGCACTTGTTTCATTTATCCTTCCAGAATAAAGAAAAGAAAGTGGGGGTGGCCTAAGATTGTTACACTGTGCTGTAGATTAGTGTAGATGCTGCTGATCCACTTAAATAACTAAATAACTTTTATTAGTGTGTTAATCCAGGGTTTGATTGAGCTTCATTTACATATGAATGTAACAGAGGGTTTTTAAACCTCAGTAACAGATTAATGGCTAAATCAAGTATATGTGAATAAATGAATTAACGTGTTTTCTCCTGTTGTGTAGATGGTGGTTTTTAAGTACATAGAGGACAAGGATGTTTTCCAGAAGTTTTATGCCAAGATGCTAGCCAAACGTCTGGTCCACCAGAACAGCGCCAGCGACGACGCAGAGGCCAGCATGATCTCCAAACTCAAGGTGGGCTTAACAGCCGGGTGTGGCGTGTAAACACGGCCGCCTGCTCGCAGCAAACCGCCACCGAAGCCGCTCAGAGTCCCGCTGACTTTTGTTTTCTTCTGCTGCAGCAAGCGTGTGGCTTCGAGTACACGTCCAAACTGCAGCGGATGTTCCAGGACATCGGAGTCAGTAAAGACCTGAACGAGCAGTTCAAGAAACACCTGACCAACTCAGAACCTCTGGACTGTAAGAAAACACACACACACACACACACGTTAGATTTAGATTTATTTTTAATAAACGTGTGTACTCCATAAGCAGCTTTAAAAAACTAGCAGGGCTACCGTTGCTGCATATTGTGTGAAAAAACGACTTGTTTTATGCAGCTGCTGAAGCAGCTCAGCTGAAACTTTAATGGAATTTAAAGCTGTGTCAAAGTCAGAAAACCATCACAAGCTAAGACCTGGTCAGTCCTTCAGCTACTGACGGCACATCAAAACAGACAAGACACAGCTCTTATTGCTGCCATGACCTCACACCAGTGGCAGCTGGGAGTCGGCCCTCTGACCTGCATCGATATATCCACTCCATACAAGCACATCCTCACTCCTGAGCTGTTTCCCCTGCTTTTATAGCCTGGTGTGACATATGTGACGTGTTAAATTAATGAGGAGAGTTTAATTCCTGGCAGTTGTACAAGACCAACCCTATCATTAAATCCCACCGAAGTTTAAACTAATTCTTCCATGTGGCTAAAAAATGTATATATAAATAAATAAATCTATTCTATAATACAAATAATGATAAATGATAAATCTAATTTTATGTTTATGTAAATGTTAAAACTTCACCACCTGCCCTTGTTTCTGCATCGCCCATTTAAACTGAAATACAGGAATTTTTACGTCTGTGGTCAGAAAAGCTGTGATTGGTTGTTCTGCTGCTTTCAAGACACTAATTTACTGATAAAACCAAAACCTTCTGTGTGGAACTTCATCACAGCTTCATCGTGATGCCTCGTGTGTCTGCTAGAGGCGGCAAGTCACATGACGCGAGTCACATGACGCGGGTCACATGACGTTTGTCACATGACGTTTGTCACATGACGCGGGTCACATGATCCCGCGCAGCAGGATGTTGTTGGTGTTTTTGAAGGTGATCCTGCATCCTTGCTGAGGATCTCTCGCTGTTGATTGGCTGAGCATCTGTGATTAGTATGTTTGTTTAGTATGAACGAGAAGCGATGCAGAGGCATCGTAAGCCAAGACGTGTTTTACACACACCGCATGTGTTAATTCACATGGATCAGATTAAATCAGAGGAAAAACTCGGGTTCACACATCCACCGGATACCCGCCAGCCACGTTTACTGAACCACTTCAACAAACGACTTCCTTGTACATGATTGTGTTTTCATAACTAATGTGGCCAATGAATTTATAACGTGTGTATTTATATCTGTTTGCATGATGATTAAATGAGTATACGTGTGTGTGTGTGTGTGAGGGCTCATAAACTAAAAAGGATGTTTTGTGGTGTGTTTCAGTGGACTTCAGTATCCAGGTTCTGAGCTCCGGGTCTTGGCCTTTCCAGCAGTCCTGCACCTTTGCTCTGCCGTCTGAGGTAATCCAACATACACACACTTACCTGTAAACCTGCAGCGTCTCAGCTCATAATGAACATATTTAATTATGGAAAGGTCCAAAAAGATCAAATAAGTCTTTTTATTTTTTAATTTTTAAGGTCAATCAAAACGAGAACAAATAGGTTCAGAAACGACTTCGACCAACAGCCACAACTACACTAAAATACAACGTAGTGGTGTGAAAGTGGTTGCTCCTCCATTTCATTTCTTTTTTTTCAGGCTTAAATGTTTCAGATCAAATTTAAATATCAGTTAAACACAAAATGCAGGTTTTAAGTGAAGTTTTATTGTTAAAGGAGGAAAGGAGATCCAAGCCTACATGGCCCTGTGGAACAGTGAACCTCATACCTGGCTGGGCCACCCTCCGCAGCAGTAGCGTTTGGATAACTTACAATAAGTCGTTTACAGCGCTGTGGAGACATTTTGGCCAACTCATCTTTGCAGAGTTGTAATTCAGCCACATTGGAGGGTTTTTAAGCACAAACTGCATTTTAAAAGTCATGTCACAGCATCTCAGTAGGATTCAGGTCAGGACTTTGACCAGGTGGACCTGCTTTGATGCAGGTTTGTTTTAGCTTGAGGTCATAGACCGATGGCTGGACCTTCTCCTTCAGGATTGTTTGGTAGAAGCAGAACTCATGGTTCCATTTATCACAGCAAGTCCTCCAGGTCCCCAGACCATCACACTACCACCACCATATTTTACTGTTGGGATGATGTAACACACCTTCCAAAAACTTCAGCTTCTGTCTCGTCAGTCCGGAGTTTTCCCAGCAGTCTTTGTGATCATCAAGATGTTTTCTGGCTAAGTTGAGACGAGCCTTCATTTTGGCCCAGTCTTAGTCTTACGGTGGAGTCATGAACACTGACCTTAACTGAGGCAGTGAGGCCTGCAGGATGAGTCGTCTCGGATGAGTCGTCGCTACACTCTTGGGGTAATTTTGTTCGCTCCATGTTTTGGCTGTTTGTGGATGACGCTCTCCCTGTGGTTCGCTGGCTGGAGTCCTGGAGCTTTAGAAATGGCTTCATACCCTTTACAGACAGATGGATCTCAATTACTTTCTTTCTCATTTGCTCCTGAATTTCTTTGGATCTCTGCATGATGTCTAGGTTTTAAGGTTCTTTTGGTCTACTTCACTTTGTCAGGCAGGTCCTGTTTAAGTGGTTTCTTGACTGGGAACAGGTGTGGCAGTAATCAGGTGAGAGAAACTGAACTCAGGTGTGATAAAACACAGGCATGTTTTCCACACAGGGCCGTGTGGGGTTGGATTTTCCCCCCTTAATAATAAAAACCTTCAATTTAAAACTGCATTTTCTGTGTACTCGTGATGTCTTTGACTAATATTTAAATTTGTTTGATCTAAAACATTTAGGATGTGACAAAAAAAAAAAAATTGGGATGAGGGCAAACACTTTTCCACACCGCTGGAGCCAGAAATGATATGATCCATAAATCGGTTTTCTTCCTCCTGTAATGGCTTAACTTAAAGTTATCGGGTTGGAAATAAGAATCTGGACCCAGTCTGCCATGTCTGTAGGGATGATGGTGCCGGGGTCCAGATGTTCATACGACTGGGTTTAGCTACCTGCCTGCAGACCTGTCACTGTGTGACGTTCAGTCCCAGCTTTGTTTCCAGACCAGTTTGAGGTTTAGCTCTGAACTTTCTCTCCGTGTGCAGCTGGAGCGAAGCTACCAGCGCTTCACAGCGTTTTACGCCAGCAGACACAGCGGCAGGAAGCTGACTTGGCTCTATCACCTGTCCAAAGGCGAGCTGGTCACCAACTGCTTCAAGAACAGGTACGCACCCTGAAAATGCAGAATTTTCTCCTTAAAACGGACACATAACTGTCTCTTATCATAAAGTTGTCTTCTTTATGGGCCTCTTTAAGTTAAATGTAGGATTTCTATGCAGATAATTTACACCATTTTTCTGGAAGTCAGACCTTTTTCATCTCTCTGCATTTAAAAACTACCACATTTATTTTTCCATGTAGTACATTTTACTTGTATAGATGTACACCGATACTTTATGCTTCATTAGACTTAAATAACTTTTTATTTTTCTCTTTTATAAAATCATGACAAATCATACTGATATATTTATTAAAATGTAGCTGTACCCTCTACTCCTGTTTATCGATGAGGCAAACTAGAAAACATTTTTAATCTGGTCTCTACTGTAGTGTCCACTATGCATGAAAGGGTTAAAGATTTCACACCTGCCCGCTGTCGTTGGCTGGCGTCGGTTCAGGTCTGAGAATCCGAGCTTTGGTGGAAGCAGGTTGTTGATGCAGGACGTCGGCAGCCTCAGAGACGGCGTCTCGGTGCCGTCTTTTAATCATCTTTAAAGAACGATGTGCAGGAGGAGACATTCGTCTCAAGTCTGAAGTCAGGAGGAGACATTCGTCTCATGTCTGATGAAGCTGAGTCCTTGTTGTTGTGAACAGGTACACGCTGCAGGCCTCCACCTTCCAGATGGCCATCCTGCTGCAGTACAACACAGAGGACAGTTACACCGTGCAGCAGCTCACCGACAGCACGCAGATTAAGACGGTAAGCAGCAGTATTCACGTCCAACGAGCGTTTCTAAACCCTGAAACATCCAGTAAAAATTTAACTGGTGGATTTTCTTTCGTTCGGCTACATTTCTTAACACCAGGTTTCTCTTTTTTTCTTTCAGGACATTCTGGTTCAAGTTCTGCAAATCTTGTTAAAGTCGAAGCTGCTGGTGCGTAAAATCTGAACTGTGTGTTTGTTGGTGTCGGCTGTCACGAGCTGCGAGTCACGATCTCACACCAGTAAAGTCCGAGAAGTTTGTTCTTGTTCTCGAGGCAAGAAAAAAAAGTTTGCATTGGTCCGGTAATTTCATTCTCCACGAGAAGCTTCGTCCATGACGGGGCGGGGCCTGCAGCGGCCTCCGTGTGGTTATTTACTGCATGTTGTGTTCATGTACTCATGCTGCACGCTGCAAGATGTCTCCACACACATCTACGAGAACAAAATGGCGTCATTTTCTTCTCGTGGCCTCAAACAAGAAAAAAGTTGTTGCATCGTGTAGAGTATGTGTCAGCCTTTCTGCTTCACCAGAGGACGACGTTTAAACGTTAAATCAGATCTTTTTCTGATATTAATGAAACTTTTAAATCAAAGAAGTTTTCTTGACAGAGTGAAACCTTTCAAACGCTGGTGCAGATTAAGGTCTTCTGGTTTTCTAGTGAGAGTTGAGGTCTGAACTTAAATGCAAACTTTCTGACCTTCAGGTTTTGGAAGACGAGAACGCCAACGTGGACGAGGTGGAGTTCAAACCCGACACAGTTATAAAGCTTTTCCTCGGATACAAGAAGTGAGAAACGGATTTCCTCCACCTTAACACACTCGGACATAAAGAACGACGCTCAGCTGTTCACACATCTTGTTTTTCTCTGCAGCAAGAAGCTGAGGGTGAACATTAACGTCCCCATGAAGACGGAGCAGAAACAGGAGCAGGAAACAACCCACAAGAACATCGAGGAGGACAGAAAGCTCCTCATCCAGGTGAGGAGGTCCCTGTGTTCTCAGACATCAGCCAGATCATTTCAGTGTAAAATGCAGCCCAGATTTTTATTTTCCACTTTAAAATCATACGAGTTGAGCTGATTTTGCCAAACTAACAAACTAAAAGGTGAATAACTGTTTGGGTTCTGATGTGAATTGAAGCGAAGAAACTTTTTGTTTTTGTTTAGTTTCTTTTTCAGAAAATCACGTTTACAGTAAACTTGCTGTCAAAAACATTTAAATGCTGCAGGTCATGTGGAATAAAGATGTGTTTCTGCAGGCGGCCATAGTGAGGATCATGAAGATGAGGAAGGTCCTGAAGCATCAGCAGCTCCTGGCTGAGGTCCTGAACCAGCTGTCGTCCCGGTTCAAGCCCAGAGTCCCCGTCATCAAGGTAACCAAACACAGCTTTCATTCCCCTCATCGTCTCAGGCTAACGTCAGACGTCACAGTACTGCACGTACGCCCGAGCATCATAGACACGCTGATCTCTCTCACACACACACACACACACACACACAGCAAAAATCTCATTTCTGGGTTATCAGATTATTCAAGTCATCGTGTAGACACTATAATCCAGTCTGCTTTATTTGAGGATGGCAGTTATCTGATTACAACACAAATCAGACGAAAACATCGAGGTTTCTCCCTGATCGTCGCCCCGTACTCCTGATTCAGTTTTTTCCATCAGCATGTGTGTAAAATAAAACAGCAAATCTTCCTTCTTGCTGTCACACCGGAACAGAGAAGAACGTGTGTGTGTGTAGCAGCAGCTACAACGTTCATGTGGAGACCATTTTGCAGCTTATTTAGCTCCCACATTAGCAGCTAACGCTAAGCAAAGACCAGGAAGCTAGCAAAGACCAGGAAGCTAGCAAAGACCAGGAAGCTAGCAAAGACCAGGAAGCTAGCAAAGACCAGGAAGCTAGCAAAGACCAGGAAGCTAGCAAAGACCAGGAAGCTACATGGCTGCGTGTGCACCCTGAACTACAAAAGAAATGAAATGATGGACTCAAAGGTAGACCAGTTTTAAAGTTTTTTTAACAGCTTTCCAAATAAAAAGCGAGCAAATGGACTTCATTTCCAGATTTTTGTAATAAAAATTCAAAGTTTTGCCAAATAAAATAATCCAACACCTGCCTTGTAAAATAATTTAGTTTTAGCCTGATCTGCACAACGAAGACCAATCAGCTGCTTTAAAATGCAGTTCAGGCCCAATTTTTATTCAAGGTTTTCATTAAATAAACTTTATAAACACGTCTGTATGAAAGCTTATTAATCAGGATCATTTAACCGTCCAGACTTATTTACATCCAGGTTCCGCACATGGAGCCGAGATGCATGTAAACCTGATTCCTAGATAGGTCCTCAGTTCACCGAGAGTCCCTTCAAGACCAAGCGTTTCATCCTCGTGTTCTCATTCAGGGTCATTTTCACCCCAAAAGAAATATTTTACCATCAAAATTCTTTTTATCCATCAGGGAAAATGAACTACGGCCTCCATCAAAGGGAAAGAACTTCCAGCATTTAAACCAGTTAAACCTGGTGGGATCGCTTTTGTAAAAGTAGAATAATCCCATCCACCCATCATTCTGTCCATCCATCCATCCGTCCATCCATCCATCTGTTCATCCATCCATCCTTCTGTCCATCTTTCCATCCATAAAGCCATTTATTTATAACAAGCTGTTTTTGTTTTAAAGACATGGGGACATTAAGTCAGCCGAAGAGTAAAATTTAAAGTCTTTTCTCATGTTTTGTTAGGTTTTGATTCTTTATTTCGGTAGTTGGTTATTTGAGTGTTTTAAAACTTTTTAAGAGGTTTTAAGATCTTGATGGTTAAAGTTTGGTTTTGTCTCCCTCTTGTGGACAGAAATGCATCGACATCCTGATAGAGAAGGAATACCTGGAGCGAGTGGACGGCGAGAAGGACACGTACAGCTACCTGGCCTGAATGCCGCCGCCCCTACACACCTGCCCGCTCACCGGCTCTCCTCAGTTTTATTTTTATTTGTAATCTTCTTCTTTTTAATTTTATGTCTGAGTAATAAAGTGTGGATCCCTCTGAGCGGCAGACTCGAGATGACGACAAACCTCCACCCGGAGGAGGGTGAGGACTTTGTGCTCCCCCTGCAGCGATGAAGGAACAAACGCCCCTCCTGCTGAGGCGGGGAAACCCCGGCTACATGCTCGCTCGTCCCGTCCCTTCTGAAGCGCTCACTTCCTTGTCATATTGTAAATAACAACAGACTCTAAGAGGAATAAACAAACCCTTCTCTGCATAGTGCAAACATAATGAATTAGTCTACAGCCAATCAGAGGAGAGCCGCATCCAAAGGTTTCTGCATGCTACTGCCTACCTGCGCAACAGTGACCACGAAAAAGATTACAAAGTAAAAATAAGAGTCGAGTCACTGGGCCGCTGACGCAGTCCACCGAACGAGGATCAAACCGTGACCGAACCAGAGGCGGTGAGTTTAGAGCCGGCATGAGGCGTCTGGATCTGCTGACGTCGTCAGGTTTGGTTGGAGGTGGGGTTCATGCAGGAGGCCTGTTTCATCACTGAACGGTGGACATTTGTATAGTGTGGTTCATTTTCTAAATGTGTGATAAATAAAAACAAGGAAAGATTTCTCTAACACCTGCCTCTGAGAGTCTGTTCCTTTAAAGTCGTCTCTGGTCAGAGGATTCGATCACACACTTCGTTTCAGTTTCCAGCAAATAACACGTTTAAAGATCGGTCAGTCGAAACGCTTTAAGCTACATAAGTTCATATAAATATTAAGATTCAGGATGAAAAGCTCTTTACCTCTTTAGTCAAAGTCGTGTACCTTACCAGCCTGAACTGTCCCGCTCTGTGGAAACTGAACCAGGCCGTCAGTTGAGATGATTCATCCACTTCTCCACCCTTCTGGTCCACATCCAGCAGACCAGGTGCTGCCAGTACTGTTCCAGTTAACCACAAAAACCCGGCTTCAGCCGGCTGGTATCTACAGGCCCTGATGAATAAGGTAAATAAACTGCAGGTGAAGATGTTTGAACCTGGCTGACAGCTGGATGTGGTTTCTGGTGTTTATTATTTCTTTAATGTAAAAGTCAAAGTTCAGTTTCTAGTATTTCGCGCAGACTCAAGCTGGTCTCTGTTAATTTGTCTTAATGTCAGACAGAAATACGCTGGATGGTTGTACATTAGATTCTTAATGGAAATCTTCATGTTATGCAGGTTGAATATTGTGAGCAGCTGGTTGGCTCAACTAGCAGAGCACCAAACTAGCACCAGTCTCTCATGTGGGAAACCAGCGTTCGATCCCCCGGAGGGAACAATATGAACACCTTCCAGTTGGGGTAAGACCTTAATGCTGCCCAACCACTGTACGTCGCTTTGGATTCAAGCATCAGCTCAATGATATTGATGTTTTGTTGAGGCGGAGTCCCAGTTTGGAGAGTCGGTTAGGAATTCTGATGGAAAGCTTTTCAGAACCGGGGGCCTGTTCCACAAAAGAGGTTCAACTAAAAGAAACCGGTTTACTTACTGAGCAACTTGTGAGTTTCCAGTTCCAGAACAGCTGCTTCAAGTTGGTTCAGTTAACCGAGTGTCTGCATCCAGAGAATCACAACAAAAAGCCTGACCAGTGGAGTCCCGATACCTGGATTCACCATGGCAACCGAAGCCTAAAGGCTCGTTATTTTACCCGACTGGAGTGAGGTTCTTATCGAAGCATAAGGGCATTACGGAGAGGTGTTAGTAAGAAGAGGAACGTTGCTACTGCTGTTAAACATCAGGATAGAAAACTTCTACCTGAGTCAGTGTGGAAGTTTCATCCAACCGTCCACTGACCGAATCTTTAGCTTCATTAAAGCTGTAAAAAGTGGGTTAAATTATGGTGGGCAGGATAAAATCTTAATTTAGATGCAGTCCCACTGGGGAACACACACACACACACAGGCAACTGAAAGTTAAGTATTAAAACATTTAGAAGAATAATATATCAGACCAAGACCAGCCAGCTTTTATTTCACACTGGATGACCTGTGGCCATTTCTACGTCTAGCAATTTAAACCCCCAACAAACGCGGTTTTAACTCATTCAGTACTTTTATATATTCATTCGTTATCTGTACCGCTTAGTCCATTACGGGTTGCGGGAAGCTGGATCCTATCCCAGGATTTTAGAGCTCCAAAATGTCTCCCTGCATGAACAACTCGTGTCTGACAGGTGCTTCAGGTGAAGGTAGACCCTCTGGCTTTTTTTTTGTTTTTAAATGGTGAACCTGCCAGCCATTAGGTTTACGTCAGAGTCAGTTGCCATGGTAACAGACTCTGGGTTAAACTTGCCTCACTTTCTGGAACAGACCCCTGAGGCCACAGATCTAAAGCAACTAAAATCTCGTATTTCTGAGCCATTGTCGTCTACGTTGCTCTGCCTCAACACATCTGGATCAGATCTAATTTAATCCTAATTAAACGTTAGGACGACTGATCAGTTAATCACCTAAAATTAACGGAATATTACCGCTTTCTACCCGAAGCACAAAAGTGGCATTTGATTTTAAAACAGTCTCACCAGAGGCTCAATAGAAAAAAATACTTAACATTTTTATTTTTTTAAATACTTTAATCTGCATCACTTGGAACAAAACCCTTGTAAACATTACAAAATCAGCACCTGTGTCATCGAAGGAAATAGTGGTCCTGGTTTGACAGGAAGAAGATAAATAAGCTGCAGTCAGAGGGAAGGCTGGGTAACGATTCGTTCTCCACTCATGTCGTTAAAATCAACCGTTGGAGACGAATGGACTCTGTGTTCGTTCCCAGCCCTCCAACCAGATCTACGTGTGGAGCCGTAAGAGCATTTTTATTTCACACCTCCAAAAATGATTCCTCAAACTTTCCACACATGAACTAACATGTTGCTGGTTTAAATGGTTTCAAAGCAGCCAAACAAAGGAAGTCTTATCTGGACCAGCATTTAAATGCTTCTGATCCAAAACAGCATCTCAAAGAAATGACAAGCATTCCTGCAGGTTTCCATCTGGAATCTGACATTTCAGCCTTTCTCCAAACATTTCCAGACGTGCAGGAATCCTGCGAGTGAAGCACCATGTTTCAGAACCTCTGAAATCTTCAACTACAACAGCATGAGACGCGTCTCGGTCTCTGGAGGTTGTAATAAATTACAGGTGTAGAAAACAAAGAAGGGAGCTATTGCAAAGAGTCTGTCAGACTTGGGATCAAGTCTTAGCAAGCACCACAATTCACATCAAGAAAGAGTCAGAGAGAGCTTACTGAGGCTTAACACGAGGAATGCTCTGAAATGGTCACATAACACGGACCGGACATCTTGCTGAGGAGGCAGCGGAGCGACGGGAGGTCCTCTAGCGGAGCACCGGGCCGACGAGAGGATCCTCTGGTGGGATTTAAGAAGCCTGATGAGTGTTCTGTTACGGACTCAAGGCACAGCAGAGGGGACATGATGGCTCAGCATCAAACGCTCACAGCTGCTCTGACTGTTAAACACCTCGCATCTCACCCAGAAAAGCCGGTATTTACCAGAGGGATCAGTTTCAGAGTTTTCAGGTCTCGACCAATCCCTGATCTCCTTACTTTTAGAAGACATCAATTACTAGTTTTCTAAATGCTGCAGCTTTAAGGTTTATAACCAATAATCCTGGACCCCTGCTGGACACATCTGGTACTACAAGCATTCTTATGTCATAAAAAATGGTACATATACACTACTAGTCATAGCTTTGGACACTCAGATTTAATGGGAAAATGTTCAAACCTTTGACTGGTAGTCTATACAAATTATTTTATTTAAAATGTTTTATTTAGTCAGGCATTAAAGGGGTTTAAATATTTAAATCCTGAAGTTCAAATTGATAGATGATCAAAAGACTGAATGAACCTGAGTCCATGAATCTCTCTGCTTACGTGTTGGAGCGTAGTTTGATTAATTCACCACGCCACCTTTCGCCTTCCTACTCAAACTGTGAGCCTCAGAACACAGAGCCGGGTTCTTCCTCACCACAGAGGTATTTTCTCTTCACCTGCAGCTGCTCTGCAGGAGTTGGTGTTACAGATAAAAGCATGGCCACATTTGAAAACCAGTCTAAAAAAAGTGACTGGATTTTAACAGAATTGTCTAAAAAGACACCGTTAATTTAAGAAACCACGTAGATGAGAAAGACTGATCTGAAGAAACCAGCCGCCAGCACACCTGCCCTGTGGACTACAGACATCGAGATCACACTACATGGAGACTAAAATAACAAATAGTTTAGAACTAGGTGGTTAAATTAGTTAAAGCCAGTTCAGAGCTGAATGACCTGCAGTCTGTAGGCAGAGCAGGGCGCTGCTGAGGCATGCTGGGAAACAGACGACTGAAAAGCGCTGTCGGTATCTGGGTTGTTCGGGCTGCTCTGAGCCGAGCAGCTTAGATCCAGGACAGGAAACTGAAACTACGCCCAGTAAATGAGGAAGTCTGCTGGTTTCACACCTGAAGCAGAGGCAGCGTCACAAAGCAGAGACACGAGCTTCATCCCTTAGATTCGTCTGTTTGCTGGTGTTCAGAGCCAATACTGACCACAAACAAGCTCCAGACGCATCTGTTTTTGAGCTGTTTGAAAAGAGAAGTGAAGCTTCAGAGGAACCTGAAAGCAGCTGTAACAAGTCATTTAGAACTGGGGATGAAACCAGTTCGCTTTGCTGCTTTGTGACGGTCGTCCTGCTTCATAGACTGAGATGTGGCACTGAGTGTGTGGCTGGTTCACGCCGTACGATAGCACACTGTTTATACAACAACGGCCGCATGCAGCCGGACGAAAAACAGTCCAGTAGTGAGAACGGCTGGTGGAGGATTTTGGTCCCTGAAGATTTAAACTGTAGGAAAACAAAGAAAAAACCTTAAAGCAGAGTCGTGGGTTCGTCTCCTCTCGCTGTGTAGATATAAAAAGAAAAAGTGCCGAGATCCACACCCTCAGCAGAGGGAGGATTCATGAATCCAGGCATCCCGATAGAAAAGGAGGATTTATTGACAGAAGAAAAAGTAAAAACAGCAAAACCAAAGTCTAAAATTCAGCTCCAAATATTCCCAGTTTTCCTGAAGTTTGTAGAGTTGTGACAAGTCTGGATTTCCTGAAGTGAAGGTGTGTTTGTGTGTAAGGCCTTTGCGTCATTGATCCACAGGAGGTAGAAGGCAGCGTCAGGCGATCTCCGTCTCACGCTCGATCCCGACGTACTTCAGCGCGTCAGCCTGGCTGTACCTGAGGGCCAGAAGGTTCATTATACTCACTCAGATTCTGATATTTCATGACAATCTCCGCGTGATAAACACTACTTAAATAACACATATAAATATTTTAAAAGGTGGTTGAGAGCAGAGACAGACTGATGCACTAATATGCGTTTTTTTCATGTATTTTCTGGTTCACGTTCAGTTTAATGTCCACGTTCAGCTCAGAGTGTCTCTCCTGTTACCGACCTGTAGTCGAAGAACAGTTCCTCTCCGGTCTGGATGGCTCTCTTGGCGAAGATTCCTATTCTGTGATCTCCGTTCACCATCATCACTGCAGACAGCAGACATGCGACTCACTGCAGAGGAGACCCTGGACCTCCACTAAACTCACCATGTGCTGCTCTGCTTACCTTTTGCATAGCAGTTGGGGTTGACAGAGTGGTTGGCAAAGCGGATCTTGTTGCCTTTCCTCGTTGCATCCACAACAAAATCTGCAGAGAAAAACGTTAACTGTAAAACCTTCCAGAAGAAGAGGATCGAACCGTCCGAGTCACTAATCCAAGTTTGTCTGTTTACCGTTGTTGAGATTGAAGAGGAAGCTGCACATGTACTTGTCGTAAACCTTCCCTCTGCGGTCGGCCTCATCCTGAGAGATGATCTGCACAAATAAACTAACTTTAGATTTACTCAGAAAACATCTTTAGACTGAAGAGCAGGTTGTAATGACATGTTTATGTTGGTCACACCGTGTGTAGCTATTTAACTTTCAAGATTCAAACAACTTTATTTACCCCCGAAGGACTCCATTTAAACATCACCGTCTGAAAACCATCACACCCAGACTCAGAAAGACGTCGTTTCTATTAAACGTTCCCATCCCGGTAAAGTTTTCTGACTAAAATTCCCACACAGGAAACATTTTACTCAGGTCCTACAGAGAAACCTGGGAATGATGCGTTCAGGAGCAGATGTACCGATCATAAACGGTTTACAGTTTTAGTATCAAAACTCTTTACCAGACTCAAATTCCCAGTGGATCTTTGTTTTTAAACCAACAAACATTTGCTAGAGATGTGAAATGGTTCTGAAGTCCAGAGGTGAACTTGTAGGTTATAATCAGACCACGTAAACCACGAGCTGGTAAAGCACCGAAGCCATGTAGTTATTTTTGTCAACAACCGATAACAAGACTGAGTGTGAGGATTCTGTCTCGTCGGATGCTAAAACGGGGATCGCTAAAAAGCTAAATGCAGTGGCTCCGGTGGTAGAGCGGGTCATCGTATGGCTGGAAGGTTGGCAGTTCAAATCCTGCTTCCCCAGTCAATGTGCTGGTGTGTCCTTGGGTAAGAGACGTCACCCTCCTGGACTCCAGTGTCAGCATTGCTGGTGTGTGAATGTTCGGTGGCGGCTGGCGCGAACTGGCTGCCATGTTTCCGTCAGTCTGTGGCCAGATGTGGCTACACAGGAAGCTAACCACCACCAGGAGCGAAGAATGATGGATCCAATGTAGAAATCTAATCCATTATTATTAAACTCTGGGCTATAACGTGGTAGCAGCCAAGCTGTGGTGGTAACAACACATTAATGAGCTACAGCTAACGTCTTCCACCCAGTAAAAATGAGAACATGAGAAAAATTTGGTAAAAGACTCCAGAAACCAAGCTTACCTCTCCACAGTACTCAGAGATGAACTCGTTTTTCTGGACCGGCTCCTTGATGAAGATGCCCCAGCCTGCCACATCAGACGGGGCCAGCAGCAGGTGCTGAGAGACAAGTTTACCAGCATCATGAACGAGCTGCAAACGCCACCAAAAGGATTTAAAACACAAACCAGTTTGTTCATTTTTACCTTCTTGGCTCCTCTCTGGATGGAGCAGTTCTTGCAGGACACGTTCTTGCTGTCCCAGTGGTCTGCAGCTCCACAGGTCAGGCAGAGGTCCGGGTCGCACTCCCTGACTGCCAGGTAGCAGGGACACTGCTTGGTGTTACACTGGGCTTTGCACCGACACCCTGGGAAGCGGTTCTGGCCTGCAGATGGAGGAGACGTTGCATGAAAAGCAGGAATCCTCTCTGTGTTGTTACTCTGCAGCAGCGCTGTGTGTTCTTACACTCAGAGCTGCACTGGCAGAACTTCTCACAGAAGTTCTGCGCGGTGACGCAGGGACATGAGGAGTCGCAGGGCTGGCGAGGGTGGTCACATGGCTGGTAGTTGTACACATGATTGGATGATCCATCTGAAACATGATGGAAGAGATGAAGAGGTCAGAAGTGTTTTACGTCCATTTTCAAACAGACTGACACGAGTCCCCCGAAGCTTTAACAATCATTCATCTGCTTATTTCTTTGTGGACAACATGAGGAGCTTGTGGACTTCGGGGAATGTCTCTTACCCGTCCGCTGGTTGTTATATCACATCATTGTTCCTAATGTGCAAATACAGCTAGAGAAAAAGCTCATGGAGGATTTTTGTCCTCCTGGACCTTATAGTGCCTCTAAACATCAGTCCCAGGACGGCATGGTCTGTTTGTGCCAGCTCTTCATCATCAGCTTGCTGCCCAACGGGTAAGATGCAGCAACATCCGAGCTTTACTTTCAGCTAAACTGTAAACTATCTGCTGTACTTCTGTGTAGTTAAAACTCTAAACCAGATGTTTCCTCAGTCGTATCAAGTCAAATTAAAGTTCTGCAGTTTCTGCTCTTTTTATTTTGCTTGATGGAAATTTAAGTTTTATTATAGACAGCTAAAAACAAAAAAAGATAACGGGAACACTAAAATAACATCCTAGATCTGAATGAATGAAATCTTCTTATTAAACACTTTGTTCTTTACATAGTTTAATGTGCTGACAACAAAATCAAACAAAAATGATCAATGGAAATCAAATGTATCAACCCATGGAGGTCTGGATTTGGAGTCACACTCCAAATTAAAGTGGAAAAACACACTACAGGCTGATCCAGCTTTGATGTAATGTCCTTAAAACAAGTCAAAATGAGTGTGTGTGTTGCCTCCACGTGCCTGTAGGACCTCCCTACAACGCCTGGCCATGCTCCTGATGAGGTGGCGGATGGTCTCCTGAGGGATCTCCTCCCAGACCTGGACTAAAGCATCCAACTCCTGGACAGTCTGTGGTCAACGTGGTGTTGGTGGATGGAGACATGATGTCCCAGATGTGCTCAGCTGGATTCAGGTCTGGAGAACAGGCGGCCAGTCCATAGCATCAATGCTTCGTCTGGCAGGAACTGCTGACACACTCCAGCCACACTCCAGCTAGCAATGTCTTGCATTAGGAGAAACCCAGGGCCACCAGCATATGTTCTCACAAGGGGTCTGAGGATCTCATTTCGGTACCTAATGGCAGTCAGGCTACCTCTGGCGAGCACTGGTTTAGCCTTTTGATTTGACTTTATTCATTTTCTGTTATTTATCTCATCTTATCTTATCTTATCTGTCTCATTTATCTATTTTATTTTATTATATTTTATTATAGCTTCTTAACTGTTTCCCTATTTTATCGTTGTTTTAACTGTTTTAACATTTTTAACATTTTTAACTCCAGTGTTTCTTTATGGGGATCCTAAACTCTGGGAGTCAAGCCTGCTTGGTCTGCCCTCTGCAAACATGGCTTGACTGGCTCCTGGTGTAAATGGGTCCCCAAAAATGCCGTTTCCTCACAGCAGCGCCAAGCCAAAGACAGATATTAAGAGTTTGTGTGTGTGTGTGTGTGTGTGGATGGGTGGGGGGGGGGGTGGGAGGTGTTTAATCTGTCACATAACTGGGTGTGTAAAGGGCTTACTGTTTTTGTTCTGTGATTTTCTTTTTTTTCATTTTAATATGCATTCATTTATACTATGTAAAGCACTTTGTGTTGCCTTTGCATGAAAAGCGCTTTATAAATAAAATTTGATTTGATTTGATTTGATTTGATGGAGGGCTGTGCAGCCCCCAAAAGAAATGCCACCCCCCACCATTACTGAGCCACAGCCAAACCGGTCATGCTGGAGGACGTTCAGGCAGCAGAACGTTCTCCACGGCGTCTCCAGACTCTGTCACGTCTGCCACATGTGCTCAGTGTGAACCTGCTTTCATCTGTGAAGAACACAGGGCGCCAGTGGCCAAGTAACCGATCTTGGTGTTTTCTCTGGTAAATGCCAAACGTCCTGCACAGTGTTGGGCTGTAAACACAACCCCCACCTGTGGACGTCGGCCCTCATACCTCCCTCATGGAGTCTGGTTCTGACCATTTGAGCTACACATGCACATCTGTGGCCTGCTGGAGGTCATGCTGCAGGGCTCTGGCAGTGCTCCTCCTGTTCCTCCTTGTACAAAGGTGGAGGTAGCTTCCTGCTGCTGGGTTGTTGCCTCCTACGGCCTCCTCCATGTCTCCTGATGTACTGGCCTGTCTCCTGGTGGCGCCTCCATGCTCTGGACACGACGCTGACAGACACAGCAAACCTTCTGGCCACAGCTCGCATTGATGAGCCATCCTGGATGAGCTGCACTACCTGAGCCACTTGTGTGGGTTGTAGACTCCGTCTCATGCTACCACTAGAGTAAAAAAGCACCGCCAGCATTCAAAAGTGGTCTGTGGTCACCACCTGCAGAACCCTCCTTGGGGGTGTCTTTATAATTTCCACCTGTTGTCTGTTCCATTTACACAACAGCATGTGGAACTGATTTCAGTCAGTGTTGCTTCCTAAGTGGACAGTTTGATTTCACACAAGCGTGACTGACTTACATTGTGTTGTTTAAGTGTTCCCTTTATTTTTTGAGCTGTGTATATTTATAAGTATATTTTCAAATGCGAGTCTACTGGTTCTTCTCAAAGTCAAAGAGACCCTTAACAGTCCTGTTTGTGAGGAGCCATAAAAGGTTGGTTTTTAATGCCAAGGATCCTTTGAAAGAATTAATCCTATTTCATATACTGGATTTAAAGTCCAGTTTTCCAAATTTTGGAGGTTGTAAAGCTGCAGTTAAATCAGCGGACAGAGAGAAGTGAAGAATACATACTACTCAGCAAGCAGAGTAGAGTTTCAGTCCTTCATTTGATAACACGTGTCCAAGCATGTTAGTTAATATTGATAAACCCTCTCAAGCATCTGTGACTAATATTTAACCAGTTTTATTTTAATGAAGACCAAACCTCTTTTTGTACATCAGATTTGATATAAAACCCAAATTAAATGTGAGACTTTTGTTTTTTATTCTGTAAAAAAGCAACTCCCTGATCAACTGAATTGGTTTAACACTCTCCATTAAGCCAACCAAATGTGGCAGACATGTTTGTTTATACACATCCATGCAGCAAAGTACAAGTTGGTGATTTAAATATGAACAGCTAGCAGCTAACAAGTGTAGAGCCTAAGAGAAGGTGGGATTGTTTGTATGACTTCTGCCAAATAAAGCTCACTTAAGAAATCTCAGACACTTGTCAGTGTGGAAATAAAATAAAGCTGAAGTGACCTCCGACCTTTCTTTAGCTGGATCTTCCTGCAGTGAGTGGCCCACAGTCTGTGTTTCCTCTTCTTCTTTCTTGGCGGTGTGTCCTCGTCTTCAGCGGGAGCCCGAGCGATGATGGCCGACTCCTTGACCCTGAACTCGTAAACCTGCAGGATGCAGTAAAGACAGGTTCATCAGGAAGCTGTGCTTCAGAATTTATGTCCTTTTTAATCCAACAGAGAAAGTACAATGTGTTTTTAAATTAAAGATTGTTTTCTAGGTTTCAGGGTCAGTCTGTAGATAAAACAGAAGCAGGTGAGTATGATGGTGCTGATGGCTCACCTGTCTGCAGGTCTTGGTGCCTATGAGTCGTGCGATGGCACAGTAGTTGTCGTAGTACGTCCCGATGAGAACCCTGAACAGAGAGGCTTCAGCTCCGCTCCACTCCACCGCTTCAGGCTCGCCCGTCAGCTTCATCTTCACTGGAGTCTGACACCGCGAGTTACCCTCTGTAAAACACACAAAGGGAAGAAATATGCTTGTTCATTTTTCTTCATCAATTTTAACAAAACCAATCAGCAGACACACATCAGAACGGATGTTTATGCATCACATGCCACGTAATGTCACTTCACATTTACAGAAATGACAGAAAACCGATCAGAGACCATAAGAACCAGATATTATATACACTCCATGTCCGGATAAAACATTAATGAAACTCAATATCAACTTTTTCCACCAGCAACAGATGCTCCGACCTGAAAATTTTAGTAGTGCTACTACCTGGACCACATTAGGGCTGAATGGTTTCTTTTAGAACCAAAATTTAAAAGGTTGAAATTAGCAGATTACGGAGGAGAAAGATGAATTTTCCTATGACACGACGCCTGATCCGGGTTTCAAACCTGCAGCATCCACGGTCGCATCAGACGTGACTCCTATCGTCTTTCTAACGCTACAGCTATTTAAACATCATGTGACAGCTGCAGACCGAAACGTCTGATGAGGTGAATAAAGATGCTTCTACTGAGTAAAGCTGCTCCAAATATTCTTTAAGTTCAGATCCCAGATGACATGTTGACTAGGGATGAGGGAAAGTTTTTTTTTTTTTTTAGATGCATCGCAATGCTGACGTGATTCTGAATCAATGTACAAATGTAAAAAGTTAACGTGTGACTTTCGTTTGCTCGGAAAGTCCGGTGCATTTAGGGAGATGTGAATGTGTAAACAGAGTCTGATGCAGCCTAAAGGAGCGAACTCTGGTCCTCCTACACAACGTAGCTCTCTGTTTGCTTCAAGTGAATCAAATGCAGGGAGCGGACTACAATGCAAAGGGGATTGTGGGTAAACACATACATGCACAAAGGCCAATAGGCAGCTCACAATATTTGATTTTATTTGAAAATCGCCTCCCATCAGCACCACTTCCAATGTAAACATATAAACATGTAGATGAAATAAAAGTGAAACAGTACCCGAGCTGCTGGTGGTCTCATCCTTCTTGTCCTCATCGTCTTTATCGTTGTCTCGTTCGTCTTCTTTGCTGCCCTCGCGGTCGCTGTCTGTGTCTTTGGTTTCCGAGGAAACGGTGGGGGTGCTGGGTCGGCTGTTGCTGTTACTGTTGGGCAGTCGTCCCCGGCGCCGGCCCACTGTGCGCTTGGAAGGCGTCTTGGCCCGTTCGGCAACCACACCGGCAGGGTACTCCCTCACCATGCCATCCTGAGTCAACAAGACACTTTTAATAAAACACCTTAAATAGGAATATTTTCCTTCTGCTCCGACAGACCAGGGAAAATACACAGAACAGCTAAATGAAATATTTCCAAAGTTCAATTTTACATGACTCACCTGCACCAGGTACATGTAACAGTCGATGCCACAGGGTTTACTGTCAACCAGGTTCTCCAAGTTCTTGCGTTTATAGGTGTTTGGAGTTGCATGAAAAGCTAAAAGAGCATAAAAAAAAAAAGATTCATCATACAAGGCTGGCTGTCAGGACAAGCATCAACTCAGCAGAGACAGAAAGTCCTGATTTCAAAGTTTATTAAAGCCTAAAGTTAGCTGTGATGTTTTCTTTTATGGGATGCTAAATCCAGCAAATTAAATGACTGCATCGTCTTAATCAAAGTTTATAACCTGCAGAGTTGACGGTCATTAAATACCTAATGCTAGCCAACTTAATTCCTGGCTGTATAAGAAGTGTGTGTGTACTCACGGTGGAGGAAACAGTCGTATTTGAAGCAGCGTCTGCAGAACAGAGTGTGGAAGGAGTGCAGGCTCTGTTCGCGCTGCACAGAGCGGGCGTTTGGTCCGTCGATGTTCGGCGTGCATTCAGGCGGCAGCGCACCGGGAAGCTGCTGCTCTGTCAACTCTTTGTACCTGAAATATCCAGACAGACATGTAAGATGCCAAAAGTCTGAGTCATCGCTTCACACGAAGCTTACAGGAACATGTCAGGGCTTCTACTGAGTCTTCATGTCAACATTAAAAGTGGAAAATCCAACATTAAGTCTAAAAACACTCCAGCTGTTACATATTTGTTAAATTAAAATCTAAGTCATATTTAAGGTCGGAGTTGCAGATATTTATGCAACAGAAAAGAAAAAACATCCTTTCATTAAAGAGGAAACAGCTGCTGTTGTAGAATAATGGAGCCCAAATTGAATCTGAGGGTTTCTCCTTCACACATCTACTTCCACACAACTGATTTAAATGGATAAACTTCTACATTTCCACAGCTGACGCGCTGCTAACTCCTGAATCTCATCCACACTTCGTCTTGATGCCGTTAGAATAACAGAAGCTCTTATTTCCAGTTTTACACACAAATATTCTACAATACAACCAAACAAGCCAAAAACAAACCACCTTCTTTTCGTTGTTCCAGCTTGTATTTACAGCATTTTTTTATTTTACCATAACTAACTGCTGCTTAGTTAACACACACACACACACACACTCGGAGACAAACACTAACTTTTCTTTGAGCTCTTCTGTGGAGCCTTTGTCAGGAAACATTGAGGAGATGGCATCAAAAATCTTGTCAGAAGGAAACTTCCTGCTGGTGTCATTGTTGGTTCGACCTGTAGACGACACACACACACACACACACACACTTTCCATCAGGGTACAAAACTTTTCTAGTTGATCTAACAGCCAATGTTACCTGAAATTTCCTTATATTTCTTAAAGTTTTTGAGAAATATATAGAAGGTGTTTCAGCCTTGAAGGACCTGTTTGAGTGGATGTCATGTGATTTAAACCTTGAAAGCTTCACATCCTGTGTGATTTTACAGCAAACAAGTTGACCCAGAATAACCGACAACTACAAGTCGGCAATATCGTATCAGATATTTTTTCCAGGTAATATCAGTAGACAATGTAATATCATGACATCACATGATCACAAATGTCCATCTTTGAACTGCACCTTGCCCTTTCAGCACAGTGGAGCTCAGCTGAACGAGAGAACATGGCGAAGCAAAGCAGAGTGCAGCCGTACAACGTACAGAATGTTGATTTCAACTTTCAACTTCAAAAAAACGAACAAAAGAAAAAAAATTCTTGTGTTTACATCTTCTTAAAGACAGACTTCTGCTGCTTCCGACGGTGAATCCGGGACCGGCCGCCACTGCTCTCCAATGCTGCCAACTTAGCGACTCTGTCACTACATCTAGCGAGTATATCTAAACCTTGATAGCGACTCTTTTTAAAACAGGAATAGGGACAAATCCTGTGACTTTTATGGGTCTTATTGGGGACTGACGTGAAAACATGTCTCGTGTCTCGTGAGGAGCAGCACTGCCGTAGACCCCTCCCGCGTCCCAACACACACGCAGAAAGCTGGTGTGGTGTTGAAATAAGTACCCTAGCCGTGAAACCATGAAGCACACTCTTTGGCAGGAGCGCGTATTTTAACACAACACCGGGCCTCTAACAGCAGTCCCTCAACAGCTACGTTTTCCTCTTTTCTTCCTTCCAAAAAACTTTATTAACCAATTTGTAGAAACTATTGGAGTTGAAAACGCATCACATAGATTTGCATTTCCCAAGACTTCTGAGAAAGTGCTCTGGAAAGACGAGACTAAATTTAAACTCTTTGGAAGGTGTGTCACCCATTACAGACAGTTTAGACAGAGACTTCAACAGGTTATTGTCGACACTTGTTCCTGCTGACGATGCTGACTCTCACTTATGCTTATCTTTTCACATAGATCTGTCCCATATACTGAGACCTACTCCCTTCCCCCTTTCATTTTTATATATTTGTATTTGCTCTGCGTTGTTAGGTGTATTTTTTGTATTGTTGTATTGTGGTTCTTGTGTATGCACAGTTGTATGTATGTACGTTATTTATTCCTGCTGGGGCCTCTTGGCCAGGTCATGTTTGCAAAATGAGAACTGGCTCTCAAACATTTTTTACCTGGTTAAATAAAAAATAAATAAAAATTACATCTGACATTAAAGGAACAGCATTTCATAAAAATGTCATTCCAACAGTAAAATATGGTGGTGGTAGTATGATGGTCTGGGGCCGTTTTGCTGCTTCGGACCTGGAGGACTTGCTGTGATAAATGGAACCGAGAGTTCTGCTTCTACCAAACAATCCTGAAGGAGAAGGTCCGGCCATCTGTTTATGACCTCAAACTGAAACTAACTTGGGTTCTGCATCAGGACAAAGATCCAAAACACACCAGCAGGTCCACCTCTGATTGGCTGAATGAAAACTAAATGAAGACTTTGGAGTGGCCTGGTCAAAGTCCTGACCTGAATCCGACTGAGATGCTGTGACATGATCTTTAAAAGGCGATGCTTAAAAACATGTGGCTGAAAGATGAGTGGGTCAAAACGCTGTAAAAGACTCAGTGCCAGTTATCACAAACACTGTTGCTGCTAAGGGTGGCCCAACCAGTTATTAGGACTAACCCACATTTCACACAGGGCCATGTAGACTTAATTTCTTTCCCTTAATATTAAACATCTTAATTTAAAACCTGCATCTTGTGTTTACTTGTGTTGTCTTTGACTAATATTTAAATTTATTTGATGATATGAAAAATTTAGGTTTGACAAACATGCAACAAAATTAGCAACCAGGAAACGGACTAAATCGTTTTCACACCATGTCTGACGAGACGATGTTCACATCCACCTGAAAAACATTAACACAACATCAGCACGAAGGCACCCTCATCTTTCTCAGAACTCACTCTCATTAACAAGCCCATCCTTGCGGGGATCCTCTTGGTGGTCCTTGCCGTCACACAGGTCCATTTTTTCTACCTTAAAGTCCTGTTCTTCCTCCTCCTCGTCATCTTCATTATCACTATACTGCACCAGAGCGTTGACCAACTCCACGAAGATCTCATCGTTGATGAAGCCGCACTCTGCAAAACACAAAACATTGAAGAAATGACTTCAGAGAAGAACAAAACCACAGAAATCCCAAAAATCAGAAAAAGCTGCCCAATGCTCTGGGAACAGATCCGGACTGCAGGCAGGCCAGTCCTGCATCCCCACCCTCCTCTTCCTCAGCCATGCTGCGGTAATGTGAGCAGAATGTGGTTTTGAAATGGAAAGATGTGGTCTTGAAGGTGTCATGTGTTACAAAAAATCTCTGAACGTTTCTACATGCTGCCATCAAGGTGGTGGAAAAGAGGGTTGGGGTCAGAGCAGGGCTTTTGGACTTGTTGCTAACAACAATCTGGATGTTCCTTTTTGTCTTTGGTTCAGAGTTTATGGTGTTGATTTCCTCCAAAGACCTGAAATACTGACGGGCTTGAGAATCCACATTTCCGCTGTGTGATGGTTCATCCATGATGCCTCTGAACCCCGAGAAGTCGGCACCATCTCAGGACAAAGTTAACACGTAGAGCGATACAAAAGCTGCCCACAGTAATCTCTTCTCCATGCTACTCTATCAATTATTGATGAAGTCTGAAGGATCAGAGATCAGCGTCCAGCTTAAACCTGATTCCTCTTCATTTACACACCGAAATTTCTCCAGATTACTTCAACGATTAAAACATATTTTGCACTGCAGAGGGGGACATATGTAAATCCCTTCCGATCTTTATGCCACTTCCTGGCATTTTAAAAAACACTTTTTATTTTTATCCCATTACTAAACCTAAACTACCCTCATCCCAGTCATTTTTAAATATGCTAATAAGTAATAAGTTAATAAGTAAATTGAGTGAAGCTGAAAAGCCAAATCATGACATCCTACGTTCCTGCTGTCTGTAGGTAAATGGTGGAAGTAAATGATCTAAGCAATTCGTTCCATTTTCCATACCATCCCAACCTTTTCTGGCTTGGGGTTTATTTTCTTTTGAATCAACTATGAAGCAATTAGATAAAAAAAGAAAAAGGCAGCATAAAGAAGAAATGTGCTCCAACACAGCATTTGCTTGGCCATGCACTCAAAGTGGAGCTCCTAAATTACGTTTGTCATTTACCCGTTTCTTTTAACCCAAAAACAGAGCCAGAAACCACAGACAGGAGAGGATTTTAAGAGGATTCTTAGCACAGCGCAAGTCTGAATTTAGGTTTAAATTAAGTTACAAATCACACAGTTCTGATGCTTAAGCTTTAAAAAAATCGTTAACCTCCACTAAACCCCATTTTCACCCACCTCTGTCTCCATGGACTTTGCCGTCATAGTTCTTGATGAGCTCCTCTATGAAAGTACCATCCTGGTCCAAGATCTCGTCTCCCATGTAGGGGATGTTATGAAGCACCGTCTCATCCTCCACCTGAAGCATTAAAAAAACTATTTAAAATTTCCAAATTACAGGCAAATGCTGCAAGCTGATTTTTTGCTTCCACAAACGAGACAAAAACCACATGAAGCTGTTCAGAAATAACAGACCATGAAGTTCTGCTGCAGCGGTGACCAGGAGTACATGACAGGGACGGAGGCCACAGCGTTCAGAGTCTTCAGGGGGATGACTTGCCGGGGGAACTCGGAGAAACAGCTGTCCACCGTGCACTGCACACAACAGCAGAGGAAACGTGAACTCAGAGCACTTTAACTGCATCACTGCAGAGTCCTTCTCCATTTGTTGGGGTGTTGAGGCTGTCTGCTCACCTCTCGGGTCCCTCGTAAAGAGCTGACAGATGTCATGATGTGAACCGGCTGGATCCGCCTGGTCTTCCACTCCTGGTTCAAAATATCAGTTCGCTCCACAATTTTCTGCCGGTTGGAGTTGAACATGCTCTGCAACGGTTAAAGGAAATTTTGATCACTATAAAACAAAAAAGAGCAGGTATCCTACAGATTTAAGCAAATAAGTGTGAATGCTGATATTTGATCTGCAAAAAAGTGAAAATTATTGTTCTACTACCATGTTAAGTGGACATGTGATCTGTTTGACCTGTAGAAGATTTACGTGAGTTGAGGGTTATTTCTTACTTACAACTTTCATAAGTCTGACAGTATGACTTTGACTATCCTGGCTTGTCTAAATCAGAAGCTTTCTAACTGATGACTGCAGCACAGTAAAGGAAAGCATAAAAAACATTGTATGATGGAAACTTGACAAACTGGAGAGCAGATGTTTTAACATACAGACCTTAACGTGAATATTTGACGTACTGATTATCCATGTGTGTGTGGACAAACCTTGACCTCGTCAGCCCGTCTGAAGCGCTTGAGCTGCCGAAGCCTCATGTACTCAGATTTTACCCTCCTCTTCCAGCAGGCCGGACCTTTCTCTGAGCGCTTCCCTGTCAGCACCATGATCAACCTGCAGCCAAACAAAAGGAAAAAGATTTCTGCACAGAGACAAAATGAAGGCCTTCACATTTCAGATTCTTCTTTGTCCACACATAACCATTAATTACTAAAGTTTGATTATTTTTAAACTCTAAAAGTCAAACTTGGGTCTCTGTGGGTTAATTTGATCAAAACTACCACCAACCTGCAGGTATAACCCAGTTTTACCCCCAAAAGATTACCCAAATTTTAAGTGCCCAATCAGTCATCAAATTATATAAAAAATCCCAAAAATGATTGATGTCTTGCCATTTAACTGTTCAATAGTCACTATAGTAACAGTATCATAAAGTCATATTAGAAGTGGAGGAGGAGAAAATAAAATGTTAAAATAAAGCTACTTTTGCTTTTAAAATGCCACCAAACAGATAAATAAAACAAATAAAATGACCACCACCATGATAAAGATCTGTGCAATGTCTAAACATTCTTGTCTGTTAAACTTTAGTTTGAGGCCTAATCGAACAGAAGAGACCACCGGAGATCCATCTAACTGCACATGTAAATGAAAACAAGTTTTTATGTACTGCATCTGCTAAGCTAGTTTAGTGTCATACTGCATGTAACGGTCATGTTTAAGAATCTTACTGTATTCACAAAAACAGTTCAGGAAAACAAACAAAAAACCAAAACATATCCTGTTACTGTTGTACTGGTGTTTACAGAGTGTCTTTGAACACGTCAGAAGTTCTGAAATCACAAAACCTGTCAATCAATGCAGCGAATAATGATGCGGCTCATGTAGGACCTCTGATTGGCTGGAAGTAAAGGGGGGCGGTTCTGTTCATGTTTTCCTTTTGTGTGAGTGGAAAGAGGATAGAGAGCAAGTGAGGGGCTGAGTTTGGAGCTGTTACTGACTGCTTGTAGAGGTTTTTGGTTTTTCTTTTGGTATGACTACAGCCCACAGTAACCAGTGTCCACCTGTTAACAAACCATCAACAACACTGAATCACAATTTGCCATTTTTTGAGAGAACAGTACAATATTTTTTACTTTAAATATGTTGTGATTATGATTATTATTAATAATTATCCTGATATTTTTGGAATAATGATCAGATTTATCAGGGTCCACATGCACACATTTAAAGAGTCAGGGGTCTTACGTCTTGTTCAGATTAGTAGGGTGGTGTTTTGTACTGGCTAACTGAATTCTTGGTGTCTTGCATCACTTTGCCAAGTGTGTCGCAGAGAACAACCAAAAAAGAAGCCAATAAAAAGAAAGGACAGGTCTTGTGACTGTCGGTCCTCTTCCAAACTTCTGGCCCAAATTTATAAAACAGTAGTAGCAAATATAACACTTGTTAAATTATTTATGTGTGACTGTAAGCCAACAAACATTATTTAAAATCAGCAAAGAACAGTTTACCACTGAAATTTATAGAAGCTGAAATATTCAACATCTGGGTTTTTAGAATCTTCTGCTTGTAGTTGCTTAATTTAACTTTAGTCACGTGTCCAATAAAAAATGGATGAAAAAAAACTTAATGGTACCATACTTATTATTTTTTTTTAAATCTAACTGGAAGAATATCGATTACCCTGTGCAATTTAAGGCATCTGGACCAGGTTATCATCCCACCATATCCATCCTACAAAATGTTCACAAAACCAAAACTCAAACAAAAAAAATCATTCTCACAGCTAAAAAATACATTTTCATCTTCTTCTTCATGTATACATGTACTGTTAAACTTATATCGTAATAACACAGAACAAGATGTCTGATTAATATGCCTTAATCAGACTTTAATAGAACCAAAAAAAATATATTTCAATTCATCTCTTCAATTAAATAAAACAGACAATCCAAGTGTTTATGTTTTTTCTTAATAATTTTGATGAAAACAGACTAATTGTCATTCAAGTGTACAACTACAAAAGTTACAAGACAGCTGTACAGCTACAAGATCCATCAGCCACCCACCCACAGTGTAAGGTGCTGCCCACCGGGTCAGAATCAAACCCAACACTTCAGGCTGGACATGTCAGACGGCGCCCATGGAGACGCAAAAGACTGCAGTGGCATGTTTGACTAGATTTAATCTCCAAGCATGAAAACTGGAAGCAGATAAGACTTCAAATAAAAAGATAGTTTAAGTTATCTATGTGGTGTGGGCAGAATTTGAAACCCTCATCAAATTACACACACCAGCAGCACAAATTACAGCCACCAAAATGAGCAGAAAGTTGAATCAATATCTTTTAAAGAGGTTTCCAACTAAATGTGATATTAAACCTCAAGTGGCTGGTATTTATTCTAAATTAGATTGGTTCACTGACAAGCTCAGCATATATAATGTTTGACAGGACTTCTCTCTTATTAAATGGAACAAACGCTTCTTGGGTCAGATGTTACCGCTTGAAGTTATTATTGTGTCTCACCAATAGGTGAGATGAACATCGTCTTATAAGGCATCACTGAAGCTTTTATTTCCCCCCCTCAGTAGATCTGATAATCTCTCAAACTGCCGGTGTTATAGTAACAAGTAAAATGTATATGCTACGACAGTTGTAGTAGTTTAATAACAACCAAATCAACCAGCTTCCATCGTTAACTCCCTACAATAAGGAAACATGAAGCTAATGATAGCTACCAATGTCGTGCCTGATTTAGGCACCCTAAAAATGTGTTTCCGCTTGCTTACAAATCGGTTAACTGTAGTTCAAAATATAATTGACAGTGACGCTTTTAGAAAAGTCACATTTAACTTGGTCATAAATTTGTCGCCCCACAAAAGCATGCTAACAAGTTTACAGGGAGTTATCAATTCTGACAGAGGCACGTTTGACACCCCGGCAAGCTAGCTAACAGTTGGTTAGTTAACAAAGACTAGGACACTCACAAAGCATCAAGAACAAACCCGGCCAATTTGAATCTCAACAAAAGCGCCGTAGACAGAGAAACCGGCAGTGACAGCTTCTCTCACCTGTGCAGGGATCTCAGTACTCATTCAACGGAGAGATTCGGGATTGTTAAGACAAACACCGGTGAAGTCGTCCTTTGTGTTGGGGATTAGCTGGCTCCGTGTCACTGCTAGCTATAACGTTAGCTCCGCTGCTAGCTAGCTGTTAGCACGGCAGGGGGGAAGCGATTCTATTCGCGCGACACCCGGCTTCACGTACCCGGAGTCGGCAAACAGCAAAAACTGCTCTTTGCCCAGTTTAGTGTTCTCGCACAAAACAATGGTTGTGGGTGATGATCTCGTTATTTAGATATGTTTTACCTGAGAACAAACTTATTAATTTTAATATTTCCGCCTCAACATAGACACGGTTCAAACTGCTCACCTTCTTGCATCCACCGCCCACTACGACTGCTGCAGATTCAAGAGGCGCCAAACATTTGGGCCAATCACAGAAGCTGATTTTAGTTTTTTTTCAGTGTGGTATCCTGTGATTGGTCACATGACGTAACAACAATAGCCAATAAAACTTGGCGATACACCGGGGGCCCAGGAGTGGGGACATGTGGACAGGTTCCCTTTGTTCTCTCATTTGTCAAAAGAATAAAAATCAAAACACAAAGTGACAGCGATATCAATGACGAACACACTTCCCTGTTAATATTCCACCAGCGTGTAATTCGTGTCAGCTGCTACATTCATGTAGGTGAACTACAACATTCAGCCTGACCTAAATTAAGTAAAAAAAAATATATACATAAGTCTGGCTCTGTATTGAATTAGTAATGGCCACTGAGGGGATAGACTTTCAATCGCATGCTTGGCGGCGCCTCAATAAATAGATTTTGCTTATTCTAACTGCCTTCTGCTCTGCTGACAGCTCAAGTGGGAGCACGAGGCCAGGTAACAGCTGTTCGTATAATTATGGAACGCTTCAATTTCAGCGGGAAATTAGTGTAGTTATAGATAAGCAGCGTCAGGTAAAAATAAAAATAAAAAACTGAGATGTCTGCTGGTTGAATTAAACTGCAGCAGCAGCCGGGCAAGGGTCGTAAGGTTTGTTAAACCACACCCCTTCCATATACCCATTGGTTAGAGGCAAGAAGACGTCATCTTGTTGCGTTCAATTACAAATTGGAATATATAAATATATAAAATTAAATTTTAAAACGGCGTAACAAAACTCCTAGACCTGAAACTGTCTCTCTCTCTCTGCTGTACATTTTCAGTTCTATGCTCTGTGCAAGCAGGGCCGTAGCCAGGGTTTTAGAAATACCAAGGTCCATCACCCATTATGGCCCACATAATGGACAAATTATGTTTCACACAAACCACTTCCTCTCTCTGATGTCCTGTTTCTTTTCTGCATTTATTCTTTTCTCCTTCCTTGTTCTTTCCTCTCTTCCAATGTCTCTCCTGTCGATGTGTATCAAAACATTTAGTTTTTCTTTATCTGGAATAATAAAACACATGTGGTCAGAAGTCTATGTAGCGGGGGCCATGCGGGCTGTCGCTCTGGCCTTATGGATGTTCCTCTATGAAAGAGGAAGTGACACTTTGCAGGGTGGTGCCAGTTTCCTGTTGAGTGGCCAGAGTGTTGCTGGGCCATGTCAGTCTTGGGTATATTTTGACCTTAGCAGCGATCGGGTAAATGTGGTTTTAAAATGCTGAATTTTATATATCCTGGATGAGTTTTTAATGTATTTTGTGTGCCAGGGTTAGGGTCCATCCATGGACTGAGTGTTTGACTGGGCGTGAGAATTTGACACCACATGTATGCTGGTTTTTGTGTGTGTTTTTTTAGAGATTAAATTAAAATGTTTTGGTTGTAGTAATTTTGTGTTTTTTGTTTGCAGTTTTTGGGTACCGCTTCCTGCTGTCTTTTTTTTATACTTATAGGGTTTGGTTTTGTTTCCAAGTTTGTCCGATCCTGGTCTGAGTTGTCGCTTTTATGTTGTGACAGTTGTAAGAGCAGACTAATATTTAACCTTTTTGTTTTGTATGTTTTTGTTCACATGGTCACCTTCCCCTAAAATGATTTATGTCCTCCTGTCAGTAGCTACTCAGAAGTGTTTACACCTGCCCTTGTTGGCATGAAACCTATGCAGTGCTTATTTGCAGTGGTTCAATGTGAAATCGATTGAGGTTTAATTGGGCACCATCACCGTGTATTTAAGCGGATTGTCCACCTGTGTGGTGTGCGGGTGCAATCAGGTTAAGTAAACTAGCTCTGAGTAGGACACCAAGTGGAGAAAAAGGGGAGTGCCTCCTTATTGCCCCAGAAATAAATATAGTTAAAACTTTATTCCTGTTTTCGTCTCCTTGTGCTTTTCTCATTGATTCATCTTGGTAACATCTACACTGAATGGAATGAGGCCATCAGACTTTGTTGTTTTGAATA
The DNA here is from genome assembly GCF_017639745.1 of Melanotaenia boesemani. Lineage (NCBI taxonomy): Eukaryota > Metazoa > Chordata > Actinopteri > Atheriniformes > Melanotaeniidae > Melanotaenia > Melanotaenia boesemani. The sequence continues at coordinate 1,884,635 of NC_055699.1, read as the reverse complement.
ACACAAGGACATCTATCTATCTGTCCGTCTGTCCATCCATCTTCATTTAACCATTTACCTCCCAGTACTGTGGATATTTTAACATCCACTGGTTTATGTAATGATTTACTCTTATCTGGGCCAGTGGAAATGATAACAGCTGATACCAGGGATATATTACTATCTTCACACTAACTTATCACGCCAAGCTGAACTCATGCAGCTTTTTATAGTAGCATTTACTTATTTCATTACTCATAACCATGTTTTTACTGCACATTTGAACAAAACTGGAAGCCTCAGTTTTCAAGATAACAGGGAACTCCTGTTTGATTATTGACTCAAAAACTTAAACCCAGCAGACAGGTGGAAATTACTTTCCTAAAAATCAGTTACAGAGTTAAACGTCCCCAACAGCTCCACATTTTCTCCCTCTGTACCCGGATAGTACCTGATAGTACCTGATGGTACATGTTAGTACCTGGATAGTACCCGATAGTAGCTGGATAGTACCTGATAGTGGCTGGATAGTACCTGATAGTACCTGGATAGTACCTGATAGTACCTGATAGTACCTGGATAGTACCTGGATAGTACCTGGTAACTGATAGTACCTGGACAGCATCTGCCTACAGAACCAAAGGACTCCAGAGTGACGTTTATCTCACACCTGTTCTGCTGAGAAAGTGCAGCTGTTTCCACTTCCTGTTGTGTGCAGAGTTTCTTTTCTCAGTGGAGCCATGTCTGTCTGTGGAGAGTCACGTTTGTCTTTTTAATGGCAAGTCTACAAAAATAACCGCTTATTTACAATCTGTTACTGAGCAATACTTGTTCTTAATTTAGTGATAATTCTCTGAAGTTTGGCACAAATGATCCATTCTTTTATGAAAGGAAAAAATATTTTATCCAATCCTGACCCCCGAATTTAAAGTTAACCAGCTGATTGTAGAATCTTCCACAACGCTGTTTCTGTATATTTCATTAAGATTTCTATCTTTCTTTGTCTGTAGCCCAACTTATACATATATATAAAATACATAGTAGTACTGAAAGTATGTATGATTACAAAATTTAGTAAAAAATACAGTCATTAAAGACATACATGTAAAATATGAAAATTTAAATATCTACTTTTAGTGATAGTGTAAGTTGAGTAAAAGAATCCAGAACCATTATTAGTTCCTCATGTCCGCCAGCAGATGGCTGTAAATTCCACAAAGATCAGATCAGAGTTTCCCTGAAGCACATTAACTACTTCACACATTCAGTAATAAACAGAAAATACATGGCAGGAAAAACAGCTGTGCTCTGCTCTCTGTGGATCTATACCAGATTACAGCAGCAACATAATTATTTAACAGTTCATCCATCTATTGTCTATATCTGCTATCAGGTGAGAGGCAGGGTACGTCCTGGACAGATCATCAGTAGCTGCAGTTCAAAGCTGGAAAATTTGCATAATTTGTTCAGGATCTGCACAAAAACTCTTGCAGGATTTCTTCATTTTCCTCACATCAACCCCAGATGTTCACAGAGGAAGGGGTCGACCTCACAGAGGAACTCAACCATCTCTGAACTGGCAGCTTCACCTTTCTTCCTCACGGTGTCGAGAACTGATCGAGTTTTCTCTCCTCTGCTCTTTATCTCCTCTGCTGCCTCCCTCTCAGAATTAGTCATCACCTTTTTTTCCAGCAGTTTGTCCAGCAGACTCTGGAGAACAGGTCCTGATACACCACGGATGAAATTACTCCGTATCTCTAACAGCTGCTCGTGTGGACGCAGATTCACACGGGTTGATCCACAGGATGTTTTTACTCCAGAGGTGGAAAGACAAACTCGTCTCTCCCAGACACTGTTGGAGCTGCTGTCCCTCAGAAACAGTTTCATGTGTTTCATCACTGTTTCATAAGTCACCTGGAAGGATGGGAAGTAGTTGTCGTAGGACTCTTCATCAAATTCTGCCTCTGATGGCTGAACTAGAACTGAATCGGCTCCAGGACCGGTGGACAGAGTGTAAACCTGCTTTGGCTGCAGTTTACAGTGTGGAGATGTCTCTATGTACATCTCATCTCCAACTAATTTCTTCCTGGTCCGCAGCACATCCCTGAGAGAAACGTTTTTTGGAAGCATCAACACATTAATGAGGTGTTCAAGATCAGGGTCATCTGGGGGCTTGTAGAAGAGCAGAACCAAGGCTTGAACCGGGTCTGGGGGAGAGTCTTCATCCTTGACGTTACCAAAACCAGAAAACCCAGTGATGTTTATGATCACATGAGTTTCTGTTATATCATGAGGCTTGATAAACTCGATGCCCTCATCCTTGATATGAGCGACTGACAAGAAGCGCCCTCCACCCGTGGAGAGGATCTCACAGTGTGGGAGATGAAGCTGACACACAGACTGCTGCAGACATTTGATGTTAAACAGCGGTCCTGCAGGTTTCTTATGGTGTTGGCTGAGCAGCCTCCTGTTCCAGGTAACAATCCTGTAACAAACCTCCCCTTCTCCCTCCATGTGGAACAGCAGGCCGGTCACTGTGCACTGGAACAGGCCTGGACTGGAGCCCTGGAACCTGTAGGTCTCATCACTTTCATCATCTATGAAATCAGGTGTAAACTCCTCACAGCTGCTGTTCAGCTTCATGTCAGGTAAACTTTTAGTTTGTGTTAAACTTTGGTTATTTGTTTTCTGAGTCAGTGAGGGAAAACTGAGGGAACGAGACAAGTTAATATAGTCTCTTCCATTCAAACCAGAATCTATAGATTGAATATGGTGGTCAGACTGGGTTAACAGTGTGTGTGTGACTGGATGTTTTATGGCTGAAACTGATACTGCAGTTTCCGTCAAGTCTTCAGATTTTAACGATAGAAACTCAAATGAATCTTCTACCTTGTGTTCTTCAGTGAAGACACTGGTCTTCACCTCTCTTCTGCCCACAGGGGGAGAGGTATTGTTAAATAATAATGAAGAAGTATTTAAGGTTATTGGTGGGGAATATTCTTCACAAGAGTTAATAGTGAAGTGAGAAATGATAGAGGGACCAGGGACAGGAAGCGTCACATTACTGGTATTACAGTAAGGGACAACTTTACTGCTCCTTGATGGTGAACTGGTTGCAGAGTCTGGAAATATGGAATCTCCCTCTGGATAGCAAAGTTCTTCTTTTCTATTTCTTGCACTCTGACTTCTGGTGATTGCAGGTGTGGGGCATACAAACGTGTAATTTAGTTTCAAAGAACAATGACATCTGCATTTTGTGGTCCTGGGTTGAGAATTCCTGATCATTCTGGTCACTCTGTTGGAACATGAATCCTCTCTTTCTGCTCTCTTTGCTGATGTTTGTTTGCTGCATTCATAAGAATCAGAGTCTGAGTCAGAGAAGCTGAAAGAGCTGCACAGGTCTGGAGATGATGTGGAGACACTTCTGAAAATTCTTCTTCTTAAATCTTTTTTGAGTTCATTCTTCAGACACAGCTTAACTTCACTCGTCTGTGTGGCTTCTTTCAGGTTTTCTTGCTCCTGCACAATAAAACAGAAGAGGAAATAAAATCAAAATCCCCCTCAAAGAAGGGATTGATTAGGATTTATGATGTGGGGACAGTGCAGGACATGAGAGTACAACAAGCACATCGATTCTATAGATTCAATATTCTAGACAGACAGACAGACAGACAGACAGACAGACAGACAGACAGACAGACAGACAGACAGACAGACAGACAGACAGACAGACAGACAGACAGACAGACAGACAGACAGATAGATAGATAGATAGATAGATAGATAGATAGATAGATAGATAGATAGATAGATAGATAGATAGATAACCTGACAGGTGTTTTAGAAACCTCTGACATAGTTTTAAACCACACACAGAGGTTATATATAAAGAAAGAGAGCAACAAAAACATCTCTGAGGTTTACAACATCTGCACGATTTAAAATGGGAAACCTTTAAAAAGAAACTTAGAAACTAACTGGATCAACCAGATGCAGACCATTGCCTTCACCTCCTCTGCTTCAGAACACTACTGTATTTTCAGTTTATGAATCATCCACCTACCCCGAGGTAACAGTGTGAAATCTGATTATCTCACACAGCATTTCAGGCACATTCAGGCGTATTTAAACAATACAATCGAACAGTGGCATAAATTTGTGTAAACTACCAACAACAAAACCACCAGTTGACTCAGCTGTTTGGTTCAATAACAAATGTAATCCGAAAGTGTTGTATGGAGCAAAAACACAATTTGGTTTAAAGAAAGGGGAAAAAGATTAGACAGGTCATAAAGGCAGTTCGGGTTGTACGGTGGTGTGATGGTTAGCACGTCACATCACAAAAGTTCCTGGATCCAATCCTAATTTGGGACTTTCTGTGTCTCCCTGTACATGCATGTTCTCTCAAGATACTACAGTTTCCTCACAGTCCAAATAGTTACATGTTAGATTAACCTATATTGTATTCCTGAAGACATTTTAGAGTAATTGGTGGGGTGATAGTATTTTTCTACATTCTCGTCTACATTTTAACCCTTTTATAGTTTGACCAAAGAAATAATGGGCAGAAATTTTTCTTTTTTGTATTATCTGAAGTCAGGTCAAGTGGCCCCTTGCAACAATGCAAATAAACCAAAATAATTTTATATATATATATATATATATACAATTAAGATGGCACTGTAGTTTTCCAGCCTAGAGATAATAAATGCATAGAGCAGTTTTTCAGCATTACTTTGAGACTAGAAATTAAAGAAATGCCATCACGAGTAACTATATGAAAATAGTGGCTTTCTGAGATTTTCAGCACCAACAACATTACAGATCATCCAGGTTTTTATGCTTATAAGACGAGCTAATAAATTTAGTAACTGTTTAATTTAATCAGGTTTGATTAAAATGTAGAGCTGGGTGTCATCGGCGTAATAGTGGAAATTTATGTTGTGTTTCCTGATGTAGGCTCCAGTCCACACACACCACTTTATTTAAATAAGCAGGTTTAGAAAATGGATGGATGTTTCCTGATGATACAGCCCTCAGGTAGCAAATATAAGGAGAATATGACTGATCCAAGTGCAGACCCCTGTGGAACAACATAAACACTCTGGTACATGTGGAAGACACATGTCAACATGTACAAACCGGAATCTATCAATCTTCCATTAAGTCATATAAATATGACTTAAACCAGTCTAAACCAGTACAATTTAACCTGACAAAATATTCAAGTCTGTACTACGATATTGGTGTCAGTGGTGTTTAAACATCGCTGAAATCTAACAGAGCCAGAATGCAGATCAGACCACTGTTCTTGTAAGCTACATGGAGGTTTATTGCAGCAGTGATAAATGCATTAATGTTTCAGCACAAGCTTGTTCATTGGGTAAAAGATCAGGACAGAAAATAGACTAGATAGCTCAAAGATCTGAGGTGCACAGACAATGAAAAGAGACCAACTAACCAGATCAAGTAGAGAAGTTTAGAGTTACAAGTAGCAAAAACAATAAATACAAATAGGACCAAGAACTCGGAACTCGGAAAATAAAGGTGATTAAACTCCATCAGACTGTGTGAAGGAGTGAAATACAGGTCATGTATCTGTAAAACTAAATGTATTAAATCTATGATACAAATTCACACAATAATCAGTGTTAAAAGCAACATTACACAACTTCAGTTTAACAAATCCTAATTTTTCATTCTAACCAATATTTTCCTTTAGCTGAGCTTTACCTTATGTCATGTGAACAACCAGACAGCTGCTCTTCCTGTTTTCCTCGTAACAGGATGTTTATTGTTTATTGGTTTATCGGTCGACTGCTGACTTTTATAGACTTCATCTTGCTTTGAGGTTTTCACCATGTTGACGTCATGAACCATAAATTGAGTTTTAAAAAACATCACATTTTTGGTTTTTCATTCATTTTTCATTTGACCTGAAACAAATGGTGCTTTAAGACTTTATTATTTCAATAAATACAAAAACAAAATATGTAAATTCTGTGTTTAATTCTATTGTTAAAACTTTGCTGTGAGATATAATCCTATTCATGACCCCTAGTTTCTGCCTCTTATCTCGTGCTGCTGTGAGGAAAACATATCTTGGGGATCCAGCCACACCAGGAGCCAGCCCACCCATGACCACTGTGGGCGCCAACACTGGAGTGTGACTGGGATCCACACCACAGCCATAGGGCTGCAGTGCAGGACTCCCAGCCACCCAGACAAGGGCGATCACCATGGCAACATCCCTGCAGACTGAGCAGAAAAAGCCCCTAGTGTGGTGGAGAAAAACACCGGAGTTAAAAATGTGAAAAAAACTAACCACAGATAGAACCAACAAGAATAATATTTAAAAAAGAATACATACAAAGGAGTTTATTAAAAAGACTACTGAATAAAATAAAGATAAAATAAAAATAAAAGTAAACAAACTAATCTAAAAAGCTCTTGCGGCTCTTTTTAAAACATGGACAGTCTCTGCAGCCCTGAGTATTTCCACAGACGAGGAACATAATGATGGAACCAGGCTTTGCCATAAGTTTTAGTCCTGACTTTAGGAATAATTAAAAGGCCGGTACCAGAGGACCTCAGGGTCCATGAGGGCTCATAATTTAAAAGCAGGTCAGATAATTAAGAAGGCTTTGACAATTGAGACATTTAGAAACAACTAAAAGAGCCTTAAAGGTCCCATATTATGCTAAATTCGCAATTCACAACACTAACAGTCGTACGGTGTGTGTCCTTATAGCCTGTGTATGAGGCCCACTTGCTCCACTTTTAAGCAAATGTGTGCTCAAACGGTTTGGCTAGCTGAGCCTGCCCTCTAAAATCACCGAGCGGGCACCAGCCAAAGCAGGACCCTCTCCCAGAGAGGATTGTGGAGTGGGCATGGACGGGCACAGAAACAGCCTGTTCTCAGTAGAGCTCACTAGAGCCACTTTTGTAATGGATATAATTAATTACCAAAGGCTGAATTTGAGGTAATTCACTTTGAAAACAATGTTGTTGGACCTCTGACACTCATATGAAATTGTTGAAAAAAAGTATAAAATCGAACCTTTAAGTAAAGCCTGAAGTGCACGGGCAGCCAGTGAAGCCATTTTAAAACTGGTTTGATGTGTTCCTGACCTCTGGTTCTCGACAGAACACCTGCAGCTGATTTCTGGAGTAATTGTAGCTTTTGGGAAGACCACAGAGCAGAGCTAAAGTAATCTATTCAACCAGAAATAAAAGCATGCAACTCAATGCTGGCAAGAGAGAGCAATGGGCAGACTCTGGAGATGTTTTTAAGATGGTGAAATCCTGTGTGGAATAAACTCCAGGTAAGAGTAAAAAGTACATCCAAATTTCTCACACACTGAGAAGGTTTAAAATGAAGTCATTTTGATAAAATGACCCTTTTCTACTACATCATTTCATATGTCTGTAAACTGGAAATGAGTCATTGTTCTTTATTATGTCTTCTACAGTTCCTGATACAATAATATTTCCCAACATGAAGTTTTGAACCACAACGTCATAAGATGGCAAACAGAAGAGGAACAGAAACAGAAAACCATCAGATGAAAACAGCACGAGTGCAGAAAGTACACCAACCTGCTTATTGTTGTTGTTTCCTCCACAGATTATTTTAAGTTGTGACTCATTTTCAGGCTGTTCAACATATTGTTGAATATAAATGTGAACCATCCTGAGTTTACATTAAGAGATGTTGTGCAGTGATTTATCTGGTTCACACAGACTGAAACTCATTAGATTTACTATTTGAAACACCATAAAATGAAAATATGTTTTATTTAAAAGAAAAGAGTTCTATGCATACATATTAATAAATGAACATATTCACATTGTATTTTGACATCTGTTGTTAATTATTTGTATTGCCCTTAAATTTCTAACATAGGAGTTTACTAGTTTAATTTAATTTAATTTAATTTAATTTAATTTAATTTAATTTAATTTAATTTAATTTAATTTAATTTAATTTAATTTAATTTAATTTAATAGCTCCAGCAGTCTGTCTTTGTTCAAACAGCAAGAAAAAGAAAAAAGAAAAACACACACCAGGGTAATCATGGCACAGATGGCAGCTGGTCTGGTCTGGCTGGGGTAGGTCACAGACCAGAGCAGGACTGCTTGGGACTCGGCCTTTCTTGCCTACCAACCACAGTTGTGCCCACACCTCTCGTCATGTTTTATCTTAATGCATTAAACTCACACAGGCCCAATCTTTGGGAAAATAAAAATATAAAAAAAATAAAAACAGAGCAGATATGTTGGCGGTGACCCGTCTGGGCTGGTGTAGCAGGTGGGGCAGGGCTGGTTGCGATACCTGGGGTCCCATTGCACCATCCTCTTTTGGCCTACAATGGGTTTGACTGGTCCACATTAGATTAATGGGAATAAAAGGTATGAACCTTCTTTCATTGCCCATGTAGACATACAGACCCTGAAGCAGCAAAATCTGACAACACTCAAGATCTACCAGTCTGTTTTTACTCCAACCCACATTTCTTTTATTTTCTTTCTTTCTTTTTTTTACTTTCTGGTTTTTGTTTTTATTTATCTATTTTTTTTTTTTTTTTTTTTTTTTTTTTGTCACTTACATAAATAGCAATAAAAGAAAAAAAGCTTTTAATCATGAGGTGTTCTCCTTGAACTTCAAGAGGTTTAGTAACTTGAGGACCTTGTGCATGTACTGTAATATCCAGCAGATGGTGGTAAATTACCAGTTATAATCTGGTGAGACGTTTCAGCACTGATCTGAACCTGAATGTTTGGTTAAAAATGAGACGTTCAAACACACATTTAGAACGTTGAAGCTCTTCAACTAGAACTCTGATCATGTCATTTTTTAGATGTTCGTCACAGCCAGAGCAGCTCTCTCTTTTAGGGGCCATTTTGTCTGCCAACCATGTGGTATTGTTTGAGCCACTTTTCGTTACGGACTATTTGCTGTGTAATGAAGAGGCAAGGTAATGTAATATGACAGCGTAGCGGTACACAACAAGGGCGAAATCACTTACAGGAGCAGGCTCAGGATGCGGCAGCTCCAATCACCAACAAAGGAAAAAAAGGGGTTTGCATTCTAAACACCAGTGTTATCACTCACACTCACGCATACACAGCAACCAAAAGGAGATAGTGGACCACCACCAGGAATTGGACAGCTGCCCCGGGCCCGCAGCACCCGATAACAAAAAAGGGAACACGGTTTAAAACACAATGGCCAGAGTGCTACATATTCAGGAACAAAATGAGCAAACATCCACAAAAGATTTAAAAAAAAATCATGCAACTAAATGAACAAACAAATTAATACCGCACAAGAAAATTATTTTAAACACCACAAGCCTGTGTGGCTAGTTAGTCCATGTTTCAGCTATCAAGCAGTGGGATGAGGTTCGGGTAGCAGTCTGTCCAGCTTACAGGCCCAAAACCTGCCATCTCTAAAAGAGGCAGCAGAGATTAATTAGAAAATTAATACCACCGTTGAGCATGAAACAAATAAATACATACTGCTTAGTTGGCATGCACACAGCCCTGGAAAGCGTGCAGACAAACGCCACAAGTACCACGACTCAGTTGTGCGATGATCTAAAACATGCACAAAGAGAATCAGCTGGAAGTTGAGCAGAAGGCAAACAAAGAAAGACAAACAGCATACCGCAGTGGACATCTAGCCATGTACAGCACATCCAACAGAACAGCCAGCCTCCCACACCTCAGCAGCCAGTCGTGCTGTGTGGAAGCCGACCCCTTGCAGACAGCACGCTAAGCCGAGAGCTTAGCTGCGCCAAACCACAACCACCACGAGAGATTGAAGGAAAAGAGGCCGGCTGGGCAAACACCTCCGCTTTTAAAAGGACCTGTTGCACTGCCCCTTAATCAAGGTGGTTGTGGCAAGACTGGCAGTGCCATATAGTGGCCAGGAAAGAATCATGACCAGGAGAGAAACAACCTCCGACCACAGTAAGTTTATTTGTACAGTACAATTCAATGACAGGGTGAAAGAACATTAGATAAAAACGTCCTGATCTTTATTTCAGTTTTTCTTTAAAGAATCGCTGTGTAGATCCCGCCACCTCCTGAACTACTCTGCTGGCTGGCAAGTGATAAAATATGGATCTATCGTCCTCAAGAATCCATTAAATCAAATGTGGGGTTCCCTAAGGATCAGTTTTAAACCCAATGCTTTTTAATCTGTACATGTTGCCACGTGGGCATGTCATCAAGACATTTTCATAGCTATGCTGATGATACGCAGCTTTATATCACTGTGTCTCCTGATGACCTACAGTAGGTTAACATCCTTTAAGTTGATTTTAATGTTTTTGCATGCATATTGTGTGTGTGTGTGTGTGTGTGTGTGTGTGTGTGTGTGTGTGTGTGTGTGTGTGTGAGGGTGTGCGTGTGTGTGTAAGTGCATGTGACAGAGATTAGGGGCGTGTTTTACAAATGTAAGGTCATATACTTGGGCGTGTGAAAACTTGTTTTTAATGTGCCAAAATGGTTTTCCTGTAAAACACCGTGTTCTACTTTTTGTACGAATGCTTTATAAATACAATCTGATGTGATTTAATATAATTATTGTGGGATTCACGTTATTACTTTAGATGACCTGACAGGTGTTTCAGAAACCCTGACATAGTTTTAAACCACACAGAGAGGTTGTTTTTTCTGTTAATATATAAAGAAAGAGAGCAACAAAAACATCTGTGAGATTTACAACATCTACAGATTTAAAATAGTTTAGATGTTTCCTTTTGACTTTTGTGGACATTCACATTCACACCTTCACACGAGGATCATTGGGTAGTTTGGTCAAAATATTTCCTTAAGGCGTCACCAACATTGCATTTAACTATACAACAAAACATGGTTCAACAAGTCGAAGAAGCTAACTTACTTGGTGTATTTGTGGATAGCATACTGTCTTGGAACGATCAAATAAATCATTTATCGCAAAAAATGGGTCATATAGTAGCTACAGCTCATAATGAATTTAAAGTTTATTTTTCCGCCATTTCTGCTCAGTTTTTCTGCATTCTCTTTTTAAGCTGGTAACCACAGTGGTGTTTCTCATGGTGTTTTCTGTTTGCTCAAGGTGCTCCTGATTCTTATCGGTGCAACAGCATCCATTACATTCAAGACTTTCAGACTGAAATGATCCAGGAGTCCATCAACTGACTCTGCACTGGTTGTTGGTAACATAGCTATGTCCTCCACAAACTTAGCACTTGTTCTTTCATTAATGTACCTCTTCCTAACAGAGAAGCAGGTTGGTTGGACATTCTGAGTGAAGGTCAGACAAGGCCGAGTCAGTGACCGCTACAGAAGAAATATCAACACCCTGAAATAACCAGGTCCAGAATGTGACCTCGAATGTGGGTCGGTTCTTTTACATGTTGCCACAAACCAAACATCCAATATGGAAGAAAATTCCTTGACATTACCATCCATCATGTTATCTATGTGAATGTTAAAATCCCCAGTTAAGATGAAATGGTTAAAATCAGTAGAGATAACCGACAATAATTCAGAAAATTCATCAATAAAATTTACACAGTGTCCTGGACGTCTGTAGATGATTAGAAATAGGATTTTAGGAATGCCCCAAAAATTAAAGATATTAAAAAGAAGTAAAATCACCAAATGAAATTTCTTTACACTGGAATGAATCTTTAAATAAGGCAGCTTCTCCTCCCCCTTTTCTCCCGTTTCCACATTTATTCATAAAACTAAAATGAGGGGGTGCTGTTTCATTAAGAACTGTAGCACTTGTGTCTTCTGTTAACCATGTTTCTGTCAGAAAAAGAAAATCTAAACTGTGAGAAATGATGAAGTCATTAACTAACAGTGACTTGTTGGACAGAGATCTAACATTAAGTCCAGCAGCTTTATGAAGTTTACTCTGGTCTCTGTTGTATTCTGAGTTATACAAGGTACAGTTAACAGATTAGATCGATTCACCTCCCAAACTGCCCGTGTTTGATTCCTTATTTTACTAACACAGGAATCCTACTGGGTCCAGGATTGATCTCAGAACAGCTGTCAGTAGTAGCAAAACTACAGCAGGACCCTGAACGCATCATGGCATGTTATATTTGTTGTTAATTCTGCTGCTGCTCTGGGAACCTCCTACACATCTTCCAGTGCCTTGCTCTGCCAGGACAGATGATCTAGGAGGAAGATGAGGAGGAGGAGTGCGACCAAATGGTCGCATTTTGCGACTAAAATGTGAAACACAGCGAGTGAATTTTTCATCTACTCACGCAATAGCGACCAATACATTTGCCGGTCTTTTTCTTGTAGTAGTTATAACAAACTTCTGCTCCCCTCTTCAGCCCAGTAGTTCACAGTAGTTAGCTGCTGGTTTGCCCACTCAAACTAACTTCAATACCAACGAAGAAGACAACAGCCAATGTGCGTGTGAGCGGGGACGAACGACCTCTGTGATTGGCTTATGTGTGGAAAGAGACGAGTCTTGGGGGATAGTGAGTGAATAGAGATGCAAAGGGAATTGGTAAAATATAATAAGGTTTCAAATTTACGTAGTTATTACTCAGTTGTTGGTGCATGGAAAGAAAAAAAGGGACATGGCAATTTTAATAAATATTTAAACAGTTTAAATAAAATTTAAGGGAGAAAAGTCAGTAGGCTCTGGATAATTACCTAACAGGTGACCCACTCTGTGATTTTCTATTATATGTAATGGTTATATATAACATTTTACAGACAAGAAAACAGTCAAAAGAACTCAAACTCAAGCTTGTTACAAAGCAATCACCACAAGCTGGTCTATCTGATAACAATGCAGCCAAAAACACACACACTACAACCTCCTTTCCAAGACAGCAAATGGCAAGCTGTGTTAAATGACCACAGCAGTCCTGAATGAACGTCAGCAGTCATCCTAATAGTGGAGCTCCTGGTTGGACATCAGTCATTTGGGCCAATCACAGGCGGGGGATGACAGAGCGGACCAATCGCAGACGGGTGATGGTACAGCCATGTGCCAAGGATCCAGCCAGCCAATCACGGACGAGCAATGACACAGCCAGGAAGTTGCTCAATAAAACAAAGTTGCCAATCACCTGGGGGGTATTCCACGAAGCTGGATTAAGGGAAAGCCGGGTTTATCTTGATAAGTCCGGCCCATTTAAGCCAGAGTTCTTTCTCATCAACGTGGCTTATTTGAATGCCCGCTGAGTAACCATGGTAACGTATGCATCAGAATGTTCAAGCTTAGCTTAGCTGCGTCTCAAAGATCTGATACAAACTCCCAAAAGAAAGTTCCACCTGGTAGAACGCTGCGCTCCCGCCACTCGTTCTTGTTTAAATGTGAAAAAAACAAAAAAAACAAAACAGTTATCAAATCACTACTTTGTCTTGAATAATCAATAAATCTGTCAGTGCCAATGTAACTAAAGAAACACAACTATACAAGTACTGAATATGAAATTAAATGAAAAAGAACACAGTATTCATTAAAACTAATTAATACCTTATTAAACCCCCTCTCCAGTTTCATGAACACCCGACCTCCACTGTCTCTGGTTGGCTAACAGTAAAACTGGGATCAGCTGAGCCCCGTCCATACAGGGCATTTAAAGAGAGAGGGAGAGAACGAGAAAGCTGGTCTAAAGAGATAGACAGAGAATATATAGATAGATGGAGACAAGGTTCATTTTTTGATAACCATGGCTTGGTCTTTTATTAATGACCCTGCAGAGGACGCAGGCTTCATTCAAAGAGCATTCAGACCACCAGACCCACGGTTTTCAGGGGGAGGACCACCAGTAGCAGGTCTCTGACGTTGTCTTGGTCTCTGACGTTGTCTTGGTATCTACAGAGCAACATGTTTACAGCTCAACACGTTTAGAACAAACACATTTCTTCAAAGACACCTCCCACTCTGAAATAAGTTCTTGTACTTTATTTCCACCTGCTGCAGGTTCGCTTTGCTGGTGAGATGCTGCTGCTGGTGTAACAGTGCTGAATGAATGTAGGTCGCACACACGCGCGCGCACACACACACACATTATAATCACAAAGATGATGCATATTGTTTATTGGGTTAATAATAAATTGAGCAGGGCCAGTACATACAGAGACAATTCAGCTGCTTCATGTAAACAGATTTATAACCCAAAGGGAGACCAGAAATGAAGACGGTGAAATCAACAATCGACAACGGTGATGTGCGGTCAGGAGAGGCGTCATGATAAAAAAGAAAAAAGTACATAGAATAAATATTAATATATTCCACTTATATGTGTTAAAAATGCATTTTCAGTATGACTCTATGTAACATGCAAGAGAAAGGAGGATTGTTTATATTGATGTGTATATATATGTGTATTATTAATTTCACCAAAATCCGTCACATTGTGTTTGGGATTATTTTCATTTCATTACATTATTATTATTTTATCTTCAACCTGACACGTTTATTTGTTTTGGCTTTATGCTTTATATTTTCTTTATTTGCAAAGTCAGCGCTTTTATTTTGAAGGCCAGCGGAAGTGATTGTAACTTCCGGTCCCTCTCTCGTCAGTCTGCTTTAACCCTGACTGCGGGAGGTATGTATCTGAGGCCGCTGTAACAAAAAGTTATTCCCATAAGTTTTATTAATCAGTTCATGTAAACAAGCCAAAGTGCTGTTGTTTGGTAACATGTTGTGAAAGTTATAATTCACGTAATGGAACTGTGCTGTTGTATTTGAGTGAGGACGTAAGTTGGCTTACCGTGCAGCTCTCCTCTCATCCTGCGTGTGTGTATATGTGGGTGTGGCCATGGAGGGGTGCGTTTCGGCGCACGTGCTAATCCATCTCTCCTGAAACTTTTATGTTAGGTGGCCTTTTGGATGGCATGAACACTCACACTCTGCTTGATATTGCATTTTATGCAGGTATGTATGTACACAGCTGTTTGGGTTCAGAAATTATATAAATTAGTGTTAAATTTAAAGTGCGTTGCCGACTAACACGGAAGCGTTCCTATGAGAAGTGTGTTCTTGATTTAAATATGTTATACATATGTATTTTGGTTTGACAAGTTTTTTTTTGTATTTTCTTTATTTCCACTAATTTGGTTTATATGATTCTAATGTTGTGCATTAAGCACTGTCATATCATTTGTTGTTTTATTTTATTTTTCATCAAATTGTCAGTGTAAAGCTAAAGTCAGTCTGCTTTAACCCTGACTGCGGGAGGTGGCCTTTTGGATGGCATGAACACTCACACTCTGCTTGATATTGCATTTTATGCAGGAATAAACGGCAGTCAGACAGCATCCTCTGCGTCCTGCGTCCCTCTGTGCCCAGTCCCCCCCCACCCCCCTTTGCACCAGAACACAACGCAGCGTAGTCGGGGTGTGCAGGCGAGCTCCGGCTACATCTACACCAAATTTGAATTGAGAATTTCCCAATCAAATACAGGGCAGAAATCCCGGGTGAGGCAGTGGCGAGCTGGGCCTCCTCTGACTGCACGATTCTATCCAACCTGGGCTGCATGATGCTTGCCCGTTTCTGTTCCTCAGCATCGCCAATATGAACTTTACAGAAATGTTTGTTATACACCATGACTCTCCTCAGTCTGTGTAATGTCTTTAATGTGTGTGTGAGAGAATTATTCCTGCTGATCTACAATAAAGTGCAAAGAAAAGTCAGCAGGTGAGGCAGGCAGTACTCTGCCTCACCTCAAGGGGGCGTAGTTGCATGCTGTTTGATGAATAGTGAAATAAGACGCTCTTTTCAGTTCTTACTCACCTCACCAGCCATGAACCCACCGCATGTCACTGATCTCCATCAGCATTCTTTGTTCAGCTGCTGAGAAACTGGCAGCTCTCAGCTTGTTCTTTTTATGCTGCTCCTCTTTTCCACCATCCACTCGTCAGGCGTGGTCATATTTGCACGATCACACTCATCTCTGCTCAGTCCTGGCTCCTCATACTCTACATGCAGACAAAGTCACCGAGTTGTCCAGTGGGTTTATACACAAGCTATTTTTGTTTTTATTTTGTAATGTAATGTTGTAATGCCCCCCTGATTCTCTCCTAGCTGTCCACAATATCTTTGGACCACTCAGCAGCAGTCCAGTCCTTTTGTCTTTAGGCAGGCGAGATGCTTCTGACGCTCTCTTGTTCAAGAGCAGCTTGACACAAGGAATGCGTCAGCTGGAACCCACATCTTCCATACGTCTGTACGTGGTGGTTCCTGAAGCACTGACTCCGGCTGCAGTCCACTCTTTGTGAATTTCCCCACATTTTTGAATGGGTTTCGTTTCACACATTTATATTGGACATAGTAGTAGCAAAGCATGCAGGAGCGTGGCCCTTGAAGACTTCAGCTGGGCATTCCTGGTGGATCCCAAAAGGGATCCATCCTCATGAATGGGCCTCTGAGGGAGATGTGAAAAATGGCATCTTGTCTGCCCTTCAGCGTAAACCTTCTTTCAGACATAGGTTCCACTGAGATGTGAACTGGATCGATTCAACGTCCAAAGTGCTAACCTTTTTAATTTCCTACCCATGTGAAAGCGAGGACATGTAAGACCATTGTGAAGATTTGATTTGGCAGGTTTTTCTTTGGGGTTAAATGTTAGTATTCAGTGCCCTTGAATTAGTAAGTAAAGGCTCTGCATACTTGGAAGATAGTTTGAAAGAGATTGTTGGACCAGAAGACATAAGCAACCTGTACATCAGGGATCAGCAACTCTGGACGTCTTGAGCCAGTGTGCTTCAAATATTTGGTATTTTGTTTCTGCAACAGCTAACTCAAAGGAAGGGGTTGTTAAAAGGTTTGTATAGAACTTGACAAGAAGCTTCTGAAGAAGCATTTCATTTGGAGCAGGTGTGTTGCAGCAGGAAAAGCTGGAACACCTGCAGGACACTGAGACATGAAGTCATGAGTGGGTCCTCCCTGCTGTATACGATTGGTTTCATACACTGAACATGGGTGTGCAGTTGAGTACATGCTAGAGGATGTGAAAACACACGCCATGTGTGTAGCTTGAACTCACAACCTTCAGTTTAGGAGACTGACGCGCTACCTACTGCACCAATGATATATGCTGACATATTCTCAATCGAGGATGAACCTGCTGACCCCACTTTGTCTCATTCCAGAATGGAAACAAAAGTCTTCTAATAACATGACATGCTGAGAAAATGGCTTCTCCCACATAAAGCCTGTGGGTCAGGCTGCATGCCACAGCTCTACACACAAATGCTTCAATCTGAAGGAATCTCATTTTACTTTGCATCTTCTCCCTCTGCATTTTTTTTATTTCACTCCCAGTACTCTGGTTTTCTCCCACAGTCCAAAAGCTTTCTACTGTTAATTAAGTGCACAGGATAAATGGAGTTACTTTGACTACAAACTACAATTTGTTGACCTTTTGAGGGAATAAATATTTAACTAAAAATGAGAGATTTGCAGTTAAATTAAGTCAAGAAAATGTGACCTTTGCAAGTATAAATGACAGTTGCTTATTTTTTTCTTCTATTATTTTACTTATCATATTTTATAATTATTTAAGCAGCCCTTCCAGACAGACACCACAAGATTTTAAGTTATTGTACTCTTTTAAAGTGTGTGACAAAAGTCTTTGTTCTTAAACAGCTTGATGCTGCTGCTGTGTACTGTGTTGTCCTGCTCATCTAAGTGGTCAGATACGTGTTTTAAGATCAAATTTATATTATGGCCGCTACAAGAGAGTCGAACATGATCCTTGAATGCTGCTATCGCGTTTGAGTTATTATCTGTGACAAAGACAGTGTTCTTGTTCAGGATAACAAATTCCTAAATGAGGTGAAATAACAAAAGAAAAAATTTTTAGAAAGTAGAAGCCCAGACATAAGATCATTTTTATTTGAATTTTTTCAAATTTTTTTTCTTTTTTTTCAAATATGGGCGACTTTCGCTGGCAGAGCGTAACTGTCCAGAGAGACTGTAGCTCTGGATTAAGGAGTGATGGAAGACAGGAGCTGTTTGGGTTGTTCTTTTGTAAGCCAGAAGCAGAGCTTTGAATTTGATGCGTGTACTGTGTAATACCGTGTATACTGTATAATACCGTGTATACTGTGTAATACCGTGTATACTGTGTAATACCATGTATACTGTGTAATACCGTGTATACTGTGTAATACCATGTATACTGTGTAATACTGTGTATACTGTGTAATACCGTGTATACTGTATAATACCGTGTATACTGTGTAATACCGTGTATACCGTGTAATACCGTGTATACTGTGTAATACCATGTATACTGTGTAATACCGTGTATACTGTGTAATACCGTGTATACTGTGTAATACCGTGTGTACTGTGTAATACCGTGTATACCGTGTAATACCGTGTGTACCGTGTAATACCGTGTATACCGTGTAATACCGTGTGTACCGTGTAATACCGTGTATACCGTGTAATACCGTGTATACCGTGTAATACCGTGTATACTGTGTAATACCGTGTAATACCGTGTATACTGTGTAATACCGTGTAATACCGTGTATACTGTGTAATACTGTTTATACTGTGTAAACAGTCCTGAGGCTAACACTGGTTGAACGTTGCTTCTCACATTAGTATCCTCTCCTTGTCAGAGATGCAGCTTTCTTTTGTAAGCCAGAAGCAGAGCTTTGAATTTGATGCGTGTACTGTGTAATACCGTGTATACTGTATAATACCGTGTATACTGTGTAATACCGTGTATACTGTGTAATACCATGTATACTGTGTAATACCGTGTATACTGTGTAATACCATGTATACTGTGTAATACCGTGTATACTGTGTAATACCATGTATACTGTGTAATACCGTGTATACTGTGTAATACCATGTATACTGTGTAATACTGTGTATACTGTGTAATACCGTGTATACTGTATAATACCGTGTATACTGTGTAATACCGTGTATACTGTGTAATACCATGTATACTGTGTAATACCGTGTATACTGTGTAATACCATGTATACTGTGTAATACTGTGTATACTGTGTAATACCGTGTATACTGTATAATACCGTGTATACTGTGTAATACCGTGTATACCGTGTAATACCGTGTATACTGTGTAATACCATGTATACCGTGTAATACCGTGTATACTGTGTAATACCATGTATACTGTGTAATACTGTGTATACTGTGTAATACCGTGTATACTGTATAATACTGTGTATACTGTGTAATACCGTGTATACCGTGTAATACCGTGTATACTGTGTAATACCATGTATACCGTGTAATACCGTGTATACTGTGTAATACCGTGTATACTGTGTAATACCGTGTATACTGTGTAATACCATGTATACTGTGTAATACCGTGTATACTGTGTAATACCATGTATACTGTGTAATACTGTGTATACTGTGTAATACCGTGTATACTGTATAATACCGTGTATACTGTATAATACCGTGTATACCGTGTAATATCGTGTATACTGTGTAATACCATGTATACTGTGTAATACCGTGTATACTGTGTAATACCGTGTATACTGTGTAATACCGTGTGTACTGTGTAATACCGTGTATACTGTGTAATACCGTGTATACCGTGTAATACCGTGTATACCGTGTAATACCGTGTATACTGTGTAATACCGTGTGTACCGTGTAATACCGTGTGTACTGTGTAATACCGTGTGTACTGTGTAATACCGTGTGTACTGTGTAATACCGTGTATACCGTGTAATACCGTGTATACTGTGTAATACCGTGTATACCGTGTAATACCGTGTATACTGTGTAATACCGTGTATACCGTGTATACTGTGTAATACCGTGTAATACCGTGTATACTGTGTAATACCGTGTATACTGTGTAATACCGTGTGTACTGTGTAATACTGTTTATACTGTGTAAACAGTCCTGAGGCTAACACTGGTTGAACGTTGCTTCTCACATTAGTATCCTCTCCTTGTCAGAGATGCAGCTTTCCCAGGGCTACAGTTAAAACTTAATTTATTTCACTAATTCAACTTAAAAGGTCAACAAATATACAAATATATTCAAGCATTTATTTGTTTTACTTTTAAAAAATATGGCTTACAGCTTATAAAAACCGCCAAAGCTCGGCCGGTAAGAGTTACAAGCCAGTGGGACATAAAAAGCGTCCAATGGCAATCCCTTATTATTGGACACCAGGGAGGACAAAGGGACAGGGGCTTGAACTTGGCCATCTTTTAAAGTACCGAGACAAACGGGCTGTGCTCGTGGGGATTGGGGGAACCAGGCCGCGACCCATCAGCGTCCCTATTTACTGGAACACGTGCCCCAGTATAAATGCTACGATTAATTTTCGACAATAAATATTTATCATACATTAAT
This sequence comes from Melanotaenia boesemani, assembly GCF_017639745.1. Taxonomy (NCBI): domain Eukaryota; kingdom Metazoa; phylum Chordata; class Actinopteri; order Atheriniformes; family Melanotaeniidae; genus Melanotaenia; species Melanotaenia boesemani. Next base: position 1,864,298 of record NC_055699.1, on the reverse strand, counting down.
TCAGATAATTCAGACGGGAGAAGATTTATATTTCAACTTAAACGTGTAGCAGCAGCATTAACAAATAGAGCATCCGGCTCAGGGACACTTTCTGTCTCTGCACGTCACCGTGCACAAGCAGCAGGTGAACCACACACACGTCACGCAGCTCTTCCATGTGTTGGGAGGGCGGTGACCGCACAGCGCAGTTTAAGGTCTCGTAACGTCACAAAAACGGTTAATTTTAGATAATTTTTAAACATGAAACCAAATGACCTCATACTAACTGAAACATATCATCGCGTGACTTCTGTAGATGAATATCAGGAAATTCTTCACCGGAAGCAGAGACAGGGAAGCAGCAAGGAGAGATTAGAAAAAGGGAGGTAAGACCGCGGTGAAATCAGTTTTAGGTTGGATATTCAAGAAATATTTGCACTGGAGCGACCAGCGTCTCATTTAGGGACCATCAACAAATGACAGGCTTTCTGTGAAATGGAAATCCTCATAAAGGACATAAAACAAGAGTTTCATACTAAAGAAAAGTGGACTTCTGACATAAACAGAGAGAAATAACATATTTTTTGGTTTTCATACAGGGTGCCATATCTTTTGAATTGCTTCAAATTTTAATTGAGATTTTAATAATTTCTTAAGTGAGAAAAAAAATCCAATAGCTTCTAAATCAAGTGACCCAGTCAGTTCAAACCAAAGCTGAATTGAAACAGATGAACATCCAAACAAGACACAACTCTTCCTGACTTTCTTAAAGCTGAGTGATCGACCATTACGCATTACGCTTTATTGCTCAAATACGAAACAAACTGTTCAGAATGAGTTGAGCCATCGCCCTGAAAACCAGGTAAGAACCATTACTGTGGAGTGTGTATGAAGAGAGTTCTGACTTGCCATCGTTTGTTATGGCTTTTATGCTTTTGCTGCCATGCTGAAAGTGTTCATGTTTGTTAAATATGTTCTTACACTCAATATGTTAATTAGTATTTAAATAGGAATGTGGCAGTGGCAAGAGCAGTGTGTGTGTGTGTGTGTGTGTGTGTGTGTGTGTGTGCCTAGCAATGCCCCTGCTGCGACATTTCGTACCTCTAGGACAACGCCTTTGGGAGTTACAGCCTCTGTCCACCAGCCCTCCCCGGAACCCAGTGTTAAGGGATTGTTAAGGGATTGTTAAGGGATATGGACACTCCTTTCTTTAAAAAAAAAAAACAAAAAAAAAAAAACACTTTTCAAGCCTCACATCAGGGAGAGCGCAGAAAGTCATTGAAAGAGGTTCCATGGTGTAAAGGTTAGCACTTTGGACTTTGAATCCAATGATCCGAGTTCAAGTCTCGGTGGAACCTGTGTCTGAGACAAGGTTTGTGATGAAGAGTTGACCAAATGCCGTCTGCCATGTCCTCCTCAGAGACCCTTTGTTGAGGATGGGACCCTTTTGGGACACACTAAGAATGCTGGCTGTAGTTTATGAGGGCGACTCTCCTGCATGCTTTGCTGTGACAACGCCAGACGTAAATGAAAGTATTTTGGCCATGAACTTGCTTTGGAGTAATTCATAAGCCTCTCACTGATTAACTAACTTAATTCAGGTGTTGTGAAACACCTGACTTTGGATTGAGAAATCTAAAACACAGAGGACATAACTCAACAAAGACTTGGACTTCTGTTGTTATGTACTGGGGCTGATGACAGCTCCAGCAGGTTCTGGAAAGCAGTGGAGACTCACAGCAGGTTGTGGCAGCTGCAGGACAGTGAGCGATACAGCTGTCCATTAATAAATAATTTATCCATCGCGATGACAGCGCGAGCGCCTTCAGCGATAAATTTCCTCCTGATGGGAAACAGGACTCTCTGTCGGTCCAGAATCTCTCTCGGATATTGGTCGTTTAATCTGAAGTTCGTTCCCTTCAGTTTGCGGCCCTGGTTCTTCACCTGCTCCTTCTGTTTGAAGATGACGAACTTCGCTATGATGGGTCTTGGTCTGCTGGACCCGGGACTCTGTGAAAAGATGTTTTTCACCGTTTCCTATAGAGATCAGAACATCCGTTGAGTCGTTCCCCGGTGGTGAAATAGCTCCAGGTGAATCCTCATTTCGCTGTCTCTTGGCCTTAGATGAGGTGGAGGGGGTGGACGTGTTGTTTGGTTTCCCATGATGATTCTGTCGTAACAACGATCTATAAAATCTGTCAGGCTGGCCACTGTGCTCCAGAGTGTACCTTAAAAGACACTTTTTTCCTACTTTAAAGAATATTTTAATTAGGCTGGCACAAAATACAACTGAATAAAAGCATAAATGTTTGAACGCGCCTAGTTTGAATCTGCCGTCTCACCGGAACTACGTCACCTACAGCATTAGCGTCACTTACCTGCCACCAGCGTCACCTACTGAAGTTTTGCACTTACTGGTAGTGACGTACCAGCATTTGACTGCGATTCTTCTGCCTGCCAACAAATCTTTCTTAATCTTTTCTTAATAAAAAGAATGCATTTACTACTCGTGATTTTACTTTCTTTTGTTTACTCCTTACTCCCCCCGCCACCTGGAAACTTATGGACTACACTGTATTAGTCTACCTCAGTTAACAACAGAAAGCACCATCAACATACACACGCATGTCTTCCCTTTTCCTAATAATATAAAGTGCAATTCAAAACACAAGTAAAACAGCTTTTAAATTTCTAAAGATATCTTCACTGAATTCGGTCGCTGGTTCGAGCCTTGGCTGGGGGGAGGTTCGAACCTGGGGGTGGTGGCCCTTCTGTGTTGCATGTTCTCTGGATTTCTCCCACGGTCCAAGGACATGCATGTTAGGTTAACTGGTGACTCTAAATTATCCCTAGGAGTGAGTGTGTGTGTGTGTGTGTGAATAGTTGTCTATCCGTGTTGTTGTGTTGGCCCTGCGATGGACTGGTGACCTGTCCAGGTGTACCTGCCTCTGACCTGCTGTAATGCTGGGATAGGCTCCAGCTTACCCTTGACCCGTAATGGACAAAGCAGTACAGAGAATGAATGAATGAATGAATGAATGAATGAATGAATGAATGAATGAATGAATGAATGAATGAATTAATTAATTAATGTACTTTACATCATGTGAATCTCTTTTAATTGGTGTTTACACTGACACAGTGCACATTTGGCAAAAGGAACTTAATTATAGAAATCATAGTTTAAAAAAAGGCAATGTAATAAGTAGAAGGTGTAACGATTCATCTAGTACATCGATATATCGATTGATATTCTTATGATCCAACCACATCAATCTGTGCTTGGCAAGTTTTTAATGTAAACGACATGAGATCTCATCACATTGCTCCGGAGTGGAAAATGAAGACCTTTGTTCTGCAAACCAGAGTTTTAAATGAAGCTCATACTGGTAAAAATATTGGCATCTGCACGGAATGGAATATCTCTGACAAGAATCCTGCCATCGTCACAGATGACGCCACGATCATGGTTGTGGCCTGTGCGGAGGCCCAGTTCGGTCCACACATTACCTGCTTCGCACATACACTCAACCTTGCCTCGCAGAAGGGTTTGGGTGTGAACCGTGCTTCCAGGTTGTTGGGAAAGTGAGAAAAATAGTTGGATATTTTCACCGCAGCCCAGTTGCATGTCACATTCTACGGGAAAAACAAAATCAAATGGATTTACCATAAACTAGTTCAAGACACAATCACCAGATGGAACAGTTCATTCAAAATGCTTGAACGTTTCTTGGAACAACAGCCAGCTATAATGGCAAGTCTGACGTCCGAGGATCTGCTCAAGGGGGTCACAGATGGAGGCGTGCTGAGTGAAAGTGATACTGCCGACATGGAGGACATCGTTCAGTTGATGAGTCCTGTTAAAATGGCAACCACTGTGATGTGTGAAGAAGACCAGCCAGCTCTCTCTGTAACTGCTCCTCTTCAAGCAAAACGGTTAAAACACTTCCAGCCATGCAAAGAAGACTCATCCGTGGTTGCACAGATTAAAAGAGTGATGACCTCTCCACACGCTACAGAGCCACCCAAGATGTTCTCAACATAGGTAGTTAATCTGGACTCTTAATAAAATAAACCTTTGTTAATGTTTTATGTTATTAGACTGTTAATTTGTAGAAGGCCACTCTGTATTTTCAAGTTTGACTTTGAGTTGACTTTTTCATGTGGAAAAGTAAATATCTGCAGTAAAATGATGGATTCATGGTGGTTTTACCTCATTGCTGGGCCACATTTATTAAAAAATAAAATACTGATTAGTACTGAATAGTGATTATTTTGTGAATGAAAAGGTGACCATCTATTGCAATGTAAGGTCAACTTAATCTGATAATGAAATATTCTTGTTCTTTTAAACAGAATCAGCATTGGATCCGCGATTTAAAGAACTGCCCTATCAGGAAAAAGAGGAGAGAGAACAGGTCTACACAAAACTCCATCTCTCTTCTTAACAATGATTACAAGATCATGGCCATAATATTTGTGAATAGAATTAAAGAGGTTCTGGAGAAAATCATCGACGAAACACAGTCAGGATTTATGAGAAATAGACACATTTCTGACTTGATTCAAATGATAGCTTCATCCTCTTCCTGGATTATTAGAAGGCCTTCGACACAGTTGAACATGAATTTATTTTTCAATCATTAAAAAAATTTGGCTTTGGCGACTTTTTCTGTGACACTATTAAAACCCTATACACTAACAGTAATAGTTCTATTAAAATGAGATTTAGTACCACTCCCAGATTTGATCTAAAACGTGGTATCTGTCAGGGATGTCCTATTTCTCCATATTTATTTCTACTTTGCACACAAATCCCTGCAACTCACATTTCTAACAGTGCAGTAGAAGGATTTACTATTGTTGATAAGGAGGTAATCATCAGCCAGCTGGCTGACGACAACACGGTTTTTCTAAATTAAACGTTTCTGGAATTGTCCTGTACATGAAATGAGCTATACAAATAAACTGCCTTGCCTAAAGAATGCAAATCAAATTCCTGTTGCTCCTGATATAATTAAGGATTTTTCCGAAGCATCTGGCTTATACCTAAACTTAAAAAATGTGAATTACTAGTAATTAAAGATTACAATACATATTTCATTAGCAGCATTCCTGTTAAGGAGGAAGTCACTTACTTAGGACTTGTGATCCACAAAGAGAAAAAATTAAGATGCTCCTTAAATTTCACTCCAATTATACAAAAAACTCAAAAGAAACTCAACCAATGGCTGCAAAGGGATTTATCTCTGAAAGGTAGAGTTTTAATTACTAAGGCTGAAGGGATATCCCGTCTAACATATGCTGCTCTCTCCCTACATGTTGATAAAATAATAATAAAGACACTGACCGTATGCTATTTAACTTTATATGGAAAAACTAAACTCATTACATAAGGAAAGCTGTTGTAATTAATAATTATGAATCAGGTGGGCTTAACTTTCTAGACTTCACCACTTTAAATAACACATTTAAAATAAATTTTTCTATCTGGAACTTTATTCCACATTTCATTTTCTCTCATTTTGGTGGCTTTAACTTTATTTTGAATTGCAATTATAATGTTAACAAACTTCCTGTGAAGCTTTCTTATTTCCATAAGCAGGTCCTTTTAACATGGTCCCTGATTTATAAGCATAATTTTTCACCACATAAATACCTGTAATGGAAAATTTATACACATAGCCCTTATACTCTATAATTTACTCTTTGTATTATTAACAACCTTGACTTATGCTTCACTGAGGAAGAGAGCGACTTGTACCCAGATAATATTTAGTGAGCTCTCCTCCCCAGCACAGATGCTGATAACAGTCTTTAGAAAACATTGTACCAGGTGCAGACAATGTACTGAAGATTTGCAACCAACGACCTTGATGCCATCACGTCATGCGAGTCTATATTAACCAAGCCCATGTGTGTTTCTGCGGACTCGCTCAGCCAAAGCTGTTTGACTGTGTGACTCTCATTGCTGATCAGCTCTTAATAAAAATACTTTGTTTGATTCTCACTTAGTGTGTGATCTTTGATAATAAAATTCCACAACATACCTCATCTGGAACAACAGAGACATCTTATTTAGAAATACATCACTTTTTATAGAAAACTGGGTTAAGAAGGGGATTATACTGGTGGGTCAGTAGATTAACAACGACGGACGACTTCTCACATACAACGAGTTCCCGTCACGTTATAACTTTACGTTCAGCCCCAAAGAATTCTCATTTGTACTTAATGCCACACCTTCAGGTATATTAGTGTTATTTAAAAACACAGGCAGTTTTCCATCAGCCTCAGTCTCTCTCCTTGATCCAACCGACTCACCAGTAGGGAAAATCTGTTTTTCACAGCAACCAGGTAACAGCAATAAAAAAATTCACAATCTGTTCCAGAAAGATGTCGTCTCACCCCCACATGTAATATCCTAAAAAAGTTTGGATGATCCCTAATAAATATTTAATCGTAAATAAGGTAAAGGAAGTGTCTTTTAAAATCCTTCATAAATGCTGTCCAGCCAGTCATTACATGATAAAGTTCAGAAGGAACATTAATAGTGATTGAAGCTTCTGTGGAAATCATCCTGAAACTGTAAGACATCTTTTTCGGTACTGCCCTTTCACACAGAGATTCTGGAAAGAATTCAGCAGATTCATCATCGACCAGCTTTTTAAGAACTTTTCATTGCGATGTGAAAATGTGTTGTTCTGTTTTTATAATATTCCCAAAAAGGATGACAAATATTTCTTTTTGATAAACCTTTTAATTCTGTTAGCAAAATTTTTCATACATAAATGTAAATTTACTTGTAAAGTGCCATTTTTCACTTCTTATTTTGAAGACATAAAAAAGTATAAACAGTCAATATCAGACTCAAATAACAAGAAGGCTTTAAAACCATTTATATGTAAATCTCTTCATTTGCTTTTATAATTTTCTTTTTTTTTTATCTTCTTCTCTTAACACCTGATAATCTTAATGTAATTTTGTTCATAATGTTGTATACCTACCTGTCCAGGTGTACCTGCCTCTCACCTGCTAAAATGCTGGGATAGGCTCCAGCTCACCCGCGACCCGTAATGACTAAGAGGTCAAGATAATGGATGGATGGATGTTGTATACCTCATACGCCCTTGTCTTGTATACTTGTTAATGTTATTATTGTTAAATAAAGTTTATTTGAACCCCCCAGGGGACACGGATCACTTTTTTCTTTTGTGTTAGCACGCAATACTTTTACGTCCCTTCACAAAAAGGGAAGAACACAGCCTGTTAAAGCCGTTTTGCTCAGTTTCTTTAGGTGTTTCTAGTCTGCATGTGTCCCTCTCAGCATCAAGTCAACATAACACACACACCTGACAATGACTTTATGTCCACGTTAACAGGAAGTGTGTGTTGTAACTGCTGCTTTAATGGATTAATTACAAGTGCAGACAAAAAGGTTTGCTGTAATCAGAAATGGTGTTAAGCTTTACTGTTTTGGCTGCTTGTGTTTAGACTCTAAAGTCAGATTGAAATGATTTATTGGTCATTTTTTAGGCCTAAATAAACTCCAATTTCCATTCATTTTCATAACTGAAGTATTAACCGCTACAGCTTATTATTAAGAGGACGTTAGGGTAATTGTGGCTCAAAAAGGATCATTTAATCTTCTTTATTTACACTATTTCATCTGTATCTGACGGACCTGACATCCGCCAGGTTACCTGCCGCCCAGTGGGCTCTATGTGAGAGCATAAACGCTTCCTCATCACTGTTGTTTTGGGCCTGTTTTCTGATTTTTATTACTTCCTTAATTCATGTTTTGAGCCATAATTACCCTAACGTCCTCTTAATAATAAGCTGTAGCGGTTAATACTAATTGTGGAAACCATTCTTATCAAACTACCCAATGACCACATTACAAAGTGAATACGGTTAGGGCTAAAACAAGAATCAGTACAGAGATAACATAGATCCTAAATCAATACTAGCATTTAGAAAATTATACTAATACCAGCATTTTTAGTTATCAGTAGTTATCAACGCCTTTAACTTGTACTGATTTAATATAGCAAAGTGTGTTTGTTTAAATGCTGAAACACTTAAAGTATCAGACAAACTTACAAGATTGCAAACCAAAATGAGAGCATGTGTTTGTGTTTTTCCTTTTATGAAGTGGTTTGCTGGACATTGATTTTCTTTTTCGACCATGTTGTCTCTGTCTGTAGGTCCTCTGCTGTGTCATTAGGTCTCATTTGTGTCTTTAGTCCAAAATGGTAACTGCGGTACTGCAGCACCATCTAGTGGCGATTGTCAAAAAAGCACCAATTTCTCATTTGCAGGGAATTCTCGTCAGAAACTGATGAAGTGGTAGCACCCAATTTTTACATCTTAAGACATTCATGTTGATAGAGGTTGATAGAGGTTTTATTTAAATAGGAACACCACAAGCTGCAGGACCTTAAGACAGCTGAGCTGGTTTCTAATCACCATCAGCAGAGAATTTTAAGGATTTTAAAGTTGGTTAATTACTATTTTATTCTTGTGTTTCTTTCAGGTGCAATCTCTTCAAAGCTGGAGAGGTGGTATGCCAGAAGAGGAGCAGACTGAAGCCTAACATTATTGAGAAAATATGTTTTTAAATAAAAATCTATGCGAAAACATTTTTTGCATAATACATTTCAAGATTCAAAGTGTTTATTGTCATTTGTACAGTAAGGAAACAAGTTTCCCTAAACAATGAAATTCTAACTGCCGGCCACACTGAATGCCATAAAACATTATAAAATTAAAAAAATAGATAGAAGATAAAGATAAAAATTGTTTGTCATTCTCATATATTGTGATATTTTGAAAGATATCATAAAAACGAGCCAGTCTTTCGAATGTCTCTTTGAAAGGAATGGCTCCTCAAGAGCCGACTCCCTTCATAGAGCCAAAAATCCCATTTCTACAACATAAAGGTTTGGAGAACTTTTACAACTTTGACTAGAAGAACTAAGCAGCAGCCCTACCGTTTGGCACAAGCTAAACGTGAAAGGAAACGTAATGTTGTGTGGAGGTCAGCATGTATGAAATACCTTAAAAAAAGACAAACCCAGGCTGCAATGGTTGAGTGGTTAAGGTCAACCAATCAATCAATCAAACTTTATTTGTATAGCGCTTTACAACAGCAACAGCTGAACCAAAGTGCTTTTCAACGTGCAATAATAAGAGAATAAAAACAACTAAAAGCAGGTTAACAATAACAGTTTAGACAAAAATAAAACATTTTCAGAGTAAGTTAGTGTAAGACAAGAGTCACCATGTAGTTAAGTACCAAATGCAAGTCTAAACAAATAAGTCTTTAGCTTAGTTTTGAACAAAGGCAGATCTGTGATGGTCCGCAACTCAAGTGGCAAAGTGTTCCAAAGTCTGGGACCGGCTACAGCCAACGAACGGTCGCCCCACTGCTTGCAATTGGTCCTGGGGACGTCCAGCAGGTGTTGGCCTGCAGAACGCAGGGCTCTGCTGGGTTTATGTGCAAATAACAGTTCACATAAATAAAAAGGTGCCAGTTTAAAAAAAAGGTTTAAAATCAACTCTGAAGTGTACCGGGAGCCAGTGGAGGGAGTACAGAACAGGAGTAATGTGACTGTGTCGTCGAGTGTTTGTCAGAAGCTGAGCAGCAGCATTCTGCACCAGCTGCAGCCGACTGAGTGTGCCCTGGTTCAGACCGATATAAAGAGCATTGCATTAGTCAATACGTGAGCTGATAAAAGCATGCATAGCCTTCTCCAGGTCCTTCTGACAAAGGAAGGGTTTGACCTTGGCCAGAAGGTGTTAGACTTTAAATCTAGTGGGGTTTCCCTGTCGTGGCTCACGCTCCCTCACTTCAATCAGGACGGCGCAGCTGGAAGTCATCGGACTGATTATCCTCACACGTATAAGAACTCCAAGCAGATCTTCAGTCTTCGCTGGATTATACTACAATCTGTGGTAACCAGTCTCGATCAAAGTCTTGTCTCTGTCTCTTAGCCTGACGTTAACTATTGTGTGCTTTCTCCTCACAAGAACCTGACCTGGACTTCACCCGTGTCTCTGAGGAATCCTGTCTGCCCGCTCCAGCCCGTCCTTCCAGCGTTCTTATCTCATTCCATCAATCTGTCACAATAAAAGGTCTGTTAACTCTTCCTAGTGCTCCCTTTTCCTTGGATCCTCACACCCACCCTGACACTTACTTGCAGTGGGAAATTTGGGTTCTTCACGAATGAAAGTGGTGGATGTTTTGGATGCTCATCCAAGAACAGCAGACACCTGCAGTGAGACTCCCAGGTTTTCCTTGAATGAATTAAAATTCTATGTGTACAATCTACGTAATATCATTAAACCAAAGTGCCACAGGCTGACGCGTAACAAAGACTGAAACTGTTTGATTCCAGAGCAACACACGTCTTTTTAACCCACTAAATGGTTTTGTTGAGAATAAGCCCATTTTAAATAGCCAAAAAGATTTTCATGGGACAACAGGTTTGCGTTGGAGATGGATTTCTTTTATCACCCATTTGATTTGTCAGGAAATGTGTTATTTGATATTTTGTTTCTGCAACACTCAAAAGAAGGGGTTGTTAAAAGGCTCACATAGAACTTGACAAGAAGTTTCTGAAGAAGCATTTAATATGGAGCAGGTGTGTTGCAGCAGGAAAAGCTGTAACACCTGCAGGACACTGAGTGGGTTATCCCTGCTGTGTATGATTGGTTTCACACACTGAACATGTGTGAGCAGTTGAGTACATGCTAGAAGTTGTGAAAACACATAAACCATGTGAGGCTTGAACTCACAACCTTCAGGTTATGAGACTGACGCACTACCTACTGCATCCTATGGGATCCCTCTTCATTGTGACCACGAGGTAAGCAGCATACCCGAGAGTGTTCTCCAGAACCCACTTAAAGGTCTGTCTGCGGAAAACACCAAACTGGATTTCAAAGAAACCCAGCAAATGTTTTCTGTTGGATGGATCTCCTTTTTGCTGCAGCAGGGCGCTCCAAACCTTATCTATCACAGTTTCTGGTGACAAGGGTCGCATCTATGGCTTTCCCTGGTCAGCCTTTTTAATATCCATTGCCTCGATGGAGTCAGATAATTTCAGGCTTCCATCAGCACGTTTAAAAAAGCGGGGTTCCATCTGTTAAAAAATAAATAAATCAATTAAAGACCATTTCAGCAAAACTGCTGCTTAGTTGTAATAGTTAACTTAGAAGGGCAACTTGTTAAAAGGGTTAGCTGCTAACCTCAAATAAATTTAAAGAAGTGCTGAACTATCTACATATATTTGCCCTGTGAAGGGAAAATGTCAGGGGAGGGAGGGAGGGAGGGAGGGAGGGAACGAACGAACGAACGAATGAACGAACAAACGACATGCATCTACAAAATAAGGGTAATATAAGTTTAGGTTAGTTATCAAATTAACAGAGCTAAAGTAAGCCCGCTAAGTTACTGTAGTAATAGTGACCGTGTCCATCCAAAAAATATACATACGTCTGTTTGTAACATTATGTTCATTGATGAACTAAACTAGCAAAATATGCCGCCCAAAAATTTATTTTACCACTTAGCCATGACTTCAACCATGGTAGACAGTGGGTTAAAGTGCGAAAAAGTGGGTTAAAGTGGGGGTTGGGCCAGGTAGTAGTCTCATTATTACTAGAGTGGATATTGTAATAATTTTTCTCTAGTATTTAATATTTCCGTTGCCACCACCTTTGTTTGTCCGGTCTGGTCCGGTTTCAGAGGCAAAGGGAGCACTCACCACAACCCACTTGGAATAACTGACTACAAAAATTTATTTAAACATAACAAAACCAAAATCTATCATAAGACGTCCGGGCTGGCGGGTCAGCAGAAGCACTTCAACAGGCTAGGCAGCTCCTCCGCTGTCCCGTACACCAACTCTGCACACAAAAAGAAAGCAGGTCACACACCCTCAAAAAGGCACGGCACACAAGGCTTTCTGCCAACAGTACACTGCAAATCAGGGGATTCACTCCCACACCACCCCAAGAAGAGCCACTACAACCATAAGCAAGCAAATAAAATAACCCTTTGGTCACTAGGGGGAAGAAAAGCGCTGCTCATCCAGTTTAGCTGCATCTTTTGACTACACGCCAACTCAGACGATGTGAATTAATAAATCCTAAAAGACTCAAAATAATCAAAATACATCACTCGGATATCCAATAGACTAACACACATAAAAATAAGGTATGGTTAAAAGAATCAGACTTATCCTCCCCCGGTCTGACGACAAGACCCCGCCGTGGGGTCTAGATACAGGAATTTCCCACAGGGCAGGAAGGCGTCATCAACTCTGCGTCAGGTCGGACACGTCGGCTGCAGGCTGGACGGCGTCTCGTGCAGCTATGATCAGGATGTCGCAGGGAGCTTAAGCCCGCAGGCAAGGCACCTCTAATCCCCGGTCCCTATCACTGTCTAAAGGAGGCACCCAGCCTCCCCTCCTAGCCAGTGCGACGAAGCTCCCCTGCTCAGCTGTCTTCGCTGCCGGCAGCACTATAAGCTGCGAACAGCACCCACCCGCCACGGTGCGCTTCTCCAGTTCCAGTTCACAATCAACCAGCTTCTCTTCCAGTTTTCTGCACCCGTTTCCAGCCTCCCTCCTTCTTCCCTCACCTCTCATTTATCTCCTCTCAATCCCCCTCGTTGTATTCAATCACTCCCCCCACAGGTGGATCACATTACTCATTAAGCGTCAGCGCCACCCACACTACACTCCTCCCTCCCCTAAGGAAGAGGACTCGTCAACATGAAGAGTCATAATCCTTAAACCAGGCAGGCGCCCTTCTTTCACGCACAGGACGCTTCTCTCCTACCAAATCCAGGTGACCCTCTTCTCTCAGTGGGGGCAGTGGTTCATGTTCCTGGGGTATCCCGACATCCACTTTTCCATGATGGTCTAACATCTGAACATCTGCCTCTCCTCCAGGGGAGTTCCCCTCACCCTCATGTGCAGAAGGAGGGGCATACGACCCACCAGCTCTTTCTCTGCTCCTTGTATCAGGTCTGCCTTGACTCTGCATCCCCTCCGCACACCTTTGGGGGTCTGCCTCCACATCTTGAGCTGGTAATGGTTCTGTAGGCGACACATAGGGTTTAAGGCGATTAAAATGCACAACCATCTCTGTACATCCTCCTACTGGTGCCAACCGATACGATACTTCCGTAACTCTCTACTATCCTATAAGGACCTTTAAAACGCCTCTGCAGCTTAGGACATAATCCTCGCTTCCTAGCCTTGTTAGAAACCCACACCAGTTCTCCTTCAGAGTAATACTGAAAATTTACTCTGTAGTCAAAATGGTCTTTTTGACGGTCTGAGGCCTTAGCCTGATGCTTCCGCACTGCCTCTATCACTGTTGACAATGTCTCCATTAAATGCCTGACATACGTGTTAGCTGATGCAAATGTCCTCTCAGCTCCCACATCAAGCATTATGTCCACAGGGAGAACCATCTCCCTCCCAAACAAAACCCTATATGGGGTATAGCCCGTACTGGCATGCACACTGCTACGATAAGCCATCATCACATATGGTAATAAAGTGTCCCAGTTGGTTTGATTTTCCCTTACAAACAGTGACAGCATGCACAATAACGTGCGATTAAATCGCTCAACAAGGCCATCTGACTGGGGATGGTATGGAGACGTCCTTGTTTTATGAATGTTTAACAACTGGCACAATTCCTTAAACAATGTGGACTCAAAAGACCGGCCCTGATCTGAATGAAGACTTCGGGGGGCCCCAAACCTACATACCCACTCCTCCACCAACACCTTGGCTATAGTCTGGGCCTCCTGGTTAGGTATAGGATATGCTTCTGTCCATTTTGAAAAATAATCTCCTATAACCAAAACATACTTGTTTTTGCCGCTCGTCTCAGGCAAAGGGCCCAAAATATCAAGTGCCACTCTCTCGTATGGTCTAGATGCCACCACTGATTGGAGGGGGGCACATGGGGGACGACCCTGCATCTTCCGAGAGGCACAATCAACACACTGCCTACACCATTCTCTCACATCACCAAACCACCCCAGCCAAAAAAAACGGTCCTTTATTTTCCCCTGTAATTTCTGTACTCCTAGATGGCCACCAGTAGGGGAGTCATGCAACTGAGCTAAAACCTCCGGGACCAATGCCCGAGGAAGAACAACCTGAACCTGTGATGCATCAGACCCGGCCGGCGGCTTCCTCACCAAGCGCGAGTCCCTGATATGTAATTGGGACCACACAGCAGCGTACTTCTGCAACGGCGAATTCTCCGGCACCACCAGCCCCCTTGTTTTCAACTCAATCACTTTTTGCAACTCCACATCCTCATACTGGGCTTTTGCAATCTCATCAACCACCTCCTGGCCCCCTTTTTTCCCAGGCCTAGCCTCTTGCACAGAACACACATTTGGGTAGTGTTCTAAGTTGCTGGTTTCTTCCTGGGCCACTTGAGAGCGCCTTTCACCAAAAGCAGGCAGCCTCGACAGGGCATCAGCATTAGCATGCAGTTTTCCCGGTTGGTGAACAATTTTATATTGGAAACTGGCCAACTGCTCCACCCACCTGGCCAGCTGCCCCTCCAGGCCTTGGAAGTTATGTAGCCACCTCAGAGAATTATGGTCCGTACGCAACACAAACTCCTTCCCCAACAAATAGTGCTTAAAATACTTAGTAAAAATGACCATACTCAGCAACTCCTTCTTAGTAGTGGCATACTTTCTTTCCTGTTTGGACAGCACTCTGCTCGCATAAGCAACAACATGCTCAACTCCATTAACCTCTTGCGACAAAACAGCCCCAATCCCTACATCACTGGCATCAGTATCCAAAATAAAAGGTTTAGCAGGATCTGGATAAGCCAACACAGGGGCCGACACCAACTGAGCTTTCAGCTGTTCAAAGGCCTTCTGACAAGCTTCCGACCACTTGAACCGCCTGCCCTTCTCAGTCAGCTGGTGTAGGGGACGTGCCATTTCAGCAAATCCCCGTATAAACCGCCTATAGTAGGATGCTAAACCCACAAAACTTCTGACTTCTGTCTGCTTTTTAGGTGTGGGCCACTCCCTCACTACCTGCACTTTAGCCGGGTCCGCTTTAACCCCATCAACTGAAATGACATGGCCCAAGTATTGCACCTGAGTAGAAAACAGATTACATTTGGATGGTTTAACTTTCAGGTTTGCCTGATGTAACCTACGCAACACTTCATCCAAACGGGATATGTGCTCTGAAAATGTGCGGCCAAACACAATAATACCATCTAAATACACCAGACAAGTGGTCCACTGCAGGTCAGCCAGCACCACATCCATGAGCCTCTGAAATGTGCTAGGCGCATTACACAATCCAAAACTGAGCACATTAAACTCAAACAGCCCCTGCCGAGTGATAAATGCTGTTTTATGTTGGTCTTTTGGGTCAATTTCGACCTGCCAGTAACCACTGGCAAGGTCCAAGGTGGAAAACCAGCAAGCTTTATGTAAGCTGTCTAAAGCATCGTCGATTCTGGGGAGGGGGTAAGCATCCTTACGAGTGAGGTCATTCAGTCTACGGTAATCAACACAGAACCGCAGGCCTCCATCCTTTTTCCTCACCAGAACCACTGGAGCAGCCCATGGGCTACAGGAAGGCTGAATAACACCACCCGCCTGCATCTGCTTGATGTGCTCTGCACACTCTTCCTGTAAATGAAGGGGAACACGGCGAGGTGGCTGTTTAATGGGTTTAGCGTCCCCTGTGTCAATGGTATGTCTTACAAGCGGGGTCCTTCCTAAATTTGTATCCCCAGTGCTAAAAACAGAAAGATGCTTACTTATCAGATTCTGGACAGCTCGCCTTTCAGAATTTCCCAACCCCTTCTGATTCAGCCCCAACTTCTCAAACAAGTCATCTAAAGACCAAGAGGGCTCCCGACCCTTGGCCCCTTCAGCCTCTAACCCATCCCACACTTCTACATCCGAGTGTAATGTGCCAGTCTTCATCCCCCCTCTTAACGTCAGTTCCTCATCTGTAACGTTAATAACCCGAATGGGAACAACCCCCTGCTCCACTCTGCATACCACTCGGGCCACCAAAACATCACAGTGATCAGACAGTGAAGCTGAAGGTTCAAGCAGCCCCTCCACACACTCACCATGAGGACTTGTGACCACGCCCGGAAGAATAACCTCACTCCGTGGTGGGACTGTGGTATCAGATTTTATAACCACAGTCCGAGGTTTCTCCAGATCCTCCTGGAACAGCAGGGGTATGGTTTTACCCATCAACCGCACGACCCTTTCCTTATAGTCAACCACAGCCCCATATTTAGACAAAAAATCAAAACCCAACAAAATATCCCTGGAGGGAACATCCGCAACCAAAAACTCTGTCACTAGGGCCAATAAATCAAATTGACAGATTGTTTGCCACACACCCAATATGCGCATGCCCCCTCCGTTAGCAGCCGATACGTTCCCAGAGTAGCCACTCAGTTTTCCTTTTCCCTTAGTGATTGCCATCCATAGTTCTTTAGGAATGATTGAACGGTCTGCACCACTATCCACCAACACATGGGAATCTACGCCGCCCACCTTGACGGCTACATGGCTACCCATTCTATTAGTAGGGGCCAAAACTTGAATCTTTGAGGGGGCAGGCATCTGGCCCGCCGTGCCCACCCCCTCTAGTTTCCCGACACATAAGGACAATCACGCCGCAGGTGTCGATTACACCCACACTCCCAGCACACACCAGCCTGTTTATTCACCCTCTGCCTAGAGGCAGCTCCTGGTACTGCTTCAGCACTGGTATAAGGGTCCCTGGATGGCCTAGGAAAACTCGAGGAAGCTGCTGCCCCCGATGGCTTTTTAGACACCTGTACCGCAGCCTGTATCATTTTAACCTCTTTACACAGGCCTTCAACGGTCCCAATTAGTGCCTCCAAGCGGCTATCTGTTCTATGGGGGTCCTCTATAATCCCCCTCACTTTAGCATCAGGGGCATCATGCGTTTGCTCCAAAGCTCTAAGGAGCTCCATCTCAGCAGCCAGCTGAATAGCATCCTCTAAAGTTTTAGGTTTGGCTGCACGAAGACTAATACGGAAATCCCCTGTGGTGAAATGGGTAACAAACTGGTCTCTAGCCAATAAGTCCCGCGTATGGTCGTTTACAGAAGGATATGCTTTGGCCACCAACCTACGCAAAGCATTTCCAAACTCCTGGGCAGTCTCATTGGGTAATCGCCTCCTTTCAGAAAAAGTAACCCTGTTCCATTCGTCACCAAAACAGGGATCTAGACACCTTGACATAGCTGTTTTCAATAACGCATAACTGCCCTTTGCTTCCCGAGACACCCCCTTGTACATGTCACGAGCACGGCCGGACAGCAACAAAGCCATAAATTTTAATCTAACCGCGTCATCCCATCCATTTACATCAGCCGCCAACTCAAAGTGCTCCACCCAATCAGACCATTCGCGTCCTGTCCCTGTAAAAACTTCAGGCATAAACACAGGACGGCCAATTTGACTCATTGGGCCGGACGCAGAAGCCAAGCTACTAGAAGGGTTACCCCCTGCATCCAGCTCAGACAAACCCGACTGGGTCGAGATATTCTCTGCCTCTGACATTTTATTTACTGGATCCCACCGCTGCCACCAGTGTAATAATTTTTCTCTAGTATTTAATATTTCCGCTGCCACCACCTTTGTTTGTCCGGTCTGGTCCGGTTTCAGAGGCAAAGGGAGCACTCACCACAACCCACTTAGAATAACTGACTACAAAAGTTTATTTAAACATAACAAAACCAAAATCTATCATAAGACGTCCGGGCTGGCGGGTCAGCAGAGGCACTTCAACAGGCTAGGCAGCTCCTCCGCTGTCCCGTACACCAACTCTGCACACAAAAAGAAAGCAGGTCACACACCCTCAAAAAGGCACGGCACACAAGGCTTTCTGCCAGCAGTACACTGCAAATCAGGGGATTCACTCCCACACCACCCCAAGAAGAGCCACTACAACCATGAGCAAGCAAATAAAATAACCCTTTGGTCACTAGGGGGAAGAAAAGCGCTGCTCATCCAGTTTAGCTGCCTCTTTTGACTACACGCCAACTCAGACGATGTGAATTAATAAATCCTAAAAGACTCAAAATAATCAAAATACATCACTCGGATATCCAATAGACTAACACACATAAAAATAAGGTATGGTTAAAAGAATCAGACTTATCCTCCCCCGGTCTGACGACAAGACCCCGCTGTGGGGTCTAGATACAGGAATTTCCCACAGGGCAGGAAGGCGTCATCAACTCTGCGTCAGGTCGGACACGTCGGCTGCAGGCTGGACGGCGTCTCGTGCAGCTATGATCAGGATGTCGCAGGGAGCTTAAGCCCGCAGGCAAGGCACCTCTAATCCCCGGTCCCTATCACTGTCTAAAGGAGGCACCCAGCCTCCCCTCCTAGCCAGTGCGACGAAGCTCCCCTGCTCAGCTGTCTTCGCTGCCGGCAGCACTATAAGCTGCGAACAGCACCCACCCGCCACGGTGCGCTTCTCCAGTTCCAGTTCACAATCAACCAGCTTCTCTTCCAGTTTTCTGCACCCGTTTCCAGCCTCCCTCCTTCTTCCCTCACCTCTCATTTATCTCCTCTCAATCCCCCTCGTTGTATTCAATCACTCCCCCCACAGGTGGATCACATTACTCATTAAGCGTCAGCGCCACCCACACTACAATATAATTTAAAAGCTACCGCTAGACAGTCACCCCAACAATTGATACAAAAAGTGTATAGATACGGTATGTTAAACGTACTTACCTCGTAAAAGTCAGATAAGATTGAGCGATTCTGTGGAAAAATAAATGTACGATACTTTTGCACTCCAAGTCCGATTCCGCTAGCCAAGAATGAGGGGAGGTCTCTGATTGGTCAATTCTTGGTATGCTTGGGCAGGACTTCAGACCATTCCTCGAGATGCGATTGGTGGATTTGCTCAATTCTTGGTCAATTCTTGGTTACAAGCCAAGAGGTGATTGGCCATCACTACCAAGCATTACCTCGACCTACAAGCGCCCTGGGGCACCAAAGAGGCCTGAAAGGTCACATATTGACATATCCTCAGTCGAGAATATGACCCCACTTTGTCTGATTCCACAATGAAAGCAAAAGTCTCATCATAACATGTTATGCTGAAAAAATGGCTTCTCCCACACCAAGCCTGTGGCCCAAGCTGCATCTTTAACAAAAGATTAAAAAAAAAAAGCTTAGAAAGTAGAAGCCCAGACATAAGATTTTTTTTTTTTCAATTTTTTCAAAAATTTTTTTTTCTTGTTTTTCAAATATGGGCGCCTTTCACTGGCAGAGCATAACTGTTGAGAGGGGCTGTCGCTCTGGATTAAGGAGTGATGGAAGACAGGAGTTGTTTGTGTTGTTCTTTTGTAAGCCAGAAGCAGAGCTTTGATGCGTGTACTGTGTAATACCTTGTATACTGTATAATACTGTGTATACTGTGTAAACAGTCCTGAGGCTAACACTGGTTGAAAAGTTATTTGTGGTTGTACATTTCCTCTCACAATAGTATCCTCTCTTCATCAGAGTAGCAGCTTTCCCAGGGCTACAGTTAAAACTTAATTTATTTTACTAATTTAACTTAAAAGGTCAACAAATATAGACGCATTATATGTAAAGCGAGATATATTTAAAGCATTTATTTGTTATAATTTTAAAGGTTATGGCTTACAGCTTATGAAAACCCAAAAATCTTAGAAAATTTGAATAGTGTGAAAATGTTGCACATGCACGTTTTTGACACCAGTGCTACTCAGCCATGTAGGGCCCGCAGCGTACAATAAATTACTCTAATTCGGGGTTTCTGGGCCTTTTCTGGGGCCTCCCAGCACCCCCCCCCCAAAAGTAATGGTAGTCAAATGCCAATCCCATTTCACACCTTACCCCTACCCCTTGCCCCTTGCCCCTTAAAACGGAGCTAGAAGGGGTAGGGCTGAAAAGTCAACCCCTACAAATTGGGACACCCCTTCAACAGTCACATACGTCATCAGTAGTCACTAAAGAACATTTTACACAGGAACTGGAAGAAACTTTAAATAAAAAAAAAACAATAAATATATTAAAAAATATTAAACATGGGGCTCAAACAGGAAAAACCAACAAAACTGTCGGCTGTATTTAAAAAAACTAGGAAAAACTATATTGTGCATCGTTGCTGTTTGTGAAGCTGAAATATCTCCCTTATCACTGCGTGTCAGTCTGATCTATGAGCAGTGAGCGAACCGCTGCTGCAACGCGACGCGTCTTTTTGACATATACACCGGGACACCGGCACAAAAATAATACAGCCCACTGGGAATCCTCTAGAACCTCTCCGTTAGCCGGCATTGCTCTTGATGTGTATTCCAGCGTGAGAAATCAGAGGTTTAGCGTGAGAGCGTTAGAAGCCACTCAAATGCATGAGTCTCACGGCCGATGCGTGACAATAGCCCTGTGAACAAATGCAGCGTACCAGCTCGCACAGGTTAGTGGTTCACCACGGTCTCATGCTGCAACATGCTGCTGTCAAACATGACATGAGAGAGATCACTCCGCAAGAGCGTTCAGTCGAGAAACTCCATAGTGAAACCTGTTGTCATACACAGTCTATGGTGAAGTAAGATGGTGGAACTAATAAAAACTATTGCGGTGGCAAACTTGTTGCGCTCATTTTTTCGTTACAGTGCAATTAATTTATTGCTTATCGACAGGCATATGTGGGACGTAATGTACAAATTTTTAATGTAATTAAAATTAATTGTGTGTGTTGGTATACTCTCTTTTTCTCTGTGGCCTTTTTTTTTTTGTGCGAGTGTGTGTTGCTCTGCACCTCAAGAAAGCGTGATGTGCGTAGAAACACTTGCTTTCTCATATAGAACAGGAAATTTTTCATACCTCTCCTTTTCAAGTATATAGCCCTACCCCTCTGTCCTAAAAGGAATTGGGACACCCCTACCCCTACAAGTGAATGCGCAAAATGGAGGAGTAGGGCCAAGCGGTGAAATGGGATTGGGCCAAAATGTCCACTCACCATTCACTCCCATGTAAAATATTTTTGCCTCCCACACGGCCCCCAAGGATCTAAGGCTTCGGGTGGTTGCTCCACAAAAGTTTGGCCGGTAAGGCTTACAAGCCAATGGGACAGAAAAAAGCGTCCATTGGCAATCCCTTATCATTGGACGCCAGGGAGGACAAAGGGACAGGGGTCTAAACTTGGATATCTTTTGCAGTATCGAGACAAAACAGGCTGTGCTCGTGGGGATTGGGGAAACTAGGCCGCGGCGTTTCGTACCTCTAGGACAACACCTTTAGGAGTTACGACCTCTGTCCACTAGCCCTCCCCGGAACCCAATGTTAAGACATTGGAAATGGACGCATTTTTCTTTCAAAAGAACCCACCTTATCAAGCCTCACATTAGGAAGAACGCCAGAATCTATTGAACGGGGTTCCATGGTGTAAAGGTTAGCACTTTGGGCTTTGAATCCAATAATCTGAGTTCATGTGTCGGTGGAACCTCTGTCCAAACGAAGATTTGTGATGAAGAGCTGGCAAAATGCTGTCTTTCATGTCTCCCTCAGAGAGTGAATCTTTCTAACTTTACTGAAGTGGTTCACGCGCATTTCCGCGTTCACGTCAGTCCGCAGAAACGACGCTCGGATGAAAAGGTAAGATGTTCATGAGATGGAAGTGTTTTCTAGCTAATTTCCCCTCAGATTTGTCTTTTTGCCATCGCTTGTGTGTTTTGCTGCTGTCGTCTAATCCAAACTAATCTTTCTGTTCGCGTGTAAAGACTCTGAAACTTCAGGCTGAGTCATACATTTTATTCACGTTTTATCCTGTTACAGGAAGTAAAACTTGTTTCTCTCTACAAAGTCAACACGTTTTACTGACTGAACTCATTTTTTCTCCTTAGTCCATGTTTTTCTTTTTCTTTGTTTTTATGTAATTATATAATCTTGAGCTTTAACTTCCTTAACTTCTCCTTAACAAATCATTAACTTCTCAAAAGTTAATGATTTGTGTTTTGAAAACCTTTTTGTGTTTAGCTTTATTTTTGCCTCTTTTTGTGTATTTATTCTCATACAAAACCACATACTTTTACTATTTCAGCAAAAATCTTATATATTGCACAAATGAACCAAAAACAGGGTTTGATGACGGGACACACTCACTGCTCTCCTCACGGCTGCTGTTTCACTCACAGCCTCCCCTTCTGTTTCCACAAAGGCAAGGCTGATTTATCTGAATAACACATTTCATGTACATTCAAAGTGCTTTACATAAAACATTAAAACATGACAACAGGGTGCAGAAAGTAATACAAGTACATTAAAAAAACAAAGATAAAAAAAAATCAAATTAATTAAATTAAACAGAAAGAAAAAAACTTAAATAAAATATATAAAATGCGAGAAATAAAGTTAAGATTACAGCTTAAAAGAGCCAGATGCAGATCTGGGGCCTTATTTATAAAACTGTACGCAACAAAGCAAACTATAGGTTAAAAAAAATGCTGCACACTTTCAGATTTATCAAAGCGTGCACACACACGTCCTACACCTGTTTCCGTTTATAAATCCGAATCAACTCAAAACTCTAAAGGAGGCGCACTTAACGGAGCACCTTGCCTACGTAGAAATGTTTAATTGGTGGGCGCGGCGTGGGCGTTACTGGTGTCAGAAAGGCAGAATAGTGGCAGCAGTTGACAGATCCTGTCAACGCAGCGTCAGAACACCAGACATTCTAGAGCAGGGGTGGCCAGGATCGGTCCTCAAGAGCCACAATCCTGCAGGTTTTCCATGCATCCCTGCTCCAACGCACCTGACTTAAACTAATGAGTCATTGTGCATCTTTAACCTGGATTAAATAAACTGAGTGTTTCAGCTGATCTGAGGCTTTCTGGGAGTTTGTTCCAGACATGTGGAGCATAGATGCTGAATGCAGCTTCTCCATGTCTGGTTCTGACTCTGGAAACCAATAGGAAACTGGATCCAGATGACCTGAAGGTTCTGGTAGGTTCATACTGGGTCAAAGTCTCTGATGTATGTTGGTCCTAAACCATTCAGAGCTTTCTAGACCAGCAGCAGAACTTTAAAGTCTATTCTCTGATGAACAGGCAGCCAGTGTAAAGACCTCAGAGCTGGACTGATGTGGTCCACTTTCTTGGTCTTAGTGAGGACTCGAGTAGGGCTGGGCGATATGAACCAAATCTTATAGGCACGATGACGAGTGAAAGCCGGTGCCCTCCACTGTCAGAAGACGTGAAGTTGACAGAAAGTTACGCTAAATCTAAATCTCGCCCTGAAATATTATTAAATCAGTATGGTTAACACGTGTAGCGCTGTAGGCTGCACAAATAGACGAAAGAAGGACAGTCATGTCAAATTTAATAGGTTTCCAGCGGATGTAAAACGCCGAAAGCAGTGGATAACAGCCATGAGGAAAATGCGACTGGATATGAATTCTTACTCTGCTTTGCATGTGCAGTGGGCAGACACTACGTGTATGAAGGTAAAAATGTGCCAAAATGAACAAACTTGCAGATTTGATGTGAAAACTTGTAGAATACAATGTGAGAAGTTGTGCATCAAAAATCTGAACTTGTATGTGAAAATTTTCACTCTGATTGGCTCAACTATTGATGACCCGCATTGGGCTCACAACCATTCACTCTGATTGGTTAAGCCCCCCCCCCCCCCCCCCCCCCCCCCCCCCCCCCCGCTCTCACATCTTCAGACACAAGTTAGTTTTGGCACAAATATCTCGCAAGGAATGAGCCAAAAGTCAGGCCACAGTTTTATCACGCTGTGCCTCGCGAGAGCACATTTGTGACTTGCAGCAGCAGATTCAGGAAGTTGTAATCGCTAAGTTGAAGTTTTTTTTTGTTTTTTTTTTTTTTCCTCCATTTATTGGATCCAAGAAAAAATACAGATCTTGTACAATACAAGAATTGAACAGCAAGGACGAGGATTACAAAGGCGTAATGGTGTGGAAAGATAAGACAGTATACAACGAGAGCTAAGTGCCACACCAGGGAGAACAAGACGCTGGACCTACTGTATGCTAATGTGAAGGACGCATACACCTCCGCCCCCCTCCCCCCGCTTGGACGCTCTGATCACAACCTCGTACATCTGCTCCCCAAATACACACCCAGGGTGAGAAGACAGCTGGCACAGAAGAAGGCTGTGAAAGTGTGGACCGATGAGGCCAATGAGAGACTGAGAGACTGTTTCCAAACCACAGACTGGGAGACACTCTGCAGCTCTCATGGAGAGGACATTGATGGCCTGACCCACTGCATCACGGACTACATCAACTTCTGTGTGGAGAACACTGTGCCAACCCGGAGGGTGCGGTGTTTCTCCAACAACAAACCCTGGGTGACCCCTGAACTTAAAGTCCTGCTGAACCAGAAGAAGAGGGCTTTCATCTCAGGGGACAGAGAGGAGCAGAGGAGAGTTCAGCATGAACTCCAGTACAAGATCAGGCGAGCCAAGGACAGCTACAGGAAGAAGCTGGAGGAGCGACTGGAGCAGAAGAACACACGGGACGTGTGGAGAGGGCTGACGGAGATCTCTGGATTTGGACAGAGTGGTGCCAGAGGGACAGCTGATGGAGACCAGCGCTGGGACAATGATTTAAATCTGTTTTTTAACAGATTTGATTCTAACCCCACTCTCCCTACCCCCCCCTCCCCCCTCTTCACACATCCCCAGTCCAGCGTCTACCATCCCCTCCCCCCGACCACCTTCATCTTCACCTCCACTTTCACCTACCCCCCATCTCCACTCCACACCAATGGACTCCACCACCAGCCCCCCACTGCCCTCCACCTCCCCCCTCTCCCCTACATCGGCCCAGGTGAGGAGAGAACTGAGGAGGCTGAAGAACAGGAAAGCTGCAGGACCAGACGGCATCAGCCCCAGGCTGCTCAGGACCTGTGCAGACCAGCTCTGTGAGGTGCTCAGGTACATCTTTAACCTGAGCCTCAGCCTGGAGAAGGTCCCTGTCCTGTGGAAGACCTCCTGTGTGGTTCCGGTTCCTAAGATATCACACGCGAAGGAACCGAACCATTACAGACCCGTCGCCTTGACCTCCCACCTGATGAAGACCATGGAGAGGCTCATCCTCAGTCACCTCCGCTCCGTGGTGTGCACCGCGATGGACCCGCTGCAGTTTGCCTACAGGCCAAACATCGGGGTGGATGATGCTGTCATCTACCTACTGCACAGGGCGCTGGCTCACCTGGAGACCGCTGGGAGCGTCGTGAGAGTCATGTTTTTTGACTTCTCCAGTGCGTTCAACACCATCCAGCCAGCGCTGCTGCGGGGGAAGCTGGAAGGAGCTGGAGTGGATGGAAAGTTAGCTGCGTGGACCATCGACTACCTCACCAACCGGCCACAGTACGTGCGTCTGCAGAACTGTGTGTCTGAGGTGGTAGTCTGCAGCACGGGGGCCCCTCAGGGAACAGTGCTCTCACCGTTCCTCTTCACCCTTTACACCTCGGACTTCACCTATAACACCAGCAGCTGTCATCTCCAGAAGTTCTCTGACGACTCAGCCATTGTGGGCTGTGTGTCTGAGGGGAACGAGCTGGAGTACCGGTCAGTCATCATGGACTTTGTGGACGGGTGTGAGCGCAACCACCTGTGCTTAAACACCAGTAAGACCATGGAGATGGTGATTGACTTCCGGAGAAGGACACTACCCCACACACCGGTGAACATCCAGGGGAAGGACATTGACCTGGTGGACAGTTTCAAGTACCTGGGTGTTCACCTCAACAATAAACTGGACTGGTCACACCACACAGATGCCCTGTACAAGAAGGGCCAGAGTCGCCTCCACCTCCTGAGGAGACTGAGGTCCTTTGGAGTATGCAGGCCTCTGCTAAGGACATTTTATGACTCTGTGGTAGCCTCTGCTAAGGACATTTTATGACTCTGTGGTAGCCTCTGCTGTCCTCTACGCCGTTGTCTGCAGGGGAGCGAGCAGCACTGACCGGGACAGGAAGAGACTGAACAAGCTGGTCAGGAGGGCCAGCTCTGTCCTGGGCTGCCCGCTGGACTCTGTGGAGGAGGTGGGTGAGAGGAGGATGTTGGCCAAGCTCACATCCATCATGGACAACACCTCTCACCCGCTGCACCAGACTGTGGAGGGGCTGAGCAGCTCCTTCAGCAGCAGACTGAGACACCCTGAGTGTACCGCTACCGCAGGTCCTTCATTCCCACTGCTGTCAGACTGTACAACTTATCTGTATAGTCATAATACTGTGTAATATTTATTTTACTGTGCAATACCCCCCATTATCAATATCATCATATTCTTCATATCCCACCATCACCATGTAAATATGTATATAGTCTGTGAGGTTGTTGTTATATTTTATATATATATATTATATATATATATCTTTTATATTTATAATGGTACATATTTTTGCTTTTCTTAGACTTTTTCTTGTAAATAATTTATATTGCACCTTCTTGCTGTGATGCATGTTCACCTTATTCTGTCTTTCTGCACTTTATTCTATAACAAGAGCTGCTGTAACAAGTGAATTTCTCCACTGTGAGATAATAAAGTCTAATCTAATCTAATCTAATCTAAAAGAGAGAAAAAAAAAAAAAAAAAAGGGGGAGAAGAACATAAACAGGGGTAACCAGTACCAAAAACAAAGATACAGAAAAGCCTACAAATTACAAACTACAGCTCAGGGCGTACATAAGTTAAATGCAGTACAAGTAGCAATTGTCTTTCTTGCCTTACTGTTGTTAATTGCTTTCAAAGATTTAACATAAGACATGAACATTCTGTGAAACAATAACAAAAGAGGTTTATGCTGTGAGAACTTACACTTATGCAGAAAGAATTTGGCCATAATAATCAGTAGATTAATCACATAGGCTTTTTTAACAAAATTTCTATCATGCTTAAAGAAACCAAAAATCACGTGTTCAAAGGACACAGAAAAGTCAAAAAGCAAGTTGTCATTAATTAACTTGGAAACATCAAACCAAAATTTTTTACTGTATTCACAATACCAAAATAAATGGGGAACAGATTCAGGGTGAGTTGATATCAGCGTTGTTAATGAATTTCTTAAGGAAGTGTTTGACAGGATAAACTTTATGTAGAATTTTAAACGAGACCTCCTTGATCTTATTATTTAGAATATAATTGTTAGTCAGTATCCAAACTTGGGCCCACGGAATATCTTTGGCAACACTATTCCAGTACGTAACAATATTAGGTTTGGTGACAGTATCAGACAAAAATAAGCTACGGAAGCCTTGTTACAGTTCTTAAGGCCTGAGGAAAAACAAATTTTCCCACATAAGGTCTCGGAGGGATGAATCAAGACAGGATCGGCTTGAAGTGGTACATTTCTCAGGAGTAAGATTGACCCTGTTGGGATAGCTTTGATGACCATATTCTTTATCAGAGATTTGAATATTGAAACGAGAAATAAAATTAGCAAAACTCATAAGTTGGCCGTTAGGAGACATCAACTGCATAACAGAAAAAATACCTTTATCAAACCACTGTTTTAAAAAAATACTTTTATTTTTAAGTAAAATGTCCCCATTGTTCCAAATGTAGTATCTATGCGGTGAAAAGTTGTGCTTGTAATTTAGTTTCCAGGCTTGTAAGGCTTGCATATGAAAATTGGACAGTTTAACAGGGAGTTTACTAATTTTGTAATTGCACATTAGAATAATGGTTAGAATATAGGTTAGGGTTAGGGTTAGGGGTTAACAAATTCTTGTTTGAATTCATGCTTGTGTTGTTCTTGCTCTCAAATGTAAGTCGCTTTGGATAAAATTGTCTGCTAAATGACTGTAGAATAGAATAGAACAGAATAAAGGGCAAACCTCCAATTTTATCAAAAACAAATTTAGGAATGAAATTCCACATGGAAGCGTCATTTATTAAAAACTGTTTTAACCACTTGACTTTAAACACATAGTTTAAGGTAGAGAAGTCCAAAAAATTAAGGCCACCGTTTTCACAGGAATTGGCGACAACTGATTTTCTAATGTAGTGCAGACGGTTTTTCCATAGAAATTGTATAACAACTGGTTCTATTGTCCAAGGACAGTGATGATGCAGCATAAATAAGTCTAGAAATACCTTCAGCTTTGGACAAAAGAACACGTCCTTTTAAAGACAGGTCCCTTTGTAACCAGAGATTGAATTTGTTCTCAGCTTTCTTAATCAGAGGTGCAAAGTTAAGATTAACTCTGTCCTTTTGGAGTTTAGCAATAGTGACACCTAAATAATTCAACTGGTCCTTGACCAAAATATTGCTAATAGAAGTTACGGCACACGTCTTTAAGGGAAAAAGAACACACTTATTAAGGTTTAAACAGAGGCCTGAAGCTTTGGAAAAGGCAGAGATGGTATCAACAGCCCGCTGTACCTGGGTAGCATCTTTCAGGAATAAACAAGTGTCGTCCGCCAATTGGCTCAATAGTAAAACCCTATCCGCAACAGAAATTCCTTCAATATTGCTTGATTTCAGGTAATGGCAAAAGACCTGCACCTATTAAGCCCTATTAAGCAAGGTTATTGGTCTCCAATTATCAGTGTTAGTAATTTCTTTGTTTGGTTTAGGGATCAAACTGATGACACCCTGAGTCATGGTAACAGGGAGTGTGGCGTTACTGAGGCTTTCAGAAAAAACTTCTAAAAGAAAAGGGGTAAGAGTATTAGAGAATAATTTATAAAATTCAGCTGTGATTCCATCACTGCCCGGTGATTTGTTGTTTTTAAGGCGTTTTATAGCCTCAGCAATCTCTTTTTCAGTAATAGTAGAATCACAGAATAATTTCTCTTCCTTACTAATTGATTTCATGTTTCCCAGACGCTGTGAAAACTTTAAGAGGGAGTCGTTGTTAAACTGAGTTTTATACAACGAGGAGAAGTACTCAAAACAGAATTTCGCGATATCCTCCTTGTTATTAGTAACCGTATTATCAATCAACAATTGTTGTACTGTATTTTGTTTAGCTGGTGATCTCTCCAATTTAAAGAAATAAGATGACATTTGTTCTCCGTGTTCAAGCCATTTTTGTCTCGACCTTATAAATGCCCCTTCTGCTTTGTATTTATAAAGTTCATCCAGCTTTTCCTGCAGTTCCGAGAGCTTCAGTTTCTCTACATCATTTAAGTCTACTGTATTTTTATTAGAAAGACTCGCAATTTCCCTAACAACCTTTTCTTGATCCAAGTGACCTAGATTTAGCCAATAAACTACCATAATTCCTTAAATATTTGCCTATCTCGTATTTTAAAAATTCCCAATTAGATCCAAAAGAATTTTCTTTTTTTGCTTTTTCCCAATAAAAAGAAATGAGTTGTGTTAAATTTTCTTTTACGTCATTATGGCTCAGAAGGGAGCTATTCATTTTCCAAAATGAGAAACCTTTGGAAAGTGTTTCACCTGGTAATAAGTTAATATTGAGTACTATCGCCTTATGATCGGTTAAAGGCGTTGGTAAAAATCTGAATGGTGACACTGCTTTTATCGAGTGAACGAGGAACAAGCCAATAATCTAAATGCGAGCATCTAGAAAAATCTTTATTACTCCAGGTATACACTCTATCAACTGGAAACTTATCTCTCCAGATATCAGTTAAATCATATTTGTTCACTAAATTTTTAAGGTTTGAGTTTGAATGAGAGGGTCTTCCGGGTGGCCATCTGTCTATAACTTCATCCAAAACAACATTGAAATCGCCCCCTATTACTAAATATGCATCTGGGAACTTGGATAGGTAGAAGTGAATTTTCTCATCTAACAAATCTAATAACAAATCATTTTCCGATCTTAAATTGTAGCCGTAGAAATTAACAATAATAAGAATCTTGTTATACATCTTTAAAACTAAACAAACAAAGTGGCCATTTTTTCCACAATCGGAAAGCAGCACTTCTCCCCTAAAACTGTTTTTCAAGCAAGCAACCCCTGCAGAGTGTTCAGAGCCATGTGACAGCCATATGTCGTTGCCCCATTGTGATCTCCAAAAGTTGTAATCTTTAGCGAGAGAATGTGATTCTTGAAAAAGGACAAAATCATTTCTAAACTGTTTTGCAAATAAAAATAAAGCTTTGCGTTTTAGAGTAATTCTTAACCCCCTGGTATTTAAGGACAAGAAAGAAAAAGACACATAATTGAACAAGTAAGAAAAAAGGAATGTGCGAATAAACAAAGATAAGGAATAACCTTATTAAACAACTACTTGACCCTTTAGAACTTTAAAGAGAATAGGTCGGATGTGAAACGCAGCACCTAAACCAGTATAAATAGTGCTAAAAGTATCCCAAACTACTAGTGAACTGTGAAAAAATAAGTTTGAAGTCAAGAACAAATCAGTAGAACACTTAAGTGAGCATCCATATGTATACTACCATAGGAAAATTAGTCCAAAAGTTTTATTTCACCTTCTCCTGCGATGAAAGCTCTTGCACCAGCAAAAAACGCAATTTTCCCTGCAGCGCGTGCCTTCTGCACCTCAGGCCACAGCTTCTGTCTCCTGTCTCTGTCCCCTTTGGAAAGTCCTCCTTGAATCGTAGTCCATTGTCGGTCAAAAGGGAGACTTTTTTGCTGCCTTTCAGACAGCGTCCCTACACATGCGCGAGGAAAACTGAAGAATGATTTCCCTGGGTCTCCTGTCATCTCTCGGATCCTGTTGCTTTCTCCCCAGACGATGAACCGAGTCAACCACATCAGCAAGTTTTCCTTTGATATCTGGAGCAACTTCCTGGCAGATTTTGATTACTTCATTACGGATATTTTCATGGACAGACTCAGGGACTCCTACCAGCTTTAGATTCCATCTTCTTGTGTAGGACTCCAACTCATCCATTCGCCTTTGTAAAGTTTTAATGGGTGCCTCTACATTGTCAACTCGTTCCTCAAGTTTGGTCATTTTTGCAGAGATTTCCTTCAAGTCAGCAAAAGCACGGTCGACTTTCTCATTCAGATCCATGATTTTGCTCTCAATCACATCAGATCTGTTGTTGATGAGCTTTGTTAAGTTAGCTAACTGCGAGTGGATATCACTCAACAATGGAGGATTAGTTGGATCTTGTGGTTTTTTCTTTGCCGCAGGCGAATTAATTGGTGTTGTCTGCAGAGGGGGGAAATCCTCCTCGATACTGACGAACTCCTCGACGGCCCCAATATTCAAAGAGTAATCATGGCCTCCAGAAGCTAACGCACATGTCGGACTAGTTTTATCTAGATCGGTAGAGTGGGAAGAATGCTCTCTTTTTTTCCCCATTTCAAGCGTAGTAAAGTTCACCAAAGTGTTAAAATCACATAAACTTGCAAAAAGATAAGATTGACTTATGTTACAGATACTTAAGCACAGTTGGTGCGGAGCGTCTCTGCATGCGTCTTCTCAGGCGGACATTTCAGCCTGTGTTGCGAGCATTGTCTCTGAGCATTGATTCACCATGCCAAAAGTCCGTTTTTTGCCAGTTGTTGCAATGGTTCTTCTTCTACGTTTTTTGCCAGTTGTTGCAATGGTTCTTCTTCTACGTTTTTTGCCAGTCGTTGCTATGGTTCTTCTACGTTTCCAGTTGTTGCTATTGTTCTACGTTTCGACGTTTGTCCGGCTCGGAGGACTAGATTGTGGATGAGTTGCGGGACAACATTGTTATGTGTGTGTTGTTCTGTGATTAGATTATCGGCGTACATCACACACATTATGATCCAAACTGACTGATGCCTGATTGTTTTGCTTCACATGTTAGGTCTCGAACCGATAAAAAAAAATAAAAATAAAAAATCAATGTGTGTACCAGGCCACACATAGGCCTACCAGATTCGACTCGATTCTCATGCATTGGGTACCGCGTGAAACACACGTTTCATCTTGTTCACACGCCAACACAATGTAAAACCATATGAAATAACACGAGCTGCTGCTTTTGCATGTTTTTAATGTGAAATTAAATAAAAAGTAAAAGGAACCAAATGTCATGGTATTGTAGTGTGGATTGCGCTGACGCTTGATGAGTAATGTGATCCACCTGTGGGGGGAGTGATTGAATACAACGAGGGGGGTTGAGAGGAGATAAATGAGAGGTGAGGGAAGAAGGAGGGAGGCTGGAAACGGGTGCAGAAAACTGGAGAGAAGCTGGTTGATTGTGAACTGGAGCTGGAAAAGCGCACCGTGGCGGGTGGGTGCTGTTCGCAGCTTATAGTGCTGCCGGCAGCGAAGACAGTTGAGCAGGGGAGCTTCGTCGCACTGGCTAGGAGGGGAGGCTGGGTGCCTCCTTTAGACAGCGATAGGGACCGGGATTAGTGTGTGCCTTGGCCTGCTTTCTTTTTGTGTGCAGAGTTGGTGTACGGGACAGCGGAGGAGCTGCCTAGCCTGTTGAAGTGCCTCTGCTGACCCGCCAGCCCGGACGTCTTATGATAGATCTTGGTTTTGTTATGTTTAAATAAACTTTTGTAGTCGGTTATTCCAAGTGGGTTGTGGTGAGTGCTCCCTTTGCCTCTGAAACCGGACCAGATCGGATAAACAAAGGTGGTGGCAGCGGAAATTTTAAATACTACAGAAAAATTATTACAGTACTTAGGCTGGGGTTGATATTTCCCAGCCGCCCCTGAAGGCATTCTCCCACTGAAGCGCTCCACTGTCCTATGTCCTATATAAACCTGAGTTTATCTGCTTTTTTATTGCCAGATCGTCTGTGTTTACTCCAGCATGTTTCTAGCCTTCTCTCCTGCCTGCAGACCTCTTACCTCCTGAAGCTTTTGTTCCTGCCTGCCCCAGTCTGGTAATTCTGTTTAATTCTTGTGTGGATTTTTTGGCACCCTGACCTTCGGACCGTCTTTTAGGATTGGATGTGGATTACGGACCTTGTTACTCCCCTTTGGTGGATTGGAGGATTTAGCTGGATATTGTGGAAGGCTCAACCCAAAATTGGACAACCCAGCACTATTTAACCATTTGGTTATACTAACACTGTTTCTGGTTCAGCAGTTCCAACAACTCCTGGTGGAGTTTCCCATTGCGGCTCTCTCTCCCTCTCTCTCTCTCTCTCTGAGATCTCACAGTTGGATTTCATCTCCTCTGCTGGTACGTGGTCATCATACTTACTTTCCTTTTAGATCACTCCGGTTCTCATCCCTGTTCTCCTACCTTCATAGACAAACCGGATTCTGCAACCCTGGAAACATTTTCATTATTATAATAAATCTTATTCATCTAATCCTCAGCTGTCTGACGTTTATTAAAGGTCTAGTTTGCTGAACCGTGACACCACATTGATTACTGTGACTTAAAAGTCTCTCACACACAAACGTTGCTGCGTATTCGGTCCTGCCGTCTTCTGATCCGTCTTTTATCCTTTGGTCTTGGCAGCAACTGCTATTTCTTTTATGTCAATACAGTTGAGCAGTAAGGATCAAACACCTGCTATTCTATCTAATACATACATAGATAATACAGGTAGTTACAGAGAAACTACAGCGTTAAAGGAAAAAAAAAACACTGAAGTACTGATCAGTCTCAGTTTTATGTGACTTTGAAACTGTGCTCTGCTGCTCTGTGGAAATTACTTCATTTGATTTGGTGTCAGAGGCCAACGCTCGTTTGGCTCTCCTCCTTCAGCTGCTGGCTAATAAATTGATAAATTTTTTAAAAAGGAATTTCTTCTTTATTTACACTTAGTGGTGGTTTTTGGGTGAAATGGAGAAGTGCCCAGGATGCAATCTTTGTAACGGTCATCCCATCTTATTTTAGTGAAGTGGCACCCCCATGTCAGCATGCTGCTGGGAAAAGTCTCATGTACTGTATTTAAAGAAAGAAGAGCGAGGAGGGCGGGGACTCTGGATCTCACTAATGAAATTAAAGTCAAACTGCTTCTAAATAAAGTACATTTCACTCAATGTTTTGGTTGCACACCGATAGGAAATGTCTGGTCTTTGGTGTCCAGTCCTCATTTTTGTTGTGGGAATTTTAAAACAGTGTGAGGCATCTAAGCATAGCATTTATATGGTATATGCTTAGATACCTCAAGTGAAACACTGAAACAACTTTCATGAAAATCCCAGGGGACACGGATCATTTTTACTTTTGCGTTAGCACGCAATACTTTTATGTCCCTTCACAAAAAGGGAAGAACACAGCCTGTTAAAGCCGTTTTGCTCAGTTTCTTTAGGTGTTTCTAGTCTGCATGTGTCCCTCTCAGCATCAAGTCAACATAACACACACACCTGACAATGACTTTATGTCCACGTTAACAGGAAGTGTGTTGTTTTAACTACAGCTTTAACGGATTAATTAAAAGTGCAGACAAAAAGGTTTGCTGTAATCAGAAATGGTGTTAAGCTTTACTGTTTTGGCTGCTTGTGTTTAGACTGTAAAGTCAGATTGAAATGATTTATTGGTAATTTATTAGGCTTAAATAAAATCCAATTCCCATTCATTTTCATAACTGAAGTGTTAACCGCTACCGCTTATTATTAAGAGGACGTTAGGGTAATTGTGGCTCAAACATGAATTAAGGAGGTAATAAAAATCTGGTGAACTTTGACAGCTAAATTAATAGGCTAGATCTATGCTAACTATTGTAGGTATGTTGTATATCGCTCGATCATTTTCGCTATGATTAACTCCATTGACATATGCTAAAAAAGTTTAAAAAGTCAGCTAGTTTCTTTAAACATAGGGGACCTAGTTATTCCAACAAAAGTGGAATAAGGAGGATAGCCTACATCTGATATTTGTACAGCGACGGACCGTTTCACGCATACATCGGGTGGTTCTGAGTAACTTAGTAAAATCAATTTTGCACTTACCTGTCGACCAAAGTCCCAGAACTGGAAGGGTCTTCATTTTGGTTCTGACGATTAGCAGCTGCTGAAATCTATCAGCCAAAGTGTGTAGTCTCTCTTGCCGGTTCATTTAGAATTTTTAACTGACCTTTGTGCCATGTACCAGGCTGGAAGTGATTGTGACGTGAGCAGGAGGAACTCACAACACTCCGATTAAGTTCTAATCACTATTGTTTGCTCATCTATTTTCTTTCCATTATGGTCCTTGTCCATGTCTTTGTCTACTTGCATTAGGTTTTAATATTATATCAGAGAACCATGATTAAAAACAAGATGAGTCATCAGACTTGTAAGGGCTGGTGATGAATCACAAATTCTATAAGTACATCTCTGCCAATGGCAGAATCGAAAAGAGCATTAAATCAAATAACAGATTATCTTGTATGTTATCAAATACAATACATTCAAAACTAACTTTGATGACAGAAACATGGCGTCCATGTCTCTCTTCTCTGCTGCAGCGGTGCGTCTGACGTGATCGGGAGAGAGCGGGTTTATTAAAATAAAGAGATGTTTTCTGTCTGGAACAGGAAGAAGAAAAAACAGAACCAACGTTTCTCTTTGTCAAAATACATGCAGATGGACAGAACATCGTCATTTTTGGATGGGAAACTTTTTTTTATTTTTTATTTTAATAAACACGGTTTTAAATTATGCAAGACAGCAAAGGTACGACATGCTTTCTGACTTTTACAAACGTGAAGCATAAATCGGGTCTTCTTCTGCCTCTGGTTCGGTGAATCTTGGTCATAACGAGATGAAACTTCCAGCTGTGGAATCTGTGAGATGTGAGCTTTCAGTAGAGGAGCCGTTTGTTCGTGTTCATGTCGTGGGGTGGACACGGGAAGACATCATTTGTGTTTCCATATTTTTCGGACTTTGTGTAGCTGCTCTTTAAATAATTTGTTGTCTTAACTGTGTGTGTTGGTGATAGAAATGGTTTTACTGAGCTGGTAGCTGAGATTCTGGACTTTCTGTGGATACCACACATGTTTATCGTTACATCTACAGACCTGATGCTACACCCGGAAACGAGCTGTTAACCCCTTATCTCCCGGTAGCGGAGGATGAAAATTAAAGTTTAGAGAAATTATAGGCCAGAAACCTGGATAATGAAACACTGAAGCTGCATGGATGGAAGTTATTGTGCATATTGTGAATATTTCTCTCTCCTCACCATCTAGAAGCTGTGAGATTCTATTAATATTTTATAAAAAAATATATGAAGAAATATTTTATCTGTTTAAAGAGAAAACTGCTGCTAAACCTGTTTATGTGTTTAGTGCAGGTTTCTGCAGCCTTTCCAATCCAAAGAGACATTTTTCCCTCAGCCAGCTAAATAAAACTCCTTTAGAGACGCAGATGTTACCAGACTTTAAAAAAAGGAAACTTAACATATATTTTTAATGAAGAGCCAC
Organism: Melanotaenia boesemani; assembly: GCF_017639745.1. Taxonomy (NCBI): domain Eukaryota; kingdom Metazoa; phylum Chordata; class Actinopteri; order Atheriniformes; family Melanotaeniidae; genus Melanotaenia; species Melanotaenia boesemani. Next base: position 1,827,990 of record NC_055699.1, on the reverse strand, counting down.
CATAGGATGTTTGTTATTTTTGAAGAACCACATTTTTATTTCAATTTTAAGGTTTTAAAATAAAGAAAAACATAAAACCTTTATTTAAAAAAAGAGGATAGACAGACTTTCTGACTTTCTGCCAAGAAATGTAGATATTTGTGGAAAATGATGTAAAAGAAAAGGAAAAAAAGTCCATGGTTTCGAACCTAATGACAAGAAAGATAGATTAAAAAAAATATTTTAGCCACGTATTTAGAGGCATTGTGGAAGGTCCAGAGAGACACTTGCAGCTCCAGAGTTGCAGGTTGGAGACCCCTGATGTCGTGTTTGTAAACCAAAACTTACTGCATTTTCTTTATATAGCTGTAGGCCTTTTTTTAAAGGAAAGAGACATTTTGCGCGTAACGATGCGATTAATCGCAGCGTGTCATGCGATTAATCGCGATTAAAAACATTATAAGTGTGTTTATGCTTTAATGAGCTTCGTACACAGTGTTACCGTAACTTTTTGCTTCCCAGCGGAGCAGAATAGATGTAGCAGACCACTGAGCCATGTTTAAATGGATTTTGTCTGAAAGAATCCATTCTAAGAAGACAGGTTTCCTGGAAGTTAGTGCAATAAAACTGACAGACTATTTATACTTTTGCTGGGAACCTCCTGTAGCCCTCTCAATAACCTCTGGAGGTCTTCGAAACCCAATTTTGGAAACCATTCTTCTATCAAACTACCTCAATGACCACATTACAAAGTGGACAGTTAGGGCTATCACAAGAATCAGTACAGAGATAACATAGATCCTAAATCAATACTAGCATTTTAAAAATTATACTAATACCAGCATTTTTAGTTATCAGTAGTTATCAACGCCTTTAACTTGTACTGATTTAATATAGCAAAGTGTGTTTGTTTAAATGCTGAAACACTTAAAGTATCAGACAAACTTACATGATTACGAACCAAAATGAGAGCATGTGTTTGTGTTTTTCCTTTTTGCAGTGGTTTGCTGGACATTGATTTTCTTTTTCGATCATGTTGTCTCTGTCTGTAGGTCCTCTGCTGTGTCATTAGGTCTCATTTGTGTCTTTAGTCCAAAATGGTAACTGCGGTACTGCAGCACCATCTAGTGGCGATTGTCAAAAAGCACCAATTTCTCATTTGCAGGGAATTCTCATCAGATACTGATGAAGTGGTAGCACCCAATTTTTACATCTTAAACTGTTCATGTTGATAGAGGTTTTAATAAAATAGGAACACCACAAGCTGCAGGACCTTAAGACAGCCGAGCTGGTTTCTAATCACCATCAGCAGAGAATTTTAAGGATTTTAAAGTTGGTTAATTATAATTTTATTCTTGTGTTCCTTTCAGGTGCAATCTCTTCAAAGCTGGAGAGGTGGTATGCCAGAAGAGGAGCAGACTGAAGCCTAACAGTATTGAGAAAATACGTTTTAAAATAAAAATCTTTTTTTCATAATAGATTTCAAGATTCAAAGTGTTTGTTGTCATTTGTACAGTAACGAATCAAGTTTCCCTAAACAATGAAATTCTAACTGCCGCCCACACTGAATGCCATAAAACATTCTAAAACTAAAATAAAAAAACAACTTTAAAAACAACTAGCAGATAAAAGATAAAGATAAAAAATGAGTAAATTGTGAAATTTTGAAAGATATAAAAACGAGCCAGTCTTTTGAATGTCTCTTTGAAAGGAATGGCTCCTCAAGATCTGACTCCCTTCAAAGAGCCAAAAATCCCATTTCTACAACATAAAGGTTTGGAGAACTTCTAGACTTTGACTAGAAGAACTAAGCAGCAACCCTACCGTTTGGCACAAGCTAAACATGAAATGAAACTTGACGAACGTGAAAGCAGACGTTGCGATGTTGTGCGGAGTTTAGGATGTATGAAATACCTTAAAAAAAATATATAGACAAGCCCAGGCTGCAATGGCTGAGTGGTTAAGGTGTTAGACTTGAAAGCTAATGGAGTTTCCCTGCATAGGTTCAAACCCACTTGCAATGTGATAGTTGGTTCCGACCAACTATCACATTGCAACCAATTAAAACCAATTAAAAATGAAAGTGGTGAATGTTTTGGATGCTCATCCAAGAACAGCAGACACCTGCAGTGAGTGTTGAGTTTCTGCCCGCAATGCATTGTGGTCTATATTGACCGGTCTAGTGACCATCGATGCTCACTACTTTTCAAGATGCATTGTGGGTAATTTTGAGTGCCCTACTTTTTTCTCTCTGGACATGTGGACACCCCTACAAAAATGGTGTGGACCCTATATAGGGCACTATGTAGGGAGTAGGGTGCACATTCGGACACAGCCTGAGACTAAAACTGAGATGCCTGCCAAAAAAACAACACTGGCTCTCAGACACCTGGACAGCAGCACCCCGTCCTCCTCACCAGATGTCTCACCAGCCCAGGTAAACAAAGCTCTGAGGAGGATCAACCCCCACAAAGCGGCAGGTCCAGACAACATCTCTGGATGAGCCCTCAGAGCATGTACCAACAAACTGACAGAGATTCTCAGCTCCATATTCAACCTCTCCCTAAACCAGAGAACGGTTTCATTCTGCTTTAAGACCACTACCGTGGTCCCCTCCCCAAAAAGAGACCCCCTAGCTGTCTGAATAGGCACATTCAGACAGAGAGGTTCTAAGAACTGTTTCATGCATTGGGGGGTAAGGGCACCAATGTGACGCAACTGTCTGCAACAATGATGTGACTTTAGTGCCCCACAACAACAAAAATAAACCCACGAATAACAAGACAGCACAAAGCAACACCACAAAGCTAATATGAAGAACAAAGAGATCGGCCTGTTCATGCTCTGCTTGATGGAGATGTTACTGATGGATAAAATCAGGCGTATCACGTCAAGGCTGGAAGGCTCCTTAAAGTCAGGAGATGAAGAATCCAGCGGCAGGCGATACGCTGCAGACAAAGGAGATGACGTGTAAGTTTAAATTTAACTTATGCAGTGATTGTATGTGTGTCATATGAGTGAACATGTCAGATGGTTTTCTACTGTCTGTGTTGAGCAGATCAAAATAAGTAAATATTTCAGACAGCAGGTTTATTATAACTGGTGTTCTGTTTCAGACATGTGGCTCATTGTACACTCCTCACCGTCCAGCTGGTCCGGAGCAAAGCTGCTGATGGTGGGAAAAGGTTGTTCCCAGTTTTACAGATGAGCAGTGGATAGAGAATTTCTGTATGTCCAGAGAGACATTTCAAGCCACTGAAGCTGCACTGGAGAGGAGCTGGAGTGTGTGCAGCCTTGATGCTTTACCTCCTGCCTTCCAATTAATCAACACATCTTTTTATTAGAACTCAATGTCCCCCGCCTCACCTGGGACATGGTTGAAGTTCCGCCGGAGATGGAAGTTGAAACCCTTTCTGACAGGGGACTCCGCCAGACGTTCCCAGTAGACCCTCACAACACGCTTGGGTCTGCCAGGCCTGACCGGCATCCTCCCCCACCATCTGAGCCAACTCACCACCAGGTGGTGATCAGTTGACAGCTTCTCCCCTCTCTTCACCCGAGTGTCCAGGATATGCGGCCGCAAGTCCGACGACACGACTACAAAGTCGATCATCAAACTGCGGCCTAGAGTGTCCTGGTGCCAAGTGCACATGTGGACACTCTTATGTCTGAACAAGGTATTCGTTATGGACAATACATGACGAGCACAGAAGTCCAACAACAAAACACCACTCGGATTTAGATTTACACGCCCCTCCTGGTCCGAATGGGCTGTGTTCCGTGCCTCTATTGTCGAGGTGGCCAGCCGCAGCTGTGGCCATAAGGTCGTTGTCGGTGCCTGTCGTGGCGGTAACCCCCGAACTCGTTGGCGGACACCGGCAGTAAGGGATGCCGTCAAGCTGAAGGAGTCCTATCGGGCCTTTTTGGCCTGTGGGACTCCAGAGGCAGCTGATGGGTATTGGCAGGCTTAGCGGTCGCTAACGCAAAAGCTCGGGCATGGGAGGAGTTTGGAGAGGCCAAGGAGAATGACTTCCGGACGGCTTCGAGGAGATTCTGGTCCACCATCCGGCGGCTCAGGAGGGGAAAGCGGTGCTCCGTCAACACTGTGTACAGTGGGGATGGGGGGCTGCTGACCTCGATTCGGGACGTTGTGAGGCGGTGGAGGGAGTAGTTCGAAGACCTCCTCAATCCCACCAACACGTCTTCTGATGAGGAAGCAGAGTCTGGGGTAGCTGGTGCTGGCTCTCCTATCTCTGGGGCTGAGGTCGCTGAGGTGGTTAAAAAGCTCCTCGGTGGCAAGGCCCCAGGGGTGGATGAGGTCCGCCCAGAGTTCCTTAAAGCTCTGGATGCTGTAGGGCTGTTTTGGTTGACACGCCTCTGCAGCATTGCATGGACATCGGGGACAGTACCCCTGGACTGGCAGACTGGGGTGGTGGTCCCCCCCTTCAAAAAGGGGGACCGGAGGGTGTGCTCCAACTACAAGGGGATCACTCTCCTCAGCCTCCCCCGTAAGGTCTATTCAGGGGTGCTTGAGTGGAGGGTCTGTCAGATAGTCAAACCTCGGATTGAGGAGGAGCAGTGTGGTTTTTGTCCCAGTCGTGGAACAGTGGACCAGCTCTACACCCTCTTTGGGGTCTTTGAGGGGGCATGGGAGTTTGCCCAACCAATCTACATGTGTTTTGTGGATTTGGAGAAGGCATTCGACCGCGTTGCCCAGGGACTCCTGTGGGGGTACTCTGGTAGTATGGAGTGCCGGACTCGCTTGTACGAGCTGTCCGGTCCCTGTACGATCGGTGTTAGAGCTTGGTCCGCATTGCCAGCAGTAAATCAGAATCGTTTCCAGTGCGGGTTGGACTCTGCCAAGACTGTCCTCTGTCACCGATTCTGTTCATAACTTTTCTGGACAGAATTTCTAGGCGCAGCCGAGGTGTTGAGGGGATCTGGTTCGGTTCAGGATTGGGTCTCTGCTCTTTGCGGATGACGTTGTTCTGTTGGCTTCATCGGGCCGTGATCTTCAGCTCTCACTGGAGCGATTCGCAGCCGAGTGCGAAGCGGCTGGGAAGTCCGACACCATGGTCCTCAGCCGGAAAAGGGTGGAGTGCTCTCTCCGGGTCTGCGATAGGGTCCTGCCCCAAGTGGAGGAGTTTATGTATCTCAGGGTCTTGTTCACGAGTGAGGGAAGGATGGAGCGGGAGATGGACAGGCGGATCGGTGCGGCGTCCACAGTGATGCAGACTCTGCATCGGTCTGTTGTGGTGAAGAAGGAGCTGAGCCAAAAGGCAAAGCTCTCGATTTACCGGCTGATCTATCTTCCTACCCTCACCTATTGTCATGAGCTGTGGGTAATGACCGAAAGAACGAGATCATGAATACAAGTGGCCGAAATGGGTTTCCTCCACAGGGTGGCCGGGCTCTCCCTTAGAGATAGGGTGAGAAGCTCGATGATCCGGGAGGGGCTCAGAGTAGAGCCGCTGCTCCTCCACATCAAGAGGAGCCAGATGAGGTGGCTCGGGCATCTGGTTAGGATGCCTCCTGGACGCCTCCCTGGTGAGGTGTTTCGGGCACATCCCACCGGAAAGAGGCCCCGGGGCAGACCCAGAACACACTGGACAGACTACATCTCTCGGCTGGCCTGGGAACGCCTCGGGATCCCTCCGGATGAGCTTATGAATGTGGCTGGGGAGAGGGAATTCTGGATTTCCCTGCTTAGGCAGCTGCCCCCGCAACCCGATTCCGGATAAGCGGAAGAAAATGGATGGATGGACATCTTTTTATAATAAGCATCATGTTGTGGAAGTTGGACAGACAGAACATACATGTATACATGATGTACACATTTAAAGAGAAAATGTTCCATAGAAAATGCATCAAATAAAGATCTCATCACCTGCTTTTAAGCTTTGTGTGCATTATGGAATCTATCAGTAGAAAAGTGAAGGAGTAATCCGCCACTGGAGGGTTGGCTGTGACTGACTTATGGTTTAGAAGAATTATGAGGACATAGTCACACAAAATTGGCAGTATGAGGGTTAAAATGTAGAAAGGGTGGTGAAATGAAGCCAGACCTTCATTAAACATGATAAACTTCATCCTGTAATGTGGTGCATTAAATTAGCATTTTAATTAATATTTTTATTAGCTAATATTTTATAGATGTGATCAAACCACATCTAACTGACAAAACTGAAAACTTCTGACTCTTTACAAAGTCATTTATTTTTATAGTGAATACAGCAGTGCAGAAATAACTATTTACATGTGTGTACATGATGATGCACATCACTTTGACTTTTCCTGCCATCCTGTCCAGTACACCCAGAGACCGTCCATCACAGATCTCCGCTGGCTTCAGTCTTCTTCCCATCTTCTGCCTCTTTGTGCCTGTTCCTGAAAGTCTTGATGGATGTTGAAGCATGCATTTCTTTGCTTCTGCAGCCAGAAGAGTGTCAGCACCTTTTTCTATTTCATGGAAAAAACAGGGAGGGTGGAGACAAATACTTAACACACAGCAACTAAAATAAAACATGTTCAATTGTAGGTCCAGGTCCAGGGTGGCAGAGGGTGCTGGCAGCCAGCTGATGGTGGTTGACGCTGGTTCTGGTGTAGTTGCTGAATAGATAAACATTTTAGAATAAAAAAATAAAGTTATAAACATGAAGGATAATAACAAAATGTTGGCAAGTAAATTGTGTTGAAGTGGAAGGGGGGTGGGAATAAATAAGTTTAGACTTCTTCCCATTCCTTTACAAACATGAAATGAAGTTACATGTCTTGATTGCTTGTGTGTGCATGTAGTGGATTGTCCACTTGCTTGTTTTCTTTTGTTTGTTGTTCAGTTCTTTTTTCGTTTGTTTTTATGACATGTTCAAACTAAACTAAACTCAGCCAGGTTCCTTGGAAAATTGTAAGTTTCCTTCATCAGATATACTTAACTGGTTTTTCTCCATACTGAATGTGTTCATACCAAGAGACACAAAATGACCAGAACTGCTTCGTGCTTTCAGAGAAGAATCCGAGATGATGTGGTTGATTTAGTTTTGTTGGTGCCTGTGACTCAACACTCACTTGTTTAGAAGAAAAGATCTTTTGTGTATAGTTCCTGAGAATCAGTCTCAATCCTGCTCGTCTACCAGGACGTTGCTTGTGACAGAAAGTTGGATACTGATCATGGAAAGAACTTGTTAAGCTAGAATGTTGTCACCAGTTGTCTTTGAAAACAAATAATGTGAAACCGGAGAGAAGGAAGGTCTGAAATCTTGATGGTTTACATGTTTGCCATGGGTTGGTCTCATCAAATGCTTTTACTATCGTTTTCTCACCAGACATATCTTTGTTTTTATTAGCAAGTTAAACTTATGTCTTTGTTTTAACCCTAATGTTAGGTGAGAAGCTGTTAAAACCAATATAGCATAGAGGAGAACAGTCACGTGATATTAATGTTTAAGGGTCTAAATTTTTAAGTATGATACACAGCTAAGATACTAGAGATTAAAATAACTCATCAGAAGTAAGAATCATGTCAATTAATGATCATTCAGTTATGTATACTTTTAGATATTTTAAAAATTATAATTAATCATCGTTTTTATTATTTCCAAAGAATTCAAGTTTAGATTTTTTTTTGTTAGATTGTTTGTTTAGATGCTTTTTAGAAAGTTCAAGTAACTTAAGAAATATTTTATTTAAGTGCCTGTGCCAATATTAGGAAGAGAAAAATAAAAGGTGATTTGACATTTGTATGTCATGATCTTGTTTTTTTTTAGTAGTTTTTTGGTTTTTACTGTTATTTAGCTTTTCTATCAGGTCATGTCTGGTGTCCTGATTTATTTTTGTAGTTCTCTCCCTTGTTCTGTTTTGTTTTCTGCTTCCTGTCATTAGTGCACCTGGTTTAATTTACTCATTCACCTCACCTGTTCCTCATTGGTCCTTTTCATAGGACCAATATGCCCGTTGGTTTCAGTTCTTCCAGTTTATTGTAGTCTTCATGTATTATAGTGTTCATGTCCAAATCAGGTCCTGTCCTCTGGTTTGGTTTATTAAAACCTTGTTCCTGCCTTCGTCCACCTGCTTTTGTGTCCACACACACCTTCCACGCCTCGTTCCTGACAGTATATTTAATAATAATACAGAAGTATTTATATTTACATTACTTTCCAGGGTTTATTTAAATTGTTTCCACTGGTGCTTGTTTAAAATCTCATGATAAACCACAAAGATGTAAGATATTTTGATGCTGTGAGTGTTCTTTGTGAACAAAAGTTGCAGGACCAAAAGGTTGGTCTCATCAAATGCTTTCACTATCCTTCCTGAAGAGATCTGTGTTTCTGAGGAAGTAAATGATATTTTAAGTTTAGATTCTTGATTTACACATTTATATGCATTCATTCAATGTGACAACTGAAACTCTGAAACTACGAAAGCCGACATTTTTTCTTGAAGTGATATTTGTAACCATCTGCTACATGAACACAATACTTCATTCCAATGCAGAATTTTATACATGACAATAATATTCTATGTAACCTTCTGAAACCAGTTTTAGTCAGGTAGTACAAAATGGTAATAGTCTTTCTCCTTTTGCAGAATTTGTTGTATTTTTCCTGCCTTTGGGAGGCAAATTTGAAACAGCCTGCATGTACATACTAATAAAGTTTATATTTAGTATAGGCACCTGTTTTTTTTTTCAATTTAACTGATATACAAGGCAGTTTATTTGTATATTACATTTCATGTTTAAGACAATTCAAAGTGATTTACATAAAGTATGAAAACATTACAGATGGTGCAAAGACAAAATTCAGAAGAAAAGGCAGCAACAAATCAATCACAATAAAATCATAAATTACATTAAAATGATTAAAAGCAAGATATGTTAAAAGTTACTGTGCAGATTTCATGCATAGGCGCATGAGATATGTTTTTAACCTGGATTTAAAAATGTCTACATCTGGTGAAAGTTTAATCTCCACTGGCAGTTTGTTCAACAGGAAGAGAAAAGCCAGTATTTATTACATTAGATAATTACTTCAGTTGCAATAATCAGTTAAATATTTATTAAAATCAAGACTTTGAAAAATATATATCTCATTTGTGCCCCTCTGCCTGGCCCCGTTTACACTTTTCTAGTCACATCCCTGCATATCTGAAGCATAAATACATCTGTCTTCATAGATGTGTGTGAGATTTTACAGCTGTGTCACAAGCAAACCTCAGTAATAAGATATATATATATATATATATATATATATATATATATATATATATATATATATTACATTACATTATATACTGCCTGCCCCATCACCAGCAAAAGAAAAAAAAAGGTCACTAATATTTTGTCAGACCGCCTTTAGCTTTGATTACAGCAGCATTCGCTGTAGCATCATTTCAATAAGCTTTTGCAATGTCACACAATTTATTTCCATCCAATGTTGTATTAATTTTTCACCAAGATCTTGTATTGATCATCGGAGAGTCCGACAACTGTGCATCAAAGTCACGACACCACAAAATAATAAACATGTCAAACAGTAAAACAAAAATATATTAATAAATATAAAACAAGACGTGTGTAAAAGACATGCATTATTTTAAACTTTTATCAGTACCTACAAAAATAGTCTTCTCAGACTATGGTGAAAAATTACAAAACTAAAAAGACTTCAACCACTAGTTAGTGTACTTATTTACATAAGTGTCATTTTTATCTGAAATCAAGTAAACAATAGATCAAACTAGTTAAGATTTTTATTTTTTAAAACTACATTAATTAAAAACTACTTTAAAAATTAGCTTTTTAATTTTTTTGTAAACAGCTTCCATTGAAAGGGATTAACATCTGACTTTGAGCAGCGATGTTGAGGTTGCGGTTCACTAAGAAGGGTTCGTTTTTACGTCTGAACCATTATTAGTTCCTCATGTCCGCCAGCAGATGGCTGTAAATTCCACAAAGATCAGATCAGAGTTTCCCTGAAGCACATTAACTACTTCACACATTCAGGAATAAACAGAAAATACATGGCAGGAAAAACAACTGTGCTCTGCTCTCTGTGGCATCTATACCAGATTACAGCAGCAACATAATTATTTAACAGTTCATCCATCTATTGTCTATATCTGCTATCAGGTGAGAGGCAGGGTACATCCTGGACAGATCATCAGTAGCTGCAGTTCAAAGCTGGAAAATTTGCATAATTTGTTCAGGATCTGCACAAAAACTCTTGCAGGATTTCTTCATTTTCCTCACATCAACCCCAGATGTTCACAGAGGAAGGGGTCGACCTCACAGAGGAACTCAACCATCTCTGAACTGGCAGCTTCACCTTTCTTCCTCACGGTGTCGAGAACTGATCGAGTTTTCTCTCCTCTGCTCTTTATCTCCTCTGCTGCCTCCCTCTCAGAATCAGTCATCACTTTTTTTTCCAGCAGTTTGTCCAGCAGACTCTGGAGAACAGGTCCTGATACACCACGGATGAAATGACTCCGTATCTCTAACAGCTGCTCGTGTGGACGCAGATTCACACGGGTTGATCCACAGGATGTTTTTACTCCAGAGGTGGAAAGACAAACTCGTCTCTCCCAGACACTGTTGGAGCTGCTGTCCCTCAGAAACAGTTTCATGTGTTTCATCACTGTTTCATAAGTCACCTGGAAGGATGGGAAGTAGTTGTCGTAGGACTCTTCATCAAATTCTGCCTCTGATGGCTGAACTAGAACTGAATCGGCTCCAGGACCGGTGGACAGAGTGTAAACCTGCTTTGGCTGCAGTTTACAGTGTGGAGATGTCTCTATGTACATCTCATCTCCAACTAATTTCTTCCTGGTCCGCAGCACATCCCTGAGAGAAACGTTTTTTGGAAGCATCAACACATTAATGAGGTGTTCAAGATCAGGGTCATCTGGGGGCTTGTAGAAGAGCAGAACCAAGGCTTGAACCGGGTCTGGGGGAGAGTCTTCATCCTTGACGTTACCAAAACCAGAAAACCCAGTGATGTTTATGATCACATGAGTTTCTGTTATATCATGAGGCTTGATAAACTCGATGCCCTCATCCTTGATATGAGCGACTGACAAGAAGCGCCCTCCACCCGTGGAGAGGATCTCACAGTGTGGGAGATGAAGCTGACACACAGACTGCTGCAGACATTTGATGTCAAACAGCGGTCCTGCAGGTTTCTTATGGTGTTGGCTGAGCAGCCTCCTGTTTCAGGTAACAATCCTGTAACAAACCTCCCCTTCTCCCTCCATGTGGAACAGCAGGCCGGTCACTGTGCACTGGAACAGGCCTGGACTGGAGCCCTGGAACCTGTAGGTCTCATCACTTTCATCATCTATGAAATCAGGTGTAAACTCCTCACAGCTGCTGTTCAGCTTCATGTCAGGTAAACTTTTAGCTCGTGTTAAGTTTAGGCTTGTTGCAGAATTTTTGTGTGTCAGTGAGAGAAAACTCAGAGAATGAGACAAGTTAATGTTTCTGCTACTCAGACCAGGATGTGAAGAGTGGATGTGGACGTCAGACTTGGTTAACAGTGTGTGTGTGACTGGATGTTTCTCAGCTGCAACAGATTTTTCAATTTCCTCATAGTCCTCATAGTCCTCATAGTCTTCTAGTTCTCTACAAGTACCACTCTGCACATTGTGAAAGGTTTTGCAGTGCAGCCCAGAATGCCGGTCAAGGGGTTTGAAATTATGTAAATATGCTGAAGAAATATCTGCACCTATACATTTGAAAGCTTCCCCTTCATAGTAAGAAACGCGAGGTGGAAAACCAGTTCTGTGTTTTCTGATCCTGAACCAAGCATTCCTGATCCTTCTGGTCACTCTGTTGAAACACGACTCCTTTCTTTCTGCTCTTCTCTGTTCCTCAGCTGATTTCAGATTACTGCATTCAGAAGAGTTAGAGTCTGACTTAGAGGAGCTGGAAGGGCAGCACAGACCTGGAGATGATGTAGAGATGCTTCTGCGTCTCATTCTGAACATTCTTCTTTAATCTGGCTTTGATTCAGTTCTCCAGACTCAGCCTAACTCTCCTCCTTTCTGTGGCTTCTTTGCGTTTCTATTGCTCCTGCTTATTTAAAAAAAGAGAAAGTAAAGTTAAAATCCCCTTCAGAGAAAGTCCCAGCACAATTTAACCCCTGCTCTCAGAAGCATTCAGTTTAAGGAGTGATCTGGAGATCTGGTCCGGTGTTCTGTCAAAATGTGCTACCTAGTCAAAACCTCTTACCCCGGGATGAATATAGGTACAGTATATCTCTCTATCTGTGCCCTTCCAGAACAGAATATAATGCATATTTTTCATATAATTCACAGTTTTGTGCTTTTAACAAAAATAGTTCTATAGCAGGGATGTCTAGCTCCGGTCCTCGAGGACCACAATCCTGCAGGTTTTCACTGTGTCCCTGACTCAAATTAATGAGTCATTGTGCAGACCTTCATAGGCTGTTGGGTCCATTTAATTTGAGTCAGGTGTGTTGGAGCAGGGACCATCTGTAAACCTGCAGGCCTGCACCGATTGAGGACAGACTCTGGACCTCCCTGATCTATCATTATGGGTTTAGGAAATTACATCACGGGTGTTCAAAAATTAAATTCTGCATAAATTTATGTAGATAGGATGCCTCTTCTATTTCTGTTGTATTTTTGTCAGATTTTTTTTGTCTCTTTATGTACTTTAATGTTTTATTTATTTTATGTTCAGCACTTTGTTCACTTCCTGCTGTTGTCAGGTACTCTATAAATAAAATTGGCTTAGCTTGGTGCTGCGTGAAATGTTAGAACACTGGCTCTTTGTCCATTGGATCCAAGTCTCAGTCCTAAAACAGTCCTATCCTAGTCAGTTTGACTAAAACTAATTTAATCTGGGCGCGAGGATACATGCTGAGCCACAAAAATGCCTTCATCGTAGCATCAAGCCTGCTTCCTCTAGCAAAACAGCCAGCTGAGCAACCAATTAGAGGTGGATATATTTACTAGACACACTAGCTCTCCTCTCATGATCTGTGCACCTTTTGGTTGCCAGGTATTACTTTAGGAAATGTTTATTTATTTTGCTTGTTCAAGGGTAGGAAAGCTCAGTCCTAGAGTCCTGGAGGGTTCAGAAGTTTCTCTGCTCCAACACACCTGATTAAAATTAAATGGACCCAAAAGTTTATCAAGTTCTGCCAGTGACTCGTCCTTAAACAGTAAAAGTAGGATCCAACAAACATGATGATGGTTTCGAAGCTTGTCCAGAAAACTAAAATAGTTTACAGTAAGAAGTAAAAATGAATTTAGGTCCAACAATTCTGAAAACATCAACCAGGATATGCTCAGGATAAAGAGTCTGTGGAGACAGGTGTTGTGCCCTAAAGTGAATGTCTGCCAAAAATTGATTATACGGCCGCGGGAGCGCGCGCTGCCTGTTAGCGTTGTTCCGCTCAGCTTCTCTCTGTGTCTGCGGCTCTTCCTCTCGGTGTAAAACCGACTTAGTACGCGAATACAAGTGATAATATGTCTAAATGAACAAAGAAAGTATGATTTTGCTTTAACGGATTTATTAACACTGCAGATGAAGCCGTGCTGTAGTCAGAAATGATATCCAGGCATGTTGCTGCTTCACTGTTCAGGTTTCATGTGTTTGTGCACAGAATAATCGTTTCAACATATCAACAGCTGATCATGGGCCCTGTAATTGTCAATAAAACAAAAAAGGTTGCTTGAAACGGCTAAAGTTTGTTTAGGTGAGACATATTTACAGATGAATGGCATCTACTTCCTTGCATCCACTCCACAAGATTAAGGTGGAATTAGGTCTCAGAATAGTGGTTTCTGCTTGCCAAAAACTGATTAGGGACCTGCCTCAAGAGCACGTGCAGCAACAAACTCGCTCCACCTCGCTGCAATACAGAACAGGAAATCCTTCCTTCTTGTGGCCACCAAACTGCAAACTCTGCTCTGAACCATAAGTCTGAGCCATCAACTCTTCTAAATATTATAAATTCTGTAAATATTTCTTCATTTGTTAATGTATTTGTTGTATTATTTATCATTTACATTATATTGTTTTCCTTATTTTATTAAGTTTTATTTTATTTAAACACCATATTCTGCTTTCATTTGCATTTTTATTTCTCTATTTTCTTTCTCTTTTCTCTCCTTTCTCTCTCCTCTTCTCATTGTATGCCATTGTCCCAGTTCCCCTCTGGGATTAAAAGTATTTCTGATTCTGAACTAAAATTGAATAAATGAGCAAATCTGTGTTAAATCTATGACCGATTCACACTATAATGTATGAAATGCAACGTTACACGCATGTTAAATTGACTCATTTTAATTACAGTGTTAATTCTAACCAATATTTCCGTCGTGTTGTAAACAACCAGACAGCTATTGGCTACTTTCTGTTGTACAGTTTGAAAAATACGTCGATTGGTTTATTCTGTTAATCAGTTTTTGACTTACTGGTGATTTCCTCAAGATGGCTTCAATTTCAACGAATCTTTTCAAGAGAAAAGAGAAGAGAAGAGAGAAATGGCGTAAGAAGAGGCTGATAAACTGCTGACAGGCTGTGTCCGAATGTGCACCCTACCCCCTAACCCCTCGTTCACTACATAGGGCTGTACTACAGAGCACACTACATAGTGGACTCTCTCAGAGTTTCGGACACGAAGCTCCCTATTTTTTCTTCGCCGGAAACCACGTGACTACCGCCGTCACCACGGCAACCACAACCCGCCTGACTCGATGCAGTATTCTTCATCGGAGAAATGGCACAAGTTTTAAATATCTTCTTATTGACGCTAATTCAGCTTTTAATCGTCAAAATAAGTAAACAACGGCGGAGACATGTGATGAGGAGAAAACGGATGAGGAAAATGGCACTTGTTGCGTTAGCAAGACACCACGTAAGTAAATAGTTTTTTTTTTGTATCCTGTATATCACAATCAGACAACGCCATCTTCTGGGCAAAGTTAAATGTACTGTTTCTTCTTCTTCTTCTATGCAGTTATTAATGTAGCTGAACATTTAAGTTTAAATACACACAGCCATTTAATAACATATTCAGTCTAAATCCCGTTTAAATTTTTCTTTGAAGAGGTTTTCATCGATAACAGTTGTGAATAATTTAAAATGTTAATTGATATTAACAAAAATTTTAGACCAACAGGAAGCACAGCATTTGAAGATACAATTTCTCATGAAAACATTTCTGATTACCGTGTTGAACACTGTCATGAACGTAGATGGTTCCTGGATTAAATGGTGATACAGTGCAGCCTTTTTCTTTGGGTGCAGCGATAAGTCTGAATACGCCACTGGCAATTGCATCAGACAATTTAGTCCTTCGATGACACAGGAAACTGATAAAATGACATGAATTGTGAATATTCTAACAAAATCTGAATTAGCAGGTTGACTAGAAAAATGCCTGTAATATATATTAATATTAATAAAGTGAGAAATTGTTTGTTCATAAATGACCAGCTTAATAACATTTGCTTATAAAAGAGAGATAATTTCAGTGGGATTAGAGAGTCAGCATAGTTGCCTCTTAATTTAAAAAAATCACCAATACTATTGAACTTTAGAGACATGGCATTCCAAAGCGAGTGAGGATTTTTGGGGTTTTCTACTTAATTTTAAATGTAGTATTAAGGAGGAAAAAATAAAATGAAGTATATTTATATATGAAATAGTGAAAAAAAAAAAAAAAAATAAACATGACTGTGTTTCCTGTTAAAGTGACAGAATCTGGATCAAATAAACGTCAGCAGGTCCGAATGGGAGGAGGAAGACGTCTAGGACTCCTCTGTACCTGCCCCGATGTGCTGTGGCCAAACAAAGGAAAACAAGCTACACCAAGCAGCCAGCTTCCATAACAATCCCATCAAGAGTCCGAGTTCTACAGCGCTTACGTCAACGTCATGAAAATCCAGCAGGATCCTGGAATCAACAGAAATGGTCATAAGAAAGAAAAAAAAAAACTAAATTTGAACAGATCGAGACTCATATTCTAGAAATATTGTGTTTTTATATACTTGAGTAAGACTGGAGGACGACTGGCAGTCTGACTGTCTCCAGTTTGGTACTTGGGTTCTCACAGCCGGTTTACTGAACATGTGACTTCCTCTCAGTGGATGATGTGTTAGCCGAACTTGAAGTTTCTGGATGCTGTCAGGCTCCGTTCTGAAGTATAAATAAAGGTTTAATAGTCTGGTAAGTGTCCCCCTCCTGCTTGCACACATCAGGCATGGGAAGGACTGACAGAAATTTTCTGTATATTTTTCCACCCCAACATTGTCTGGAATGACGTTTCCACTGGTTTCAGTTTGATCAGTGATTTTATTTATTTTGCAACACAACTGTAAATTCTGTAATAATTTTGCATTAAGCTGATGGTTCAGCAGTTATCTGGAAGTCTTTTGTCGGGTTGGGATTAAAGTTACAAGACCCTGAGTCACTGCTGGAGGAAGTCCTCCGTATTCCAAACCTTCAGGATAAACTTGGGGTAAGAAAGGTGATCATATTTTTGAGTTTTTGTAAATCAAAATCAGTACCCTGAGATTGATGAAGTTTCCAGTGTATTTAAGTGAAGCAATGAACTGATTTAGTTTTCACAGAATATAAAATTTGAGTGGTGTCCTAATATTAAAGTTTTGATCATTACTGCCCCCTACTGTCAGAAAACGTCACTGCTGCCTGTATCCTTCGCCGTCAGCATTTTGTTAATCACTTTCAATCACTTCTCATGTTAAAAATCTACTAAATGTACTTAAAATATGTAAAGTTAAAAGACCAGATTTTTTTTATGCACACATCTGGATTTGATCTGAATCATCAGAACATCTGAACTCTTCTTTTGCAGGTTTGGGATCTTTGTCCTGTTGCAGGACCCAGTTTCAGCAGAGCTTCAGCTTTCTGACAGCTGGCTCGAAAATACGTTGGTTTTCCAGAGTTCTTGGTCCACTAAATGGTCACAAGGTGTCCAGGTGCTGTAGCTAAAGAACAAGCCCAAATCATCAGCCTTCCACCACCGTGCTTAACAGTTGGCATGTGGTGCTGTGCAGGGAGGCCAGCTCCTGGGAAACTGGCAGCGGTCTTTGTTTTACACGTTGACCCGTCCATGGTTATTTGTGTTAACACACACCTGAATCGTTCCAACACATGGAGAAACATTTCCAGACGTCATGCCAGAAGTCCAAATTTACTGCATTAAACCATCGTTTGCAAGATATTTGAAATCTTCTATGATCAGTTTTAACTTGTCTTCTAGCAACAACATGGATATTTATCTCTTTAAAAAGACAAATGTAAAGAAAACCCAACAGACCTACAGCAAATCATCCAAGTTTATTTTCCTGCACATTTAAAAGCAAAATTAAAGTACAAGTTTGTACCTATGAATAATAGCCCCAAGATTTTAGAAAAAAAAACAACCCATCAGCTCGGCTCTCTGGGGATACGGGAGTGGCATCAAGATTTAACGTTATTTAGTTTCTGCTGTTTGCTGGACTCTTTAACCAATCAACTGAAACCAGCACAGCAGGTCAAAGTCTGAACTCAGCTGTTCTCAAAACAACCAAGTTTGACTGTAAATCACAAGTTTAGGCAGAAGCCACCAACGGTACCTGCTGGCCTTCAGTCAGCGATGCCCCCTGGTGGTAAATCAGAGGAACTACACTAAAAAAACCCAGCAAGACCAATCTGATGCTCCATAAATTAGCTGGGCAATTCCACCCTCAGCTCAGCCTCCATCAACCAGTATTTACACCAGTGCTTCAGCCAGTTTTACATTTCTACAAACCAAAGAAAAAAACTCACCAGCTCATGTTTCTGATTTCAAACAAGCTGCTGGAGGAAGGAAGCCAAAAGTAAACAAATATACAAAGAGAGACGACGCAAACCCAAACTGTTCAGGTGTCAGGATGGGTCTTAAACCTTAATATAAACATGACACAGTGACAGCCCGGCGACTCTTCAACCGGTGGAGTCCGAGTTAAAGGTGTTTTTAAAATCTCTGAATAATCGTTTCTGCTGACCCACCTGCTTCATTTCCCTCACAGCTAAAATCTCTGCCCCCTACGGGATGAATAACGTATGTAACTCAGTTCAACGTCTGGAGCTGCACAGCTGGATGAATGTACACGAGGAGCTGCAGCAGGACTGAGTTCAGTCCGACTTCATCCGCTCCAGGAGCCCCGCGTTACGTCAAATCAGTGCCTAAAGAACATGTTCATCTCTGTCCAGCTGGTTTTCTAAATAAAGCTTTAGTCTAAAGAATGTTTGGAAAGTGTTTCCAGAGCCGACGTTGATGGCTGTAAATGTTCAAACCATTTTAGCTCAAAGCTTCGTTACATTAAGATTTTCCTCATTTCTAAATGTGACATGTCAAAAAAAAAAAAAAAAAAGTTTGATTTTACAAAAAACAAATTACCGCTTCAAACAAACTTTCATCCACGTTTAAAGGCAACATTAGACCAGAAAACAGTTTCTCTCTTATTAATGCAATGACATAAAAAAGAACAGGAGGGAAAATGTAGACGTGAATGAAAGGCAGGGACGGAGAGAAAAAAGTAAGAAAACATGCAGACAGTATCTACAAACGTCAAACTACAAAGAAAAAGTTCAAACAGTAAAAAAACTGCATGTGACCGTCATCGCAGCTCCTTTACACGGCAGGACTGAAACCAACCGTCAGTCTGCAGGAAGCTTTCTGCTGTTAAATCAACATAAAAGAAGAATTACCTCAAACAGCTCAAGACGAAGGAAAAAGAAAAGAAAAATCCCACATGGTTCCAGTCCGACGCCACAGTGAGAGGAAATCAACAAAAACACAATCAATACTGTCTCATGATGATGATGTCAGCAGTTCTCACTAAAAAACCGTCCTTGAATGCCGTTTAACCCCAACACGTCAGCTGGAGGACGATCCTTCCTTCTCTCGCGTGACGGCAACAGAAACCTGTTAAACAAAAGGAGCTGAGGTGTGTGTGAGTGTGTTTGTGTCCATAGTTTTAGGCCGTCGCTGAGCTTGGCACTGGTTAGTTTATCAGCAGGCAGCGTCTGCTCAGGTGGAGCTCAAAGTCCGCCTCCTCGTCCTCCTCCTCCAGTGATGACGGGTGTCTGAGGGTTCGCCGCCGTGGCGCCGGCCGCCCGTCACTCGTCTGAGCCGGCCGAACGCTTCTGGTTCCTTTTGCGAGGAGATCTTCTCGGAGAAGCCTTGTCTGGAGAAGATAAAAGAAACCAGCCGTGACTGACCGAATCTGAACAGAGAAGTCAGAAGCTTTGGTTGGAGGTTAGACTTCCTCCACTGAGGCAACGTGGTGATGCCAGCGCTGCACCACCGTCACTGTGGCTTATCACAACCGGATCGTTCATTTTAAAAAGAAAACATTTTTAAAGTCGGAGTGAGACTCGATTAAAAACATTAATCTAATTAGAGGCTCTGTAATTAATCACATTTTAATTGTTTAACAGTTAAATGGATTTTAGTGAATGACTGAATCTTATAACAGAGATGAAAATGATAAACTTAAGCTCTAGTTTTAATTGTGACACCACCAGGTATCAGTGGCCATCTACCTGATCATTAACATAAATTTAGCAAATAAATTACGATGTAAACGTTTTCCATTTAAAGATAAAGAGAATATGAAGCGATCTTTTTAAAAGCTGGAAAAATTAGGATGGCTGTATACAAGCTAAACTGCTCTCAGCTCTAATTCAGTAGAAAAAGTAGTTTTTCTATCAGGAAACAATAAACTGACTTTCTGAGAAAAGGAAAATGCAGTTTTCCTCCAGAAAATACTCGACATTTCTGGGAATTTCTAGAATCTTATTTTAATATCTGAAAAGTTTTGAAGGTTAGATGTGATTCACAAAGTTCTTTCCATTCCTGCTAAACGGCAACAAGACTTTGTTTTAAACACAATCCTCATTCACTTTTTAATGAACATCTCTAAATGCATCAAAACCAGCTGATGAAATGTGATTAAATCTGGATGCAGCTGTGAGACAAACAGCACCCCTCCTTTCTTAAATAAAAGAAATAAATACAATAAAAAAAAAAAGAAAAAAGACAAACAAGATTTTTTTTCCCCTTTTTTTAAATAAAATAAATAAATAAAACAAAAACTCAGTTTTGAAGAAGACACACATTAGCTGAATAAAAAGAAAATGGTGAATCCAGATTTAGATGAATTACTGCAGCATCTCAAACTCGTTTAAAGTGAGAAACGGAATAAACAATAAAACCTACAACAGGTCTTTGTCTCGCATGATGTGTCGTCTGTAAATCTGCTTCAGAAATGTGTTCAAAGTCCCTTAAAAACAGACGAGTCGTGAAGCAATCTTAATCAGATTTAACAGAGAAAATCCTGCCAGCTGCTCTTTAGTTCAAGTCAGAAAACAACCAGCACAAAGACAGCAGACAGATGTTCTGATCAGCCAGCATTTCACCAGAGTTGATCCAACTTTGAGTGTGAGCCCCCCAGTTCTGTTCGCTGCATCTTAAAGACGTATTACTGGCCGTTACAGAAACTCCCTCGCTGCGTATTATTTTATTTACCTGGTCCTCGTGCCTTGCCACACCTTTTTTATTCATAGGTAAGATGGGTAAAAGGGAGTTAATCCATCCATCCACAATCTGTGCCGCTTTGTCCATTAAGGGTTGAGGGGAAGCTGGAGTTTAAGGGCTGGACACACGGGAGGCGGCGTCGCTCTTTTTCCATTTCCTGCGGAACTTGCGCATTGAGACGAAAATGGCTGCCCTACTCCAGCCAAGCGACAGGTCACATGCGTGCATGTGAAATGTTGCGCTTGTCCACGTAGACGTGCACACGGGGGCTTGTGGCGCGATGCAAAAAAAAAAAAAAATAGAAAATTGTTCCATTTTTGTTGTGTCACATAGCGCTACAACCAATCTGCGAGGGTTTCATTGACCGACCAATGAGAGCAGACTAGACAGTGCAGTCTGACACACCTTCAACATGGAGGATCAGATCGTTCTAGCTGTCCGACCTTCTCAGACTTCACGCAAAGATGATAGAGATGTAAATAAAAGGCAGCCGGTGGCGCCAGGGTGAATTTGTCTGGACGCAGGTTCTGGATTTATCTGGATCAGCCTGGAGGTCCGCCATCAGATGACGTTCACCATGCTGTTTCCCCTTTTGTAAACTCTGATGAACCCGGGGTTCTTTCTCTTTTGTACAATAGAATCAACAGCAAGATTTCTGTCACTTTGTGCAAAATCCTCTGACTCTTCATTCACAATTTGTCACGGACTGCTTCGAAAATGTCAAAATTCCCTCCAACGTCACAACCAATCACATTTCTTGGAGAAAAGTGGTCTCAGAGCACGATGCACGGCGCTGCTGCAGCCACGTCCCGAGTGTTCGGTTTCGCCTGTTGCTGTCGCCTCCCGTGTGTCGAACATTTAGCGGGCGGGAGGCAGGATACACCCCAGACAGGTCGCCAGTCCATCGCAGGAAGGGAGTTAATATGTGTAGGTCAAGGAATTACAAAGACCTCTAAAACACGACATGTATGACATATGACTGATTTTTAACATTTTTTTAAATTGGCAGACACACAATCCTGATAGGAAACCCAGTCAAACTGAATCTATCAGTCTATCACTGAATCAGAACATCTGTACTGCAGAGAGAACAAGCAGGTTTACACAGAAAGCTTTACACACACTCAGTGGACATTTACTACGAGCCCAGAAACGTGGGATCAGACACACACGACATGAAGCAGACCTCACCTCTGCGACTCTGCACTGAAGACGCAGGAAAACATGACAGGGAAGGCAGAGAGGGAAAAAGAAAGAAGAGGGTGAGTGATCCTCATGCATAGCGAAGGTTAAAGATCGTTCTGAAACAGGTGCGCAGGAAGAGAACACACACATCAGCTGATTCTGTGAGGAACAGAAACATTGAAGGAAGTTTGTAAAGATCACCAACGATAAGATGTTTGTGTCTTTAATTTGTTTTTAGATTTCTCCATCTTTCCTTAAAAAAGCTGCCAGGACAGTAAAAGGATGTCAACACATCTGTAGCAAAGACTAATTAGAGAATCTCTGCAGAAATCTGCAGCTGATGTTTGAGCTGGAAGTGTGTAAATGTGTGAAGAGGACGCACTGATCTGGTTGAGTGTTTCCTGAGGGATCCAGCTTAGGTCGACGTCGTTGTGGCTCGAAGTTCCCATTTCTACTTTCTGAGCTGGGCGCCTCCTCTGTGGACACAGACAGTAAATTCATAGCAAAGTAACTGGTTCCGATGCAAAAACCGTAGCTTAAAATGATGTTTTTCTCAGAAGTTTTATTTAACAAGCAGGTTAAATCTAAAAATATTCAATTAGTGACATTAATGCAGGAAATCCGCAGAGTCTAAATGAAACTGGATCGGGTGGAATATCTGCATCATTGATAACTGATAATAAATATAAAATCATCGTAAAGTATCCGACCTTTCTGGACTCCAGCAGCTGGTGAAGGCCCACGATGACGAGAAGCCCGAGGCCTGAGAGGAAGACGTACATGAAGATCCTGTTGGAGATGAAGGAAAGAAGAACAAGAGAGTAAGAATGGGACAGATGCAGCGATAAGCACATGGATGGTTCGAGGGATGAAATATTAACAGTTACGTTTCTCCATCAAGTCCATCCTCTTTCTCAGTGATGGTGACAGTCTGGTTGAACACGGCATCCTGGAAAACATTTCCCTAGAGGAGGGAAGAGAAGACAGGAACGGGAAAAGGAATGAAAGAAAGCGGAAAGAAAGAAGAAATGGTCAACAGAAGAAAAGAGCAAAGACAGAATAGAAAAGTAAGAAAACGAAAGCAGGAACCAGCAGATTGATGGAAGAGAAATTCATTATTCTTATAATTTATTGCTCGTTTTAATTCATTTTTAACACAGAACTAGACTTATTATTTTGATCTAGTCTTTCTTACACTGCTGTCCTTGTAATTGAGGTTGATGACGAGTCCAAAAGGCCGCCCTCCCATTGGTTCAGCTGGGATGAAAGAGTACTCGAAGGTGGCCTGTCTGCCAGAAGGAACCACGGTGCCAAGCTGGAGAGCGGTGAAGTTCTGGATGTAGAACTGGTAATCCTGAACACATAAATGGAAATACTTTGTGGATTAGAACAAGTCACAGAGATAAAAACTTTGTTCTGTAATGCAAGCGATTCGTCCATTTTCTCTACCTGAGGGTAACGGAAAGAAGCATCCAGAGAGTCCACGATGAAGTTTTCTGACCCCTTGTTGGTGAATCCGAGCAGGAACTTGACGATGTTGTTAGCTGGGAAGTCTGGGGAGAAAAGAGGACGGGGTCAGAGAATTTTAACCCAAGCTCTGGCAAATGCAGGGTATTAGAAACAAGCCGAAAACAATCACCTTCTCCTTTGACAAAAAGGATAGTGGTGTCAGCGTTTGGGGAAGCTTTCACCTCCCCTACCAAAGCTTCTTCCTCTTCATCTTCTTTTTCTTCTGTCTAGACAAACAATTTCACTATTATGGAGCTGTAAGTATTTAATAAGATTTAATGAGCAAATATTTCTAATAAAAGGCTGATAATCAGATTAACATTAATCCTTGTGTTTAATCTGTTACTGTACTGAATATTTGGCAATCTTAACCCATAATGTGATCACTCAGACACTCACTAGTTCTGTATTTTCATCATCTTCCACTTCAGCTTCATCATCCTCATCCTCTGCCGTTGCGTCATCCACAACATCTTCATCTACAGCTTCAGCCTCTTCATCCTCTGTCAGATCCTGGGCGTTTGCCACCGGCCCTGATGGACAAAAACATGAAACCGTATTAGAACCACTGTGTGGTGTTAGAGGGGTTTATAATATTTTAACCACAGTTAAAGACACCCTGTGACCCAAAAAGGTCCCAAAAGTTGTTTTTGTTTCTGATGTGACCCAAAATGTTTTCACTTAAAAAATAATGGGAGTACAATCAGTGTAGTTATGCAGATGCTGGGTGAGGTCTGCTGATTCAAGGCTTTTTTTTTGGCTTAACTGACATGTATTACAATGGGTTTATTTCTTGATTCATGGATGAAAGCTTATTGAAATTGTGACTGGTTTAAAGAGACAAGTATCTAGAGCACACATTTCTAATCTGTTACAGATATTAAAACGTTGACTCTGCTGTATTATTACGTATAGTACAGCATGACAGCAGAAAATGCAACCTGCCATAATTTCATCCGCATTTTTTCACCCATCATGTAATCGCAGTCTCCCAACTGGTAACAAGAAGACTCCTGATATATTTGTATACGTTAAATGATTTCTAAATAAAAAAAATCGCAGCTTTTTAGGCCATTAGTAAGCCACAGATTCCAGACAACCAACGTGACTGAAATCAACATCAGCTTAAAACACCTCCCAACCCACACTTACTACATGATCAACAAACGCCATTTAAGATTACAATCCAGACTTTCCGTGGGCTAAACAAGCTTAAAAGATGTGTGGCTGTCGATAATATAATTACATGAATTTAACCGGCATTTGTAGGAAAATAACCTGCGAAACTTTGGTGTGTGTGGCTGTGTATGTTTTAGCTAAGCGAGCTAACCTTGAGGAATGGTCTTTTTCTAGTTTTAGGTAACATTCAAAACTGCGCTTTGTCCACAGTTTAGACCATATCGAATGACTCAAGTGATTAGACTTAATTAAAAATATAAAAAGTTCAGTATCAACAGTGTTGCTTAATGACAGCTAGCATAGTAGCAGCAACTTAGCTTTCCGGCTAACAGTCAGTAAGGACACGTCAGTCTAAGCAAGCTAATGGGCTATATTTATTTCACCTAGCTAACGCAAAGTAGCATATGATGGAAAATTCGACATTCGTTTGTAAAGTAAACTTAACGAGATAGCAATAAACAACACAGTATTTATAATGCGACTATTAATAATTTAATAAGGACGTGCTTTCGGTTAGCACATGTCAAATGGAGAGCGGCCTTCCTCTTTTTTTCGCCAGCTTGCTAGCTCCGCTAATGCTAGCCCTTAACTGCTTCTAAAACTATTGTCCTCTTCTCCGTCGGTGAGTGCAGCCATACAACTAACTTACCTTTCACAAGGAGGGTCGCCGGGAAGGCTAACAACACTAGCAGCAGCAGTTTAGGTAAAAATTTAATCATTTTCAAGTCAAAATCAGTGCGTTCTCATTCAGTGTCGGTCAGCCAGCCTGACTCCAAGCACCTCTGTACCGCCTCCGTTACATTTACTTTGACATGCGCGGTGGATAACGACCGTAGGTGTATTGGTAAAGTATGTACCCAGTTACAAATTGTGTCTACCACAGTGACTTCCTTCACTAGTAGACACGGTGAAGGTATCTTGTAAATGTCTTATTAGTACAACATCAATTTGAGGTAACTGTCAAATATGGTAATTTAAAAACGAAAAGCAGACCGGAAACAGGTCATGTAAAAAGAAAGCATGGATTATTGGGGAAACTTATTTCGACACTACACCGGAAGTGTGTGACGTTAACGCTGCATAAAAAAACTACTAAATTTGACGACTTATGACTAAAAATTCACAAGTTAAAATTATGTAAGTGCAGTCAAAGCGCACTCAGACATAATGATGTTTTTTTTAAATGATCTTTTTTTGTAACTAAATCGCAATTTGAATGAAGAAAAGAATGATAAATGTCTGATAAAAGTCTGACTTCAGCATGAGAAGAACATCACTATTGACAGTTCATTTGTTTTTATTTCTCTCACATGTAACACACTTCAGTTATGGCAAAATAACAGCTGAAACAGTGATATATTAATTCAAATAACATGTAAATAATTCTAGTATAATATGTGACAATGTAGAGACTAAAATAAAATGAAAAACAAACAAAAGAAAAAAAAACAACTTTACAGTAATGATATTAGAAGCGAAAAATTCCCAATGCAAGAATAAAAGAAAAAAAAATCATTATGAAATGACACCCATTTCCTATTCGGTAATTTATATTGTTTTACATCTAATTTTAATCAAACAAAGAAAAACAAAATGCTTTGCAGCTAGAATGACAAAAATGGATGAGTGAAGGTTTATTCAGTACACAACTGAGAGGCAATCCACACAGCAAGACAACAAACCCTAAAAACACAACTTACTGGATACATACGAGTAAAAGAGTAAAATATATCTTTCAAAAACTTAGACATGATCCCGTGTATCAAAATATTCTGTGACCTACAGAGATCTCTCGGCCTGACATACAGTCTGTTCAGATTTCAGTCCGTGTGAACTGTTGGTGATGACAGATTATCTGGACGGCATGTGGTGTGAAAACTTAAATTAATTGTTTAAAAAAAGAGAGATAGAGAAGGAGAAAAGCACAGTGTGTTAGTTAAGTCCTTTACAAACACAGAGGTTAGCGCTGCTGTTTAACACTGAAGCTGTGCATTGTTCCATCTCTGTAAAGATTACTATCAGACATCAAAAACTAAACTACACTCACCTGAACAGGAATTCAACTCAGGATATAAAAATGATTAAACCCCAGAGATCTCTAAGTCCTTGTTCATATTAATATCTTATTAATCCCCCAGCATGCCTCTGTGCTCCTTCTCCCTTTGGTTACATCACTTCTTTTCCACCTCTAGAAAACAGATGACAGATCCAAACATTTCACCATCAGTATTTCTTTCCCTGCTCCCCATCAAGTGTTAGTCTGCTGTTATTCTGTAGTTTTCTTATTGTCAACAAATTCCTTAAAAAGACCAAAACCATCAGTTTATCTGTGAAAGCTTTCCGATGCTGATCAATAAAAACAGCTCCAAAAATACCGTTAAAGTCTAAATAAATCATTATGTTATTACTACTGATCATTCAGACCTTAAGAGGCTGGTTTGATGTGTCATGTGCCAACACACCAACCAAGTCAAAGACCGACCACCGTGACCTTCACTGAGCAGCATCCTCATGAGAGGTATGTCAGCAGGAGGGAGTATCTTTGTAGCCACAACCAGAAGGTCACTGGTTCGAGTCCCGGATGGGGGAGGTTCAAACCTGGGGGGCGGTGGCCTTGCTGTGTGGAGTGTGCATGTTCTCCCCATGTATGTGTGGGTTCTCTCCAGGTACTCCAGCTTCCTCCCACCATCCAAAAACACAATTTTAGGTTAAACTCTCTCTAGGAGTAAGTGGTTGGTTGTCTCTGTGGTGGCTCTGCGATGGACTGGCAACCTGTCCACGGTGTACCTGCCTCTAGCCTGTTAATTGCTGGGATTGGTTCCAGCTTCCCCAAGACCCTCAAATGAACTAACATGAATTCTTTTTATTGATTGATATTCCTGTAATGAAGATGACTAAATCAAATTCACCAAACTGTATGAAATGTTGTTCATGTCCTCATCCATTTTAAAACCTGACCAAAACTAATACAAAAACTTTCAACTGAACCCCTTTTTAGTTATAGTGGCTCATGTTTTAGTTCCTTATTTAGTACAAAGCACATTTTAATACAGTCACATGCCTGAAGAATAAACATCCACTAGTGTAAATCATCAGATCCGCCCCCATGTTAATGATGCTGCAGTGATACTGATCAGCTCATTAATTTACATAGTCACATATTTTCTTTTCTTCTTTCACTTTTCTTTCCATCTTTTGAAGCTTCAGCCTGCTTTAGACACAGGATTGTAATGCCAGAGCCAGCGCCTCGGTTCAGTGACCACGTGTCACCTTAAAGGTACAGTGTGTAAGAACTGAGGACATCTAGTGGTAAAGATGGGCATAACTGTTGTGAATGGACGGTGGCCATTACTGGCCAAAACGCTTCCAGACAAACGCGTTTTCATCCGTGATGATCACACAGAGCTGTCTGTCCAACCAGAGTGGTGTGTATCATGCAGGTGGACCCACAGCGAGTGGGTTATTTTAGTAAAGAGATCAGATACCAATAGAAACACAGTTTTAGGCCCCTAGACCAGGGGTGTCCTGCAGGTTTTAGTTATTTCTTTACTCCAGCACACCTGAATAAAGTCAAATGGATCCAGCAGTTTCTAGTCATTTTCTTCACAACAACCCATTAGTGTCAGTCAGGTGTGTTGGATCAGGGAAACAATGAAAACCTGCAGGATGCCGGCCCTCGAGGACCGGAGTTTGACACCCCTGCCCTAAGCAAATAAACTGGATAAATAAACCGAGCACCAGCCTGGAAACAGAGAAAAACCTTAAACTGTCTTCTTTACTCACCTAAATGATTAGTTTTGACACTACAGCAGGCCGAATGGACAAGGCGACTTTTTTCTGCTCTAAACCACCACCACAGAGCGTTTAATGCTGTTTTTACACAAGGGTTAAAAACACTGAATTCATGAATCATGTTTTCAGGGGAGCTTGTGTCCTAATAAAGGGAGACAAACCTTTAGTTCCATGCTGTCGGGGTGGATGGCTGCACATACATGTGGATAAATGAGCTAAAACAAGAGAATGAAATGTACCCTGAATCTTCAGTGTTGTAAACATGGTCTAGAAACGTGAGGGCATCGTTCATCGGTGGTTGCACGTATGACCGAGGACATGGAGACTCCAGAGTGTGTCATGTTATTGAAGAATGTGTCTGCAGCTCACTGATGCAGCTCTGAGGAATTAGACATTATTTTATAATGTTTCAGCTCAAATCTTTCATTATTGGTTCTGGTCTTGTGGGTTTTCTCATAAAGAAAAATAGAATTGTGCTTTAAACTTAGATTGAATTCACATATTTTTCAGTTCTTTTTAAATGACCTTCAGTTTGTCCCTCTTAATCTGTCTCCATTCACCTTTCTTCTGTCTTTCCTTCCTTTAGTTGTAAGTGTTTATATAATTATTAACAGCATGCTAGATTTATCCCTCCACCTGATCTTCATCCACCTGATGTCCCCTGTCTGTGATGTTCGGTGCATTTCAGTTACCTTGTAATGAAGAATTATATCTTTTCTTCTGACCACCGAGTCAGTTTCCAAACAAACAGCTTCATTTTAATTAGTGGGTGACTGTGTTCCCTAAAGTTAACCAAAGCATGTCTGTCTTGCTGCATTGCATAAGTAGAGGCTCTCTTTACAAAAAGCTGCAGCTTTGTGCAGAACAGCTGAAAACATGAAGACGTCATGTCACTGCCGTGTTTTCCAGAGGAAAAAACACAATGACAAGCGACCCTGAAATGCAAAGAACATCACAAACATGTGCTTTATGAGTGAAGAGCCATCCTCTCTTCCTCGCTCCCTCTCCCATGCTTCAGTTGCAACACTCCACGTAGTTTGCCGGCAGCATCCCAGACTTGCCGGTTCTCTGCACGGTCCCGTACATCCAGCCTTCGTCAATATGCTGCGCGTTGACGATGACATCGCCGTCCCTGAATGACACCTCATCATGGTCCTGAGCTGCATAGTCGTACAGGGCTCGATAAACACGCTGCAAACAGGATGAAGGAACAAGGTCAGGCCTGGAGATCAGATATCAGTGCCTGTGTTGGCCCAACTTTTAGGTAATAAAGTTCTCACAAGGCTAGTCTCATCTGTCTGGTCTGGCTGTGGAAATGCTAGATGGTAATGAAAAACGGTCAGATGACTAATAACATTTTTCACTGTCTCATTATCTGTTGAACAAAACCTTAGAAGACGAGGAAGAAGTGTAACAAGCCGCAGTCCTTCCGGACGAATTAAGACTACAGTAGCAGCCAGATGCTCGATTAACTCATCATCATCAGTATGAGCACCCACATATAATGCCAAGGTGGAAAGACATCAGCTTGTTGCTGTCCATAATGCTGGGAAGGATTATAAGGTCATTTCTGAACTCTGTCATACAGAGAGAAAGATTCACAAAAGCCACATCTCAGACTCTCCAGGCCTCAGTTACCATGTTAGATGTTAAAATTAAAGGCAGCACAGATAGAAAAAGTTTGGCTTTTTGGAAAGGTTGGAGATTAGATTTTAGATTAAATTAAAAAAGTTGTAATGTTCTTCAGCCAAACGGGACCAGTTTGCAGGATTTTTACTTACAGGAATCCATCTCGAACTGTGGATCGGATCTGACCGTAAAAGTACATGATACCGTCCACAATGAATGAAACAATTAATAAATGAGCACATTTTTTAAGTTATATTAGTAGATGTATTGTACATTACATCCTGACCAAGCTGCTTTGTTTCCTGGTAACGTAACTCATAACTTGTGAGCTTGTTTCAGCATATTATGATCAGGGAATTTTAAGAAGTCTCTTTTAGACGATGTTTTTCAGAAACATTTCAAATCTCATAAAGCTTCAGAAAACTGTGAAAGCTGTTCGTACATTTGCTCATTTTCTCCTGATAGATATGCAACTTTCCAAAGCTCCACCTTCACTGTTGCTACATGTAGAAAGTAAATTATAATAAAAACCACTGCAGTTTGTCCAGGGGTCGTCCAGCTGTCAGTTAATTAAGGAATAGCTGATTAATGACTAATGACATAATACAGAAAATGATTAAAGCTGCTAAAGGTGGTTCTGCAAGCTGTTGAATGATGGGCGGGGCTTAGTTTGATGTTCAGTAAATAATGGCACCGTGTATTAAGTCATGAGTTAATAATCTGAGGTTTATATTAATATAAAAACAAACAAAAAAAACAGGTAACCTTTTATGCTCTGGCACATAAAACATACCATGGTGGCTGAATGTGGCGGGGAAGTGACAGATCTGACTGAGGACATGCTGGTCTGGTGCATGTAGCCGTGATACTGCTGGTGGGGCTGCATCTGGACGCTCTGGTGATGGTATGCTCCCGGGAGGACTGGAGCTGAGTGAGAAATAAGCACATCAAAGATGTCAGTCTGGAAATAATCTCCTGTATCTGCTGGATTTTGTAAGTCGACTCTCCTTTGCTGTGAATAAAATTGGAGAATGATGTGAGCTGTTAAACACAGCAAAGACACAGTGATGCTCATGCACAGACCTGCGAGGAGAAAAGTGAATTAGTCTAATTTTGTTGTGGCTTGATGGATGTGCTGATCCAAACTTTCACCCTGCTGTGAGTCAGAAACATGGGAAGAGATACCGGGAGTGCTGGTGCTGCTGCCGTCCCACAGGTCAGAGGTCAGCGAGCTGACAGACTGAGGCCGGCTGTGGGTGAGCGACTGCTGGGAGGGCTGCCTGCGATCGGTCCGCTCTGATAGGCAGCCGCCACCAGGGGGCAGCACAGGACAGCGAGGAGGAAAAAGAAATGGAGAAATAACAAGAAAGGGTCAAGAATTCCATGAAGAACTGTAAACACAAATGTCTATTTTAACTGAATATGATTTATTAATCTGTGGCACAGAAATATGATAAGCTTAGGAGGCCAGAAAAGCAGTTAGTTGAAGTTCATTTGGTGACTGTAGGAAAAATATGGATCAAACCAAAACGACAATGTTAGAAGTTAGTGAAAAACACAATCATACTTCAATTTTACAGAGATGTGAGACGAATTGAAAAAATGTACACGTTCAATTATTAATAAAAAAAGTAAAGGGAATTAAAAAATACCAGGAATTATCAGCTGTTAATTTGTTGTCATAAATCATGCATTTGTTGTGCAGAAACGTTGCGGTGTCGGCGTCTGAAGGGGACTAGTTAACTACCAGACATCCTGCGGAGACTCTTGGACTGAATGTTGTCCTCCAGAGGGTCAAAGTCAAAGATGGAGCCTGGGTCTGTTCTCCACACCTTCAGGTCTTCAGAGAAGAAAAGTCATTTCTGTTTACACTGAAATACCAGCAGACGACTGCAGTAAAACCTGCAGTTTGTTTTACTTGATGTGATTTATCTGCTTTTCTTCCTCACATTAGCCAAACTCACAAAACCATGCACATAATCAAGAAGAGATTTAGTCTGATTTCATTTTGTTTTTCATTTCCCCAACATTTGAAGGTGCTGCTTTAAACTATTTTTCAGGTTTGTAAATATAATGTAGTTTGTGAGTGAACCGGAAACGACAGATTTAAGGTTTAATGGGTAAAAAAGATTTGAAACGAGGATTACAGATGAAATTTGCTCTGACGATGGTCAGCTGCTTTCTCCAACTAGATATCAGTAATTATTACAGAAAAATTAATACTTGTAAAGGAATTAAAGAGGTTTTTTTGTGGTGGATAATGATCTGTGCTGTTATTTATTGTATGTTTACACTTATAACTGTTAGTCTGACCACACTGTTTCATTTTCTAAGTACAGCTGACTTCCTTTGAGACAATCCACCATCATGCTGCTTTTTAAAAAGATTTTTTATGCTGGTTTAGAAGCTGTGTCGCTCAAGTGGTTTTCAAAATCGGAGGAAGTTCAAACTTCTACTTCCAATCTTTCAGATGATCTGAAGTCGCTAGCAAACAAGATGGACGCGTTTAAAGCGCTAACAAGCGTACAGAAGGACTACAGAGGAAACAGTATTGTGTGTTTCACTGAGACGTGGCTACAGGAACATATCCTGTGTTCATACACTGCTTTACACTGCACTGTACGAGCAGATTTAACCAACAAAAGGCAGCGAGAAGCTAAAAGAACGAGGACCTGACATGATAAAGAAAACGATCTGCAAACAGGAGGAAAAAAAGAAAGCTGGTTCTGAACTGTGTTCAGTCAGAGGCTTCTTCAGCTAGCTGCAAGACAGCGCGTGTACCACACACCGGTGGTTTTCAAAGTGAGGGGCGCAAGATCATTTCAGGGGGTCATCAGGTCATTTAGAAAAATAAATGCCTTCATTTTTCAAAAACATTTGGGATTTTTAGCAGGGCTGTCAAACTAAACCATTAATGAAAAGATAAATTAGCATCTTAATTTTTAACACATTAACTCATAAATAACAAAGTTAGTCCACATGACAAATTAAAAATCTGAGTTTGACTTTTTCTCTGTGACTGAAGCTGATTTTGGGCATGAAGGTACCAAAACCCACTTCATCCTCCTTATTTATGACGGTTCTGACAGTTTCCAGTTTTACATTTAGATGAGGACCTATTTTATTTATCACACAGTTTATCACAAATATGTCGTTGGTGGGGGTCAAAAAGTTTGAAAACCACTTCTATACACAATCTACACAATAAACACAATAAACACAACATACACGATATACACAATCACTTCTAGAAAAACAAAACAAAACACTGCAGCATTATAATTTCCTCTGAGAGGATAAATAAAGTACTTTTCATTTCATATCATTTGGATCCGATGTCACGTCGGATTTTTATGAATAAGCCGAGGAAGGAAAAGTTGAGGTCAGAGCAGCTGACATGAAATCACAGCAACCTGTGTATAACTTTCAGGAAAAACTGGATTCAGATGACAGACAGCAGTTCAGTCTGAGCTTCAATCTCTTGCAGCTGCTGCTGACAACTTTATTAGTATTATCTGTAAAAATTGGCTCAGTAACATCACAGCCACTAGGGTGTTCTATGGGTGTTCCACAGGGCAGCATTTTAGGTCCTTTACTGCTCCTTTTGCACATTAATGATCTTCCTCATGTGATTAGTTTTTCCAATTCTCTCTTATATGCTGATGATACTGTTATTTTTCTGTCTGGCCCAAACACTGACACCATTAATCACAAATATGCAGCATTTGCATGACTGGCTGCAAGATAATCATTTAACACTTAATGTTAAGAAAACAGAAAGCATGTACTTTTACTCATCTAGGAGACAGTTATCCATATCCAATCCCATCACCTTCTCCAACCACAAGCTCTCAGTTGTTTCCACATATTCCACATAAGTATTATTTGGGAGTCTCTCGTGACTCACATCTCACTTACTGTGAGTATGTCCAAACCCTAACCAGAAAGTTAAATCAAAAGTTATATGTTTATAGTAAAATTAGACCACATTTGTCTCACTCTGTCTCTAAAACATATCTCCATGCAATCATTATGTCTACTCTGTCGTATTGTCTGCCTGTTTGGTCATTTACAACAAATGAAATCCTTGAACCAGTAGCAAGAGTCTATAACAGAGCTCACAAGATCCATAACAGGCTTCCAGGCTGGACTCACCATTGCTCTGCACTATCGTTGTCTAATGCTTTGACATTTCAGAACTATACAATCAGCCATGGGATTAAATTGTATTATCAAATCTTGAATGGACACATCTCAGCAGCACTTACTGCGTTGGTACCAAAACTCAGCTCGAGGTCCGACCGCTCGACTAGATCTGTTACAAATGGACTTTTGCCTTTACCGGCCTTTAGGAACTGCTGTGGTCAGAGAGCTTTCTTTTATGTGCTCACTAAAGCCTGGAATGAGATCCCACAGCACATCAGGACTATAACATCTACTAGACTATTTAAAAGAATATTTGCTCGCCATCTAATGGACAGGTACAGCTGTGACCACTGAGGTGGCTCCATAGCCTCCGCTAAAGCTGCTTCTCTTGGTCTGTGTTTGTATGATTGTACTGTCTTGTCTTGGAATTTGTGATGTGTGTCTGGTTTGTATGTTCTGCAGAGCAGGAACCTGCTGAAAAACTGTTCTTAAACTGAGTCAGGCCCGATTGTTTTAATCTTTTCCTGTTTAATAAATAAAAATAAAAATGAAAAATGAATCTGGATGTAAAGGAATAAATACAAACAATGAACACAGATGAAACAAATTAGTATGTTTGTAATGGTAGAAATATAGAAACTGCTCCTAATGATCTGATTAATCAGGATAAAATCCCTGCACTCGTGTGCTTCCAGTCTCACTCACCAAATGGTTTCTATAAATATGGACACCACAGATGGCAGAGGGATTTACAGCAGCATGCAAAATCTTGGCAAACCAGGAAAATCAAGCTCACGGCCAAGTTCTCTAAAGATTTACCTAATGCATGACCACAAAGACGCAGAAAACCATAAACCACTGCATTCATAATGCAATGGAGAAATGAACAAGAGCAGCTGAAGAAGATGGTAAAATAAATACTAGTGCCACAAAGTTTAGTATCAGAAGTTTTTAAAATACATTTTTAAGTCATCTTGATGCATTCTGAAAACCTCCTGTGAAAAAAGTGAAAGAGAACTTCTGGTTATAATGAGCAAAGAAATGGGAAAAAAACAAGTTTTTAAAGAGAAGAAAAACATCTTTCCAACACCAGGACCGGGGATGGACTGAGCAGGATTTGGCCTTTAACATTTAACTGGCAGAGAGAATAATTAGTTCAGTTAAATAAAGTTTGGAATAAAACGTCACAAACTGATCTGAAGATGGAAAAAGATGGCGTCTCAAACACGCAGTGGACACCTCAAAAGGAGCAAGCTGCAGACAAAAGTAGTTTAGAAAATTCTAGACTATTTTCTTTGCTTCATATTAGCTAATATTTCTGTTTAGGTTTCACAGAGTGATGAATCTTCCTCAGAGGAGTAACAGTGGGAAATAAAAGAAGTACTTTTGTATAAAATATTAAATAAATGTGTCATCTTTAACTTACTGTATTGCAGTGTGAACACACACACACAGAAACTTGAACAGACCTACGATGATGCCTCCTGGTCGTCTGTCCATCTCCATCATCTGGGGGTGGATCCCTTTGCTGTAGCCCGCCTCTCCCATCATCTGATTGGCTCTCTGGTAGCGTTCCATGCTCGGGTCGTCCAGCCCCGGCGTGAAGCCTCGGCCACGCGCCCGCTCGAAGTCCTCGTGGTACTTTGCCTGATGAAGTGACATCAGCACAGAGATGTCACATCACCAACAACCACAAGTACAAAGAGATCATACACACACCAGCGTGAGAATCACAACACACACACACACAAGGGTGCATTTGGTCAGTGAGCAAATAAAACACACTCCAAGAATGTTTTAAAGTCTTTATTTGTTAACTCACTCAGCACACACACACACACACACACACTGCCCTGCTCTTCATGGTGGGGTTAGTGTCGGTGCAGCAGTCCCATCTGAAGTGCCACATGATCACGTTAGCTCCTTTCCAGGTGGAAACCATGACAACCAGGCTGCTACCATGGAGACCGAGTCCTGTGTCTTCCTGACACGCCTGTACTCAGGTGTGTCCAGCTCAGTGCAGCTCCGCCCCCTCAGCTCCTGCAGCCCGCGCTGGTACTTCACCTGTCCAAACACACACACACACACACACACACACACACACACACACACACACACACACACACACACACACACACACACACACACACACACACACACACACACACAGTGTTACCTGGACAAACAAGGCTTGTTTCTGTAGGTCTGTAAGACTCCATTCACGTTGCAGAAAGGGAGGACGTTGCTGCACAACACTGAAAAGTCTTGAGGGAACCTTCATTTCTCTATATAGAACATAAACGCTGCAGTTTATGGAAACATGCAAACATAAATGGAAATATACATTTATGTCGTATATGGGGCAAAAACGAGCCTTCTCTTATTTCTTTAAGCAGTCTTCAGACTTCTTGAAGGATTTCTAAATCTCGTTTGGATGTTTCTGCCTTTTGCTCCGTTCTCTGTCCAGATGGTCCCACACTGCTTCAACCATGTCCAGGCTCTGGGAGGATTCATCCCAACATCAGATCTGTTGTCATTCATTTCTGTCCAGTTCTTTAGGAATCTGGCAAACCTCAGCCCTTTCTCTTTGTTTCCCTTCTTTAAGAACGGCTTCTTGACAGTCATCCTTCCATGGAGACCAACTGAAGGTCCAGGTGCTGCTCTCAGGTCCTGTGTCAGGTCTTTGCTGGATTAGTTTCGGGACATTACGTATTGATCCTGTTAATCTGTCGTAGATAGTTCTTTAGTCCTGACACATTTGTTGTTTTAAGGACACGCTCAGACATGTTTTCGGTTAATAGCAGTTTGGGAATCGCCTTATTGCTGAAAAACAAAACTATTTTATGTCCAAACTGTCTTTTTTTCACAGATCCAACTAAAGGAATGAGAACAGATGAGTCTTCGTTACAGGCTGCTGGTAACAAAGAGCCTAAAGGTCACAAATATAAACATATTTAGCTAAGCTGTCTGTGTCCACACATCACTGCTTGATTAGTTAAGTTTGAGGCCTTTTTAGGCTGAATGATTCGTAGGTAAACGTTAAGCTGGATGACAAACAAAGAAAACAGACATTCCTCTTAAATAGCCAGGTAGAAGGACTGGACTGAAGACGAGTGAAGAGGCTGATTTCCGAAGAAAATCTTAAAGACTTTCATAAAGCCTGAAGAAATATTTCTTAAGACCAGTAAAAAAAATGACAGGAAGGTCTGGCTGCTTAGAAGCTAAATATAAAGAAATGAGGCTGCATCAAGACTTCAGCACAGAGATGTAAATAACTAACGTTGTACAGTAACTGGGGGTCGACATGGTTTTAGTTGAGGCGGAATATTTTACGCCACACAGCTAGAAAGACAAATGTTTGCGTGTATCTTGCCGAGCTGATGTTTTCCTGGTTTTGTTTGACTCTCTCCACCTCTGGAGTCACTCCGACACTCGAAGCCTTCACGGCGCTCTGCTTGTACTTCACCTGACAAGAAGACAGGCAGGGAATCAAACTACACACCGGCGGCTCAGCCTTTTGGTTCCTAATCATGTTTGACTGACAGATTTTCAGTCAACTTTAGCTTTTCAGCAGCTGCTGAGGTGGTTCTACAAACCTCCGAACAGCAGCTGCTACTCTGTCGTGTTTATACTCACTGAGCTGATGTTCTCTTGGTTGCGTCGGACTCGCTCCATCTCAGGTGTGTCCATGACGGCGGTGCCAGATCCCACCTCCTCCCTGTAACGCACCTGAACACAGTCTGATGTCAACCAGCTGCTTATACTGTTCAAAGTGCTTAAAGAGACGGCAGCTGTAAGCATTTTCCTCCACCTGCCTCAGGATGAGGATGTTTTAGCCTTCCTCTGGTGTGTTCTGAGGATGGAAGGATTGAGTTTTGTGCCGATAACCGTCACCTGGATGTTCTGTTCATTAAGGTCTGTAATACGTTTCACACTACAAACTATTTGTCTGTTAAAAGCACCAAAAATGACCCGACATCCTTTTAAGACTTATACAGAATCCAGTCACAGGTAAACAAATGAGTGTAAGAGTGACATGCACCATTAAAACTTCCAGTACAAAGAAAATGCGACTGGTGAAGCAGGAGACCAGTTAAACTAAAGGACACCCAAAGACCCTGGACTTTTCCATAAGAAGATAAAAGATAAAAGATAAAACATTAAACAAACGAACAATTCTATGCTATGAAAAATTATCTCATATCTCAACTCAATATATCTCCTTAAATATCTTTAAAATGTTGTGATGAGGTTAATGGATACGAGGAAAAGCCTTCAGATTCTAAACCGGAGAGAAATAAATTATTAAGCAGCTTCATTTCTTCAAAAGATGGAAACCCTCTCAATGTGTGTTAGAAAATATTGGAGGAAATCATTAACATAAGGGGAGACATGAGGTGGAAAAGATGGATCTATAAACAGTAAAAATAAGACTTAAATTCGATCATTTACTCTAAGCTGTCCTTAAATTCTACTTGCACCAACATTGAATCACTTTTCTTTTTAAGGTAAAAAGTCTCCCAAATATTTTAAATTCACACAAAAATATCTTTAAAATAGTCCAAAAACACAAGGAAGGAGCCACATCTAAACAAACTCCTGTTGGTTGTACTAACGAGGACATGAACTTACGTTGCTGACTTTTTTGGCGTTCTCTCTGGCGAGGACGATCTCTGGCGTCTCTGTGACCGACGCCATCAGACCTCTCATCAGCTTGGAGTCCCAGGAGTACCGCAGCTAGAGGGCGCCAGAGAGCCGCGTTAACAGGACTTGCTTGGACGGTTGGACGATGGAATAAACTGCCGTGCTCACCGAGCTGATGTGTCTCTGGTTGGCTCTGACTCTCTCCATCTCTGGGGTTTCTGAGACCAGACTGTAGCTTCCTTTCAGACGCTCCGCCTCGTCTTTATACTTCTTCTACAGAGACAGCAGAGTTCTCAGAGGGAAAATAAAGTTTTTATTAGTAGAGTGTATTTTACACACAGACCTGGCTGTAGATGTCTTTGAGGTAGGAGGCGTGCAGCAGTTCGGGAGTGTCTGTCACTGTCCCGTACGAGTTTTCTTTCAGCTGCTCCGTCTGTTTGTACTTTCTCTGCAACACATAATCAGCTTATTTGTTAATCAGCAGCTCCACTAACAACTGAAACACAGATTATTATATTAGTACTGAAAACGTGGTTGCAGTCACTGAAGAAAGATGACAAGTAGGTAAGAACAAATCCAACAAGCAGGTCCCTCTCTGCTGTGCTTCAGCTCTCCCTCCAAAGACTAGTAACCATAGCAACTGTAGAAGAGCCTTTTGGACTGAATGGTTGTCATCAAAGAAACAGTACTGAACTTATACAGATCTTCTCAGTGAGGCGCCTCCTCATGACGGCTAATTCTGCGTGAATTTGATAGTTCATGATAAAAACACGAGCTAGTGTGCGATGCGGTTGGTAAAGTGAAACTCAACCAGAAAATGACGCAGCATCCTAGAAAAATAAAGCTGTGACGTGCAGTTTCTCGGTCTTGGGAAGCTGCAGGACAATGACTGCTCCAGACACGTACATACAAATATACATAATTCACAAATACTAATACACAATACGTGTGCACCGGAGTCAAATTACATGTTGGTGTACAAACTTTTATATAAATATATATATATTAATGATTCTAATAAATGACACTGTCTCATCAACATGAATCAGACATTTTTAAGGTCAGAAAGTTACGTAGTGCTACTTTAAGGCACAAAAGCCTATTTAACTACACTGGAAGAAAAAAGAACCTGATTTTTTTTGACAGGCTCAAGATACCAAGTTCTACTTCAGTTATTTGCACTGCTTTCAGCTGATGCTTGTGTTTGCTAACATCCAAGATACTATTCTTTAGGTTAATTTGCATTTTGAATCTGGTCTCTTGTAAAGTCCGGAAATCCTTTTAAGACTGAAAAAGAAGGAAAAGAAAAACTCTGGGTGCCTGAGTCTAATAATGAACCTAGCATGCTCTCCGTGGGGCCTGGACCCAGATACCTGGCTCTGGATCTCTGACGCTCTCTTGGCTCTTTGTATTTCCAGGACATCAGTGCTCAGCTCCATGCCTTTACCCATGATCTCCGTTTCCAAATCCCGCCGGTACTCCTTCTGTGGATGTCGTGGCAGAAACAGACAGCTGAAGCGGATGTGTGGGGTTTATATGTGGGTCTACAAGGTGTTTTACCTGGTTCAGTATCTGATTGGCATTTTTAACCCTCAGTAGCTCGGGTGTCTCTTCAAGACCAAGACCAGATAAGCCCCGCCCCTTGACTTCCTGCTCCAGATCCTTCTTGTATTCCTTCTGCAGGGAGACAGAACGATAGCTGGTGTTTTTACTGGAAGCTATATGAATGTTCTGTTACACAAATTATCTAGTCAGTTTAATCTTATTTAATCCCTTTTAAAAACCCTAAACACGAGTAAATTATGTGATTCTTATACCTCTTATATCTTTCACCTCTTTGCTTTCCGGCTAAAGTCTCATGACTGGTCAGATATTTGGTTCTGGGCTAAAACCTTGATGAGTGAAACCAGGATACTTCTAACACTTTAAGCTCAAAGAAGGCTTTAAAATTTGTAAAACATTACATAATTTTGTTCTTTAACTTCTTAAAAATGTAGATTTTCATCTTGACTGGGCTTGAAAAAACCCTTAAAGCAAATTAAATATTGGATGATGGCTTATTTTCAGATCTTCTGGCCTCTAAAAGCAGTTTATTGCAACTCATGATCACAGAATGGACATAATCTGTGACGATTAACTCTGAAGAAACTACAAACTAGAACTAGCTGAGATTATTTATCCTACGTTTTAACACATGTGTTTGAGTGTGTTTCACCTCGCTCAGCAAGCTGCCAGCATGGCGGGCTGTCAGGTATCCAGGTGTCAGGTCGACGTCCACCAAGGCCTTTCCCTTCATCTGCTCCTCATAGTCCTTCCTGTACTCCCTCTGAGGGAGAGAGAGAGAGACATAGAGACACACAGAAGAGAGAGAGAGAAAAGAGCTTAGGTGTTTTCAAGGCAGCTAGAAGTTGAACGGTTCAGGACTTCTTTCCAGGAACTAAAATATTACTTTAGAGGAAATGATCCAGGTTCCTGCTGTAGAAACACAGCTTTATTAAAACACGGTATTTTCCCTAAACGGTGCAGTTTGTTCTGAGAAAACATGTATTTAACTTTGATAACTTAAAATTTTCTGTGACTTTTTTGTTGGTCAAGTGTACAGCGGGAGGATTCAGCCCCTTGGACAACATTAGACCCACACAGACATGTCCATGGAAAACTGGCCTTGGATCAAATATGCATTGTTAAGTACTTTGTGAGGGTTGTTTGTATAAAAAGTACTATATAAATAAAATTTGATTTGATCAATGACAGTCAGTAACACTCCTTACAAGCCTTCATGAATGAATGCTGTAATAGGGATTATTATTCTGCTTATTCGTATTTACGGTCTTGTTCTGGGGAATGGTGGCTGCTGGCAGGAATGACGACCTGAAACTTGCAGTGCACTTGAAGAAGCCTCTCTCTGAACACACTGTTTCCTCACTGTGTTGTGGATTGGTTGTGAAATTGTCCATTATGTCCAGCAGCTTGTGCAGCATTCTTCTCTGGACAAGCAGTACCAGCATCTTCAGACCAGTTCCCAGCACAGAACCGGGCTTCTCCGATGCTGCTGCCCCAGCAGATGCTGCAAAGCTGATTGGATTTTCCATCCATGCATCCATCCATTTTCCACAACAGACTATAGAAGATATGAAACGTCTTGGTGCAGACGTGGAAGGAGATCAGCTTCCTTAAGAAGTAGTCTGCCCTGTCGGTTCTTCTAGATGCTTCCAGTCTGTTGTCTAGCTGAACGCTGAGCTCTTTGTGTTCCTCCACCACCTCCACCTCTTCTCTCAGGATGTAAACACTGACTCAGTGACTCAGTGACTCAGTGACTCAATACTCTGGTTCCTCCTGAAGTCAGCACTCGTCTCTTTTGTTTGATGAGGTGATTGTTTCTGCACCATCTTACAAACTGAATGAACAGTTCTCTGGACTCAGCTACTCCCCACAGCTGCAGAGTAATCAGAGTATTTCTGCAGATGACAGGACTCAGGACTGGAAGTCAGAGGTGGACAGTGTGAAGAGAGAAGGTGAGAGTCCAGTCCCTGGTGGTGCTCCAGCTCAGCTGACCACCATGTCAGACACACAACCTTCCAGTCTCACACACTGTCGTCTGTTTGTTGGGTATTCACACATCCAGGTGGTGGTGGAGGCATCCACCCGGATGGAGCTTTGTATCAGTACAAGCTGAACTGTGGTGGAAGCTTTTGTGAAAATCAAACATGACCCTCATCATTTTGCCTGACTTTTCCTGAGGAGCGACTCTCTGAAGCAGGTAGATGACGGCGTCTTCAGCCCCATAACGATAAGAAAACTAATGTTCTCTGGCTCACTGAGGTAATATTCAGTCTCTTTAGGACTTATGGACTGACTGGAAGCTTCTTTTCTTTTCTTTTCTTTTCTTTTCTTTTCTTTTCTTTTCTTTTCTTCTCTTTTCTTTTCTTCTCTTTTCTTTTCTCTTTTCTTTTCTTTTCTCTTTTCTTTTCTTTTCTTTTCTTTTCTTTTCTTACCTCACTCTGCATCTTCTGTGCTTCTTTGGACACTTTGTATGTCTGAGTGTCTCCGAAATCCATCTGAGAGCGACCTTTGTTCTTCTCATACTCCTCTTTGTACTTCACCTGAAGCCACAAGAACAGAAGCTCGTCAGATACAGAAGTCGTGTGAAGGTGAAGAAAACACACCAGAAAAGTAAAAATAAATGTGTGTGTGTGACCTGGCTGTGCAGCACTGCGTTCTCCTTGTGGTGGAGCTGTTCAGCCGTGTCCAGAGCGATGTGGTAGTGAGCCTTCGTTTGCTCGTACTTCTTCTTGTACTCCACCTAAAACACAGACAGTCTCATAACTAGTTTATCATTCTTTCTTCAACCAGGTGAGTGAAGCTGTTTCTGCATCATATCCAGTGTGGGTGTACATTGCTCTGCAGCTTGCTGGCGTGCAGGGCGTGCTCCAGCTGCAGGAGGTTTGGCAAGTCTGAGGGTCCTTCTGGCTTCTGGTTCTGGTTGGACTTATACTTCACCTGAAAGACAGAAGTTTATAAATTTCCTGTGATTTTAAGAAGATTATTACATGAGTATATGGTGCAAAAGTCTGCAGCCACTCATCTCCTCACTTTTCCAGGAAGCAGCTGTTTATTGAAACATCCAAACATGAATAAAATACAGTAAATGAGCAAAAACCGAGTTTGTACATTTCTGTTGAGCTTGAAATTCAAGATTTGGTACGATCAGTTTTAATCTTCAACACAGTCTGAACCCTCTTAAACAGCCTAAGCTTCCTTGTTTAAGAGCAAGAAGTTGATTCAAATTACTGTAAAATCAGAAATTGTCAGTCTGCATTTTATCTACAACAACTATGAAGACAAGAAGCAGCTATGATGCAATATAATGTACTTCAGTCTAAAAACACGAACACACACATACAGAAACACACACTGAAATGGAACACACACTGGAATCCTGCATCTTCCCTCTCTGGTAAATTAAAGACTTTCTGGCTGCAGTAATGACAGAGATGGTTGCAACCACTGGACCCAAACTCCAGGGTTTAAAACCTCACACACATGTTTCTATACAGCACACAGATGCAGTTCGGTGCATATTTATGGAAGTGAACATTAATAGTTAGAAGTGAATTCTAATTTCCACACAAGCCTTTTACCAGGACGCTTCTCCCACTGATTCAGAGCCGAACTCTTGAGAAAACCTGCCCTCACAGATCTGCCTGCATCCTGATGCTCGGAGAGGCAGAAGCAGCTCCGGGTGAACGTTCAGCATTCCCCAACACCAGGCAGCGTTCAGCACAACAAGCTGTTATGCAACCCTGTGAAGTGGAGAGGCTCTTTTCTGTGGCTGTGTGGGCGGAAACGGAGCTAAAATCGAACTGCATCTGTGTGTGTGAGTCTGGATGAGACTTCGTCATCTTTACACAAACATGTGGATGTCTGTTCAGTTACCGTGTGTGTGTGTGTGTGTGCATTTAGGTCTGCAGTTTTAGGGTTCTGGCTAGAACCAGGTTTAGGTCAGGCCTGAGGTCAGAGTTTTTTCTGACAGTTCTAACAAACGTTCATGTATG
The DNA here is from genome assembly GCF_017639745.1 of Melanotaenia boesemani. Taxonomy (NCBI): domain Eukaryota; kingdom Metazoa; phylum Chordata; class Actinopteri; order Atheriniformes; family Melanotaeniidae; genus Melanotaenia; species Melanotaenia boesemani. The sequence goes on along the minus strand of NC_055699.1, from coordinate 1,783,817 downwards.
TATATGAGTATTTGTGTGTTTGTGTGCATGTAACCTCTTTAACTTCTCCAGCTCTCATCCCACAATCCCTCTCCTGCTTTAGAAAGGTTGCCATGGTTACGCCCACACAACAGACTGAATTTTAGAGTGTGTTTCGAAGAGAAAGGCGCACACACACACGCACACACCAGCAGATACAGTGTGTTCTTAGAGTTGTTTATCTCAGAGGCTGAAAAGTGTCTGCAGGTGAACTGAAGAAAACAAAAGCGAGTTTCTCTCATTAGTTCAGCTAAATTGTTATGAATCTGTCAGGAAGGGACACTCAGGGTAATTACATAATAAACTGCATTTATCCTTTCAGCCCCACACGAAGAATCCACACTAAAAAGATGAAACCAAACTACAGGATCAGTAGTTTCTGCACTTTCTCCTCAGAGGTGGAGGTGCAGAAATCATAAAATGATGTTTTATTAATGTGGCAGACTGTAACATTTACAGACGTCTACAGTTCAGGTTTGAACTGAACAAATGACGCTCTAGTATTAATTGTGCTTTATTTTGTGTCACTGTTAGTCAGCAGCTTTTCTTTCTGTGGCTTCATTCAACCGTTTTATGAACTTCCCTCCATGTTTGTACAGAATTAACTCATCTGATGTAAACCTGAGACCAAACTGGTTTGCTTAAAATGCATCTTTTTTATTTCAGGGATTTATGTGGAACAATGACAGTAAGGTCCATTTTAAGATGTTCAGAGCCGGTTTGGGTTCATACAGCGAACGAGTGCTGATGTTAAAGAACGTGCTGCTTTTTAAAATCTTGTTTGCTCTCATCTTCGCAGTGTTTTGATATCTGTCTCATTACTACTGAACCGAGCTGTGTTTGTAGATCAGTTCCAGGTAAGAGTCTCACCTGGCAGGACTGATGAGTCTTATCTGGGTTGTAAGTAAAGGACTTAATAAAATCAACCCCCTCATTTAGACAAACGTCCATCCAGACAAACAAATTAAATTTCAGGCCTGTTTCTGTTGTGTACATCTGTTCTATGCAAAATAAAAATACTTTATCTGATCAGTTGTTGGGACATGTATTAATTTTAAGTGCTGTAATGTTTATTTTTTGTGCAGACAAATAATTAACTGGAAATTAGACCATCATGCTCTGCAGTTTCCATTAATCTCACACTTAAATCAGAAGTCTGTGGAGGGATTAAACTGCATTTTCTTCCAAACAATATTAAGTTATTTGTTTATTTGTTGACGAGTTCTGTTAAACACATCAGTCAGAAACCTGGTTTATATGGAAAGTAAGTTCTCTGTCTGTCTGTACGCCAATTCAGCTGCTTCCAGATCTCATGTCTGCAGCATTTCTTCACATAATTAATATTTAATGATAAACATAGTATTTGTTTGTTTCAGGAAATCTATTTTATGTGGTGGTGAAGTTGAATGCTGGTGCTGTTTTTACTGTTTTTCTGTCTTATTCAAGTATAATCTGATGCAAACAAGCGAACTGCAGGAGAGAAATACATTAACATATTTAGATCCATGAATATTTATTTTCCTCACAATTTAAATTTTGTCCTCATGGTATGGAGCCTTTGTAAAACCTGACAAGAACAGATATAAAACAAGCTCTTTGGCTAAAACTGGGACATTTACAGAGGTGTTCTTTTTTAAATATGCTCCATCCCTGACAATTAAACAAGTTAATAAAAAAAACTTTATTAATGTTTCTGTATGTTGCTGGAAAGCAAACGTAACTCTGAATGGTCATGTGACACAGATCATGTGATGACAGGTGTCACCCACCTGACTGGCCAGGGCAGCAGCAGCTTGCGTGTGCTTGAAGGAGAGGCAGTCCAGAGGGTTGTAACACGGTTTCTGGCTCTTCAGATGCGTCTCCTTATACTTCACCTGCAGGCAGAGCGATGAGCATGAGCACAGCTGATACCGCACCTACAGAGACCTACTCATGGATTTATTTCGTTGCTGCTATTCAGTTTAATAAGTGTGTGTTTTCTAAGTCTGTTAAGACCACAATGCATCACTCTCCGGCACCTGCTCAGTGCATGCTGGGTAACTGTGCTTGCGTTACCTGACTGGCCAGTTTTGACACTTCTTTGGCGTGCTGGATATCGGTTCTGGCCAGAAGTGAGCTGTCGCTGTAAACAGGCTGTTTAGTGTTCCTGTAGGCCACCTGTGGACGATGTGCATATTTACAGGATGAACACGTGTTTTTTCAAAAGAATCTTTGTTTTCTGTCAGCTGTCTTAGTTGAAGGAGGCTGTTTTTCACCTGCACTCTGACCCGTTTGTCTACATTAAAATGTCCATTTTAACACCCAGCTTGGTGACAGTAGGATTACAGCTTGTGCCAGAAGACCCAAATCAACACCAGGACCAAAGAACAGAACCTCTGTCTGCTTGTTGTTAGTGTGGAGAAAGTTTAGAGGCGTCTAGGCTTTTACTTCATCAAGCCACTTCATCACAATTTCACAGAATAGACGTCCTCTCATTTCAGAGGCATGTAGACCAAACTGCCATCGGTATAAAAACAGAAAGCACATCTGTGGTTTGTAGAAATGGGACCCAGGAGAAGCAGATAGAAAGAAAACCGGGACAAAACAGAGGAGCTGAGACCTGAAACATTCAGAGGCAGTGCCTTGTATGGCTACATAAGGTTATAAATAAATAATGTGTCATGATTCAGCATAATGTTTATTGTTAAAAAGATCCCCGTTCGCTGTCTCCAAAGTGGGACCAGCTAGTCTTTCTGGGGTCCATGGCAGCCGCCATTTCAAAGACAGCTGTTAAAAAAAGAAGGCTAGAAAACATGAACAGCTTCCTAAAACAAAACTTACAATAAAACACATTATAGTCTCATCATTTCTGGACGTCTACGGTGACCTAATTATATTTTGAACATGTGGACAGAAGCACCCGTCACACCTTGTCTGTGATGGAAAGTTGCTAACAACTGTTATTTTATTGTTTTCTTCCATTTCCATCCAGTTTCCATGTTTTCCTCGGCTTCTGACATGCCTTCATTTTTACGTGGACGTGAAACATTCTGGATGGTGTCATGTGGCTTTTAGTTTGGTTTTGTTGGATTTTTCTTTGCTATTTGCTGTCCTGGTTTTCTGGTTTGAGATCCTCCCTGTGTTCATTCTCTGTACTTGTCAGTTCCTTAGTTTCTCATCTTGGCCGTCTCTGGGTCTCGTTTCTGATTTTTATTTTGTAGTTTAACCCCTCAGTTACTCTCGTTCTTCGTTTCCCGGTGCTGTCCGTGTTTCTGTTTTCCAGCCTTGTTTGTTGAAGTTATCTGGATTAAAGCTGTGTTCATCCACCTTCCTCCCTTATCCTTCCTTGCTCCGCAGTCAGCTCGCTCTCTGATTGGCTACGTTCTGCTCCATGTCACCATCCACACGGTCACAATTCAGGAGTCATCGGCTTTCCACACACACGAAGATTTTTGTAAATGTTGAACATGTTTAATACTTCAGATTGTCGGCCACGACCCGATTTGGAGCCGATTGTTGGGACAAATTTATTCATAATACACATCTCCGACCACAGGATCATTTTATAGGAGAATCTCGGGTGTTTGCCGTCCTTGGTCGGGAAGGACAAAAACAGTCCGATAAACTTGATGTGTGTACCCCGCTTTACTTAACATCACAGAACAAACTGGTATCTTGAAAAATGAAAGGAAGCTAAAGCACAAACAGTGGCTCTTCAAGTCTTTTAATGACCCTAACCCAGTGGCGTTATTTAGGGGGGAAAGGTGATGACAATTCTAAGGGTCCACAGCCCATTAGGGCCCACACACACCCCAGGCTCCTCTATGCAGACGGGGTGGAGGGGCCCATGACAATATTCTTTCTAGGAGCCTAAAATTCCTAGCAACTGCACTGCCCTAACCTGAACGTGATCCTAACTTTAACCCTAAATTCTTAGTCCTTACTTTACTAAACTCCCACATGCTCCAAGATCTAAAAACACAGATCACAAAGATGTACACACACACACACACACACACACACACACACACACACACACACACACACACACACACACACACACACACACACACACGCACACACACACACACACACACACAGAGCCTCACACACTTCCTGTGAAGCTGGAGCTAGAGGAAAACTCTTGCATAACAACATGGTGTCAGCAGCTGAATATTTTGTATAATTAATCAGCACTTCTCTCAGAGAACAGCTGCTGAACACGACTGTTGTCACGGAGACTCATGTACAGAAGAATGGGACACTGTTACACACACACACACACACACGGACTCACATCGCTGGCCAGTTTAGCGGCGTTGGTAGCGCTGATGATGTCAGGTCTGTCAGGCACCGTGTTGTAGTGATGAAGCTCCTCTTTACCTCTTCTGTAGCTGACCTGGGACCAGCAGAGGCAGGTTTTAGGCATTTAATGCTGCTGGTTAACAGAGTGAGACATTAAAGCAGCACCAAGCGGAAATTCATCATTTCTAGATAAAAGGAATTAAAATGGCTGTGTGAAGAACCAGAGTAGTTTCATCTAGAGTATAGCAGGACGTCACGCCCCGTCCCTCTGTGTGGATCTCAGCTCCGTGTTTACCAGCCGGTCCGGCTGTACGTTCATGTAGGTTCATGTAGGTTCATGAACGTTCATGTAGGTTCATGTAAGTTCATGTAGATTCATGTAGGTTCATGTGAATCACCACCTCCTCCCGCCTCCCTCCTCTACGAGCCCTCGGCCTTCTCTGCTTATAAAAAGCTGGAACAAGCGAGCAATGGCAGCGAAATAGTGGAGGGCAGAACGAAACGTTCACCTGCAGAACACCACGATCCAACATTACCTCCAATAAAAAGCTATTGTTGTTGGCGAAGAAGTTATTGGATAAGGAAAGAGGCATAACCTGAATTACCACTGGCTTGTATTTCCAAAGAGGAGAACAATGCGAGAGCTAATGAGGCTAAAATTTGACTGGGAGTTAGCTCTTCTAAGTTACTTTGACTTTTTCTACAAAATGATGCTTTGCTCAGCGTGTCCGTACATCCGTTTGCAGGTGAGGAAGGTTGGGGGTGGGGAAGACGTAGAGGAAGGTGGGGCTCATGGTCTACAGGAAGTGCACAGCAGCAAACAATGCGGTGAAATGATTTCACCTTTTGCACCGTTAAAACTAGAAGGAGCTGAGTCGACGCAGTGCCACGCCTACATATTTATTTAAAAGAACGTGACTCCAAATAACAAAAAACAAAAAGTTAAAAGTTGTGCTTTGTAATTTTTTTTTGTTTTGTTGTCTGAAACATGCAAAACTTCTGTATTCAGATTTACATCGCTCTGGTTCTTGCTGACTTCCATGGCGTGCTCCACCTCAGGCAACGTCTTCATGTTCGTGTAGCTGGACTTCCCTTTCTCTCGATTATACTTCTCCTTGTAGAACTTCTGCAGAGAGACAGAAACAGGAAAAAGGACATAAATGGGATTAAAGATAAGGAATAAAATAATAAAATTTTTGAACCTGTTCATTTCTGTTTGTGTAAAAATACTTGATAAAAACTGCTGAAAATGTTGCTTCTCATTCTGCATATAAATTACATAAAAAATTATCTTCAAATATAAATTTAAATTTAAACCCCCAGACATATAAAATGTTAACATAATACAAGTAGAAAAGACACGTTAGAGGTCTGAGAGTAACTAAGATAACTTTCAGCTTACAGTCAAGTTTAAACATTTTTCCAAAAATGTCAGGACTCTACGTAAAATAGAAATAAACACAAAATGCAAAAATTTATAAATCTTATCAAGCCAAGTTCAAGGAAAATATGAGCTGATAGTGAATCTGAAGTTCGGCGCGGTGTAAAAAGTAGTTCCAGGGTGACGTTCGGCACGGTGTAAAAAGTAGTTCCAGGGTGACGTTCGGCACGGTGTAAAAAGTAGTTCCAGGGTGACGTTCGGCGCGGTGTAAAAAGTAGTTCCAGGGTGACGTTTGGCACGGTGTAAAAAGTAGTTCCAGGATGACGTTCGGCGCGGTGTAAAAAGTAGTTCCAGGATGACGTTCGGCACGGTTTAAAAAGTAGTTCCAGGATGACGTTCGGCATGGTGTAAAAAGTAGTTCCAGGATGACGTTCGGCACGGTATAAAAAGTAGTTCCAGCTTTCAGATGGGTGGGCGGGGCTGCAGATGTGGGTGGAGAGGGTGAGGCCAGAGACTCCACCCAGCACCGCAGCAGCCGTGTCCTCAGAGGATGTCCTGCAGGTGCAGAGGGACACCATCACTGCTAGTAACCTGGTAGACAAGGAGCTCCAGGAAATGAAGATGGTCTTGATGGAAATTGGGACAACAGTTACAAAAGGATAAATGATAAATAAATAAATAAAGGAAATCCACCTCTTGTGTGTTTCATAAGCGTTGCATCACTTCTAGACCTCCAGTCTGTCCCACTCTGCTGGATCGCTGAATAAATTAGTGAAGCTTCCTTCTGCATCTTCTTTACTGACTGGTAAATGGTGGCAGCAGACTCTCCACCTCATCATTTCCTTCATTTTATTCTGGACTGGTGGTGTCGCAGTTTCCCGTTTTCCAGATTTTGTGCGTACGCTGTGGAGGGAGAACATTCTCCTGCCAAGTTTGTTTTTTATAAATCCCAGAAGTTGACTATATTTGGCGTTTTGCTCCTACACCAGCTTTAGAAATGAGGCCCCTGGACCTTGGTTGCTGGATTTCTGCTTCCATGATGCTCCAGATGTTGTGTACTGGTGAAAGGTCTGGACTGCAGGCAGGCCAGTTCAGCAGCCGGACTCTTCTCCTGTGAAGCCATGCTGCTGTGATGGATGCAGGATGTGGTTCAGCATCGTCTTGCTGAAACCTGCAAGGCCTTCCCTGAAAGAGACGTTGTCTGGATGGGAGCAGATGTTGCTCTAAAACCTTCATGTACTTTCCAGCATTGATGGAGCTTCACAGATGTGGAAGCTGCCCACGCCATAGGCACTAATGCAGCCCCATCCCATCAGAGATGCAGCTTTTCACCTGTCCACTGATAACAAGCTGGATGCTCCCTCTCCTCTTTAGTCTGCAGGACACGCCGTCCATGGTTGATCCATCTGACCACAGAAAAGTTTTCCACTATGTTGTTTACGGTTTACTGGGAATAAAATTTGGGTTAATGAGGTTTGTGGTATTATTGCATTCTATTTTTCTTTACATTTCACACAGTGTCCCAATGGTTTGGGAGGTGGGGTTGTAAATGTATGAATTGTTCTTGTTTTGTCATGCGGTCAGGTCTTCCAGTGCTCTAAAGAAAGTGAGGCTGTCTGGGCTGCTGGTTGTTATACGCTCCAGTTAGTGTCGCATTGCTCGGTCAGGACACCAGAAAAGCATCAGGCCTGCGCCCCAGTTTACTCATGGACCAGATTTTCTGCCCCTCTGGGCTGACTGACATCAAACCATTATCCTCATGTGTAATCAGCAATAACTGTGCTCTGAACAAAAAAAAATAAGATCAATATCTGTGTTTGTGTGTGTGTTTGTGTCAGGGTAACGTTTCACAGCAACGTTTCTTCTGTGCTAAAGACCTTGCTGTAATAGCTGACTCTTAATTTTAGTTAAGTTGAATGAAACAAGAGTTAAAAAGAAATACTTAGTGTTCTGTAGAATAAATGGAGTAACTGTCTGGTTCAATCAGCTCCTCAGATCAGAACAGTGGATCACATCAGTGTTTGCTGCTCCATAATGATCCATTTAGACCTCATTCAGAGAAGGTTTGTAGTCTTTACACTCTCCGAAGTGTGAATTCTGAATCAGGACTAAAGACTTTTCTGCTCTTTTCTAATATTTTACAACTTCAGCTATTTATGATCATATGACTCTTAAATCATAATATTGTGCTTTTTTCTACACAAATGAGCTGCAAGACTGAAAAACTCTCTGGGGAGGTAAAAAAAACGTTGATCATCTTGTGCTGCTGGAAAGCCTTGGGTTCTGGCTTCAGACTGCTTGGGACCAGCTCCATGAACAACACAAACAGCTCCAGGCATCGACCCAGCCTGCTAACGCTCCAGATCCAGTCTGTTTGAGCTTCTCTGGATCGCAGCCATCCAGTCCAAGCTCTCTGCTCTGACACAGCAGGGCAGTCAGAGATCGATGGCAACATGAGATCTACATGTGGTCTCGTTTGTGCTCCGGTCTCTGATCTGCAGAGATTTAGTGGTCAGTTTTCAGCAGAGATCATGAGAGAAACGTGTCTGTCCCTGTGTGTGAGCATCGACCTGCCATTGCAGTCTGTTAGCTGTGTGTGAGTGTGTGTTTCTGTGTGTGTGGGGGGTGTTTTGGGCAGTAGGTCAGCGGCTGTGTCCTCAGGCTGTGGAGCAAACAGCTGCTCCCTCTGTTCACGCTTCTGCAAGCAGAATGATACCACACACACAGTCCCACCGTGTGTGTGTGTGTGTGTTAAACTGAGAGGATTGTGGGATGTTGCTGCGTAAGTTAAATCTGAAGCATCTTCACTGCTCACCGGAGCTCTCACCGTAGGTGGACTGTAACTCAGACTATGTTCACTAATGTGACTTTTCTGTGAGGTTGACTCCAGACTTACGTCGCTCTGGGCTTTGGTCAGCTCCTTAGCGAAGGCCGTCTCGATGGTTTGGGGCATCTGAGCATACAGACAGCACTCAGCTTCTTTCTTGCCCTCCTCCCTGTAAGCTTTCTGCAACACAAAACACAACAACAGAGGCTTTGAGGAGGCTGTGGGGCCACATTTAGGCTCTGCAGTATTACTTATCTTACAGTGCAAATAGTAGTTTTAAATATTAATGCTGCAATATATAAATTAAATATGTAAACTAAAAGTCCTGAGCCACTCCTCGTTTCTTTGTATCTCAAGGAAAACACAGTTTAAGATTTATTGAAACATTCGAACATAAATTAAAATAGTGTATAAGAAAAGGAGTTTCTACAATTTTAACAAGACTGAAAGTCAATATTTCCTCTGAGTCCCTTTATTCTTTAACACAGACTGAACCCTCTTAGACAAGCTTCCTGTAGTCTGCAAGAATAGTTCTTCAGGCTTCTTGAAGGACTTTCCAAAGCTCTTCTTTGGATGTTTTCTACTTTTTGTTTCATTCTCTGTCAAGTGTTTCCACACAGCTTCAGTAATGTTGAGGTCCAGGTTGTGGGGAAGATTCATTCCTCCATCAGACCTGTTGTTGCTGAGTTTCTCTCTAGTTCTTCTGTCATTTTTTGCTTACTTCAGCCTTTTCACCCTTTCTCTTCCTCAAGATGGCTTCTCATCAGCCACCAGTTGGTCCTCAAATGTTTTAAGTGCAAACTGCATTTCATGCTTAGATATACCAGGTTTTCAGCTTTCTGAAAATAACCTTATTGGAAGAAAAAAATCTTTTTCTTATCTGCCAAACCTTTATATCTTGTTAGTTGGTCTTTTGCTAAGTTGTATGTTCTATGGAGAAACAACACTGGCTCAAAACTTCCACTAAAACTTCATCTGGCTGCAGAACTATTGCTCAGGGTTACTTTAAAAGATTACAGGAAAGTGTGGCTGCACTGAAGGAAAAGAAGGAAAAAAGAGCGACTCAAGACTTTTGCACAGTTGTGTGTGTGTGTGTGTATATATATATCATTCCAGTTGTTTCTTGTTTATATTTTTATTTATAGAGAATGATAAGGTGGCTTCACAAACATGAAAAAAGTCTACAATCAGATGGGTTTCGTATTTGAAGTTAACACCTCAACATAATGTCTGTTAACGTCATGTTGCTCAGTAAATAGACTTTGATGATCGGTAGCAGATTATCAAAGGTGACTTAAATATTGAACATCAAACTGTTTACACGACATTAGAGCAGGTTAAATCCTACCTCACTGTACAGCTGAGTTTGCTCTTTAGCATGCTGAGTGTCTTTGGTCTCAGGCAGCAGAGAATACAGAGATTTCACCAGCTCCTTCTTACCAGCCTCCTTGTATTTATTCTGGAGGTACAAGAAAAAAAAATTAATTCCTGCTCAGTATACACACAATAACTGATATTTGTGTTACATTTCTTTTATCATGACACCATCCAACAACCTCCATGTTTCATCATGTTTTGACCATTATTCCTGAACAGATAAAACCCGGGCTCATTATAAATGTGTTTGCAGATGACACTCAACTTTACGTTAAAGACACTGACGCTGATGGACGGAGACAGATGAAGTTCAAATTCAGAAAGAGCTGATATGTAGATACACACGTCTTTTATAACCCACTGCAGACTCTGTGTTTTAATACACAAGATAGATCAAAAGATCACATTTTAAAGGCACATAAACAAAACAAAACACCGAGGATGTTGTATCCGCACCCCACTGGGAGATTAGGGTATGTTTACAGGGTACTAATCATCTATGCATCTCTTGATGAATTATTTATCTGTAATATTCCAGGAACAAATCAAACCTAAAGTACACATTAAAATCCTCTCTCACACACACAGACAAACAGTTTCCCACCTCGCTGTGAGTCTCCGCCATCTCTTTAACAAACTGAGTCTGCAGAGTTTCAGGAAGCACTGAGTACAAACTGTTGGGAAGATCTTCTACATCTTTCTTGTACTTTGACTAAAAAGAAACAACAATAAACACTCCTGAAAAACAGGCACTAAAAGAAACATTCTCCTTGAACCTTCAGGCTCATTGTGAGAATGAATTTACACTACACTACACTAAATACACCATCTGTGCTGGTATCAGAATCTGCTTCAGAACAGCTTTATGATGCACCTCACCTCACTCTGAAGCTCAGAGATCTGCTTTACAAACTCCATCTCTTTAGTCTCCGGGATTTGGTGGAAAACACTGCTGCTGATCTCCTGCCGGCCTTTTTCCTTGTATTTATTCTGGAACACAAACACTAACATGAGACAATGCAAAGAGCATAAACAAACCATAAAAACTCAAAGTTCAATGTATGAGCGAGCGAGTCACATGATCCTTTTTCCCCAAACTGAAACACTGAAACGAAACTTGAAAAGTGAAGCATTTTCTTAGCAGTGATCTGCTCACCTCACTCTGAAGTTCAGTGACGGCTTTAACAAACTTCATCTCCTCTGTCTCAGCGAGGTGGGAGTACAGGTTGCTGCTCAGATCCTTTTTACCTTCGTTGTATTTCACCTGGAGAGCACAGACAATGACAATGTGTCCCAAAACGCCTGAAAACAGTCCTTGAATCAAACAAATAAATTTAATTCATTTACACAGCAGTATACGGCATATTTCAGGTAACTGGAGTTACAGTTAACATTTTGACCGGATTATTGCTGCCAGATGAGCTTGGAGAAGGAATGTGACTGAAAGAGCCAGAGATCATTTTACATTTGATGATTCACATTAAATAAAATCAACAGCAGAACCCACTGTTTAACAGTGAAACTACTTCTACACACACACACACACACACAGAACGAAACTCAAGCGACAACCATAACCTTCAGAAAACCATCGATCAGAGAGAATAATTGAAAACAAACAAAAGAAAAGGTTGAGTTTGTTAGAAAACAGGAATTTCTGGATGCGACTGTAGTTCTGTGAGAGCAACGCCAGCCCTCTGAGGGACTTTGTTGTTGCTTGCGTTGGGTAGCCATGGCCACCCCGGGGGCATCTTATCCACAGAGAAAAAAACAACAAATCTACTAAGCAGGGTTTCTGAAAAGTCATGGTCCGGCTTTAAATACAACATTTATAATCAGATATCCCACATGCTGAAAACCTTAGTCTACCTCAAGCTTTAACGCTTGATGCCAGTGTCCTGACGATAAAGCAGAATATGACGGCGCTGGTGTGAGAACAGGCGGTTATATCACACTGCAGCAGCCATGGTGTTCTTGCTCAGTATGGGTCTGACTTCAAAGACTTTTGTGCTTATCAATATTTTACACTCCAATGTGAGCAAAAAAAAGACCCAAACTGGAAAAATGAACAAAACTCTGAAACTTTCCTTTAAGGACATTTTTTATGCCTTCCAGCACTAGAGAAAATATCAAAGTCCAAAGAGTAAATACTTTGACAACATATAAATAAGAAATACTGCTAAACACTCAAATATGTAGAAAAGTCGGGTAAGTCAATAAATTAAGCTGATTCATCTCAAAAGTGAAACAATTTAAGACTTTAAACCAACAAATGGACAACTGAGAATCCTTCCTGTCTGCTGCAACAGACTTAGTTTATTCTTTCACAACATGCATTAAAGCAAGTTAACGTCCTTCGCTGATAAAGGTGTTTAATAACCTGCCCAGTACATGTGTGAATCTGTGAGTGTGTACCTGACTTTGTAGATCAGTAGCCTCTTTAGCATGTTTAGTCTCCAGAGTTTCAGGCAGCTGATGGTACAGACAGCTGCTCGCCTCCTTTCTGCTCGCCTCCTTGTACTTAGCCTGAAGGTGTCAGAAACATTTGCTAATACGTCAAACAGCTGCTGTACGAATCCTGAAAACAGAACCTAATGTCATAGAACAGTATTTCTATAGACCTATGAGTGATTTTCAACACGTATATCTGGATGAAAGAATGAACACAAAGCAATAAGGAAAGTCACATTTTTCTCACCTCGCTTTGCAGCTCTGAGATCGTTTTTGCTAACTGAGTCTCAATGGTTTCAGGTAACTGAGAGTAGAAGCTCTGAGAAAGGCTCCTGATTCCATCTTCCTTGTATTTACTCTGAACAGAAAGACAGAAAGATGCAGAGGAGACTGAAGTTGAGAGACCCATCACATCAGGATGGAGATATTTCCTCACTGCTGTGACCTTTCCCTCATATCTGATATCACAACACAGAGACCCAGAATTTGTCAGATTACTGAATATGTTACAGTAGATGTTTCTGTATGTGTTCACCTCGCTCTGCAGGTCGGACATCTTAGCAGCAAGCTGTGTCTCTGTCGTCTGAGGTAGTTGAGCATAAAGACTGGACGACATGGACTTTTTCCCGCTCTGCTTGTACTTGTTCTGCAGAAAAAGGCAGCAGGAGAGTTTGATTCAGACACAAACGCTCAAGGAAGGAAATACCCATTTCTGGAATATAACTATTTTCTGTCTCTTAGAGGCAGAAAAAGGATCCTGGAATCTGTAATTTTGTTAAACTGTTTTAACTTTTATATATATTTATAAAAAAAAAACAGCAGAAAGAAAGGGTGAATGTGGGACGTGCCCGGAACACCTCATCAGGGAGGCGTCCAGGAGGCATCCTAACCAGATGCCCGAGCCACCTCATCTGGCTCCTCTCGATGTGGAGGAGCAGCGACTCTACTCTGAGCCCCTCCCGGATCACCGAGCTTCTCACCCTATCTCTAAGGGAGAGCCCCGCCACCCTGCAGAGAAAACTCATTTCGGCCGCTTGTATTCGTGATCTTGTTCTTTCGGTCACTACCCACAGCTCATAGCCATAGGTGAAGGCAGGAAATTAGATCGACCGGTAAATCGAGAGCTTTGCCTTTTGGCTCAGCTCCTTCTTCACCACGACAGACCGATGCAGAGTCCGCATCACTGCAGACGCCGCACCGATCCGCCTGTCCATCTCCTGCTCCATCCTTCCCTCACTCCTGAACAAGACCCCGAGATACGTGAACTCCTCCATTTGGGGCAGGACCCTATTGCAGACCCGGAGAGCGCACTCCACCCTTTTCCGGCTGAGGACCATGGTCTCAGACTTGGAGGTGCTGATTCTCATCCCAGCCGCTTCACACTCAGCTGCGAATCGCTCCAGTGAGAGCTGAAGATCACGGCCCGATGAAGCCAACAGAACCACATCATCCGCAAAGAGCAGAGACCCAGTCCTCACCCAGGACATGGTTGAAACTCTTTCTGACAGGGGACTCTACCAGACGTTCCCATCAGACCCTCACAACACGCTTGAGTCTGCCAGGCCTGACCGGCATCCTCCCCCATCATCTGAGCCAACTCACCAGCAGGTGGTGATCAGTTGACAGCTCCACCCTTCTCTTCACCTGAGTGTCCAAGACATGCGGCCACAAGTCCGACTATACGACTACAAAGTCGATCATCGAACTGCAGCCTAAATCAAATCAAATCAAACTTTATTTATATAGCACCTTTCATACATAGAAATAGCAACTCAAGGTGCTTTACAGAGAGTAAAATCCCCCAGAACCCCAACCCAATAGCAGCAAGCCCACCCCCCACCCCTTCCCATCAAACACACACACATCACAGAGGGTAAAAGCAAGTTAAAAGGACCAAGGAAACACTGTCATAAATTCTGGGGTCTAGTGGTGTGGGGAAACACTGAGATAAAACACTGTAAAATCAAATCTAAAACAATCTAAAAACCAACCCTGGATATAAAAGTAATAGTAATATTGCTAAGACCCATAAAATAAGAGAACCCGTGAAATAAGAGAATCAGAATGATAAGACAAATACATAAATGATAAATAAATAGAAGCTGAATACAGCCTGTGTGTTAAGAATAAAGAAATGAATAAATACAATAGTAATAATAAAAGAAATATTTAAAATGCTAAACTAAAAAGGTGGGTCTTGAGTCTGTTTTTAAAAATATCCACACTAGGTGCTCCCCTCACGTCCTCAGGCAGGCTGTTCCACATACGAGGGCCGTAGTAATAAAAGGAGGACTCGCCGTGGGTTTTTGTTTTTTCTCTGGGAACAGTTAAAAGGCCAGTACCAGAGGACCTGAGGGGTCTAGTGGGCTCATAAGACAAAAACAAATCAGATAAATAAGGTGGGCTAAGACCATTAAGAGACTTAAAAACCAATAAAAGAATCTTAAAATCAATTCTGAAGCTGACGGGGAGCCAGTGCAGAGACTTTAAAATTGGTGTAATGTGGGCCCTCTTTCTGGTCTTTACCAACAGATGTGCAGCTGCATTCTGTACAAGATGCAGCTGGTTCAGGTACTTCTTTGGAAGACCAGAAAGAAGAGCATTGCAGTAATCTAATCTTGATGTGATAAAAGCATGAATCAGTGTCTCTGCACTGGCTCGAGAGAGAAACGGCCTGATGAGCGAGATGTTCTTTAGATGATAAAAAGCAGTCTTAGTTATGTTTTTAATATGCGGCTCAAAACTGAGATCTGCATCTAAAATCACTCCCAGGTTTTTTACTTGATTAAAATGGTTGAGTGCTACTGTTTTCAGCTTGGCCTTCAGTTTCTCTCTCTCAGCTTCAGGTCCAATCGTTAAAACTTCTGTTTTGTCCTGGTTGAGCTGCAAGAAGTTTTCTGCCATCCACCCTCTGATATCTAAAATACAATCTAACAAGGCATCAATGGGCCCGTGCTCATCAGGAGTCACGGCAACATATAACTGTGTGTCATCAGCATAGCTGTGGAAATTTATGCCGTGTCTCCTGATGACATCACCAAGAGGAAGCATGTAAAGATTAAAAAGGGTGGGGCCTAAAACCGAGCCTTGGGGTACACCACAGGTTAGTCTATAGCTCTTGGACGAGGATTCCTTCATGTTAACAAAGAACTCTCTATCTGTTAGATAGGATTTAAACCAGTTAAAAACAGTACCAGTGAGGCCAACCATGTCGTGGAGTCTGTTTAAAAGAATAGTGTGGTCAACTGTGTCAAAGGCTGCGCTGAGGTCAAGCAACACTAAGACAGAGCCTAGAGTGTCCGGGCGCCAAGTGGACATGTGGGCACTCTTATGCCTCCTATTCATATGTGGGGGGGGGGCACTCCTCCCAATCATGCCCCTCCAGGTTTCAGTGTCATTGTCCACGTGAGTAAAGAAGTCCCCCAGCCCGGAACAAAGGTGTCCACAGAAGGAGTGCTCTCCAAGACCCCGTCCAAGGACTCCAAACGGGAGGCTTTTATTGAGTGTGTTTGTGGTCTACTGGGGAGCAGTGCTGGTTTCCAGTCTAACTGCTGTAGGAATCAAGTACCTGCAATATTTCCTTCAGACTCTGGATGCAGCAGTCTGTAGCTGAAGGAGCTCTGCAGTGTTCTGGAGGGGTGTGGGGCAATGAGGAGGTGGACTGTCCTTGAAAATGGACGAGTGTACCCATTATCTTCTTCTCTCCAACACCTTAACTGGTGGGTCCAACGGATGCAAGTTGACGTCAGATCAAGCAACATCCATCACTAATCAGTACATCCGATTTTACTTCTATCATATTTGACAAAGGCTGAAACTGTGAGGTGTCTGACAATTAAGTTTTACCACCAATCATTCACAAAACTACACATGACTGTAGCCCCTCCCCCCAGCTGTCATGGGGTCCATTTTAATCAATAAAAACAGGTTTAACACACGTACTTTCAGCCTTAATTATGTCGTTATCTTGACAAAACAAAGGTCATTATCGCGAGATAAAAAAAATTTCATCTTAAGATTATGATTAGAAAAAAATGGCTGCTCTCAGCTTCCGTAGTTGGAAGTTTCATCACATGAAAACTTCTTTTCTCCATTGACATAACGCTGAAAACTTTTCTCTCAAACAGAATTACAAAGAGCTGAAAGTCTTCACCGAGTGTCTTCAAAGTGCAAAATATTATTAATTTAATAAATCTGATGAGTAACGTCTTAATTTTCAGCCTTGTCTGGAGAACGCAGCACAGTGCAGGCGAGATAAAAAACATTCACTGAAGCTACTGCAGAGCAAAAACTTCAACATGCTCAAACTGACCAACAAAACAAAATGAACGAGTTACTCTTTAATGTTTTCATGCTCAAATATTCAGTCATGAAATGTGAATGGGAGGAAGTGAATAATGGATGTGTGTACCTCGCTGTGCAGCTCAGTAACCTCTTTAACATGCTGCGTCTCCAGGGTTGCAGGTAGCTGGTGGTACAGAGATTTACTGGCCTCTTTCTTCCCTGCTTCCTTATATTTCACCTGCAGAACGTAAAGGCAGTTATTATTAAATATTTCTAGGTGTATTTTACAATTTCCTGGCCTTAAATGTTGTTTCACTGTGAAGAAAAACATGATTGTTGCTCTTTGAGTCAGATTCACAAAAGCACCAACAGAGAAAACAGAACAAAATAAACGCTGAGTCATGCTTAGCTTGTTAAAAAGACTTAAAACACAAGACTGGGTGGAGGAGAGCGAGAGAGAGTAAAGACTGAATGGTTTTCTGATAACAGGACCAGAATAGACAACGGGTCAGTTTATCTACGATGTGTTAATGTACTGGAGTGGCTGAGAGAGAGCACACACCCCTGATTTAGTCTCTACACTGAGATATAAACTCCATGTAGACCAACCGGGTTTCATTTCATCCCAAGTCCTTTCAGAATTCCTCTACATGTATGCAGTTCTTCCCAAATCCCTTTGGCTCCTATTAAATCTGACACAATCCCGTTTGCAGATGTTTGCAGATGTTTCAGGTCCTGAAAAACCCTCACAGATACATCTGTGTATCTACATCTACTGCACTGCTGTATAAAACTAAAGACTGTGTATTTTATATCTTTCACTAATCAGATGTGTGTTTGATTTTAGGCAAACACAAAGTCATGATAATGTTAACTAATAAATTCTGTCATGAATCGACTAATCTATTATTCATCCAACTACACACACATTTAGTGAATTAGCTGATTATAAATGAATTAAAATCCTGTTTAAGCGAGTAAAAAGTTATTTGTACTGATAATACTAAAACGTGTGATACATTGAAACATCCTTTACGATGATAGATGTTAAATTAAGCTGCGTTAAATACCAGAAGATGTTATTTAACGGTAGCCAGTTTAAATGGTTTGTTTTCTTTGAAAATTATATGCTTACTTACTTTTCCTCATGTGTTGATTTTATTCTGTATGTAACGGAGGTAGAGGTTACATAAGTAACTCGGTTTGGTTTATCATGTTTATTATGTGTAGCATTTCTTTCAATAAGCAGATCTCAATCACTCAATCAATACCTTAAAAAACTGGGTTATTATCTGATTCGACTGCACTGGAAAACGTGCAAATATTGACTTTGTTTTGTTGTTATATTAGTTTTTGGACAGACTGGATCTCTGTGGCCCGGAGGGGTTCGTAGTTCTTCATAGAAGGATTTGCTGGCAGAATTCACAGAATATTGTTGCTGTTCCACATGATTAGATTATCTTTTAAAGAAGGGAGCGCTTCCATTTAGAGATGTGTCTATACAACGGGATTAATACCGGTCTTCGTTCCCCACCTCGCTGTGCGTCTCGGCCATCTCTTTCACAAACTGAGTCTCCAGAGTTTCAGGCAGCAGTGAATACAGCGTGTTGGGCAGGTCCTCCTTGTCCTTCTTGTACTTTGTCTTGAAGCGAAAAAAACAAGATGTAGACGGAGATACAATAAGTAAAACAATAAAACTAAATTTAATTAGTCTTCTTTTCTCATGTTAAACAAAAATAAAACCCCTGTCGGACTCTGTTCTGTGTGAGGCGTTCAGGGTCTTCACCTCGCTCTGTATCTCTGACATCTCCCTGGCGAACTGCATCTCTGCCGTCTCTGGGAGGCGAGAGTACAAGTTCTTGCTGATCCCCTTCTTTCCGTCCTCTTTGTACTTTACCTGGAGAAAAAGGAACATTAGAAACTCTCCACGCTGACCCAGCGGGTCTTTTCTGTCCACGTTTCTCACCTCGCTGTAGATGTCTCTCAGGTCTTTAGCCAGCTGGGTCTCTGTGGTTGCAGGTAGCTGATGATACAGAGAGCTGCTCACCTCCTGTTTATACTTCGTCTACAATGAGACGATAAAAGAGGGGAGACAGACTTTAGCTTCCACTTGTCACTCGTTTGGAGGTTTGAGGAGGAGTAAATATGAGGCCACGTGAAGCTGGACTGGCTGTTTATACAAACCTGACTCTGCAGCTGTGAGACCTCTTTAGCGTGCTGAGTCTCCAAAGTTTCAGGCAGCTTCGAGTACAGAGAGCTGGAAGCTTCTTTTCTTCCGGCCTCTTTATATTTGATCTAAAAGAGGAAGAAGTGGACAGAGACGTTTTTTGGACTTTAAACACTGTAAGATGTAAGATTTTTCCTTTGTAGAGGCTAAAAGTTTTTATGAAAACACTTCTTTGGACTAATACACGTACCTCACTCTGGATCTCAGATACAGTTTTGGCAAACTGGATTTCGCTGGTCTGCGGGAGTTGAGAGTAAACGCTCACAGTCTGGCTCTTCTTCCCAGTTTCCTTATATTTGCTCTACAGATAGAAGACAAAAAGATTTTTCTAACTTTTCAAATCAGGTACGCGGGACATAAATCCTTTACTCAAATTCTGCATGTTGTATTTTGTGAATGGATTACATGTTTTTGGACAGATTCTACCGACAGAAAGCAGCAACCCTCCAACCGTAGAGAGACGCCGGCTACTTAAAGCAGCAACCCTCCAATCGTAGAGAGACGCCGGCTACTTAAAGCAGCAACCCTCCAACCGTAGAGAGACGCCGGCTACTTAAAGCAGCAACCCTCCAACCGTAGAGAGACGCCGGCTACTTAAAGCAGCAACCCTCCAACCGTAGAGAGACGCCGGCTACTTAAAGCAGCAACCCTCCAACCGTAGAGAGACGCAGGCTACTTAAAGCAGCAACCCTCCAATCGTAGAGAGACGCCGGCTACTTAAAGCAGCAGATCCTGAAATACCACCGAGCTCAGGCCCAGGTTCTACCAGCTGCTTTCTGTGGGTTTTCTTTGCTGGGTGGACTTTTAGAAGCAGTAATGAACTGTGCTCTGATTTCTACGACAGAATCTTGGTTGTTGGCTTGAATTGTGCTTAAATATCCCGATGAAATGCTGTAAAAGTGTCAATATTTAAGTTTTATTGACAAAAGGGTTTAATCCTAAATCCTTTTTTAAATTTGAAAGCTTTGATTTTGTGTTAAATGTTTAGTTTTTGTTTGAAATAATAATAATAATAATAATAATAATAATAATATTTTAATTTAAAGGTACAAGGTAATTTTATTTAAATCCAGGTTAAAGACCCACCTGTTCTCTGCTGCATGGAACTAGTTTTTATTTAGAAGTTAAAATCTAAATCTGGTTCTTTTAAGTTGGAATCATGTTTTAATATTGTCTTTCCCCACACTGAAATTTTATTTCTTGCATTTTATCTGTTTTCATTTCATTAATTGCATTTCTTTTAATCTTTTTATTATTATTATTGCTTTCTGCACCCTGCTGAAATGTTTTATGTAAAGCACTTTGAATTGTCTTTTACATGAAATGTGCTATACAAATAAATTTGCCTTGCCTAATATTATTATTATTAATAATAATAATAATAATAATAATAATAATAATATAATAATAATAATATAATAATAATATAATAATAATAATATAATAATAATAATAATAATAATATAATAATAATAATAATAATAATAACAACAACAATAATAATAATAATAATAATATAATAATAATAATAATAACAACAACAATAATAATAATAATAATAATAATATAATAATAATATTAATAATAACAATAACAATAATAAAAAAAAAATAATAAAATTAATCTATTAAAAGTCCTTTATTTACTCAGGGATGTTACTAATTTGTTCGCCTCTCTGGTTCTGAGGTGGTTTAGCCTTGTTTTAGGGTCGCCCTGCTAATCCTCTGTTTCTGTTTAGAACATGTTAAATTTCAGGACGTCTACATGTGCAAAGAGAAGAGAAAAAGCAGAAGTTTGTACCTCGCTCAGTAACGCAGTCATCTCCCGAGCAAACTGTGTCTCTGACGTTTCAGGGAGCTGCGAGTACAAAGACGACGTCATCTCCTTCCTCCCTTCCTCCGTGTACTTTTTCTGTTAGAGACAGCGAGACAAAGGGACGCATCACGACTAAAACTCCTGCTAGTTTTACCTGAATGAGCGTCTAACGGGAGGGTTTATCAACGTGGTGGATGAAGAAGAAAATCAATGTTTAATATCTCAGAACCTGAACAAGGACATTCTAAACAACAGGAAAATGAAAAAGGGAGAAAACAGATGCTGAGAAATCTTTAAATCCACCACTTATGCAGATCCAGCCGTCAGTGCAGCGTGTGTGTGATCTGAGTGTGTACAGTCCGTTAAACCAACTGGAAGAAGAAGAGGAGGCGGAACAAATGGACCCAGAGATGAACACTCACTTCGCTCTGCAGTTCAGTCACTTCTTTGGCGTGTTTGGTCTCCAGAGTTTCAGGCAGTTTGGAATAAAGCGACGACGCCGTCTGCTCCTTCACCGCCTGCTTGTACTTGACCTGACACACACACACACACACACTAACATTAACAATCACAGCTCGTCCTCAAACTGTTTTCAGCTTCTTACAACCTGAAATGAACATGTTTCCTCTGCAGAGAAGCTGAAGCATCACCAGCCAGATTTATCAACCAATAGGATTTCAGCGTGATACCCTGTCTGACCTCACAGAACACACACTCGTGACCTGGAGTGACAGAAACACGTTGCTGTGTTTGTACTCTTCTTAGATTTTCTTATCTTGAAGACAGTATTAGGTCCTAGTGGTCTTCTTTTTGGGTGAGGGGGGTCCTGCTGAGCTTAGAAGTCAAATTCTTTTGTTTAGTTTTAGTTTCTGGGGCAGATAAAAAAACAAAACTGTTTTTAAAGCAGATTAAAGTGAAATCTGCATTAAAATGGCCTGTACAATACTTTTATTTGCCCTGTGTGTAGCAGCGATAGTACAACTTCTACAAGGACAATTTAGTGGTTCATGTAGAAAAATGAGATCCAGCCGAGCTCCAGAAGAAACATTTAAACATGTTTATTGCTGGTTTTATGGAAATTAAATTAGCCTTGATGACTCTCTAGACTCCAGCAAGCTGATTTATAGTTAATACTAATTTTAGAAGCTGATACAGCAACAAAAACATAAAGTAAAATTAATTTCATTAACTTTGGAAATGAAGCATGAACGTTGTCTCTTCTTATCGGATTTAGATTCAGTTAGAAATGTGTTGAGGGTTCTGACCTCGCTGTGCGTCTCGGCCATCTCTTTAACAAACTGAGTCTCCAGAGTTTCCGGCAGCAGCGAATACAGCGTGTTGGGCAGCTCCTCCTTGTCCTTCTTGTACTTTGTCTGAGAAGAAAATAAAAAGTGTTACCTGATGTGAAAGAGGCCTGACAGAGCTGAGAGCTGAAAGAGTTTCGGTGTGGATCAGATCGTTTCACCTCACTCTGCATCTCCGACATC
Organism: Melanotaenia boesemani; assembly: GCF_017639745.1. NCBI lineage: Eukaryota > Metazoa > Chordata > Actinopteri > Atheriniformes > Melanotaeniidae > Melanotaenia > Melanotaenia boesemani. The sequence goes on along the minus strand of NC_055699.1, from coordinate 1,761,666 downwards.
TGCTTGGCAAAGTGCATCTCTGCTGTCTCAGGCAGGAGGTGGTAAAGCGAGGAGTTCGCCTCCTTCCAGCCCTCTTTATATTTCACCTGCAGCACAAACCAAACACACAAAATAGACTTTAAGATCCTGCAAACACTGGACGTTTACACTTTGCTGTTTGCTCCTCTTTAACTTGGATTGTACCAACTCATGAAGTTTTTATTTTTTGATCATTTAAACAAACTGAAATTTAAAAGTTTTCTTGGAGGCAGCATCTAATTGCGGCAGCCTTCTCTGAGTAACGTCTTATTTTTGGATCCCCTCCTCCTTCGTCTCGCTGAAGCTGTAGCGGAATTTTCTGTTGGAGTTTCTGCACTGAAGCACATTTACTTTGTGGTAATAACAGAATTCATTTCTTAGTTTAGTTATAAAGATTTGTGTTCATGCAGTGGTTGCTTCCTCATTTTTAATGTTTTTCTGGCTGTTTTCACTCATTTCTGCTTCTTAATCGACGGGACTTATAAATGCTGCTGTGTTGATGGACTGCAGGCCGAAAGCTGGTGAATTGTTCAGAGAAGCTTCGTGTGTTTATCACAAACTGACCAATCAGAGAGGAGGAGGAGGAGGAGGAGGAGGAGAGCGTTTCAAGTTGGATGCCATCAGTGAATAAAAAGTAGAATCATTACACGAACTCTGGCTGAACTAGAGCAGGTTTCCTGAATGAAACCACTTCTGCTGATGGAAGTTCTTCACCTGACTCTGTAGTTCTGTCACTTCTTTGGCCAGTTCAGTCTGGAGGGTTTGAGGAAGGCTGGAGAACAAACTGGACGACAGGTCCTTCTGCACATCTTCTTTGTACTTAACCTGAGGAAACAGCAACACAAGGATACTCGTTGCGGTGCTCATGGAGGGAGGGGTGGCTGTGTGAGGTACTTCACTGAGTCAGCATGAGTTCGAACTATCTCAGGTTGGTGAACAGCAGAGACTGAATGAGGGATACACTCACTGAGGCTAAAAGCCAGTGAGGAAGTGCACCGCCTCATTAGGTTTAAACACATGTACGTAGACGCTGCGTTGGTCTCTGCTCTGCAAGTCAAACGTGCCGCTGTCCTGGCAATGGTGCATTTCTTAAAAACCTTTGATAAGTGTTCATCATGTGTTAGTTTTCATAGTATGCTGTTTCAAAATGAACACAACGCTGTGTAAAACCATTTTTATTTAACTATATAACGATAAAATAGATCTACTTATGGATGCATTCATGGACAACAAATTAAGCTTTACTAATGTATATTGGGGCGTTTTAAACCAGAGGATTATAATAGAAATATAATACATATTCTACTCATACTCATCATGGTGTCATTAACTAGATTCCATCCAGCTGAGGAGTTTGCTAGAAGACCTTTAGAAAGTATACTGGACATCACAGATGCATATTTTTGACCGATCTTGCTCAAATATCCCTCAGTCTTGTCTAAATAAGGTCATTTATACAGTCTGTGACTCACATCAGGCCGATGATGGTGATCCTCCATCGTGTTGATGGATGAGGTCATTAAACCTGCTCAGTTACCATATTTGACTTTCCAGTAAAACAGCAGACAAAACTGTGACTGTGTGAGTTATAGTTCTGAGTTATTACCAACCCCATTAGCTGAACGCTGCCATGTCGTGTTACTGAGAGCCACTTTGTTTTTTTAGATTATTGGCTTTTATTTTCAGGTTATTGTTGTCATGTCTTGCACACTTTTAGCTCTAGAGGGAGAATGGAAAAGAGGAATAAAGGCACTCAGAGCCAGAATATGCACGTCCTTCCCACAGAAATCAGTCCAATAAGTGAGTGAGGGTTGAAGTTATGTTTGGGGGTAACAGATAACAAGTGTGTGATGTTGTGTGAGCATGCTCAGTACCTGGCTCTGTATCTGTGAGACCTGCTTGGCATGTTGGGTTTCCAGAGTTTCTGGCATCACAGAGTGCAGACAGCTGCCAGCCTCCCGCCTCCCTGATTTCTTATACTTTGTCTGGAAAAGAAAAATCTTTTCTTTAGTTTAATATCAGAACATGCGGCGCAGACCAATGCGGGAATGGAGAACTGATACCTTCCCTTTGTCCAAATCCATTTCAGTTTCAGTGTAAATAAGCTCCCGTCCATATGAAGGTGTTTTTACTGACTAACTGACACTTGCTTTACTGACAGTGGACTCGGGTTCTTCTCACCTCGCTCTGCAGCTCAGAGACAGTCTTAGCAAACTTGGTCTCAGCGGTTTCTGGCAGCTGGGAGTAGAAACTCTGGGAGAGGCTCTTCATCCCGTCCTCCTTGTACTTGTTCTGCAGTCAGACAGACGATGACTTCATCAGTGGACAGCCAGTGGTTTAAGTTTAAGTCTGAAGGCTGCAGGAGAGCACGTTATTTCACTTTTCTGTCTGAAAGCGGCTTTCAGACCGTGGGAACCTTTTCACAGTTCATTACATTCTCTCTTTATTTTTCACACTCATCACAGGAAGATGTTTCCTGGTATGAGAACCATCGGCGTAGCAGCTGTATGGTGACTGATCGAAGCAACACAAAGGGCAGTGATTGGTCCAGATGATGTAAGACGGGAACCTGAGTTACACAACAAACTTCCAAACTGTGGCAGAAAGTCTAAAATGGTAAAAAAATGTCTTAAATAGCTTCTAAATAACTTAAAGCCACAATGTGACCTTCACTTTTCTCTTCACTGCTCCTTTCTGCTGCCAGAGAAAGACGTATTTATTTATTCATTATTTAATATTATCAATTTTTATTTAAAGCAATCTTTACTCAAACAAAACAATCAATGTAACATAAGTTTCAAACACTTAAATGAAAAGGAGCAGAAAGAAGAAAATCTCTCACACAAATAATTAAACCACAATAAAAAAAATAATTTAACTAATAAAGTCGAACTAGAA